>NC_091017.1:17306676-17934176 GCF_041296385.1 Aphelocoma coerulescens
AAAGACATTCATGTGTCGAGGCCATTCCTACTTCCTCACCTCCTTCCCTCCTTGGGAAATCCTCAGCCTCCAGTTAATACCTCGGAAAAAATGTGTGGGAAGAGCTAAGAGGCAGCCAACAGGTTTCCCAAAAGGTGCCGGGAAAGGCACCATTGCAGCTGGTGTTTTACCTCCGGCTTCAGTGCACCTTGGAGCGATTGCAGTCCATGGGAAGATTCCCTCCATGATGGGATTAATTCGAGCACTTCTTGAGAAACAAACTGCACCCCCTCATCTTTCACTGAATTTTGTGGATGTTTGATTAAGTAAATGAGACGTGGCTTGGGCTTTATAATAAAGGAGCAAAATGTAAAGTGGTCTTTAAATGACCAGCAACGAAATTTACATGACTGAAATAGCACGGGTTTCAGAAGGATGTGTTGCTGGTGCCTTCTGTCATGTGTCTGTGGTTGTAATTTACCTGTAAGAATGACAGTTACCTTGGAAATGAGGGAAATACACCCTCCATTTCACTCTGAAAGCAACCTCCCAAGTCTAAAGTAAAAGTTCGGCTGGCATTATTAAGAAGCAGTTTGGGGTTTTTTTTCTCTCCCAAGCTTTGAGTTTGAAATCGGAGCCAGGACAGTATTTTAGTACCTGTGAGGCAGGAATGTACTAAGAAAAATGTCTGTGTATGTGCCTCATGTGAGACCTGTGTGCATGACAGCCTCTTTTCCCATAGACTTTTGTGTATTGGCAACGTGGAGCGTGTGAGCCAGCAAGGAGCTGTTGTGTGCTCCAGCCAGGTGCCATGAGACAGTCCCCAAATTACAGCTCCCCATCAATAGCTTTCCATGGCTGCAGAAGCTCTGTGGGGGGGGTCTCTTTTCAGGTGCTTCCCCTCCCTTTTCTGCTCCATAGCTGCAGTCAGCCCTGCTGCCTTGCCAAATTCCTCAGGTGCCAATAAGTCACAGCTGTTTTCATTTTCCCACTTAACACCTAAAAACAAAAGCTTTGCATCTTTTCTGGGCTTCAATATTGTTGTTCCAAAGTTCAATTACTATTTCCCACTGAATAGCATCTTCCTGCAAAGGAGTCTTCCTTTTGATAAAGTTTTTATATACAAACCTGTCATTCTCTGTGAGAAGTGAAATCTTTTGTAGTGATGAATTACCCATATTTTTTTATTTTCCAGGACACACTTCTGTTAAATGCTGCTGCCTCTAATTGCAGATCAGTTTATTTATAAATAATATCTTTTTTCTTTCTGTAAAAAATGTTATCATTAGTACGAGTCCCCAAAAGAATGACTTAGGAGAAATATCCTATCCTGTCATCTTTTCAAACTATAATTCTCCTTATTATTCAGTTCTAAGTAACACAATTTTAAAAATTACTTCACTATAACCACAGCAAAATGCTGCATCAATGAAGTGGCTTTTGATCCCAGAAAGGCTAAAATATAAAGTATCTGTTAGTCTGATGCTAATCATTCAGTAACAAATTGATTAATATCAAATACTTATTTCCCAAAAACTAAATTTCCTTTCACTAAATGTAGCAAATAGTTAAATTCTTTCCCCCCCTCTTATTATATTCTGTTTTTCCATCCCTATTAAAAGTTTATGCCTTCAGGCCTACCAGCAGGGCATGCAATACCTACATTAAACCAAATTTAAAAGTAAGGGTGCTCCTGCTGCTAACGTCCTCAGATCACAGACATGCAAAATGAAGGAACTGGCAGCTGAAACTTTAATGGTAGGAAGTGTAGACTGAATACTTGGGGAAAAAACACAGTAGCTCTATATGACAAAAAAGTCCTATTAGCATTTATGTATTTCAAAATGACAAGCTAGACGATTCTACATAACTGTGGGGCTTTTGGCTTTTGTTTTAAGTAAAATCCTGTGTTGTAAGTATAGCATTACTTACATTTTTTCCTTCAAACGATTGTTTCTATTTTAATTATGTAGGATTTTGAACATTAACACAGTGCTTTTCACACTGTATATCCCATCATTCGTCCATATTGTGTATTAATTTGTTATCAATACTTGAACCTAGATAGCTCAAGGAAGCACAGGGAATCCCATGCAGGTATGGTTCCTGAATCAGCTGTCCCTATGGAAATCAAAAGCACCACAGTGAAAGAGAGAAAACCATGGAAAGTTAGATAATGACCATTCCTTTGTGTTATGTCCTACTGAAGTAGTGCTGTGATTTTTGTGGAACTGGAGTTGGGTCTTAATGCACTGGAAATAACAGAGAGTGGGCTGGGAAGCAGCACGAGAAGGAAAAAAAACTGCATTGCTGTGAAGGGGTTGTTTCAAGTAATGTTGGTTTTGTTTGTTTGTTTTAGTTAAATTGAATGTGTTGCCTCAAGCAGTCCTCCAAAGCCCAGGGGAACATCCCAAGTTCATAGAGCAGGCTCTTTGCCCCCCGTTAGACTTTGCAAGGTAGGTACCTCTTCTCTTTCAAAGCATCATTTTTGCTGTGAACAACTTCAATCAGCTGTGCCGAGGTGACAAATAATATTTTGCTCTTTTGCAATATTTAAAACTACAAAAATCAGAGGCAAGGAAATTCTCTCTTAGGAAAGTTCTACAATTAAAAGGGAGAAAAAAAAGAAGGTGTCCATTGGATTAAAATGGATTTCTCTTTAATAACTGAGTGATTTAAAATTAAATAGGAGCCAACTTACAGAAGTGGACTCTTTTTATACACTTTATGAAGAACAGTGAGTCATTATGGAAACACTGGAGAAATAAGGATAAACAGCTTAGAAAAAGCAAGTGACAACTTCTGGAGGAAAAGAAACAGGGTCTTTTAGCAAGTGCCATCCTCACCTCAATTCTGTATAAAAAACCAATGTCCATTCCAAGTCACAGTCTCTTTTCGTCACATTGATTAATTAATTAATTAATTAATTTTTATGTTTTTAATTCTCATTGCATATAGGAAGCCATAATGATTTTGTTGAGCTGATGGCATTTCCTAGTGTATTTTTTCCTAAGTATCACCTGCCTGTCTTTTCTGTATTATTGCTACATTAACAACATTGATAATAACAGCCAGGATGAGATGAGTATTTGTTATTCTTAGTAAGCTAAATGCTTTATGATGGATGACAATGTTTGTAGTTGCATCAGTCCAAAACTGGTTATTACAGAACTTTTGTAAACAGTAATTAGTTTGCAAGTTTTTGCTTATGATTTTTCCCCTTGATTGTAGTTTTCTTTACGTTTGAGGGGGTTACCAACCAGAAGTCAGAAATGTATACTTTGCCTATAAGGCAGGTGGCATTTTAAATTGTGTATGATTCTAAGGGCTTTTCCCCTGTTTTTTTTTTTTTTTTTTTTTAATTTATTAAAATACCTTTGTAAAGATAATGGAAAGGCATCAGTCTTTCCTTTGTTTCATTTTGAGGTGGTTTCTAACTGCAGTGAGGATTAAATTGCAGCAAGCTGATAGGAATTTGCCTGTTGTAGTTCACTGTTTCAGTCTGGGGTTTTTGACTTTCTCTCAATTCTTCCAAGTATCTTCCTAAATTGTAATTATTTTGATGTGAAAATTTTGATATTGAATACATTTTGGTGTTGATTATAAGGGAATTTTTATGGCAATATCCATAAGGTGTACATTTAGCCAGATCAGCAGCAACTCCTATGGCTTGTGTTAAGTGCAGCCTGGAAGCACAAGCCTGGTGCCACTCAGCAGCAGCAAATTCTGGAACAAATTTAAAGGCACTATTTTTGAGGGAAGTTTTCACTGTTACATTATTTTAAATACAGATATGTCAAAATATCTCTGCTTTGCTTAGCTATTTTGTTTTCATTTAAATGAACTTCATGAAGTGTCTTTGGTATTCTCAGAGCAATAAGGAGCATGATGCTTATATTAGCTAACATTATGAAAAGAGTTTACTCTCATCACTGCAATGAAAGACAGCAGTGTAATACAGACAGAGGAAGAGCAAAGTAATATATTTATGTGGAACACTAATGCTGAATTTCTTTTATCTTTGAGTGATTAACCAGACAATATTTATGCTCTTTCTCCAAAGAATAAAAATAAATTCACATTACTTTTATAAAGATAACATCCTCTACAGTCAGGATATCAGATTCTATTTACATACACTTTATGGTCAGTAAGTGCATATTACCCTTTCCAGGCATCTCGTGTGTATCAGAGTGGAGATGCAAAGATATGATGGCTGAAGTGAAAGGTGAAATGATGCACAGTTCAAATTTTAAACTTAGATCCATGCATCCTGAAATTTGTGGACCACCTTTTGCACTGTGCTGCTCAGCTTTGGAAAGCCAGGAGCAGTATTAAAAGATTGCATTGCACCAAGGAAAACATTTTGAGCTGGATTTGGGAATTCTTTTGTTGATTTGACTTTGTTTTTAATTTTGAAGAAGCTAAATATGAAATAAATTGGACCACTCTGGTCCATACTGATAATACAAAAATGTAATGGTTCTGGTTTAGGAAACAGTTTAGATATGGATAGCTTAATCAATTATTATTGATTTAGCTGATACACAATTTCTTCTAGTTTAGACAGAACTATCAGATAACCAGATCCCTGAAAGCTAATACCACCTCTGTTTTCTTTTATAAATAAAGATTTGAAATAGCTACCAAAAAAATTTGAAAAAAAAATTTGAAATAGCTAGACCAAAAAATTAAAAAGATATTTGTATGTGCTTATAGAATGTCTGATACATTACTTTGTCAATATTTCAGTATTTAGCTCTACTTGGCAATGATAATATATTATACATGCTGCAGAAGTCTATGTTAGCACCTTACAGTGTTTCTTTTAATTTTTTTCATTTAAATTTAGGATTCATTTGATCAAAGACAAAGATGCCACAGATGATTATTTGGCGAAGAATATCAAAGGGGTGTCAAAACAAGAAGCTGCTGCGTAAGTTGGCTTTTTCGAGGCATTTTAACATCCATAAGTTTATTGTTTCCTTTGTTTCTAGTCATCATAGTCATTTAAATTTAAAGTTCCCTAGGCCCTACCCTTTTTAGTGGAACTTGGCATTTAAAAATTGAAGTTGATATTAAATAATGATGGTTCATTTCTCCTGATGTTAAATATATCAAAGCATTTATCTCCTTGCTTTTACTAATTTGTATATTTACCAATTAGATCAGATTTGTAACATTATTGTTAAGATTGTGACAGTAATTATTATATTGTGCTGCCTTTTTTTTTCCTTTCTCTTTTTTTTTTTTCTGAGCCTTTGTGAAATATCTCCTTTGGGGTAGGAGCTTAGTGTACCGACATACACATTCTTGTAATTTTGAATTACTATTTAGCCAAGCCCAAGTGCTGACTTCTGTGGTGAAGCATTTAATACCCCATTAGTTATTTAAAAACCCAGTGAATGAAAGAAATCTAGATAACTTTTGATTTCTTACAGCTGAGGTATTTACATTTAGAAGTTACAAGAGGCTATGACTGACTTATTCTTCTGGAGTCTTTCAACAGATCTGGGGTTCAGCACCATCAAAATTAATGAAAGAATTCGAACAAACTGAATTGCTGGTTGCTTAAGTGAGCTGATTTATTTATTTCAATATTTAAATAATAAAAGGATGCATATACAAGGGCTCTAGGCACCTTAACAATGAATATTGCAACATCACCCTTGCAGCATAAAAACATTCTATCAGTCAGACAGCAATTCCACTAGCTAGTTTCTTGCAAAACAGGCTTCCTTTCTCCTTCCTAGCCTAAGAATGTGCCTACAAACCTTCCCTAAAAACTTCCTCGTTGAAATCTAGACAATTACTAGAAATATCAGACCTCAGGGAGCAAGCACAGAACTAAGTACCTCCCCTTACTGTCACCCTGGTTGGGTGCCAGCTGTGGCTGCTCTGCTCCTTACACTCCAACAATTGTCACAAGCTGGGTTGCCTTCCCGGGGAGCTGTTTCAGTCATCAGCCCCAGTGGACTTCCACACACCATGCCAGGGACACAAGTGTTCTCTCTGAGGTGATTACACAGGAAATCACCACTATTTTAGGAAGGCCTTGGGGCTTCAAAGTGCATTTTACAGCTCTGATTTGATCAGGTCAACTTTTCACTGCTGTTTAAAAAACCAAACAAAACCACAAACAAACAAACAAAAAAAAAAGGCAAAAAACCCTCCTAAATGATGTTTTTATATCCAAACCCTGAGTCTGGACACTGTGGAAAAGGAAACCAGCAAGGACATCACAATGAAGCAGGAATTTTATCATCTGTTCTGCAATACCTACACAAAGTGGAGTTCCCTTACCGTTTTATAAGAGGCTGTTTTTCCAAAGTTATCAAAGCCTCTTAGAAGATTAAACTGAAATATCATATGTATCCTGGATTATTTCTATGGAGATTTTTAAAGTACCTATTTTAAAAGGTTACATTCATGTTCTGTGCATTTAATTCTTCTTGGAATTTTAGCTTTTGATAATAGATCAGTAGTTATGAAGTTTCTCTCTCTAGATATAATTTACTAATGCTCTTCCATAACCTTGACAAAATCATTTGAGAGCAAACAAAAGGTAACAAACTAACTACACAGTTATATTAGTACTTTGCTAATCTAGTTAGGAAAAACTAAATGCATCAAATGTAATTTAAAACCAATTTATAAAGTAAGGCAATGCCGTGTCTGTAAATGATCTTAGTGAAATCAGAGTAATTCTTGGTCTGTGTCAGCAGACAACGGGTGTTATTATTTTAAAAGTAGGAGAGATAGCTTATAATATGCTGTGCAGTTTTTCAATATTATTTCCATTTCAGAAGTAAATTATTACACTTCTTTGTAAAAGGACTGAATTTCCTTCCTCTGACACATAAATATCTGTACTTTTGTTTAATATGGAGGTTAACTTAATATGCCAGTGATTATTTCATCAATACAAATTCCTCTAACCACACTCCTGCTTAATATTAAACATGCTTTTTTAAAAGTGTGTTAGGCAAACAAGTTTATTATCTTCTAAATAAAGGAATGTATAGGTAGTATCACATTTATGGAAAAAAGCAACATTCTTTCAAACTTTTCCCTAAAATTCTATCCTTCACAATATTCCTTAAAATTGAGATGTGCTATTGAAGGAAAAAGATTGCAGTTATTCTTGTATTGTATAATGTTGTATTGTGTTCTAAACTACAGGAAAAGAGAAGAATTCCATTAAGTGTGTTCATGATAGAATCTCTTTTTTTTCTGTGGAAAAATGAGGAGATGTTTTTCATTCTTTTTTCTTGGTAATAATTTTTTGTCCCAGGTTGATATGATAGAAGAGGGAGAAAAAATAGTGCTTAAGAGAGATAGTACTTTAATGATATTGCTTTGTTTTTTCATTGATTTTGTTTTGCTTCCTTCTCAAAGACTTTAATTTGAAATAAGTGAATGTGGTGCAAGGATCTGGAAATGGAAAAAAAGTAAAACTTTCATTAATGCAGAATGTGAGTGCTTTCTTGCCACAGAAATAGGCTTTTGTATGACGAGGTTGGCTGACTCCAGTGGCCTTGAGCGTGCCTGCCCTGAAACTTTCTGTTCTTAGTCCTGACTCACCAAGTCACTAACAGCTCAAAATCAGATTGCAGTAAAAATTAAAAATAGTTCTTTTGACTGAGCTAAGAGTCAAGAAGTTCATGATGAACTGTGAAGTAAAGCATTTTTCATCAAGAGATTGATTCCAGGATTGAGTCTTCAAATTAGTTTATAGCCTAAAATGGGCCAGAATTTGAAATTGTCATTCTTGTTTCCTGATCTTTTTGTCAGGGCCAGAAAGATCAAGTAACAGTTCTCTCCTCTTCATACAAATGAAAATCGTCCAAAGAGAACCGTGTCATCAAAAAAGAGTTGAAAACTAGAAAGAGAGCCTTTGAAATGTATTTGATGAGAAGAACAGCTTTGCTTAGCTGTGACCAAAAAAAAAAAAAAAAAATTACATTAGTGATGTTACTACATGTATTTTAAATACATTTGAGTTGAGTGGTGGAGTTCTACTGTCCTCAAGACTCTGGTGGGCAAATGAAATCATAATTATTATACAGAGATGGTAAAGGCTTGCCTAGGTATGCAGAAAATTTGTATTTGTGTTTCCTGTCTCGTGAGCAGTGGATCAGTGTGCTGTGGAAAGCTTGCTTGATAAATCCGTGTCAGTAAAAACAGGCTCTGAGATGACTTTTTTCAGGCAGGTGACAAGATCCTCTTACACGCATTCTGTCGGATGTTTTTGAGATACAGTGGGCTGTTCTGCTTAGAATTCTCCAATGGCTGGCCCACTTTAAGATTAGCTGGAACAGAAAAAGGCAAAGGCTTTAATTCTCAGGTGGGCTGTGTCCTCCAGAGCAGTTGTTGGCCATCTCTGCCAATACTGGGAAGATGGATCATTAAACTACTTTGCAGATTGTAGACTGCAAAATGGAACATAAAATTTCTTCTCTAGCAGTGATGACTGATGAATATAGTGAAGTATAGCTTTTGTAAACTCCCTGCAAAAAGAGCAAAGGGGCTTTCACCCAGGTTTAACTGATCCAAGTTAATAAGCCCAGTTGTGTGATTAGTTGAGCCCCATCTTTTAGGATCCAGACAAGTGCTTTAGAATAAAGTGAATTATACTTCGGAAGCACCTATTTCTCTCCATTGCTTAAAGAGAGGTTGTACGGTGACGAGCTCAGATGTAGGCACGTACATTTACCACTCAATCCCACACTGCAGAACTGTAGGTTTTTGAAAGCTGTAAAAAGGATGAAGTAGAAGTCTTAGAAACTGATTCCTGAGGCAGCATTTTTACAGGAAGCTGTCAAGTTCAGAACAGAAGTGGCCCAGGATCCATTTTAAATCTCCTGCCATCTGATAAAAGATTATTTTTCCATTCTTCTGTCAGAGACAAATTATTTACTGCCCTCCCCAAGTTTCTGCTCTTTTCAGTGTCAGCATCAGATCGGTAGAGTTAAGGAAAAAAAGATGTGGGAAAATTTATGAGGGACTAAGTGCTAGATGAGTTTGTGGAAATAAATTGTTCCTTTCCTATGTCAGTACGTCTTCTACCAGTCGATCTCTGAATACTCAGCCCTATCTGTCCTCCAGGACTAAAGAGGGAGAAACTTCCTTACCTGACTAGAGGCTGGGATGATCTGGAGAGCTCACTGAAGGAGAAAAATGGGGTTTGTGGGCTGATGGAGAGGAGAAGACCTAGTATGAAGAGTGTTTTGCTCTTTATTTTCATCCTAGCCACGATGGACTAGTAAAGCCTATTATTAGACTGAGATTTTTCTGACCTTGTCCTTTGTTTGTAAGTTATTTAAATCATGAGAGTTTCAGTACTCAGTTTTTGATTTATTTGCTTCTTTATCTGTCTGTATCCTGGTCTTTAGCATTGATGGACCAGTGCTTTGAGGAAGCTGAACACAAATAGCTGGTTGGGGATTTGATTAACCCATGCCTTTAGTAGCTGTCACCTCTACCACATAAATTAGTAAGGTGACTTCTTAGGTTACTCAAAAAATAGATGGGGACCTTTTTTTCACTGACATCATATTGCCATGTTTTCTTTTTCCCAATCTGGAATCTCTACTGGGGCTTCCCAATTTGAAGGCTTAATTTAGGTGTGGGGATTTTGTATTGTAAGGTGGATTTGACCATTTCTGTGTTATTAAGTGAGGCTCTCAAGGGACAGAAGAGGGGCACTGCCAAGAATAAGGGTAAGGAGAAATATCTTGTTGATATGGGATTAAGGCAAGGAAGGAGGAGGTAGAGCTGCTATTACTAGCAAGCTTGCAAAAGGAAATTTGGGATGCAGACAGATAAAATGTAGGTGCAGATTCTGCTTTTCCCTTGAATTTCAGCCCTTGATTGCACAGTATTTGGTTCCAGTGATGCACTGCTGCGAGCTGCTTCCATTCCTTCTGCGTACAATGCTATGAAGACAGAGGGAGGGAGGCGAGCTCAGGGCAGCTGAAGAAGGACTTAGCAGCAAACAGAGAAAGAAGTAAACTTCTTTCCCTTTCATGTTCAGTCCTAGCAAGATTTTGCTGTTCTTCCTGATGTCAGTCGTTGGGTAGGACCTGTAAGCACCTTATAGCCTGCTTTGTTCACATTACTCTGGTTGAAAACTGGTGCAATGTTGTGTAAACTCATTTACATTTTATGAGGGTATTTCTTCACTTTTAGATACTAAGAACTATGGAAGAGGGTAAATCAGAACCAAAAAAATTTATCCTTTCATGGTAAAAGAAATTTTAAATTAAGGCTTTCTGTCCCAAACTCCCTGCTGGTTGTGGAAAGGGAGATGGCACAAGTCACTTAGTGAGCTAGATGATAAATTTTAAATTTCTTTCACAATATTATTTAAATATGTATTTTTTTCAGTCTGAATAATTCCTAACAATCTTTCTTGCCATGACCAGGATTCAATGTTTATTAAACAACTTTCAAAAAGAGATTTCAGCACTTAGAGGCACACATTCTTTTTGGTCAAAGGAATGATCTCTGTGAATTTTGGGCTTGATAAGCATATTATTTGGTGTAATTAGGCAGTGATCTGAAGAACAGAACTGTGTAGGAAGCAAATGGTTTGCCTTTCCTAGAGAAACTTCTCTGTGCATTTGTGTAATGTGAAAGATTTTTCTTGAAAAGGTTAAAAAAAGTTCTAATCAACTTCTGTACATTATGTAGAACTTCATTTTCTAAACTCTGCAAAAGAAAGTTTCATATTTAATGGGAAATCATGAATTATTCCATTTATTATCTACTTCCTCCTTTCAAAGACATGATCTGGATAAAAGGCGGGGTGAATAATTTCAAAAAATACAATACATTTTTAATGGGAAGGTGCAAACTACAGATTCTCATGACTATTAGCAAGTATAGAGGAAACAGAATTTTACTTGCAAAAACTCATCAAACTCTTGCAAAGATAAAATACATGACATACTTTAATAAAGAAGAACACAGTGAGCTGAAGTTTTTTTTTAATGTAACTTGTTGTTTTTACTAAGTTTGGTCTTATGGTTTTTTAGTGTTTTTATTTCTCAATAGTTCAACAATATTTACTACTGAAGATAATGTACAAGCAATACACAACTGATTTCTATTTCTAAAACACTCCATAAAGGTGAAGCATCTCTAACACACAAAAAGTCTGATATAAAGAAATACTGTCTAATCCACCCTGGTACAGTCATGACTTCCTAATAATTTTCACAGGGAATCCTGCATTGTGTAAAATCCTTGCTTTTCCATTCTTCGCAGTCTCCATGTGGTCTGTTTGTCCTTATCCTACTGAGTCAATTCAACTGGGGACTTGAATAAGAGATATCCTAAACAAAAGCAAAAGCGAAAGTGGGAATTGTTCATATCAATACTGCAATAAATGCAGAGCCTTGTGTAGGGTTTTATGATATTTCATAACATCAGCTTGAGAAGATATAGGAAGTAAATAATTATGTTTATCTGTCTTGTACGCTGTGAAAGAAACTTGCAGAGAAATTTAACGACTACTTTGATATCATGCAAGTCAAATGGAAATGATTCCAAACTCATGTGTTTCTAGCTCTGAGTCCATCAGGTCAGCTCTGAAATAAAAGAGGGAAGTTGAGAAATACTTCATTTTGATAAATAGTAGTTCATAAAATATGGTTGGGATTACTTTTTGTTAAGGAAGATTATTAATTTAGAAAGAAAAGCAGAAAGATTAATGAAAATAGTTTTCTTCTGATTATGCTTGAAGTAATCACAGGTGTGTGTACTTTTGTATGATGAAAATTTTTATAAGGGTAGCACTTTTATCTTTAAATAAAGATATTTTTTTCTTTGCATTTATGTTTAGGGACAGAATGTTTCAAAAGTTCATTGCAAATTTTATGTTTCCATTTTCTGGGTTAATTAGGATTGTTAATTATTACAGTACTTACATTCATTTTAAAATACTTTTTCTGTGTCATCCTTTGATGTTTATAATTGATTAATTTTTCATTTTATGTAGCTTTGAACAAAAGGAAGTGAATTCAATACATGTGTTCTTTGTGGGATCCTACTGACAGGGTATGCATCCCCCTTTGATTGCATGATTTAGGTTAAAGTTTGGTTTGACAACAATCCAGTGACTGAGGCAGGAGATGAAAAACACTGCCTTGCTAAAGATGAAAGTTCTTGTACATATATATATATATATATATATGGTACAAGGTACCTACATTTCTTTTTTTATATATGCTTTATTTTCATCTTTCTTTTAATAGTTCTGGGTACATTGCTCCATAAAGCTTTTCTTCTTTAAAAAATCTGTATTGTTACAAGTCAATTGCAAGTGATGTTTTTCCCTCCCACGATGTGCACAAATTGCTGTGCAATATTTTTTTATTTATAATTAGAATAGGGAATCCTTTTTATAACATTTGGGGGGTTGTGGATTTTATTCTTTTTTGTAATAGGATATTAGCTATTTCAAGTTTGTGATTTGGAATTAAAAAGCAGGCACTCCACCCCAATGTAATTTAACTCTCAGCCTTAGTAGTAAAATATTCTGAAGTGTAAGCTAACTGTCTATTACTGCTTAATGGCATTTACTGTACTGTCATATCTTTTTTTAATGAGATTACTATAGTCTAAAATTTAACATATTACCATCCAGTAAATATTTCATTAAAAGAAAAGTATTTAAACGGACAGTCTTTAAACCAGGATTAAAGAGGCTGTGCCCTGATGTAGTTAAATAGCTTTGTATCAGTAGCAGTACATGGTGAAATGTGCTGAGTGCCTGGACCATCTAAGGGCTTGACTTACCAGAATACTTACGTGGATAAATTTTCACACAGAATTGGGGTATCACAGGACTTGGATGTATTTTTAAGTTAGCTGTGTGCCCACCTTTGGTGGGTTGCAGCCCAGGAACGTGGCAGTGTAGTCATCAGCAGTGTGAGTACAGGGTTTGACACCACTGGAACCTGGGTGCTGAAGGCAAATCCTCTCCTTCCATATTTGCCAAGTATTTGCATGAGCACTTTCTGTGTTCAAAAATTCCCTGCACAAACTTTAACTAATTTTAGGCATGGGTCACCAATGGTGTTGCAAAACTGTTCTTGTTTTTTGGCTGCCCAGCTACAATTAAATAATAATTCCTCTTTCAGTTCCTAGAGCAGCCTGAACTTACAAATTCCTACAGCATATTTGGCTTTTTTGTGGTTTATGTACTATATTTTTTTTTTACTTAATGCATATATTTTTCAAATTTTAGGGAGGAAATTCTTATATCCCTATGTTTATACTGTGTTTTTTTGCATATAGGTTAAACAAAAAGTAGCTTAGTGTTCACATACTTTATGTAATTTTAATTTTCTTGTAGAGTTATAGACAGGAAATGGGGGGAGAGTAAAATAAATTTGTTTAAATAAACTTAAGCAAAAATATCTTGATTATTTTTTCATAATTTTGTGATGCTTATCTAAGGCAGTTATATCAGTCATTGACTTGCCAACTGCAGAAGGAAATCCCAAGTGGATGAAACCTATTTGAATACAGTTTTTAAACATTATAATAATTGGTAGAGTAATTATTTTACACTAGAAGTACACTTTAATATTTCATATACTATTGTTGTTTAAGCCATGCCATTTTGTTCTTTACAAAATGGGATTTCTACAGCACAACACAGCTACTTGTATTGTAATCAGCAGCTGGAATTAACTGGAAGTACTAATTCAGACATACAAAATCTAAATATATGAAACTTGATATTAAAAATATGTATTTATATATATATATATTAATTTGCCATCGGAAAATAGTAGTCTTTTGGAGTTATTTTGCATGTCTGTAATTGAGCACATCAGACGGCAGGCATGGAGAATTAAGCTCCTGATGAATGATTCTGTTATGCTATACTGACTATTTTGATTATTTCTAACACCAGTACCTGGCTTTTGGCCTTTTAATTTCCTTTCTCTGTCCTGTCTTTCAGTGTGAAGGGTAGAATGCAAATAGCCTTATTGTGGAGGATTTTAAGTTAAAGGGAACATTGTGTGGTGCTGTGCTGATCTCCCAGCATTGCTTAAGGGTCTTGTAAAAGTGCAATACCATAACACAGAAAAGTCCTTGAGACTGGAACAACAGTGTAATTTCATTAATCTCACTGAAGGTTTACTGTTTATTATTTTTGCACTGGTAAAGGCAGTGAATGAGATTCCTGTGATTTCTCAGCATGACTCTAGATTGTTTTGTAATAGTAATGATAATACAAAAAGAAATCCATAGAAGAAAATTAGTGAATTAGCTGTATAATTTAATAAAAAAATTAAATGCCTGTAGCAATATCTGGGTACGCTTAAATTAAGCCCAGTGTTAACAACAGCAATGTCTTTTCAAGCTCACAGATCCACATTCAATAAGTAGCTCCTTCCACCTGTGTGATATTACATGGCACAAAATCATCACCTGTACCATGGTGCCACTAAAATGGCAACTTTGACATTTGGTTGTTATTTATTTGGTGCTGAAAACTCCTGTGACACACAACGCCTGTCATGGCACAGAGACTCAGAAGCTCACAGAATTTTTCAGCACTTTCTGATATAACACAGCATCACACTAACTGCTGGTGTGGGATCAGATCCACCTGGAACTCACTGCCCAGCCTGTGTAAATAAACATTTAGCAACATCACGGGGTTTCAGCAATGACAGAAATGAGTGCACGGGCAGAGGAACGGGGGATTCTCAGCATCAGCTGGCTTTGTGGTAAGTGCTGTAGTTCTCATCTGTTGAGTTTCATGGATTTAAAAACCCAAACCAATTCTGCTTTATACTAAAACCAGATTCGTTGGTATCTTTGTTTGAACCATAAATACATAGAGATGCTCCAGATGTCATTAAAAAATAGTTTGCTTTAAAAAAAAATCCATCTGAAACCTTTTTCTCTGGTGTGATCTCATGATCACCCTGGGGGAGGGAGGACTTTGGGTTTGCAGTCACGCCACATTCAGTTTTAAAATGAAACCCGGCTGACATTACAGAGCTTTCTGCTCGCTCTGGTCCGATACATTCCATGGCTTGCAGGCGACCGTGCGGGCCAGACGAGCGCCTTGGTGGCCCCTCGCCCTGTGGGGTACGGCCGGAGGCCTTTGTTCTGCGCCGGGATCCGCGCATCCTGCCTGCAGTTTCCCACATTTCCAGCAGATGCCCCCAGAGACCATTAAACCCCGTGAACGGCTCCGCTCCGAGCAGAGCCAAGGACAGTCTTTTCTCATTTCGCTCCAGGAAATAACATAATTGTTCAAAGGAAACCTCAAGTCGGCGCGGGCGAATGCAGAAAAAACAACTCGCTTGTTTAACAATAAATCATAATTTATTAGGTAGTAAGGTTCAAAGTGTTTAGTGTAAGGTTGCTTATTAATATAGAAACACACTACACCAATGTTAACAGTGGGATTTTATAAAATAAATCATAGAATGAGAGCATATCCTGAGTTAGAAGGAGCCTTAGATAACACATTTTGATATTGACATTAGAAATCAACTAATCTTGGGTTATCTAAAATATAACCTTGGATTTTGCATGCTGCATGACATCATAAAAAGCAGGATGGAATGGATTTTGAGGATTGAGGATTTATAGTTTATGTCAAGGTATCACGAAAACTTTACTGCTGTCACCTATGCCACACCTCTGTTCAAAAGAACTGTTTGATGGGGGGGAAAAAAGGACACCGGAATTTTCACCTGGAAGCACTTTGATAACTGTAACAATTTTAGAATTCATTTCAGTGTCAAGCCTTTTAGGTGATACAAATAGCATTTATCCCCATAAAACCATTAATCTCTTGCCCTATTTTATTGTTTGTGTGTGATCAGTCACTTGTGGCTCGTATATTACAGCAACTTAAGGAAACAATAGTATTATTATTGTGTGCTTTATGTATTATAACCGAGATTACTTTTATTTTTATGCCACTAAATTTGAAGGGTTTTACAGTGGATAGCTTCATTGCTTGTGTGCTAAAATCAGTCCTCTTTGCCTCAGAAAAAAATGTGGTCAGCACAGTAGGATTATTTCAGTATTATTTCAATTTCTTGATTAATTGGGATGGGATTTATTAAAACACTCTTGACAGTGATTTTTAAAACTGACATGTTGTACTATGTGCTTTGTTTTCCGGTATTGGCTTGCTAATAATGCTTTCTTGTGGGGAAAATGTGCTTTGACTTCAACTAAAATACATCAGTCTACAGAAAATAACATGTTACATGGACACAGTTTATCTGTTTCTAGGAATATTTGTTCTATGCTCAGTGAGCGTGCAGTGAGTGTTAAAAATTTCTTGAATGACATTTTGGGTAGTGACTGCTGATACCTTTTAGTACTACTTCCTTGCTTACTTCCAGTACATCTAATGCATGCACACATACAAACATATATAGATCACATTGTATAAATAAATAGATATGTGTGTGTGCCTGCTATGCAGATTGTTATTCCACTTCTCTGAGTTATATTACTATAGGATTCACTCCTAGGCCTTTGGAAGTTGGTAGGAATTTTTTACCTATACTCCTCAGGGTTTTTTTTAATTACATAGAATTTTTAAACAGGAAAGAAAAAGGTATTCCATATAAAAAATAGAGAATACATTGCATGGTATTAGCATAGTATCTTTACGGTATTTTGAAGCTATATACTGTACATTTGGTATATGTCAAATATAGCATGTTCTAGCAAATTAAAATTAAAATATTTAAACATATTTGTCATTTATTTTTCTAAGATAAATATTGCAAATATTTTCTGGTGCAGAATAGTTATATCTTTTCCCTTATCTATGTGAGCAATATGTGATTTTCAATCTAAAAAAACTATCTTTATATTAAACAGAAGTTCAGTACTGTCTGGTCTAAATCGTATCAGGATTATTTAATATTTTTATGCTCAGTTCTGCAACTGAAATATGAAAAATACAGGTGAAGGATTAATGTGCATATATGTAGTAAGAGATTTTAATTATGTCAAATATGAAATAATGCAGATTATTTGCTTCCTACATCTTACAATGCTATTTCATTGTCCATATCACTGATATCTAGCTAAGAAGTTTTTCACATCACTTGCATCTTATCAACATTATTAAAGCATTTGCAATAGCTCTTTTTAGGCTCCAGGTATTAGTCTCATTCAGCTATTATTTTTTACGCCTGAATTTATTACATACACTATAAATCTCAGTTTTCAGAATTCCATATTTATTTCAAAGCTGAGATAATTTGAATTTAAATGGATTTTAATCTAAAAGGACAGTCTTGAAAACAGTTTGGAAACTTAATGGAATATACCAGATAAAGGTAACACAACTTGGTCCTTGCTGTTACTGGGATAAAGGTTTGTTTTCCCACACTGGACACCCATCCCTGCAAGCCTTTACATCTGTACCTTTGTGTTGCAGTCCCATTGGACTCATAGTTTTCTCTAGAATAGGACACAATGATTGTTTCCTGCCATATAAAAGAAATATTTTGATTATTTCCATAAATAATACTTCAAAAGGTGTATTTCCACTTGAGAGTATTTGCTTACACAGCTTTTTGATGTGTACATCTTATCAGAGTTTTTTAAGGCAATAACTTCAATAAAAGTTCACCATAGCATCATTTGATTGTAAAATTAGGGAGAAATTAACAAACTTTTGCGTCAGCAAACCAGCTGAAGTTGTATGCTAAACAGAAGCAAAATAGTATCTAATGATTATGTTTCTGGCATAGCATTTGTTTGATATTTTTAAACCAAGCCATCCTGTCCTACAACAAAACTATTTAATGTGTGTATATATATAACAACATATGCATATAACTGACATATAACAACGTGTAACACATAGTAACAACATTATATATAACAATATATTTATAACAACATGTGCATTGTTTTGACATGTGGAATGTGCCTCAATTTTCCCCGTGCACTGTCTTAAAGCAAACTAAGAGTTCATTGTGTTTTCATGAACTAATGTAAACACGGGGGGGGGGGGGGGGGTGGTTCCCATCAGTCAGCCTTTTTAACCAAATACCAGCTAAAGAATGCCAGGGTATTTTTTAACGTGTTTTCAATGTATATATTGGTATTTATTCATTATTGCCATGTTTGCTTCCCTAGGGTATGGCATTTGCAATCACATTTTAGCAGATCTCTTTTTGAGCAGGGGAAATAATACCCACTCCCTGCTGCTGAACTGCAGAGGTCTCTTCTTGAAAGCTGTTGTAGTTATCTGCACTTATTTGGTAAGGAGGAGAACAGAATACAGGTTTAAAGGCTTAAAATCTCCCTTTCTTATTCCCAGTTACAGGAATTCATACAAGAAGAACATCTGCATAGACATGCTGCGCCGGGGTTATCACAAGTCCTTCTCTGAGCTCCTCACTCTGATCCAGAAGTGGAATGCCTTGAGGGAGGCTGCAGGGCCTGGGTCAGCCATATGGCATGAGAAGTCCCTGGAGGAGCAGCCTGATAAGCTGGATCAGCTTTACCACTTCCTGACCAGGGCTGAGGCAGCCCGGCGAGCAGGTAAATGGGGGGATTGTGGGTAGCAGAGCAGCAGGAGCCGCAGCCGCCAGTGCCTGGGGGAAGCTTCCAAATTGTTTCATGTATGAATTTGAAACGTTACTGCATCTCAGCACATTGCAGCCTTAGTCAACTGAGCTGTATTTATAGAATAAATGATTAGGAGCTGCAGATATCAGGAGAGGTTTTGTGAAGAAAAAAAAAAAAGGGAAAAACATGCAGAGTGCATTTTGATATCATCAGAAATGTTTGATGTATTTATAGCTTTGATAACATCTCAATTATTTTCTCATAGTTTCATTATTTATTGTTTTTCTTCCTCTATTGATTTGACTAGCTGGTTATGTATTAGAAAAATTTAATAGGTGAAATGCTGTTTCACACAGTAATAGTTTTATAAATCTGTTTTTATTAAATACCCTGTCTGCTAACTGTGTTTGGATTTGTGACTGACTTAAAAAAGATTATGAACATGTCAAATAAAATACAGCACACAGATGTAACATGCCACCTGTGAATTACTAGATATTAGTGAAGACATAACTCCAAATTACTGTATTTTGTCTATTGCCTGCTATTCACTAAGCACTCATATTTATCATTTCCTTTTACTATAAATAGTAACATCACTTACTCCATCTTTCTCCATTGGAATAATTGTAGGGATGGAGGCAGATAAAGCTTTAACTGTAATCCTGTTTCATAGCTGAGTTGATGTCACTGTAGTTGTTTCAAGTTGCATTTTGATCATTACAAATATGAAAATCTACAGTAAAGCTTGTGAGTTTGGAATCTAAGCTTTTTGGCTGAAATTTAGAAACAGGCAACTTCATTTCAGAGAAGGAACAGCAAAAGAAACCCTTTTGGCACTTCAAAAAATGTTAATTTTAAATGTTTATTTTATATTTGCCATGAAAGCCAAAAGTTGTGTTTCTTTATTTAATTCACTGTAATTCTTGACAGGAAGTCCAGCCAACCATGATTGGAAGGAATCTTCAGCTTTGCCTGGAGTATGACTAAAACCTGAATAGGCACCCCTGTAGCTTGCAGAGTTTAAGAGAGAAGTTTGAGGCTTGGACTGCCCTGACAGAAGCATTGTGCCAATATCTGGTGGTCAAAAAGTACTGGACATGGCTTATCTCGATGGGCCTGCTCCCTGTGGCCACTTGAGGAGAACAGTTTGCCTGCCTTCCGTGCAGGATCTTTTTCAGTGTTACAGACTGATGTGTGACAGCCTAGGTGGCAAACAGGCTCCCAGAGAGGCAAGGCATTGCCAAATGTGCAGTTCCTGCCTTTCTCTCACTGAGCCTGGCATTCCTTGTGTGCTGGGCTCTGTAAGTCTTTCACCTCTCCCAGAGACAAGGTACTACCACCAGCTGCCTGATTGCACCTTGCCTCTGGGAGAGAATATCTCCCAACTTTGCCTGTTAATTAAAATGAAAGAAGGAAAAATAATGAGAAATAAGAGTTGGCAAGCATCTCTATTGAATTGCTAGATCAGGACATAGTTTTTGATTTTTCACCAGTTTCAATGCAAACCTTTGCACAAATGTTTGTATAAAATGAGGTTTGAGTTGCCTGGCATGTGAAGGGGTGGATGGTAATTCATGTTGCAGGTCTGAGAGCCAGCAGTGCAGTGAAGATTCACATGAATTGTGCAGCTCATCAAACACTAATTCAGTAGTTCTGCTAATCCAGTTACTCTCTGATTCTGATCAAATTGCTTGGGGCTCTGGCTTATGATCTCCTGACAACTCTAGTTGACACCATTTAAGAATCATTCAGCAGTTCACCTCAGCTGGAACTTACCATGATGTAGCAGCCACAACAGCAGCTGACCTGCATTTGCTCTTCAGCTGCCACAGTTCAAGCTTAAAAGGGTGAAAGTAATATTTGGGTCAGCAAATTGTGAGAGTTTATAGCATGGTTGATGTTGCTAATATAAGGTTGGCTGAAATTCTACCTATCTCAGGTAATGATTGTGCTGAGAAAGAGATAGCAGGTATAAATAATGACAGTAAAAAATTCATTACTTGTTTTTTGATGAATTTAAGTATCATGAAGTGTTGGGGTTTGAACCTGAAGTGGTATGTGGAAAACAAAACTTCACTTACTAATTCAGCAAATCATTTTCTTATTTGTTATTTATTTTTTTTCACCTGCTTTTTGGATCATAGACTATTGCTGTCTTAGTTATGAGTGTAACTTAGAACTTCTAATTTTAGAGTTTTATGATACTTACTGTAGTGTACAGAGCAAGCTATGTACACATTCAGTTTTCATATTTATTGGTGGAAAATATTAATATTAATAGTTTATAGTTCTAGTACACTACAATGCTGGATGTAAGCTATTTCCTAGAACTGAGCCAGAGCCATCTGACACAATGTGCAGGCTGATATCAAAAAGCAATTACTTTCTTTACTGCTGGGTTTGAAAATAGTAACATTTTGTTTACCAGCATTACACTGCACAGACTCATTACCTTTACACACACCAGTAAAGGTTCCCTCTGTTTTCATTTTTAATGGAAAATTTTGGTTGAACTTCAAATCACACAGGCATTGTCTTTTTTCTCTTATTGCCTATTAGCAATATTTTACTATGTGAAAAGAAAATAGCTTTTTTTCTGTCCATCTTAAACTCATTTTTGTTGCATTTGAATATCTCCCAAGTATTTAAAAAATAGAGAGGGAATGTTAATCCTTGCAGCTTCTCAGAAAAATTACTGATGGAGTTATTTTGCCCCTAGTTCTGCATTATTCTAGAAGCACTGGCAGAAACACTAGCAATGCTTGAGGGGAGGGGGGGTAATTATTCTTTGATGTTCCTTCATCCTAGACTAAACTCTTTTTTTTACTAGTTCTGGTTTCAGGAGCTTAGGGAAAAAAAAAAAAAAAAAAGGAGGTAGTTTAGCTGTTTAATGTATAGTTGAAGGGCTTCTTACAGAAGAATGCAGGATAAATGCCTGAGTAATGGATCTACACAGCTCAGAATTTGGTGTATACAGTGATTTCTTGGCATGTGTATGGAAATGCTGGAGGTTCCTTCAAAAAGCAAGTTATATTTTGTATCTATCAGTACTTGCTAGAGTGAGATGGTTTGCTTGTAGTAGTTGAAAGGAATGCAAAGCAAGTTTCAGCTCAAGAACAATTAAAGGAAGAGATGTCCCAGCTGTTAACTCTGCTTTGCCAGAGCAGGAATGCAAAACCAGGGAAAATGCCACAGCTCAGTGGCTGCAACATGTGTTGGGCAGTCAGCTCTGTAGTGGAGATCTCGGTGCCAAAGCCAGAGGATGGAATCCTTGGGTGTGAACATGCTTTAAAAGGGCAAGACACTGCTTATCAGCTGATCACTGGAGCAGCTGCTGGAAACTAGGAGTTAAAACCTGGGAGCTGTTGCCTTTCTGAGATTCCACCTGCTCCTGATTCCTGACCCCACTCAACCTTTGTGCTGTGCTGTGTGCTAAATGCTGAATCTGTGCATGTGCTGCAGGCTGCTGACCTTTGTTCTAGACATTACCAGACACACGCAATTAGAAAGAAGTGACAACTTGGCTTCTTTTCCCTCACTTCAATGTAGAGAAAAATTTTGACAGTATGAGTTATCATTAGCTTTTGTTGTAAAAGATGTCTTTTCATAAAGTATATGAAGAAAGCGTGAGTATTTGATGTGCTGGCCCTGGAAAGTCTTTGTCTAATATACTTAAGGTTGAAAACAGAGTTTAGCATTTTACAGTAGAAAGCTTTTCTGTAAGATTTCACACTTATGCCTTAGACTTGGGCTAGAAACATTGCAATAAGCATATTGCCCATGCTATTTTGAAAAAAAAAATATGGAAAGAGGTTATGCATTAAAAGAAAAAAGTATAACATACCAAACCTTCTTTTAATATTTGCTTGGATGAGGCATAGTTTTGTTTGCTTTTTAGGGGCTGGGTAAAGGAACACTGTTTTATTTTCTAAGCAGGTTTGTTATTCCCTACTTAATATTTTATCACAGGAAAAAATGCAGCAGTTGCTGGACACCAGTGGAAGACTTTATTATTTTGTAATTGTCTTACAAAAAGTTGAAGTGATTCTGTCCAGGAAAGAAGCAGAGCCATCTCGAAATACAGCCACTTGTAGAACTACCATTGACTTCAACAGAAGCAGCACTTTTTAGAAAGTTTCTGTAGTATGTTTTCATTGCAGTAGCTTGGAGTCCCCCTTTAGCATTCCAGATTACCAATTAATTGTTTTATATTATTATCATTAGCTGGATTTTTCCTTTACCCAGTAAAATTATACCCTGACCATTTCCTCAGCATTTTTGTATTGATGGTACCTTCATTAAGCGTTTTCCCTTTGTGTATCTGGCGGTGTTGGGAGTGGTGTGCTCTGTGTAAACTCTAGGAAACAGACCCTGCCTGAAACTTGGTGTCATCATGCTTGCAACTCACATTTTCACTTGCTTCATTTGTGGACTTATGGCTAAACGTTCAGGAAAAAAGTTTACCCATTTATGAATAAACTCTCTGGGAAAAAGGATGGTTGGGTGGTCCTCTACCTGTGGGTGTAGAGGCATCCTTTTTCTTAACAAGCAAAAGGGACTGATTCCTTGCCATGTATAGATTCAGGTGGAAATAACTGATTGCAGCACCATATTCTGCTGCAGTTTCTGCTTTTTCTTGATCCATCAGCCTCCACCCTGGATCTTTCTCTGTGTGTTCTTCGCACCAGCAGCTGTCTTGCTATTAAGTCATTGATTTTGATCTTTCTGGTAAAAGAAAAATGAAACTTTCAGCATTAATAATGTCTTATTCTGATGTAAAAAATTACTTTGTGACTTAATTGACCTTAGGCCACTCCTTTGTGTCTTCAAGAGTCAGTTATAATCCAGTCATACACACTTTAAACAGCTAACTGAAGTGGAGGATGAGTGTTAACAGCTCTTGAAAAGTTTCCACATGGCCTTTGTCTGGCATGAACAAAGGACTGACTGGTGGCTTTTTGAGTAGAAAATACTGAGTCATAACTGGATGTTGAAAATTTTCTTTCCGATACCTGTAGTTTAAAAATCAGCGCGAATTCTTGTTAATGGAAAATGGAACAGCTGCCTCTTTTATTCTTCAAGGGAAACACCAAGCCAGGATCTCTTCATGATGTTTTCATCTGTTCTCTGAAGACCATTACTGTACTTTTCCTTTCTTCCACTGCATCCTGTCACAAAGGAGATCATAGAGATGTGGCACCAAGTTGTACTTGAGTCACACTGGGATGGCTTGCTGACCTGTGTGTTTCTTTTCTCTTCTTTTAGCTCTGTTGGGGTTCTCATACTCAAACTGCACCTCACTATCCCTTGCACTGCACTACTTAGTAGTTGTCTAGCTGAGCACAGCAAACATGCAGTCGTGGATTTGAGTGATCCTCTGTTCCATACACATGCTTGCTAAGGGAATAGGTCCTGGGAAGAGCCCAGGAGCAAAGGTATTGTTCAGTGGGCTGATCAGGGTCTATGGCTTGAGCACGATGAGGGGAGATGCTGCTTGACAGCTAAGGTGCACCTAAAGAGATCCTGATACAGAGCAGGGAATACCCTGTGTGCTTAATATATGGGGTTTAATGCTTAAGCTCAAGCTGAAGGGACTTTTTTTTAATCTCTGTTAAACAGAATGATCTCAGCAAGGTTTGATAGGAATACTTTGGTTTTGTACATAAATACTCAATTTGGAAGTTGTTTTTCATTTTTTTGATCAATAGATACATAAAGATGACTTGTGTACTTGTATTCTATTATCAGTTGTAGAGAGCTTACTCTGCGAAATCAGCCTTCAAAGCTTGAATATCTGAACTACTTCTTGGAGATTTTCTAGAAGAGAGTATTTACTATTCCAATATTCTTCTCTTGGGGAGGTAAAAGTTCACTTTCACTAGGTCTAAAATGCTAGCTTTGCCACTGTCAGAATAACATCAATTAACTTCTTGATTGGTAGCTCAGACTTTGAATCCGGAAGACAGTATGACTTTTAAAAGTCTGGGGTTTAGGGGTTTATTTTATGGCCAGCATATCTGCTCAGCCACTGTCCAAGACAATGACAGAGAAATGGTTGTCTTTGTGCACTTCTCATTGTTATGCACCGGCAGGATCGTCATCAGAGGGTCACATTAAAGTTCATTCAATCAAAGCTGTGGCAGGAGCTGGAGTCCGCCTCAGGTCACTTCCATCCTTTGGGATTTGTAGGGCACTACCTGAAGTTATTTGCGTAATTTTATGTCTTATAAGTGCTGTGATACTTTGTAGCAGTGATTTCAAAGGAGCAAATCTATATCCAGTGTGTGTGTATCCAATGATTATCCAATTACCTTTCTCTTTCTGTGTTATTGCAAACTTTTGTATGTATCCTCTGGTATCCTCCTAGTTCATTTTCTGTTAGCTGTGATCTATATATAATGTGTATTGTTATCTTCGTGTTAGTGGTTATAATTAGGGCTTGTATTTCTCTGCTCATGTGGTTGTGTGCTTGTAATTGTGGGAAGCTCTGCCTCTACATCTGAGATAATCTCTAAAAGCCCTCCCTTGTGCTGCAAGAGTTGTTTAAGTCAGGGTGAGATAAATCTCAGCCAAGAAGTATCCACTTTTCTTCACTGAAAGAAAAGGGATCCTAGGTAACTCCTATCTAAATTGGTTAGTTTGGATGAATCCCAACTGGGTCTCGACTTTGTCTGTGTGTGTTGGCCTGGTTTTGGCTAGGATAGAATTAATTTTCTTCTTAGTAGCTGGTACAGTGCTGTGTCTCAGATTTAGTATAAAAATAATGTTGATGTGTGTGATAGGTAATGATGTTATACAGATGTATAAATATATCTGTTAGAAACATATATATATATATTGCACATGCACTCAGATAAATATAGGTATATGAAGCCCAACCCAGTTTTGTTACTTCCATTCCAGAATCATTTGCAGATATTTTTTTGAGGCTATTTTACCAAAAAAAGTCTTAATTTCTAATGTATATAGGTTTTATATGATTTACACTCTGGGATATTCTGAAAAAGAGGCACCTAAGATGTACTTTTTTCTGTCTTGAGGGGAAACAAAAGCCATGAAAACTCACAGCCATGAAGAATGTTCAGATTCGGAATACGTAAAGTCTGTATATTGATAATTATTCCTCTCAAAGCTGAATTTTGAAACTTAAGCTAGTGTTTTGGTGTAAAACCTTAGATGCAAATGATGAGATGATAACTTAAATGTAATTTCTGAGCTATTTCTATTTTGTGATTTTAAAGAGATTGTAAATCACTCATTTGTTGGAAGGCATGTTATCTCTTTTAAAATACTAGAAATAGAAAGGTGTATATATATACAGACTGCTTCAAAATCATAATGTTGTATATTTTTAATGGGAATTATTAAAAAGGTAGAAATCTGAGGTTATCACTTCATAGAAGAGAAAACTCTGAGAAAATAAACAAGAAACCAAAATAATAAATAAAATAACACAAGCAACAACAACAAAAAAGTGTTGTTTCAGATTAGAGGAATGAATTTTTGAATTAAAAGACAAAACCAGAGAGTGTTCAAGAATGGGGGAAGTGTTTCAACTTGATTTCAAAAAACTTTAGGCAGGGAGAATTCAGACAATGTTCTCTGAAATGACCAAGATGGAGGAAAAAAGGAGGAGAAACAAGTTGTAGATAAACATCTTGAAGTCTGCAGACAGGATTAGGTGGTAGCATGGCTTTTTCAAAAGACAGAATGAAGTTCTTACTGTGTTGTGCAACACACTGAAGAGCTTTATCAAGATATCCTGAAGTCAAATAACTGTCATGACAACAGAGAGAATGAGAGATTTACATTTCTTCAATTAGATCATTTGTAATTTGTAATTTTGAGATGGAACATACTAGAGATGAGACTGACAAAACCCTCTTGTGTGGTTTAGTGATGAATATAAAGTACTTGTTTGAGTAATTGTTGCTGTGTGTTCCAAATAGTGCAAGTGACTTGCATAGATGGTACAATTTAGTCACTAAGCTCATCCTGTTGGAAGCTGGATTTCCCCCAATTCTTCTTGTAGATAGCAGAAGAGGAGAATTTAACTGCATCTTTTGATTGAAGTGTTTTCATACGGTTATCGTAGTTTTAAAACACTTGGGAAGGTCTGGACTTTGAGATCTTGCCTACACTGAAAAGATTTATTTTTTCCCACTTGATTTCTGTGTGGTGTTCCAGACCCAGAATTAAGAGGGTATTTTTCTTTGCTTTCTTTTCTCTCTATTTTGAGCAAAGCTTATAAATTGCAGAATTCCCAAAAGCAAAGCAGTTCTGTTCGCACATCCAGCTTAACCAAACAGTCTCTCACCTGCTGCAAGACCTGTGCTTCTTAACTCCTTCTTTACCCAACTACATGGAAATTCCTTTTAGAGCTGGCTATTTGGCTCACATTCATTTAACAGCCACAAACACGCTTAGTAGCTCACCACATCTGCAATGGAAGTTTAGATAATTATTCAGTTTCACATCTGGCATGAGCAGAGTTTGCCGAGAAAATTAATTTATTTTAGCCACGAAACATAGAGGTTCATGCTGTGCTTTATCTCATAGATTTTTCAGCATCTTATGAGGAATAGATCTTTCTAATTGTCTTTAGGGAGAAACAGTATGACAAGATTTGTCAGGAAAGTTTCAGATTTCTACTCCAAATTAGTGAAGTTTTGGAATATTTCAAGGAAGGGACCCTGTGAATTTTTTTTAAAGGTGCTTTTCTGAGGGAAGTAACTATTTTGGTAGAAGCTGTTATTCTGTAACTTGAAATTGTGAATAATATATTTGTGGATAATTTTGTAATGGTACTTAGATTTAGGACTTGCAGGTTTTTTGTGAATTTTAGGGATGATGTGTGTTCATTCAGCTGTCTGAGATGATAAAGAGTGGAATCTAAACTTCAGGCCACAGAGAAAATCTGTGACTTTGAGTCTCCCCTGCTTTCCACATTTGTTCTGAGAACTTTGGTGACCTGTGGGGGTTTTTTAGGGGAAGGTGTACGATTTCAATTTGTCCTTGATTTCTAAGAGTGCTAAGGTACTAAACATGGGAATATACATGAAAACTCAAAGCCTTTCTTGTTAGCCATACTTTGAACATTTAAAATTATATGAATTAATGGATTGTGTTTGCAGAGTGTTCTTTTTGGTCCTTTATCTCCATCAACACAGTTGCTACCTTAGAGGTCTAAGGTTTGGAAAGCTCTTGGGCCTTTTCAGGGCCCTGTGGCTCAGACAAATGCTTCTCCAGTCTCACTCTGACTTCCCTTTTGACTAGCCAGTGTTTTATCCAGGTTCTGTTTTATTGAACTGACTCTTGGTTTTGCACACAGAAATGAGAACAAAAATACGTTTTCAATTGCGCCTGATTTGTAAGGCTATAATTTTCCTCTTATATTTCTCTGAGTGGACACATAGCAGAACTTGATGGTATTTAAATGGTGGAAATACAAATAGCTCGTAATTTTTGTTATGTGGTTATTGCTATAACATGCAAAATTTCTGAACACTGATGATAATATGATATTTTTATTGTGATTTTTGTTTTTAAAGGGCACTATGAGGAGGTGTATGATAACCAGCTTAGCTTGGCCTGCTTTTTCAATGAGCCTGAGGACAAATGGTTAAGTAACTACTTTTATGAGCAAAGCTTTAACACTGCTCAGTTAGTAGAAATTGATGGTGGGAAGAGAAAAGCACAAGCATACGTAAACATGGGCCTCATCAATGAAGAACAAGGTAAGTCACTGACATCATGAAGCTGCATTGGATGGCATCTGTAGTTACACAAACTGGGCTGAATTAAAAGAGCTGTAGACATGTAATTCTGTAAAGTTTAATCCTGCTTCCAATTTACACTTAGATAAACAGCCTGTATTTTTGTGTTCTTTTTAAAATTACGTTCTTGGTTCTCTTGACTGCAAGTGACACCCTCTTTGTTCGTATGCGACTGCCACACTGGTGTTGGCTTCAGACTTAGACCTCACCACAAGCTCCATGTCTCCATCCACATCCTTAAACTGTGAGCCTCTGAAATTAGAGGATATTAATAGAAATAACTAGAATCATAGAACAGCCCAGGCTCTGAGGGACCTTGACAGATCATCTGATCCAACCTTTCATGGAAAGGGAGCCTAAATGAGGTTATTTTAGCACCCTGTCAATTGCATTTTAAAAACCTCCAGTGATGGGGACTCTACCACATCCCTGGGGAGCCTGTTGCAGTGAACAGTTCTCACTGTAAACAATATTGCTTTCTTATATCAAAATGAACCTTGTTTCTGTATTTAAAAGCATATATTCCCTCTCATGGCAGAGGGGTTTGTGTGTGGATAGCAGTCTGAGTATAAAAGAACTGTTTTTCTCTTGTTTGCATAAAATCCTTTCATGTTGTGAGAAGACGAGCAATAAGTGACCCTCAAGTAATTGAATAAAGCCTGTCTTCCAGTTCTAATTTGTAAGTGTACTTCATGCCTAACTATTGCTTTGTGATTTGTGTAGCCACTATGGTTTTGTTTATAAACTTGACTGTGGGTTCAAACAATTCCAACTCTGAATTCAACTTGTGGCTGGTTTCTCGTATATAGTGGCTTCACTTAAAAAAAAAAAAAGAAAAAAAAAAAAGAAAAAGATTCACAGAAATTGAAATATTTTGTGGAAATAGTTTAATTCCATTAAATGTCTGACAGAATGGGTGTGGAAAGATGGCCCAATTTCCCAGCAAAAGCCTGCAGCCCTTCTTTTCTTTTTCTTTTTCTTTTTTTTTTTTTTTTTTTACAATTGAAAGGGTGCTGTCCTATTTTTTCCTCTTGTTCTCTTACAGCTGACACATCACACCTTTTTTATATTTTCTCACATCTTTCTGGACTACTGGTCATTCACACTGTTTCCTGTGAACCATTGCCTTATTTTTCTTGCCTGCAACACCCAGACCTGGATTCAGTTTTAAAACTTGAGCACTTACCAATAATCAGTAAAATGGAAGGATTACTTTTCTTACACATGGTATTTTTATTTGTGATTGCAGGTATGACATCTACTTTCTATATTTCAGCATGGGTTGCGTACTGATAGTTCATGACCTTCAGTAATCTCTAAGTTATTTTCTGAAGGTCTGTTAACTACCTGTCCTGTTCTGAGGTCTCCAGTTAGTTGTACCTAAATGCAGTTTGTTGCATCCTGTGTTTTGGTGGTGGTTTCTAGAAATTGTCAGGATTGTTTTGATTTCTGAAGTTACCCTTCAGCATGCTTTCTCTTCTTCCTGGTTCGATATAATTAGAACATTTAAAAGTATTTTTCTACCCTGTAAATCAAATCCTTAATGAAAACACTAAGTAATAAACTGGACATAGGGGAGGCACCTGTGGAACCACATTGAATACCTTTTTGTTGGAGTGAAAGCTCCTATGGACTCAGGTCCAGAGGGAAGCCAAAGCACAGGGATTGAATTAAAACCTTTGGACAAGCTGAGATACATGAAGCCATACCAAAATGAAATAGAAATATAGATTTTTAACTTTCAGTAGAAATATATGCTAAGTGCCTTAAACATTAAAAAGCTGTAGCAGAGACCTTAAACACAGTTCTTGCTGCAGCAGTGTTACCTTTTCACAGAATTCTTTACTTTAAACAAAATATAAATAGAATTATACTGTTCACATTTTTTAGACAGAATGTTCACATAAGCCATAAGAACTGATAGAAAGTGTATATGCAAATCTGTGTAATACCTATGTGACACTTGTGTAAGACTTACAACTGTTAGAATTAGACCAGAATAGGTTAAGAAAAGAAAAACTAGAATCGTGTGTTAATCTTCTTGGTCAATTAACAAATATAATCCACATTTCTGTGAGAAAAAATATATGGAGCATATAGAAGAAGGTGGTTTTGCCTGCTGTTGCTGCTGCTGCTTGGCTTTATCATGTAATCCCCTTTGGACTCTGCCTTCAAGAAAGCTATGAGACTATGAAATGAACTTAGCAGAACAGCAGCCTCCTCTGCTCTTTTACCCTGGTCTGAGAAGGAAGGGTATCCCATCAAAAGCTCAACACCTTTTTCCACACTCACAGTGAACTACTGATAACAAAAGTCTAGGTAGGATTTCCTAACTAATTTGCACTCACCTGACAGCAGCTGCAGGTGAACTATGTTTCCCTAATGCTTTACACAGAAGTTACATAACAGTGAGAAAGGAATTTATTAACTTAAATGGAAGATTGGCTTGATGATATCCACTCTTGATATATGACATTAGCTATAATATTTTCATGTTTTCTTGGTAATAATGCTTGGTAATAATCTGATTGATTACTTACTTATTCCAGTGTTGCTTTGTTCTAGGAAATGAAGTTGATCAAAATCTGGTTTCCCAGTTGATAAGATAGGAGTTGCTTAAAGGCCAGCTGGTCACAACCAAGTCATTTTTACTTGGGATGAAAAATGCTTAGTTAGGTTATCTATTTCTTATTCAGTAGAATAAAATTGCTAGATTTTAATTTTTTTTGCAACCTTTTCACTTGATCCTTGAGTTACTAAAAAATAAAATTTTAAGAAGGTGCAAACAAGCAAACATTCATATCTACTTGTAACTTTGAAGGCTCTGAGTGTGACTCACTACTGTTACCTAAGTACTGCCTAGAAGAAAACAACATTTTCTACTTTTATGATGTCTTAAGCAAAAGTTGTTGAATACTTAAATATCTTGAGGCCCACCACAAAAGCACATAAGTAAAGTTATGAAATAGCCTGAGATGATCAGAGGAGCAGAAATTTTATTTTCCTGCTGAAGAATATTAGAAACTTTTAGAAGAGAAGCTTCTTATTAACCTTAGTAAAGAGAGATAAAGCAAAGTGGATTTTTACTGCCCAGGGTAAAGCTCCACTGAATCTACGGGGTCTGTCTGTTGCAAGTATTTTCTTTCCATAGAGAGAGAGAGAGGTAAAAAAATAAAGAAGCTGAGAGAGAGGTAAAAAAATAAAGAAGCTGAGAGAGTAAGCGTAGGATTTGCTTTGAGGGACTGCTGAGGAAAAAAAATAGCAGATGTATTCCATGCACTTTTTATTTCCAAGGGTGAAAAATTGATCCAAGGGTGAGTTTTGATTGGAGAAAAAGTGTAAGAGCAGATGTTGGCTTGGCATTGTATAATATTGCATCAGTATTCATGGTGTTATAAATAAAATTTTAATTCTGCCATTTTATAATTTTTTTTCAGTTATTTACAATTTCGTAATTAATTTTTGAACCAAATTAGCCAGATGCCCACTTCTATGGGGGTGTATCTACGGGACTAAATGTAAACATCTGGTCCCAGTTCTTTTCAGTTCTCTCATCCAGTAGTGTATTTTTCATTACTTGGGAAAGGAAGCTGTCTATATATGCTTAGGACTGATTGCTTGGGAGTATAAAGTTAAACATGGACTTGTAAAGATTGTTGTTTGCCTTGGAAGAAAATCAATAAATTTGCTGGGTAATTTTTGTGTAATCAAATTTAAAGTTCTTTGACTTTCAGCCTGGTCCCTGTCCTAAAGGCTGGATATAACCTTATGTTCATTAATCTTCAAAGCTAAATATTTGAGGTGTCAGTGGTGTAGACTTCAGTCATGATATTTGGATGCAGGCCATTAGTAGCTGCCAGTAAAGGAAAGAAAACAATAATAAGTGAGTAGGCTGCTACAGATACAAATGGAACATTCTGCTTGGAGCAAGCTTGATTATAATGGCCTTTCTTCACAGAATGAGATTTTTAACCTCTTCTCTAAAATACTCTGCCTGTAAAATAAGGTCTGAAGCATTCATTGATTATTGTAGGCGTGTTCGTATTATGATACTGTTCAATTAGCTGTGCTCCCTAGTTTGTCTTTCCTCAGAGGGCTGATAATAAGTCATTTTATTTCTTTAGTTACTCATTATTTTACTATAGTTGCTCATTTATTACTTTTTTTTAATAGCTCTTTAATGTGCTGATGTCACTTTACAGACACTGAAAGTGCAATGACCTAACACATTTTTCTCACATTAACTCCAGAATACCTTGTTGTCCAAGTAAGCACAGGCTTTGTGATAGAAACTCTCTTAGGAAAAACGAGTTTTAAAATAAATGTTTTTCTTCCTGTGCTTTGAATACATTTTCAGAAGTAATATCAGTCATTATAAATGCGTGCAACTTTCTGTATTTCAGAGAGTAAGCTTATAATCATAGTTTATGACAGATTATATTATTATTCACTTTCTGCTGAAGTTAATTGTGAACTTGAGGTTTACACTGTTGTATCCTGCAGAAGAAACAGTGTGAGTGCACTGACAAACACAATGTCTAGTATTGTTTTGTATAGGTTCTTACATCATTGCAATATTTGAGTGCTTTCAGTTTTGTACTAAATGCTTACCACCTATCATGCATGAAGTGATATACACCTTAAATATATGCATTCCAAAGTTTAAGATAACTTATATCAATAAAAATAGCAGTCTGGGGAAAACAAGGAATTTTTACTTGTTGGTGCTATTTGCTTCAAATAAGTTACAACAAAACCAGATCAATTTCTGTATTATTCAAAAGCATAGCAAAAGCAGACATCTGAAATTAGGGTACCTGTCAGCTGCAGTACTTGGAAACATTTCTGGATACATTTAAATAACTAGTTTGAGAAAGCATATAAGTATCACAGTAGAGTCCAGTGAATAAAACTTTCACAGTGAGTTACAAAACTCTTACCAGTGCCACGCCAGAAACTGGATCTCCCCTGGTATGAGAGCTGAGGGACATGTGGAAGTGATGCCATTAGTCTCAAGGCAGTGGTGACTTTGAATTAGTCATCAGGTTTATATTCTGCTAGCATGTAAGGATCAACAAAAGTGGAGGTAATACTTTATCTGTAGTCTTTACAGGCTGAAAAGATTAAAGACAGGTGGAACTTGTGAGAGAAAGGGACCAAGTACAAAGCAAATAGCAGTGATGGTAATTTCAGAGCTGATTCCCACAACATACAGCTAATCCAGAAACCCAGTTTTGTCCAACTTTGTGTGGTTTTTTAGATTGCAAATCTTAGGAGACCTTGATAAGGAGTTCCTTTAGTCCTTTCTAAACTAAGCTTAGGGATTTCAAAGATATGCCATATTCTGCAATTTAATGAAGGGTTTGTAAGTGTTCAGTCCTAATCCAACTCTGCCTTGATTATAAGCAATGTTAAGGTCTGATTGCTTTTCAAACAGAGCAATGTTATGCTAGAGTTGATTACTTCTGATCCCTTTGCACCTACCTCAAAAATATTAATAAATTGCACCTGATTTGTTTGAAAAGGTGTAGTTGTTTTATCTGTGATCATGGATAAAATACGGTCTGTTTTGTATGTTGGAATTTGATAGAAACTTTTCTGGGTGAAAGACCTACTGAACACAAGGGACTTGTAAGTTTAATTAATTTGTTGGGGAAAAAAACACCACAAGATTCTTGCAGACTTTAACAATTTCAATTGAGACTGAGGTGTACGATTTTGCCTATCACTTTCCCATCATATTGAAATTCAAGTTTTTATCAAGGCATTGCAGAAGTTGATGGAAAGATTCTGATTGTGTGTTAGGGGCATTTCAGAGAATGGCTGGATTGGAAGGAACCTCTGAAGATCATCTAGTCCAATTGCCCTGCCAAAGCGGGTAGACCTGAAACAGGTTGCACAGGATAGCTTTGAGTTATGAAGCTTAAGTATTAATTGCTAGATATATTTGCTTATAAACAACTCAAAGATAGTTCATGACATCTTTTGATTTTAGAACATAAAGTCTAAACTGTTTATTTACTTGTTCTTAGTCAAGAAATTCTTGCTAAGAATCCATTCTTACTAAGAAATTGTTGATTTTGTATTTAGAATTGTTTATGGCAAGTGTTTTTTAATTGAAAACTGTAATGTATGAATAATTGAGAGAAGCTCAGCATAAATTCATGAGTATCTATGCAGAGGAAATATGCACGTTTAAGCAGAATTTCCCCAATTGGTTTGCCTTCAGGCAGAAATCATTTATATTCACATATAAAAAAGAGAATGTTAATATTGCAAAATGAAGTACTAAAAAGGTTTAAAAAGGCAAAAGTTAAAATGGCTTATGAAATTTCATATGCTTTTGTGTGTGCACATTTTGCAACTTTATTTTAATTACATAAAAATATAGTTTCTTTTTAGGAGGTTCCTAAGTATAGCCAGAATAAAATTCACCTGCGGGATGGGTGGCCCACGTACACCTTCTACATTAATAGAGCTTTATGTTGTTATCTGTGCAGCAAGTCTGCCAAGCCCACTTAAACAGCAAATCCTCCATGGTATAATGGAGAAATGTTCTGCTTTACAATCTGATTGCATAGTTGCAAACAGCTGGTAAATAAAACAAACCAGGGTGACAGCATTTGTGAGGAGAGATTAATTTGTTCTTCACTACCTGTGGAGTGCAGAGCTGTCACTGATAGCAGAATTGCTGCATTTGTCCAGCCTGTCTATTTAACAATGTTATGTTTCCACCATAAGGCCCAGTATCTCAGATCTCCATACTGTTGTATCCACAAGCCCAGGTCAGACACTGGAAGAAGCCAACCTAAAATGAATCCCATCTCTTTGTTCAGGAGCAAAAGCAGCTCATATTATCAGCTAAAAGATAGGTTTTGTATATTCTTGTGTCTGTATTGGAGATTCCTTTGTGTAAGCAACTTGTCTTGGTTTAAAATGATACCCAGTGAAGTTTGTGATTTTTGTTAAAACATCAACCCCATCATTATATTTCTCTTTCTTTTTATAGTGAGATTTGTCACTGTGTGGACCAAAAAGGGGGAAAGGATTTAAAGATATAAATTCCTATGTATTTTTTTTAATAGGAAGCTTGTGTGCTAGTTAAAATATGACAGTGACTTAAAGGAGAGTCATAGTTCTAGAGATTTAGAGATTCTCTATCCTTTCAGGCAGGAACCTGTTTGTTCTGCATTTATACAGTACCATTTCCTGTGTGCTTCTACAGCACTTGTACTTGGTGAGTACTGTGAATACACTTATCAGTGTGTGCTGTGATAAACTAAAGCTGGATGAGAACATGCTGCTCCCTGGCCAAGCAGAGTGCTGCTGTCTCAACATGTGCAGCAAGTTCTTCCTGTCTTTCTGTCTGTCTGGAGTTTGGATCAATGTCTATCCTCAAGATACTAATTTTTTTTTAAGTGGTGGGAACCTGCTGTCCCACTGACTTCTTACCAAATTTGCTTGAAATTCACTCCAAAAGTAGCTGAAGAGCAGGATGATCATATGGGCTTGTTCCCTGTGGAACCTAAAAGTGTCTTTTTGTACTCTTCATTGTCTGGAGGGAACGTACATATTTATATGACAGACCAAATCCAGTAGTAACCAAATCCCATTGGTTTATCATGATATTCCCCCCTCCTTGCCCCATGTTGCATATCCCAAACTACTAACTAACTTCTCAGATTTATTCCTAGTTGTGATTATTTTTTTTTTCCAAACTGTTTTTTCAGAAAAAGGCATGCAGGAATAGTTCGGACCTGTAAACATACTCACTTGTTTTCAAATCCCATGTCTTTGACTACATAAACCTGTTGCTAAATTTTAGACTCATGTAGAGACATATATTTAAAAAGAGTTTCCACATTAGGGAACTTTAAAGACAGAAAGAAGCCTTCCCTTAATTGGACATGGAATTCTGCATGTGCAGTTTGACCATTTAAGGCACTTCCAGACATTGATTTTTCACCACATCAACTGAAGCTAATTCTCCTCTGCTATTCTGCACTATCTCACAAAGGGATTATATTGTTTTTCTGATTGCTTAAGAGTTGAATATATAAGTTGGCTGGGAAAAACTTGATTGTAGAGCATAATTTTAAAAATTTAAGCAGCAAATTGCTAGGAGTTAGTCTTTGGATATGCTGCTTTTCTCTGCCAGCCAGTAGCAGACAGAAGCAGCCATAAATCCTGCTGGATTCTTGGGAGGACAGATTTAAAAGGTTTGTTCAATAACTGAGCTTATCCTCCTGCAAGTGCAGAAAGTAGTTCCCTAGTAAATGGCATCTTATTATTACAGGGTTGTTACTGGTATTGAGCTACAACTACTGTCTTGAATTGTTGCTATAGAAATTAGGAATGTTTTCAGTTCAAATTAGCATAGTCTTAAGAAAATCTGAAAAAAGTTTCTGAACATGCAACATGAAAGCAAAAGGAGCCTGTTAAGTTCATAAAAATATTTTTCATAAATTTTTTTTATTCTTATCTTTAAAAGGTATTGGTAGGTAATGAAGATATTTTGAATGAGAGAACTCAGGTAGAATTCTGTAGTGTTCCTATTTTCACTTCTGAAAAGAAATCCAGTGAAAATGTAATGCTTTCTACACGCTTTTGCTTCAGTTGATTTAAATCAAGGTTTATTATTAAGCACAGGAATGTAATAATATTCTTTACACTAAGAAAAACTAAGTTTCCTTAATCCTTTCATGGTCACTCCCACTTTCCTAGCCTAATTCTTCAAATGGAGAAACTTTTAGTTCTGATATAATAACTGGGGAGAGGTCTGTATTCTTGCTTTCTAATAAGCTCTTCAAAATATTCACAGCAGTGCACAGGTGCTAACTCTAAAATGTCATTTTCATTAAAAGTTTTGACATCTGGAAAAAGATCCTAAAGTAGTTTCCATTCTTAGGAGTTCAGTGATTGTAAAGTTCATTTTCAAGTCATGAAACTACTGGAAAAAAAGATTGCTGTTTACATTGAACTATGAAATCAAAATATTTTAGAAAAAACATTTGCTGTGTGCTTAAATATAATGTGTAGCACTCAGGTGAACTGTTTATATAGACACTTCTCTACCAATCATATTCTAAATGTTTTTGGTGTCAAATATTGCTCTGTTTGCTTTATGTGAATGTTCATAAGACTATGACATTTAATGAAGAGATCTTTTTAAAGTATTGATAGCCATGAGTAAATTATACTGTGTTTGATCTGTGTTAAAGATTCAAAGTCCAAGATATTTGAATAGAACTTAGAATAAAAATGTAATTAGGTTACATCCCCAAAGTCTGATATATCTTTAAACAAGACTGCAAATGAAACTTTATTAAAACTTCAAATGAATTATTTCTTTGCTTTTTTAAATTCTTTTCCCCTCTCTTCTCTTTCATGTCTATTACTGACATTGCTGCTTGTATTTTACCTGTCTTTTCCAGGGTATTTTAATTATTTACTGCTTAATGACTAGTACTGAGATGAAGCTGCCCTCTCACTCATGGGTTTTTTTTTTCCTTTGCTTCAAAGCTTTGAGAGGTCTTGGAATACTGTAGCTGGACCAGCAGTTGTCATCATAAACTTTCCTGGAGGCAGTGTTTCCTTTCAGTAATTGATAAAGGAGGCTGTTTCCAGAGGTGCCTACCCAGTGTCACTGAGAGCTGATGGAATTGCATGTCCTCAGCCATTACCAATGATCTGTAGAAGCCATAGGTAAAGCAAACATGAAGCTGTTAATAAAAATATATCTTACTCTTCAGAGGATCATTCACGTTGGTTGGGATCTTAGCAGGTCATTAGTCCAGCTGCTACTCAAAGTACACGTCTGAAGTAAATCATCTGCACCACCGAACAGCTCCAGTGCTGGAGCACTGCATCTGATAATAAATTTATTATTGGAAGCTATGAAGAGTAAGGGGAACTGGGTAGAATCTGAATAAAATGTAAACACTGCCAAAAAAAGTATTTAAACCAAGGCAAGTATTTGACTTGACATAGCAAAAAAAGTAATTTAGTGAAACTACTCTGCTTCAGTGTCACTTTCTCCATTTAAAAGATAATGATTGCAATAATCTTTGAGGTTAAATATAATATAACTTGTTTTCATTTAGTTCTATTGAATTTAAACTCTCAAGCCCTAAAAAACGGAGGTGCAAAAGTATGTGCCATTCGTCACTGAGTTTTCTGATGCCTTTTCTTTCTGCACCCATAGACATGGAAATATTTGTGAAACCTGAAATGGGAGCATCCCCCTGAGTGTGGGCCCACTCTCATCCAGAGCCTGGAGCCTTACAGTGTGAGCTTCCTGGATACGTTTTGCATCCTTGGTAGTCTTTGCATATTGAAAGCACTTTGATGCTCTGCAAACGTGAAAGAAGGCTTGAATATTATTGTGAAGCAAGAATTCTATTCTTTCTAAAATGGGTGTGTGATCATTTAGCTAATGTTCAACATTGTTTGCAATGTTTTCCTCTAGATTAAAATTGATGTATATCAAAAAGTGTTCATTTATATATAATCAAACAAATCAGAAGAAGGCATCTGACAAGTGCTACTTTCATAAAATGTGTTAACCTAAAAAGATAAAGGAATTTTAATTGTGGACCAGAATTTTGTGTGTTGGTTCATTTGAATATGAATGTAAGACAGACAAGTTAGTGGAATTTTCACTTGGGGCCTGTGTGGTTGTCATTTCTTTTTCCCTTGCTGGTCCCCAGTACCCCATTCCCAAAGCAGCTGTCATTTCAGCTGCCTGTGGGAAAGCCCTCTTGTCTGCAGCTCAGTAGTGCTGGCAGCAGAAGGGGAAGGGATTAGAGAGCAGCCAGGCAACCAGAAAAGCCAGCATTATCCCTACCTTGTGAGGTGTCTCTGGGATCACCCTTTAAGCAACACGTTTTTAGAACACGTTTGACATCGCTGTGTGCTGGTGGTGTGATACAGCACGTGTGAACTGTCCTTCTGTGGGTTCTGCAGTCTGCACTGCCCTCTAGGTTTGTATAGGTGTATTTTGAGTGCTTGAGCTTTAAGGCAAGTAATATAGGTCCTCAGAGGACAAGACTATATATGCTCTAATGCTCACTGGATTACTACAGTTATGATTTTCTTTCCAGACAACACACATTTGTTTAAGTAATGTAAACAGAAATAATGTATCATCCTCTAAACTGCAATACCAAGGACTAGCCTGGCAGTTCTTCACCCAGAGAAGGGAAGATAAAATATTGTCTGTTTGTGCTGCAGTCAGTCCACCAATGCTACATCTCAGGTTGTGTGAAGCTCAACTTTCCTTTTCTCTCTTCCTTTCTCCTTTGTGTCCTCAAGTGCTCTACTTCTCAGGAATGATTTCAGCTCACCTTAGGCAACTTGGACTCCAGGTAATACTGGTGCATTGTCAAACTGGAGGAATGATCAGAATACCCTGTGGTGAGCCAGCATGGTCATTGCAACATTCTTATGAACTGCTTATATAATTTGGTCAAGCTCATGGTGGAATCTTTCTGAAAAAAAAAAAAAAGCTTCTGTAAAGTAAATTAATATGAGGTTTTATCCATTATCTTTAAAATATTCGCTTTGATTCTTGTCTGATGATTGGTTTTGTCTGAGATGGATCTTGCAGAGTTACGAAACTGCAAAATTTTATCTTAAATCCCTTCTGCAATTTTTTTCTTGTTTTTTCAGCTGGCACATGAATTCAGGTTATTGCATGTGAGAGCTGTCCCAGTGGCTTCTTTACAGTTAATTTTACCTCAAGAGTCTGAGGTGGTTCGACTGTTTGCTGAATGAGAGCCTTGTTTTATGTTTCTTGTGAACACACCTTTGTTAAACACTTTCGTAGCAATCTCTGTAGATAGGAAACTGTGGCAGATTTAAGTATTTCAGCATGAATAGTGCTGTCAAAATTGAACATAGAAACTGAGCATAATACAAGTGGTTCAGGCAGTTAGACCAAACTGTAAGCATATATCTTTTGAAAGATAATAACATTTTTGGTTTTCATTACCATTAACTGATGCTTCAACCAGATTTTGTGTTCTCATTGTATAGTGAAATAACTGATGGCAAGAGATGCTCTTGATTAAAACATACCACAATAAAGTTTATTGTTCCTTTAGGTTGTTGTTTTTATCTACAGTGGAATATTTTCTGAAGCCCTGTACAACTGTTTACAATTTAGAATTAAATGTGCTTTCTGCTTCTAGTGGTGCTGCTGAGGCAGGGTACCTAACAGACCTGTCACTTTTCTTGTGCAGTTGTTTCTGTGGCATTATTTTCATTGGCAAATATACAAGCTGATAGAAAAGGAAATCATTAGGTGCTCTCAGTATTGCTGAGGCATGGAGCTAGAGCAGGTCAGTCACTGCATTTTGCAGATTGTGACATTTTAAATTACCTGTACACTACTGAAAGCAATCTGTGGACCTAATTAACACCTCACCTAATTAAAGTCAGGACTGTATGTAGAGAATTCTAGATAGTTTTGCACTGCCTTTATTTATTAAATACCACACTATTCAAATTTGAGTTGCTAATTTCAATATTGAAAACTTCAGGTTTGTGTGCTGTTTTCTTAAGTGGGAGTAACTTTTTTTTTTCTCCTTCAAGTAATCAATGCACTGCTGAATGAGTTCATTTTAATGCACTCAATCATGCCTCTAATGTTTGTAGCTTACGGGCGCAAGCATCAGTAATGCAGGAATGTTATATGGCTTTAGTTTGGGCCATTTCATAAAATATTCATGGAATCAAAAATGTGCATCAAAATAGCGGCTGGGAGAATTACATTTATGTGCCTGCTTTTATGGCAGCTTCACATTTAAACCCATTTGTGTTAATATCTAGTCAATCTTTCTACTTAAAAAAAAAAAAGGCAAAATAGTAGTCTCCATATATACCCTTTTTTGTTTGATATCTATTTTGATATAAAAAAATCTGTATTTTTGGATTGGGTTTTAAGAAGGAGAATTATAAAGGAACTTTTAGATGATCTAAAAACATTTCTCTTCAGTCTTTAAAAAATTACATTGAATTATTTTCCTTGAATGAAAAGATTTATTTTTTTTACTTTGAAGCAACTGAGTGAAAACTATAGCAAAAATCTTTGTCAGAATAATGTCTTATATTCAAATGTAATTGTTTAAAACTGATTTTCTACTCCCAAAATTATATTGTGACAGTGTTTGCCTCCCATATTTAAGACTAAATTCTTGATGGTATGATTTCTTTTGTTATGCCCTGAGTTATATTAAACTATAAAAAATTATAAAAGTGTAAAATTTTAGTAGTGGTAGTGCATATGTTGTAAGAGTTACCATTCTGGTTTTTGATTCCTTTTATAAGAAGGCAAAAGAGACATCGGAGATTCTCCAACTCGTTTTGGTATCCACTGAGAGAAATTCTGCATGGCAGTGTGAGAATAATATGCAATTGCTATTAATGTTGCCAACTGAAAATAGCTTTACTGCTTTGTGTAACATTCTGCAATTTTTCAAACATGGATTTCCTAGAAACACCTTCTGGATTTTCTCTTTGAATTCCTAGACCTATAAAAATAGATTTCTGCAAACTATTTCAAGTGATTTTCTTACTCCATTGTTTTTCCTCTCATTTTGCTTTTTTTGGTCTTTTGGTTTTTTTCAGTTCATAATAAAAGAAATTTAAAACTCTGCCTTGTCACATCCTAAGTGAGATAAAAATGTTCGTATTCTCAGAAATGTTCTGTAATTGGCTAATTACTTTCTTTTAATGTTTTTCAAGATTTTCAAATGGCATTCTATGTATGTCTGCAGCCAACACTTGCAGTAGTTCCGTGTTTAAAACTTAGAGTGCACTGGCCAGATCAGTTCCAGTTGAATTGACTCATGACATGGAATAAACTTGCCAGCCCCCTGAAAAGATTATTTTCCCACAACATTTGAGTTTCACATAAGCATTATGGATTAAATAAATAGACTAATATGTCATTTGCCACTGGCAACAAGAGATTTCAGGTTATTTTAAAGGAAAAATAAATTCCAAAGTCTAAAACATTTTACCTTCTGTGAATTTGAGAAGTGTCCATATAGCCAGTTTTATTTGGGAGAGTCTTCAGTGAGCACATTCCCAGCCGTGTAAGGGCTTTCATATCAGGAATTCTATCTCTTCCTTGTTTAGGAAACTAGCAGGTATTTTGCCTTTTTGTTCAGCACTTTCTATTTAGTATTTCTGTGAGCAGATTGTTTCACTTTTCACTTCATAATCTTTCTTGGTAATTCAGTGAAGCCAAATGTAGTATAGATTCATTTGAATATTACCAAAAAAATCATATTTCTTTCATATTTTGAAGCTTGGTGTAGATGGATTGTTTCCAAAGAGGTATCACTGAGATCTGGCAAAAGGAGTGTCAGGTCACAGCCCTTATGCTTTGGCCAGCTCTTGAGGACTATGGAGTGCAGGGAATGCATGAGTTCAATTTCTAGTCTGACAGAAACTTTCTCAAGGGAATACTGCAAGAGGGGAAGCTTGGGTAAGAATCACCATACCTGGTAGTTCTAACATCCTGAACAATAGTTCTTAAGATTGCAAGTATTATTTACCTAAATGATGGGTCCTCTTAAGAGATCATGTTACAATGTCTTAGGAGAAACTCAGATACCGTGTTCAGCTTCAAGGTGATACCGGTAATTTGTTTGCTGCTTCCCATTCCTACTAAAAGTTTTTGAGAAACAGATGAATCAAATTCTATTAAAGAATCCATTACATGTGGAGTGTATCCCAATGACTCAAATCTATGACTATACTCTTTCAAAAGAACAGTCTATTTATTAATGAACTTTGGGGAGAATTCCAAGGAGGAGTCTGTATGTGTTTATGAGAATGTGAGTGAACAAAATGCTGGATCTACCTATTAGCATTAAATTTTAACTCAACTTTCAATCATTTGTCACAAAGCCAACCTGACCTTCTCCAATATCTTAAATCTGCATTTAGAAACTTGGATAACTGGAATTCTGTTGACTTCTGAGTTGACTGTGCCTTAAGCAGTTATCTGGCCTGGACAGACAAAAACTCGAATTGGAAGCCTCTTGAGAATGGACAAGGGTTTTCATCTGGCTTTAGCTAGTCTACATCTCTATTTTCTGTACTGTCAGGGAGCCTGTAAACAGCTTGTACTGGTTGTGATAATTTCCCTGTGCCTTTCTATTTGTGCAGTCTGATGTCAAGTATGGGACATTTTGGAAAGATTGTGTAGAACTTTTCCTTTTCTGCCAGTGTTTTGGACCATCTCTCCAATACCTGTCCCTAGCTAGAATGGAACTGAGTAAAGCCTGGTATCTCTCCTTCCACCTGGCTCTGCACTCTTCAGCACCTGTTGTCTCCTTGGGGACTCCTACACAAATTGTAGGCTGTAGAGCCATAAAATTATTTGTCTGTGACACTCATTTAATTCATTGTGTCTTTGAAAGAGGAGTTTCTTGTACTTGTCAGTTTTAGTTGAACTCGTTTTAATCATCAGAGAAGCTTAATATGAAAATAAATTTAATTCTAATAAAGATGAGTTATGTTTTATATTGCAAAGTTGAAAGCATGGTTATAAAGGGGTAACATATGCAAAAGACAAATCTAAATTGAGTTAATAAGAGAAATCTGTCATAGCTGTTCTGCTGCCTCTAGGTTGGCTGGAGGCCTGGGGAAATAACCTCATTTTCTCCAGGAATGCTTAAAGATGATCCCTCTCCAAGCTTTTCTCCCTTCCTTTCCTACAACTGGGAAACAACTTTTCTCCTTCCGGGTTCTTTTTGAAGTTTGAATGCAGCACTGAAAAAAAAGACTGCAAAACAGCAATAGTTCCTTTTAAATCACCTCTCAGAAGAGGTGTAAACTACAAACACTTCTAAGTGAATTTGTTGTATGGTTTATTTCAGCTTTTAATAGAAATAGCAGTTGATATATTGATTATCTATGGGACAAGATTCCTCCATCACACACACACACAAACTTAAAAAGGCAAGGTCACATTCACAGCTCTCCCTGCTGCAGAATAGTCTTTGCTAAACAAGATACTGTGACCAGAATGCTTTTTTAAAACTTTTTTTTTTTAATATGAATAGTCTTACCTGCTTCCCAGCAGTTTTTCTGTACCTATTAAGTATAAGAAAAAGCTTTTCTGTTCTTTCCAAGAGCTTTGAATTTCCACTGTCAGCAGGTATGGAAATCTCCTAGATTGAATTGTATGCACAGAGATAAATCCAGCTGAAGGTAGAGGGAAAACTACTTGCTTGTGAAAATGAATTGAATTCTATCTTCAAACTTTCCTTTGCCTTAAAGATGTTTGAGTAACTTACATTTGAAGGCCTTGGAGTATATTACTTCAGGCTCAATAATTAACCTATCAATGGTTAATGCCCTTGCAGTAAATGTACTAGATAAACTCACCAGAGTTGGCCTTGCAATAACTGTTGAATAAATTATTTTGCATGGTAATTCTTTTTTTCAGCAATTAAATGGTTTGAATGAAGATTTTTATTTTTTTCTCCACAGTTTCGATACCTTTATTCTCCACATTTCAAATCTTTCAGCGCAGGTTTTCGTTATGGAAAAAGAAACTTGAGGAACAGTTTCAGTTGTGATTATTTATGCATAGGTGTGATTTTGATGTATGAGAATCACAAAGGCTTTATGAACCTAGAATAAATTTATTTTCTAGAAGATCCTGACTTTGCATCCATGAAATCACACCCGTTCAACATTGTGAATTTACAAAGGAAAGCTAATTTTAAATGTGATAGATTTAAATTAGAGCATTGCTGGGTGCTGTGAGATTTGGCAGTATTTTCCAGCGATCTGTGAGTTATGAATTGAAGAGTCTTGAAACATCTGTGGAATGTTTGGCTGCAACTTACTTTTAACAATACAATTATTATAGACTATGAGCTTTTACAATTTTTGTTGACTACACGTCTGATTGTTGATTTTAATTACAAATGATGTTTTTCAGGTCACGTCATGAAAGCTGCTGAGCATTTTGAAACATTTTATCAGCTAACAGAGGGCACACCATGGAAGGATGAGACAGGCTGTGCTTACACTTCACTGGCATGTCAGCATCTCTGGAGAATTTATACATTGCTAGCAGACAAAATGCTAGAAAATAAAGAACACCAAGAGGCCATCAAAACGCTAATAAAAGCTTTAAAGATGGCAAAAGAAGGTAGGTGGAAAATAAAGCTTTCCCATTCCTTTGTTTGATGTGAAGGCCATGATTTTCCCATGAGTAAAGTAGACAGTGTCAAGGGTTTGAGTGGGTGATTGTTTTCTATGAAACTCAAACAAATACTGTCAATACACTTGTAGATCTCGCTAAAGCGGAAATGCCTTCTTGCTGACAACAAAGAAACTTTTAGGTTCCTCAAAGCTTTATCTCCCAAAAAAACCTTCACAACCTTGTGGGAATAATAATATAAAACTGTGAACCCCTAAGGTCACTGATAGAAGCTTAGGTCACTGATTTTAATTGGCTGGTCACTGTTGATTTGGCAGTTTTTGACTAATTTTATCTCCTGGAAAAAAGTTACCTTTTCACTCTACATAGTTATTTAATACTTGAAAAATACAGGTTTTTATCATAAGCAGCAAAATTTTCTATCTTAATACACATAAATACTTTGAAACCTAAAGTAAAAAACTACAGAATCACAGAACAGCAGAGGTGGGAAGAAAGACCTCTGGAAATCATAAGGTTGTCCTGAGCAGGCTGCCCTGGACTACATCCGGTCAAGTTTTTAGTATTTCCACAGGTGGAGCCTCCATAACTGCCCTGGAAAAGATTTACCACTGTTCAAGCACCCTCACAATGAAGAAGGGTTTTATTTAAATACCTAATAATTCAGTATTTATCAGCACATACATTAGGGGTTTTTAATTTAATAATGTATGCAGAATATTAATCTGTGACCTGGTCTTTGAGTAGTAGTTGGAATAGATAAACTATCTAAATTGGCAAAAAAAATTGAAATCTTTTCCAAATTTTAAAATAAGTTTTGTGACAAATAATGTTATGACTCTACAGGTCATACTACAAGCTTGTAGTGTTTTCTACAGCTATTGTCTGTAATATATGGTTAAATCACAGCTACACTTAAACTCCTCCTCTTAACATTTAGTGTAGTAACTAGAAGGACTGCTGATGAAGTTTCCTATCAATGTCTTCTTATTGCTAGTGAAAATTGCTGGATTGTCAGACTGGATCTGATGTCTTTCCAAAACGTTTTTGACCAGGCAGATGTTCTGGTTCCCTTATTTGAAATCAATCACTTTCACATCTTCCTGAGGCATGTATCACATATCACTATGCACAATACATGTGCTGTTGTTCTCTTTAAATTTAAGCTTTAGGAACTTCTGAGGAGTTCTCCAGTCCTTGTTCCAGAGCCATACTGGCTACTGGATGGTATCTGTTATGTCCATTCTGTCCTTCTGGACCATCATCTATGTTTATGTATTTTATGGATTAGGATTAGATATTACTCACTTCAGACTCTCAAAATCTTCTTAAGGAAAAAAGTTCTCTATGTCCCAAGCAACTTTTAAATTATTATTCTTCTGTGAAACTGTATTTCTGTATCCTTTTGTCTTATTAACCCTTTTAAGGGATATTGAATATTGGAAAAGACCATCAGGTTTTTTGAGTTTTTGAGGCTTTTAATAATATTAAGGAGCATATTAAGTGCTATAGATAGAGTACGTCTATGGTATCAGCAATTATTATAATTCAAAGAGTTTCAGAACTAGGTGTAGGCTTCTGTGTATTTGGACAGAAAGAATTAGTCTGACAACTGCAAGCAGATAATCTCTCTTTTCATTTCAACTATATTTATTTATGCATTTTACAAAATATCTTGATATGCAGTTATGCTTCAGGTTGATTGTGTTGGAGCAAATTGATATTGAGTAACAGAAAGATTGGATTTTTGGCTATTTTTAATGTAATTTCATCTACAGAGGTTGGGGTTTTTTTGGCTACTCATGTTCTGGAGGGAATTTTTTGAATATAGTCTGATACTCTAAGAAGTTACACAATTAGTTTATATTTATTTTGGTATCAAATAGATGATTTTCTGTTGAGGGAGGCATGCAAAAGGACCAGCAAGCAGTTTTTGTTAGACCATTATCAGTGAAATAAAACCTGACATGGGAAAATGTGATGCACCTTAGTTAGCAACAGCCTATACAGAATTTTCTGTAAGTACTGTTTGCAAGTGTAAATTACCCATTTTTTTTAGCTATTTTAGCCTACAGTAGCTTGTAAAACAGACAGGAGAATAAGAAAGATGAAACTGGTCAACTGGTTCTCTCTTGGTATTTCACTAAGATTCACATTAGCAAAATGTGTGAGTCAAGACGTATCTTGTGTTTATATATTAAGGTTTATTACCTATTTGTAGCCACTTTTATATTGAGTATATAGAGAGACTACTATAATTTTCTAATGGGAAGATACTAGGACCATTATTAAACAATTAATAACTGAGAACCTTACACATGTTAGTTTGATTGTACTTCATTACTGAAAGGTATTTTCTCTGATTTTGCTGAAACTTCCTTGGTGAACTTTGCTAGAATCTATAGCCTCTATTTTTAATTACCACTACATGTTTTTTGAAGGAGATATACAGCAGGGGTAAGGAGAAGGAAAAAAAAATTACTACAGTATTTTAACATCTGTATGTTATTTAAGCACCTGCAAGAGCTGTCTGTACCGATGTCATTTTTTTCAGCTCATGCTGGTAACTCTACCTTTAACCTTTTCTTTAGGAGGTGATATGAAGATGCAAGGAGAAGCAGCCTATTGCTTAAGTCTAGCACACCATTTTTCTGGAGAACATGAGACAGCATTAACAGTAAGTTTATTCTTTGCTTTATCTTTCTCAGTGCCTTTCTCTGCCTCCTCGGCATCTTAGGCATTTGCAGAGTGGAAAAACTTGGAGAGACTTGGCTCATGGACCTTTTATAACTGTATCTAGTTCTGTAGGCAGGGATCCATGTGGCTCAAGCAGTTGTGGTTCCAATGAATTCCAGAACTGATGTAGTCCAGGTTTCCATGCTTGGATCTGTAGAAACAATATAAATTGACAGTTCAGGTAATATGTGACTGGCTTTCCTTTTCCTGTACATGTGCATATACAAAACAGTCTCTATTTAGTTAGGGTTTTGTATAAAACACCAGTTTTACAAATTAGTTTGGTACAGTATATTTGTAAGCAGCAATGAAAAATATATCAGTTCACACATTGAGATTGTTAGAAAATCAGTAAGTTAGAAGAAATATTAATTACTTCTGAAAAGCTCTAATGCTGTAATTACTTCTGAAAAGCTCTAATGCTGATGCTATTCCTGCTGTGGACACTTGAGTTCAAACTCCTCCTCTGATGTTTCCCTTGAGCCTTAATAATTCTAAGGCAGTGAGAGTTGTACATGTGAAATTGTAGTCTAGAAGGAGGGTTTCCCTACTTCCTCATAGGTCAGTGTGAGAGGAAAGATAAGCAGCAACTTGATTATTTTGTGCCAGTCATCAGTCACAATCCTCCATGATTCTCCTAAAAATGTTCTGTGGAAAACAAATTTGTATATATTTTTCATGATTATTGCAATTAATCAGGTGGATAATTACTCTTTCTTTTTGTTCTTTTAACTGCAGAATGATTCAGTATTCTATTAATGAACTTGTTTTATGGAGGTCATTTGTTATGGTGCTTTTTTGTTTTGGTGGCTTTTTTTTTGTTTGTTTTTTTCAGAAACAGACTAATAAAAGTCCCAGAATAAATCAATGTATTTCAGTATTACCTGCTTGGCTTCTGCTGTGCATGAGAAGTTCTAGATTTCTGTCTTGTAATGTCCTTTTACATGCTTTTTTTTTCATTTATGTTATGATTTTTTTAGAAGTTATTGATCACCTTTATACATAATTTTTAATGCTGAAAGTCCTATCTTCTGCATAAATCAACTGAATCCTGGAAAGGTGGAGCCTGTTCTCAATGAATTGCAGTTAAAGCCTGTAGCTGAATGTGAAAATATTTCAAAACTAAAAAGCTCCATATAACTTTATAAAATTGTACCTAATAGTGGCAGCAGCAACAAGAATATGATATTTGATTTCTTCCAGGAAAACAGTATGATAGATTAGATGAGAATTTTTCCTACTTCAAGTTTACCTGCCACTGGTTTTTTTGCCTGACAAGTGTGCTGGCATTCTTACCTGAGCAACTTTTCTCATGCTCTCAGAATCTTAAGTTTATACTGGGTAAATTCTGAAGAGCAGAAAGATAAACAAATGTGCTAAATAAAGAAGCCTGCATGCATGCTTAATCTCTCCAGAATATACAAAGGATCAAACTGCCCTTGAAAGTGTCAAAAATATTAGTTGTCCTGGCATTGTTTCCTCAGGATTAATTTTGCCTACATTTTATAGCTGTTCCTTTCCCTTCATTGCTCTCCCATGTCTCCTGTCAAAAAGTTACAGCAGTCATTTGGAAGTTGCATTTCTTTTTGTTGCATGCAGATTTTTTTTTTTTTTTAAGGAAGCTTCTGAAACCCTGAATTTTGTAATGGACTACTATTAATTTTAAATATATAATAGGTTGTGTCCAATGTTTTTAGTCCTAAAAAAACATCTGACAGTTAAGGGAAGCAATGTGCAAGGGCAAGAAGGTCTCTGTAGTACAAAAACAAAGGATACCTTGTGTTAAGATTATAAAATGTTATTTTAACAGCAGTGGAAATACCACTACTTTTCAGTGTTAATAATACAGTGGCATTTTCTAGTATAATGGCATTACCAATAATATTACGTGAGAAACTTTTTAAGTACTTTTATTCAAAAAATATAGTGTGTTCTATGGGACAAAGAAAAGGGCATACAGTTCTAGCTCCTTTTGTCCTTTACAGTGATCGATATAAACAGCAGTAAAATATCAGTGGTTGACAGTACTGTTGAGCAGAAGTTGTCTTCACTCTCCAGTTGGAAATCATTGCCTAAAATTTACCCTTCTGTTCTCAGTTTAATGGTCTCTGTATCCAAGGGGAGCTCAGATGCTTACGGAGATGAAATCATTGCCTCCTGTTCCCAAGGGCCCACTGGTTATCATTACACATAACATGCAGACAATACTGCTAGGAGCCACTTTGCCTCATGGTAATATGTAGTTCATCACCAGCTTCTGTAGCATGCTAAAGAGGTCTTGCCACACAGCTTGGGACTATTCGGATGTAGACTCAGGGGTCTCAGCAGTTATTTCCCTGCTTTGCATCAGTTTTCATCTTCTTTATCCCTTTGTGCCGTGGTCCACCTCAGGCAGTCTCCTTCTAGGGGAATCTGAAAGGAGCAGCTGTTATAGGCACCATTTCCTCCAATTGTTGCCACTTGGTTCCTTTTGCTCTTTAGCCTCCCCCAACATGCACACACAGTATCATGCATATGAACTTGTTTCTCTTTCATCCATGTCTTCTAGCAGGGCAGAGAAGCATATGTTCAAAATAGTCATTATCTGATGCAGTAATTAAAGATTGAAATGATTAAGCTGCAGCCTATTCTATAAAAAAAATGCAGTCGCTTTGTATTGAATGGGCTGGTTTTGTTAGAGAAGGGTTTTTATTTGCTAGGGACTTGGTGTTTAACATGATTTGATTTGGTGTATAATCTGTATAAATTAGTTTAATTTGATCTGATATATATGATTGATTTCAGTGGAGCTACTCAGATGTAAAAATATAAGTATGTGCAAGTTTAAAAGCCTGAGAACTAATTACATTCAATAGCAGTGGGATATGTTCATAGTATTTTTCATAACATCTGGTTTGTAATCGAGCCTAGTGGTTTTTCCACAAAATATTAATAGTTCACATTATATAGATTTCATCTTAAACATTATTGATTTTGTCATGGGGAGTTCTCTATCTAGGCTAATTTTAAAGTAAAAGTTACTGTTTACTTGTTTTTTCCTCAGACTTGTTATACAAGCAGAGTATTAAGTGAAACATTTCTGTGTCATTAGAAATCTTGCATAAGGTATTGTAATCTAATGCTTGATGTGGGGATTTATTGGTTTTTTTTCTTAGACCAGGCTTTCAAGAATGCTTCAAAGTGTAGGGTATCATGGATTTTTTCTCTTTCAACTAGAGTTGCATCCCAAGTCATTAGGAAAATTCCAGTCTTCATTCCTCATCTAAGTGTTAGGGTTTTTTCTAAGTTTCTTTATTTTGGATATTGAATTCTGTGCTTCAGATATGTTACATATTTAAATAAAAGAGGCAATATTCATGAGTACTGAGACTCATGCCAAGCTAAATGTGGTAATTTATGACATAATGCTATCTGCATGAATTGTCAGAATTACGATACATAAGCCACAGGCATAAAATTAACAAGAAAATTTATGAACTTGCAAAGACATCTTCACATTCAAAATGACCCTATTAAAGCAATCAGAAGTGATTAATGACCATAAACTTAATTTCTGAAAAAGTCTATGTCAAAACAACTGGAAATTTTGTCTCCTCCCATGCAGCTGGGGAGAATGTGAGTGTATCTGGGGTGCAGATATTCTGAATTTGGTATGTACAGCATATTTTATCTGCTTACATCTATTATATATAATTATAAGGATTATGCCCATATTGATGGATGGATGGATTTGGTGAATCAAGGAGGATCTTAGCAAGTAAAAGAACTCCAAAAGGTAGAATAAATGGTATCCTCTTTTCTCCCAAACATTGGGTAAAGTGGTTGAGAAGAATGAGTGTGTGGAGTTAGAAGGCCGAACTTCAAGTCAGTGGAGTCTGAGTAGACCACTGAGTTTAGGTTTAAGCTTTCATTATTGTTACCACAAAAAACCCCTCTCAAATGGAGACTCACAATACATATTCAAAGATAGCATTCAATGGAAATTATTTCAAACTTCCTTCTTTTAAATCATCCATACTGTCCTTTATTCAACTCTAAGTGATATTTAGCCATTAGTAATGAAGTGTAACATTTTCAGCTTAGCAAATGGCATCACATGCTTGGAAAAACATCATAGCATACCAGTTTAAGAAGAGGTCTCATCATTCCTAGAGGCTTCACTTTCATTAAAGTGATTTTTAAACTGTTTTTAAAACTGTATTCATATAGGAATGTAGTGGTTTTTATATCTGAAGAATAAAAACCCAAAACTTTGAGCCTTCTTAGAAGGTAGGCACTTCTGATTGATCTTGACACTGACAATAGATTATGTACAGAGAAAGGAGTGGCTCAATTCTGAAACTGATTAAATTTCTTCTTCCTGAAGGATCCAACTGCTGCTAGAAGAAGCAGTGAAGTGCTGGTGAAGATAATACAAACAAAATTATGTGAGAGAATTATTATTGGGAGTGAACTTTGTCCTGACAAAATATACTGACTCAAATGCTGAGGGAATTAAGAAATTAACTTTATTTGTGTTGAGAATACTAAAATAGACCTGGAACTTCAGGAAAGAGATGAATGTCTGATCATTCAACTAATTTTTTTGTTGTTAATTTAGCACTTAATTCTTAACGTGGAAGACAGTTCTAATATTTTATTTGGAGATGAAAATTAACAGTCTCTTAGTGAAGGAAGGATTTCTTCTGTTGGTTTAATGTAGATAAGATTTTTCCTATCTTAACCAGTTTCTTGAAAACCTGGAAAAAAAAATGTTCTGATTATCCCTGAGATGCAGCAATGCTACTTTCCTTCAATACTTTTCCATGCACCACACAGATTTGCACCTTGGTGTTATGGTGTCCACTACACTTGCCTTGAAACATGGTGTCATTTTCCTTTTCAATCCGTGGTTCAAATTGCATTTTGCTTGGTTAGTGGCAGCACAAAAACTCCCTTCAGCAATGTGGATTTTTTTGTCAAAATAAATGTGCCACAAGAACATCCTCTGTAAGAAAACACTCTTAAATGCAGTACTGCTGCAGAATTACAGTAGTCTAGCTTTACAAAAATTACAGAGCATGAGAAACAAAAAATATTAAATACATTAAAAAATCTATTACCTGGTGATAAGAAAATCATATCACATTTCCATGTTTTCCCACAGCAACAATGAAAATAAATGCTCTGGCAAGTTGCTGATATTGACCTTACTCTTCAGGAGTCTCATCCCACAAGAACGGCTACCACAACACCATGAATGGCTGGATTTCTATTTCATCCATTACAATTTTCAGTTTACTCGTTCATACACCCCAAAAGAGTAGGACAACTGCAGTGAGTTGAAGGTTTGAGTGTACAATCCATTAGATAAAACTGTAGCACCTTTCCAGAATTCTAGTTATCTGACCACTGGTGTTCTCAGGAACCTGAGTACAAGTTGGTGACAAAAAGTTTAAAACCTCAATTTTGAGGGCTGTGCCTGGAGGACATTGATTCTTTGTTTCTAGTTCTGAAACAGAATGAAAGTTGCTAGCTTTAGATATAAGATTACGTAGCCTTACTTAAAATATATATATTAATCATCCTGTGTTTAGAAGTTGTGCTATTTAACATATCAAATGTGGTTTCCCAAACTTCAAAATCTATTTCTGGTAATATTTTCACTCTATTTAAAAATGATACATTTTATTATTTTATTGTTATTAATTTTTTTTTTTTTTTTTTATTGCCTCACACACACATGCAGGCACTTACACAGACCCACTTTCTGTATGAGTATGGAGAAGTACTGGAGGGGAGTGAAAGGCAGCACTAGTAAAAGTATATTTACATCATAAGAGATATTCGAAGGTCAAGAGAATTCTTTGTATAACTCTGAATTATTTCTGTGAAATTGTTGCTAACTGTTAAGTTTGAACTTAAAAAAAGCAAACTGCCCTTACTGGGGGTTTGCTCAGCTCTAATATCTTGAAAAATCGAGGACAAAGCCATAAAAATTCCTTAAACTGCTCTGCTAGGGAATAAAAATATCTTTACATCTGGTTTTCACAAGGCATGGAGGGCAGAGCACTTGGCAGACATGGAGCCTCAGCTCAGGTCCCACCTTTCTGATGGTGCTGCTGGGATGGAGCAGCCTTGTGTGTTCTCTGCTGGTGTGGCCAGTGCAGGTGGCTCTTCCTTGTGCTTTCCCAGGTTGGGAGAGAGATTATGGACACAGACAGGGTCTGCTTAGGGGAAAGAAGGTTACAATTAGTCCCCTTGTCCCAACTGAGAGTTCTAATCTCCAATAACTGTCTTCTGTCAGTAACAAGATGTGATTTAGGCATTTTCTCTGTACTCTATTGAAACTTTTTTTAGAGTAGCTAATAAAAAAATTCTCCTTTTCTTTTTCCCCCACCCCCCCTTTTTTTTTTCCTTTTTTTTTTAACCCCTGCCAATGCAATGTTTCCCCTCATTTCATTCCCACACTGGATTTCTAGCTTAGGTGTGCTATACCTCAGTATTTAAAAGCTGTACATAATTGAGGGAAAGGGATAAGTACACTGTGTCTAAGTCCATAGCTTATGTTATCTGATAACAATAACATACAAGATCCTAGGAACTGCCAGCCCATTAGTGTACATCCATTTGTGAAACTGCACATTCTATACCCAGGGCTGTAGCAAATGGCTGAAAAACTGCAAGAAATTTTTCTGATTCTGTTAGATAATCTCCTTATAGAAGTCAGACTCTTAATGTGTTGTGAGAAAGGAAACATTTGTACCCACACTGTACAAATTCAGGAATTTCAGTACTTAAATGCAAATGTATTCATAATCTGGGAGGTTTTGTTTTCCATTGTATAGTTAATTCTAATGAACAGATGATAAAAAGAAATTCTGTAAAGTAAGGCTTTTAAAATTAGATTGGTTTCTCAAATTGGTATAGTTCAAGCTACAGCAATTCACGTAGTAAATATGGTTTTGAATTTCAATTCACTTATTCTCAATGACTTCAGGGGGACAAGTCATATACTCAGGTGTAGGCAAATGCTTAACAACTTTGCTTGATCAGAACCATTGATGGCTAAATTGGAAAATAAGTCTTGATTCAGGCATTAGATCTTGAGGAATTTAAAATTTATCCTTTGATAGATAAATAACCTGAGAAGTTAAAACACTGACACATGCCAGTGTAAAACCTAGAGCTTGGTGCCTCCTTGCTAGAAGCAATTTGTTTTGCTGCTTTGCTTTCAGCTTATGTATTATTTCAGAGCTGATCAAAAGAATTGGTAGCAAAGTGTGAAATAAATTGGACTTCTAAATAAATCGATTTCACATTCCTTGCTGCTTTAAATGATTTTAGTAATATTAATATTTAAAATATTTCTGTCTGAAATCTTTTTATGACTACATATACCAGTAAAGGTCCCCATTTCATTCAGCTGTTTTTCATAGTAGTACATTACACAATAAACATTGTGTAATGTACTACTATCTTTTAGCATTGAAATGGATGCAGAAGATCTCAAGTGTCTATTTGCATCTAAATGACTCAAGTTTTATTCAGTCAATAAGAAGAGTCTATTAATCCTTTTACTGCATTACATGGGTTAAAACTTGAAGAATATAAGGTTTTCAGCTGAAGGAGATCTCTTCCTTAACTTCTATCTTGGTTTGCAGAAAAGTAATGTTTTTTAACTAACATTAATTGGTTTTGTACTTTCCTACTTTATCTCTGCAGTTTTTACCATTGTTATGCAAATTTTAACTGTTTGTTTGTTTGCTTGCTTGCTTTTAGCTAGGAAAACTTTGTGTAGTTAAAAATATCTGTTCAAGATATTAGTAAGCATGAAGCAGAATATTTATAGGTGATTTGTCTAAGAAGTAACGGGAATTTAAGCATGCACATATTTATATTATGGTATTATTGTCTTAGCAGCCAACAGTGATCTGACAGCCAGGTACATTCATGCAGACACAACAATCTGATAAAAGCAGTCCAAACATCTGGATCACAGTGCTGCTATACATCTTAACAATTCACATTATTGCACTTACCCCAATTTCCAGTCCTGTCCACCCTTTTCTCCTGTTTCTTCCCCCGGCTCTGCATTTGTCTTTTATGTACTTGCAGAATCTCATTTTCCCTTTACAAGTCACCTCCATCTGCTTATATGTCAGAGTGGCCCTTGTGCCACACATCACATAGAGGAATTCTCAAGATGAAGGGCTGTGTTCACATCACTACTTCTGTCTCAGCACTGTTTCATGCTTGTCACTGCTCAGCACTCAGCGCCACACTGCCTTGTTTTGTCAATAACCATTTATTTGTTGCTGGAATAGTAGCAACCATTACATCTGACCTCCCTGTTTCATCAATTATGAATAGATTATTGGATGTGAACATCTGCAAAGGCTTGCTGTTGAACTTACCTCCTGGCTGGGATTAGATAAAGTATTAAACTGTTGTTTATTGTCAGGCCAAAACTCTACTGGGAAGCCAGGGAATTCCAGGACTAGCAGATTCCCATCAGCAAGCACCAAAAATTGTTTAGTATTGCCACCGTTTCCCATAAGATCGTAGCCATTTATTATTTACACTTATTACTAGTTGTTATAACATACTTGATAAAAGCTCTTGGCAGGCACAGTGTTTCCAGCTATTGTCACATCTGTCAGGATGGAAAGGATACATAAACTGTTTTTTCCTCTTATATTGCTGTTAAAGGGTAACAGATGAAGCTTCTTCACTCCAGACTGTTAAGCCATGCTTTATTTTGAAGAAATATGTCAACAATGACTGGCTTGGAAAACATTACATTCCTGTCCTAAATATAGATTGCAATAACCTTTACTTCTGCAGTGGAAATTTCAAGTTGTACTATAATAGCAAATGAAAATACTTGGATTTGATGTTTGCATCGTTTTTTGCTCTGAAGGACCTGGATGACTTTTAAAAAATTTTTCAAATAAGAATAAATAATAAAACTATTTATGAGGTATAGGAAATAAGAAAATTGTTACTTCGTTCCTGCAAAGTTGTTGTGTAAAGAATCAGAATTAATATAATTATTAGTGGCACAGAAGGCCAGAATTAACAACAGTAATGAAGAAATAAAAGTTAACGTTTATTCAATCATCTGTATATTTCATCTCTTTTAAACTTTTTGCAGCAAAACGAAGCATACAGGGTGAACTCCTGACCTTCTGGAAGCCAACAGAAGTTTGAAATTACTCTGGGGAAAGGAACTTCTTCAATTAGCTACTTGTATTTACATATCACCCATTCAGAATCAAAGCAAAATGTACATGCCCTGAGTATTATACAAAGCAGACAAGTAAGACTTGATGCAGGCAAAAAGCCTTAGGCCTGATCTTGATAGACTGTTAAGGAATGAGTGAAATGTTTGTCTTCCCTCCTTTAATCCTTCAAGCAGATGCAGACACGAGTAACCTGAAGCGTCTATTGCTGAGTGTTTGTAGAGCATAAGGGTAAATGCTGCACTTGATAGCCCAGTAGATCAGGGGAGGAGGAGTGTGGATTGGGTTAGTTGCCCACAAGGGAGAGTGGGAGCCAAGCAGCACCTCAGTGATAGCTCTGGAAAGTCTTCAACAAGGGTGTTCCACTTTGACATTTGACTTGGACAAACTTCTGGGTGGATTCTTCTACTTCCCTCACCTGTCCCTGATCCCCTTGCTCTAAGATGTGTGTTTATGCTATGCATTATCCAAATAAAGTCCCTGGAATAGGAGTTCTGGAACAGACCAGTTTGGCCAATTCCAGACAAATTCTTTCTGTCTCTGTAGGAAGATTGACAGCATTTGTGGATTTCTGGTTATTTATCCAAAACTAGCCCAGTGTAAGTGGATGTGGCTAAGGGCAAGGAGTAACATTCACAGGATTGAGTTGGTGAATTTTAATTGTGAGTAAAAAGGGAGAAGTAACAGTTCAGGCAAATCAGGGAGTGCTGCCTCTTTCCTGGGCCTGGCACCCAGTTTCTGTATCCCTGAACTGTGAGCCTGCAGGTGGAATGCTGTGCAGCTTCTACCCTGGATGCTCACTGTGCCTGAGCACATTCAGCATTTAACAAGGTGTGGCCTGCCATTCAGTTGATACTAGTGTATAATATTCCTGGGATCAATGAGCTCTGCTCATTGTGATCAATACACTACATGGACAATACAATCTTCTTTTTGCTGTCCAACCTTTCTCATGCTAGGTTTTGGCAAAAATAAGAATACATCTGGGTTTGTATTATGAAATTTTTCTTTGATCTTACTCAGGATGGCCACAGGTATGTAATCACTCAAATTATGGTAATAAAGACTGCACTTTTTGTAATTTTTAAATATGCATTTCTGGGGCAGCTACTGGGCAGAGTTCATTGAACTGCAAAGTGCCAATGCATACCATACTGATGTCTCTTATTTTCACTGGCCTATATCAAAGTGATCCTTTAGCAACTGTCAGAACTATGTGGTTTTTTCTGTAAGTATTTAAGGGGTACTACGTGGTATGAAGTCAGTAGTCTCACTTGATTGCACTGTCTGTCTACCAACACCTATTGTTGGCTTCAGAAAAATACTGTCAGATGCTGAGAGCCAGGCTGGGCCTTAGCCTGCCACTGCAGTGCCTGTCAGGAATCATTAGCTACTGATCTCTTTGACTAATGGTCCAGTTGATTGTCTGATTCATGTTCAAGATCTGTAAATGAGGCAGAAGCATCTTTCCTGCTCACCAGCTGTGAAATGGCTAAACTCAGCTAGATTTGCAGAAATCAAAATAAATGTATTTCCTATAAAGTTTGGCAACAATATCAAATCTAAAGCTGAGAACAGAACTATGGTTTTGTTGTTTTTAAAGTTACAGTATTATAAATCAACATTATCTCATTATGTGCTTGTCAGAGAAATGTATTTTACCAAAACAGTGAAATGCTGGTAGTAACATTAATCTTGTGTTGAGTTGGATAGATGTTCTTTATTCAACGTAAATTCGTACTTTCAATATTTGCTCTTTTGTCCATTATCCCCAGATGTATCAGTGTTCAGCAGAGCCTCTGTGCTTTTGTCTGAGTCCTGTTTATGCTAAGAGGGTGTGTGTGCATGTTTTTATGCACATATAAAAAAATTACAGGTGTGACAACAATAAAAAATAAAGGGTGGGGTTTTGGATAGAGGGGGTTCTTGGGGGAGGAGCTCCTGTATCTGTTTTATATTAATGGAATAACCCCTGGAGGTTCAGCCTGGCATAATGCTGGGATAACTGAGAAGTAAATCTGGGCCTGAGATCTCACTAATATTTTTCTTGGAAAATGAGGTAAATATGAAATTCACCTCTAGCTAGAGAATTAGTGTGAGAGCCATACCACAAATAGGCTTTAGTTTGTGGATTTAAGCAGAGCTTAATACTTTATTTTTACACTGTAATTGTAGATACCACAGACTTACAAAGACACAGAGAGAGAGCTGATTTTGTGAATGGATGCTCCCACAGGATCTCTATCCTGTGGTCTGTTACGTGGAAGATAAAGTTGAAGTCCACCTTAAACTTCTACCTTCCCACATTCTGCATGAAGGAGGAAAATTTATTTAAACCCATTGTTCATTTCTGTATTAGACTTGGACTTTCATGTTATTTGGTTTTTTTAAACCAGTGTTTCCACAGACCTAGAGAAGTAGAAAGTTTGAGATAGTCGGTGTGCTCAGTCACACTGATCCAAAAACTAATCTGTGACCAAAATCAGTGTGGTTTTTATAATTGCTGTGTTGTTAAACTTAGGTTACATTTTTTATATAGATTATTAATATAAAAAATATTATATATTTTTATATAGTACATTAATCTACTCTGTTCAACCTCATATACAACAATCTTTTCCCACTAGTTGCTAGTAGTATCAAACTGTCTTTGGAACAATATAGAAATTTTATAATGGGGTCTAGTATGATCAAGAGAAATCTATTGCAACAGCTTCCTTCCTCAGAATTCTTTGTACAAAGTTAATTCTAAAATAAAAAACAAACAAAACAAAATGTAAAGAAAAAAAAAAGACATTTTGCCCCTTCAATAAGTCTAAACTCTGGAAATTTTGTCTAACCTTTGAGAAGGAAATTTAGCTAAATTTCTATAATACCCGAACTCTCTGGTTTTAATGTACATTACCAGTATAGATTCTTACATATTCCCATTCAATATGTCTTTACACACTGTTATATAGTTTTATTAACATTTCCTGAACATGAAGAAAATTACTAAGCTGACATTTTCAAACACAACATTTGCTATAAAATACTGCAGCAGAAGCATCTTACCTTAATAAGATGGTTTCTCTTTTGTTATCTGAATTTTTGCCATCCACTAAAACTGCACATTTGTGTAGGAGTTTTCAGCATTAATTATTAATTATTCCACCTCTTCCTTGGATGTCATTTTCCCCTGCACAGAATGGCCAAAATAGATATATAATACCCATTTCTGGCTATGCTTCTGTCTAAAGGTGAACTTTCATTGGGAGCCTATAAATTTCATTAGATCCAAATTATATGTGTTGCCAATATTTATCCACTTCTCAGAGAGCTGGTAGATGACTGGTGCAGCCCTGCCCACTCAATACTCTCTGCCACATATATGTCTTTTCCTATGTGGTATCCACAGGAAGCCAGTTAGATGGACTGGTTGTTCCTATCCCATAAAAATAAACAGGAATATTTGCACACCTATTTGTTGGTTTTAGGCTTTTTACAGATTCTGGCAGGTATCACTGTGTTGATTTGACTTGATTTTCCAGCATGCAAACTTTGTAATTTTTTTGTTTTAAATAAAAATGAAAAATGTGCTGTAATTGCAAGAGACTGAGTGAAATCCTATAATTCTTTTGTGTTTAACCATCATTTTGGTCTGCCCTATCTGTTCCTCTTTTACTATCCTGAAATGGTTCTGTCCTGAAATGTTTCTATCTTGAATGTTGAAGGTCAGGCATACACCATGGGAGAAGAGACCTTTCTTCACTTCTTTCACATAAATGGGTACTGGGCAGTTGTGGCATCCAGGGGCACTACACAGCTCCTTTCCATCAAGCTCTTGTGTCCCTTTCTGTGTCCCTACATATTACCTGAAGCTGGAGGAGTCATTTGAAATGCAGACATAAAGAGTACATTTTCTATGCTAATTTATCATTATTTCCTCCCTTTCATGTAGATGATTTAATTAATGTTATTTCCTCATTATTTAGAATGAAATATCTGATTTGTGTAGAGTAGTAGTAACCTGGGACCAAAATGAGCACTTTTCATCAATATGAATGAGTGGTTTTATTCATTTACTTCCTTCTTTCTTGCAGCTGTTGCAGTGACGCAGTGAACCAACTTTTTACTTCAGCTATGCTGTGTATGATTGTTCCTTGGATTTATCTCTATTTTTTAGGCTTTGTGATATCTTTAATAGAAAAAAAAAATGTACAGTAGCCAAAGCCTTAGGTTCCTAAGTAACCTTTCTGTGCTAGATAGCAATGACTACAGGCCTTATGTCCAAGTTTAATATTGTAGAGGCCAGTGTAAAGTAGGAGTGATTTCAGTCCAGCACATAACATTTTTGACACCTCCTGACACTCTAAAAGCAGGTTTTCTAATATGGACATGATGATTACAACAAATGCTGTAGGTCCCCTGAGTTAAATGCAATACTGAGAATTACTTCTTGGACACCTGTCTGTGTTCCTGCTACCATCCTGGATTATTAGAAGGACGTACTGCAGGCATTGACAACATTGAGTATGCAGTTTAGGGAGAGTTCTGAACTGATGTGACAACTTCCTAACTGAGGTGCCTTTGTACTCTTTCTGTCACACCTAATGCATTGATAACTCAATTGGCAATGACCTGCAAGGATAGGATGCAACATTAGAACAGAGCTGATAAGAAAGTACTTGAGGGATGATGAATAGGGCAGTGCACATTAATACATGCCATTTTTTGTGCACACAGATCTTATGTAGCTAAAAATTACCATCCATGTCCAGGGTTACTGCTGCATGTAGTAAAACTCGTTCAAGAACCAGGACATCTGAGTGGTGGAAACAGCAATACAAATGGTGACACCCACAGCATTAGCACACACAGGTTGTCTTCTTCTGAACCATGCACTTTGCCAGGGACAGGGGATGCACTCTTAATAGAAAATGTCCAATCTTTTACCTCAGTATAAATAGGCATCCTGGGGCATGCAGGATACTGTCATATGTCCCTGGGCATCTCCCATCCCCCTTCAGAGCTGGTAAATGACATTCACTACTCCTTTCTTGGAAATGTGCAAAAAGGATTTCCATAGAGGGTCTTTGGAGATTTCCTGTTTTCTCATGTGTGTAATAGATTGGGTCAAGCAACAAAGAGGAGGGATGAAAGAATAAGATTTAATTTTATATGCACTCTCCTGTCATCACCATTGAAAAAAAAATGGATGAAAAGAGAAATTCGGCAATACAGGTGATGTCAGTGTTAAATTAAATTAAGATCATATGTTTTTATGCAGCAGCTGTAAGCCTTCAGTTATGGGAGGGTTCATAATAGTAGAGTAGATTCCAAGCTAATGTTAACAAACTGCTTGTGTATGAATAATCAGAAAAATACCAGCATTATCTACAGTACTTTAAGACGACATAGATTAAATGTATAACCTGTAATTTATTCAATTTTGGGGCATCTGGATTGTACTAAGATAAATTGTGACAGGTTAAAGAAAGAAGAATAATGTTGAGTTGTACTTCAGCATATCATTCTAAAACACTAGGAATGCAAAGGATACCATCTAAAGTTATTGATTATCAGAAACTCATAAAAGCACAGGCTCTTAAAATCTTTTAAATTATGGATAAGGAAATTTATACTGCAAATCAGGGAGTACCTCTTTGGTTTTTGCAAATTGCCAAAATACAGAGATATAATTGCAAGTTACATCTTTTTGATTTGTAATTATTGTGTAGTTTCAAACAACTCTAAATAATTATCAAAGCCCTAGTCCCATTATGGCTCATTAAAGAACAGTTGTAGAAGTGGGAAAGCTTTAATTTTGTCTTCTGTGTGGACAGAGAGATTGGGAAGGGAATAGAAAGTGGAAATTCCTTTTGGGATATTTACCGGTTTTATCTTCCTGCTTCACAGATTTTGAAGACCTCTGTAGAAATCTTCACAAGCCTTTGTGATTCTGCTGGCCTGGGCAGAGCATATGCAGCTGTAGCCAAGATCCTGGCAAGGTAGGTTAGCACATCCTTGTCTGTCAGTGCAGATTCACTCAGCTGTGAAAGACTTAAATTGTTAGAGGTCTGTCGCTTCCCATTACTGACTGCTTAAATTTTAAGCAGTGCCCTTCTTGCAGTAAGTGACCCTTTCATTGGAAGTTATTTTAAACTGTTACACGTCTTTTAAAGTGTATGGTCCTAGTTTTTCTTTACCTGTAAACTATAATATGTCCTTTTTCTTCCACATTTTGAGGGCTTTTTAAGTTGTTGGGGGTTTGTTTGTTTGTTTGTTTGAGAGGGGGACCTTACCTTACCGGAAAATAGAAATGCAGGCCTATTTTCCAGGTTTAAAAAAGAGAGAAAACCTGGAAGAATGTAGCAGGCTTCACTAGGTGTCTCAGTGTAATGTTTTCTGAACGTTAAGCTTCCATTTATTACACTCACTTCTTCTGTGGAGACATTTCTGGTTTGTGCATGTGTAACTAGGTACAAATTTGTTGCAAATATGATGTTTGTGTTTGATATTTTTGTTTCAGCATCTTCCTCCAGGTGAGTTAGTTCAGATACAAATAATTTTGACATAAATTAGTCTAATGAAATTATCATATGAGGTAGGGAAAAAAGAGATTAAAGTGAAGATTGCAGCTTATTCTTGATTTATCCTATGTTTGAAGACCTCAGTGCATATGATGCATGATAGAGCTTGGCAATTGTTTATGGAGAGGGACTTGTCACCAGGCTTATTTCAGTGTGCAGAGCAAATTCTCCTCTTTGAGTCAGATCCCTTGTCTCTTGGCCTTATCAGAGCACATAGGGATCAGCCACAACCACAGTCCTCTTCAGGTCTCTGATGCCTAATTCATGTCTACATGTACTCTGAGCATGTCTACATGTACTCTAAGTAAGGACGTGGGATAAGATATGTAAAAAGACACAGAACAGACGAAGAATACCAGGTCCCAGTTTTAAAACTCTCTTAAGCCCAACCAAGAAAGATTTGGTAGCTAAAACACCAGCTGTTACAATGAGTGGTTTTGCAATGAGTACAAAGTTTTCTGAGCTCTCAGTAGCATTCATGAGCTCCTTGTATTCACAAAAAGCAGAAGTCTGGGTAGAGGCTGGGTTAAGATAGTCAAGAGAACATCCCTGGTAAACCATGTATATTAATGTCCTTTCTGTGATTTAGGCATTCTGGAATGAGGGCACATATATTTATTTACTCAAAAGTTGCAGATTTTGAGATCTTTCTGAAGTCAATTTGCTAAACCCTTCATCTGAAAGACCATGCCAATGCAATTCTTTTCTTAAAAGCAGACCTAATGAAGGAGTGGCTAGTGATTTTCTTCTGCATCAAATCTGTACTCCACACCTTCTGGGAGCAGTCTTCAGCTGTCCAGGAATTCACAGTCCCACTGCTTTCCAGTTGTTGCAGTTTGAAAAAGAAGGAAAACAATAGGTGAGGAGCAGTGGGAGCAGATACTAAGAGCAGTAAAACTCCCCAGTTTAGTATTTAAGGCATTCTCATAGAAGAGGAGCATTCTGATTGATTCAGGCGAAGGAGGAATTCAGTCTCATGTACAGGATCAGGGATTTAATCTATTCAATGGTGAAGACCCCACCATAAACCCTTTCTTTGGAAAATGGCTGTTGTAGTACTTTTTATAAAAACCATCTGCTAGTTATGCCATGAGAGCATTTACCAAATTAAACACCTTGCATATGTATCTGCTTTGAAGAGCTTTGGGTATGTGATAGGCATTTACTGTTCAACCCTGTAAAATATCATGATGGTTCTCAGCAACTTTCAGTTGTTTGAGAAACTTGTATGTAGAAAAGTCTGGACACCTATGAATCATAGAATGATAGAATCATAAAATCATTTGGGTTGGAAGGGATATTTACATGTCAGCTAATCCACCCCCCTGCAGTGAGTAGGGACATCATCAACTGGGTCAGTTTACTTAAAGCCTCATCTTGGCTGGCCTTGAATGTTTCCAGGGATGGGGCATCCACCACCTCTGTGGATACCTTGTTCCAGTGTTTTAGCACTCCCATTGTAAAACATTTTTTCCATACATCTCATCTAAATCGACCCTCCTTCAGTTTAGAACCCTTGCCCCTTGTCCTGTTGCAGCAGGTCCTGCTCAAGAATTTGTCCTTTATTATAAGCTCACTTCAGATACTGTAAAGTCTCCCTGGAGACTTTTGCAGGCTGAACAACCCCAGCTCTCTCAGGCTGTCTTCACAGGACAGGTGCTCCAGTCCTCTGAGCATCTTGGTGGCCTCCTCTGCACCCACTCCAACAGGTCCATATCCATCCTGTGCTGAGGATGCCAGAGCTGGACACAGAACATATTGGATAAATGCACCAATAATTACTGCTGGTGACAGAATCCCTGTATTCAGTTTGTTCCATTTTCCTTTACTTGTATTTTTACATGATTTAGGCTAGATTTGTGTAAATAATTTTAAATTTGAGGGGTAACATCTTCACGTGAAGATGACTTCTTCCCAAAAATAATGCATTACAACCATAATGTCTGTGAGGATTTGCACTGATTTCCTCGTGGCAGGTTGGAGAAAGTGCCTGAGCCCTCCTGAATCGCTCAGAAGGGCTTTGGAATATTTTGTGAAATCTTTGCTGCAGATGTTTCCAGAGACCATTGGAAACTGAAAATCTTTATCATGTGCATTTAGGCATGTCATTTTCCAGGGGAAAGAATCTGACATAATAGCATCGTGTTCTTGACTTATTCTGCCAGTGTCCACCATGGTAATGACTTCTTGTGGACACATGATTTATACATCCAATTCCATCACATGAGCAATCCTATAAAAGGTGCATATTTTCATAAAAGTCTAATAGGGGTAAAAATCTCATAGGGCATTTTAGCATGAAACTGGAAAATGAGTTGCTGTAGATGTGTAATCTCTTCTGCTGAAGTCATCATAACTGTTCTGTGGGATCATGAATGACTATATCTTTTGGAAATTGCATTTTATGCATTTAGGAAGGTGATGTCTAAGGAGATAGAAAGTATATGGCTGTATAAAATAACATGTAGATTTTTGAAGGAACTATAAAATATTAGCCCTTTGAGTAGGAAAGACCTGTTTATCATGTTACCAGGTCTTGTGCAGGATAAAGTGTTTCAGTAATCCTTCTAGCATACTTAAAATATCTCAAGCTGTAGTGCTTTTAAAAGTACTTCCTTTGAAAAATTGTTAAACTGTACCAGCTGATCGCTACCTGGCATAAGTGAAGTTCTAACAGTGAGAAATACCTTTCTGATATGTATCAAATTGATTCCTGTTTTCCTCAAACAGGTTATATGTCCTAGCAATTTGCGTACTTTCTATATGTGGAGCATAGGTTTTGATGTGAAAAATAAAAAATGGCCAAAAATATATCAAAACATTTCTATTCATTCATGAAATTAAGAAAACCTTTTTACATTTTCTCCTGTCACTGATTCCATTTGCTTTATTACTTTCAGCCTCTAGCCCACAAACTTGGTGGCACAATCAACAAACCCCTTAGTGGCTGTTTCATCTCTGCTCTATTTGATTTCTCCACTCTGAGTAAATGATTAAGTTTTCATGCATTGGTTCAACCAAAATCTATGTTCACTCAACCACATCCTTTATTGATTACTTCTACTGCAAACAGTAGGCCAAGTGTGATATACATAATTGGACAGTTGTCAGGGGATGTGGGTGTTAACAGTCCTGTTTTCCCAATTGGAAACTGGAATCACCTTGATACACAAATATTCTGCACTGTTTCATTCTCATTCCTTGGACCAAGGAGTCCTTTTCCTCAGAATATATGTTTTTAACTCTCAAAGGTCTGGTTGAATGGATTTAATGATTATACCATATTATATGCTCTTCAAGTTGCACCTGTGCACTGCATATAGAAAACTAGAAAAACTGGAATTAATATTTGTCTAACACTTTAACCTTGTCCTTTAACTTATATAAATCATACGCTGTATTTCTGTAGGGAAACATTTGATTTTCTTTTCTTAGGAAAAAAAATAAGTTAAAAAAATATGTATTTCTAATTCTAAAATTTAGAAGCCTTTTGACATTTGGCAAATATTTACAGTCCGGTATGTTTCATATTCTCATGGTAAAAAAAATATTTACATTAGGAAAGTTTAGTAAATCCAAGTCTGCTAATTGACCACTAAGCTTTACAGTAGCATATACTTGAACATTTCAAGAATGTTAGTTTGTAGTTATTTAGCATCCTTTTGCAGCAATCTTGCCCTCTCATCACATACAGATAATCACTGCAATATTGTCAATTTGCAGCTAAGCTTTGCTGTGTTTCCTGTTTCATGGCAGGCTGTTATAATTACTCCAATAGCATAAAGCAGGGAAGTGCAGAGTTCTGCCAGATTTTGAAAGCACATATCCTTAATATATTTTGTAATAAAAACCGTAATGTAAGTAAATGCCAGGCCGTCATTTGTTGCAGGAATATAACTTGAAGGTGGCTTAAGATGGTGAGAAAATAAATCACAATACTTTATCACTTACAGAAACTCCTATTTCTGTGAAATCCTTAATTAAGACTGGATTTTCTGTCTTGCTTCATGCCTTGACATTTAGCACACTACGCTCCTACATTAGTGACTCAAGTTCATGGCTAATATTGAGGTCAGCTGGAGTAACACTCTGGCCTTAAAGGAAAAAAGAGCATGGTACCTTATTCACAAGCAAGCTCAGATGTCTGTCTTATATCTTGCAGTCACACTGCTGAGATCTTATATTGTTAATATGACTGGCTTTATTAAAAAAAAAAGGCAAATCTGCAAATTTTATTGTCCAAGTACATTAGCCAGTTTTCAAGTTAGATGCAGCTGTGACCTCAGGTTGCTCTGAGTACTGGGATTTGGGGGTGGCACCTGCAATCCACAGTTTATAGGTTTGCCTGTGTGACCCTGGCCACCTTTGATCCACCCAGCCAAAGGGCAGTATTGTGTTCCAGGGAAAGGCTGTCCCCCCCAGAAGTGAGATACAGCACTTTTATGGAGCTGCTGCTGCACCACCAGACTCTAGAGCATGAAATGGCAGCTCTGAATGACAGAAAGCTTTACTGAAAAAACAGCCTTCATACCTCCTTCCCCTATTTTGTCAGGATGTGAGGTCCAGCTGAATTGAAAATATTATCAGCAGCTCAGTAGAAAAAAAAATTTAAAAAAGGAAGGTCCAAAACCCCTGTTAAATCATCCACCTGTATTTTCATTCTTGGCCTCTAAATATGGCACAATATTCTGAAAAAAATTTTGTTCTATTTTGCCGAAAGGATCCAGTTTTGCCCTCAGACATTCTGTGTGGAGTAGTCTCATTGGGCTCAGCACAGGGAGTGCTAGAGGCCATTTGGAAATAAAATCCAGTCATGGATGAGTCACCACAAAGTAAAGTTACTTCAGAACAAGGGGGCAGATCCTCAGCATTTGAAGAAGCTGAATATTTGAGTAAGTGTTTAATTTTGTCCCTGTCCTTTCCTTCAGTCAGGGAAAATCAGATGAAGCTGTGACGTACTTGGGAGAGTTTATGAAGGATGCTGAGAGTGCTCATCTTAGCCAAAGCCTGGTGGATGCAAATGTCTTACTTGGAAAAGTTCACAATGAAAGAGTAAGTACTGTTTGTAGTAATGATCTCAAACAACTTGCTTTACTTCTTGGTAAAGTCTGGTTTTGTGTATGAGATGACACAGGAGGATTTGATCCCAGTGTTGCATCTTGTAGGAGTTACCAAAGGAGAAGTCACTGTGACTAAATGAAATGTTCCTTAATTTTCTGGGAAAGGGGGGAGATTCACATTATATTTAACACACAGAGCTTTGTTCTAAAATAGATGAATAACAACCTCCAAATTCATATCAGGACCAACTTTCCATGTTGTGAAAAATCTGCATCCAAATCACCATTAGGGCCATATATGCCCGTAAACAGTCATTGGTTAATGCAAATGGAATTTTATTGCACTATCCATGAACATATACTGCATTGCATACTAATGAGCTGTTTATAATCTTAGCTCCATTTCTTCTCTACACTCTCTCAGCCAAATTTATGAAACGGGTTCTAGCAGCAAGTAGTTTGTCAAAGGTCTGTTAGTAGTGGAAGGATTTTCTTTTCTGTCACCACTCTCACTGCAGTAGCACTTGGGTTTTGAAATCAAAAGGGTTAAAGACATTGCTGCAAAAGTGAAAGGTTCTTGCTGAGTCCTTTAACACCTATTTTAGAGCTGAAATCTACATGAAATTATTTAGATACAGTAAGTAATAAAAAGAATCTGTTCTGTATGCTGGATAATGTGGAACTTAGGAAAAACTTTCACTGTGAATAAATAAAAATGGAAATACCCTTTCTATCTTCTGCTGCCTATTTTTTTGTCATAAGTTCTGTGTGTAATGTATTGAACAGAGTACTTTCCCCTTTTCACTTACACTACCCCTAAGTGCCCCTTTGTTTTTCTGGGTTCCTCTTACAGAGAACTCTCACTACCAGAATTGCTGTCCTGTTTGTCCTGTTTTTATTTCATAAGCAGTAGAAAATATTTTTATTCTCTAATCTCTAAATTAGCCTGAGAGTTTTCTGTTTACATGTGTTGTTAGCATAAATGCTGAATTTCCCATTGAAAACTAAGTTTTTGAGTCTTTGACAACTTGATGAAGCAACTGTAAAATGGATCTGAAGCTTAGCAGAAAGCAGAGTGATATGACACTTTGCCAAATTATTCTTCTCCAAATCTGAAAAATAATTAATAAATTCTATTTAACTACTTCTGTATTTCATTCCTTCTGCCACCATTGCTAATAATCAGTTCAATAGAACTGGTATTTTAAGAATTAATCTCTATTTGATTATTCTTTAAATTCTCTTTCTCAGTTCAGAATTTTCTGCCTTGAGCTGGGGCAGTGGTATAGAAGGGCACAAGTGCAGTAATTTAATCTTATTAATGATATTAAATACTTAGTTTAAACATAAATAAAAAATTCTTGACGTCTGCAATTCCCTATTTTCTATACCATTTTTTTTCTGCAAGGTCAGCAGTGTTTACCAAAACTGAGTGTAAATTAACATTTCCTCTTTTGCATCACTGCTTGCTGGTGTCAGCTGTCATCACCAGTATTCTCTAAGTTAAGTCATTATTAGGGTCCTTTTATTCAACTCTGTACATCCCCCAGTGATAAAATTTGCAGTAGTAGTGTCCATCAAATTAAAGATATCTCTATTTATATCCAGATCTATCCTTGGGGACCTTTAGTAAACCAGGGAGATAACTCTTCCTGTTCTTCCAAACACAAGTCACTTTGACCAAATTCACTTTTCTCTGTCCATACTGCTGCTGTATCTTTACAGTTATCTCACTGTTCCTCACCAGCACTGTCTTTCTTTAATTCTGTACACTCAGTTTGCCTTCTAGTCATGGTTGTTTTACCCAGATGTTTCTTATTTCCTAAAATGCCTGGGTTTGTGTTATGTAGGAGTATTAGGTCTCATTTTCCCCAGTTTGTTAAGCAGGTTGCTTACTTAATATGTACACTCTGAAGTTAGCATGACATGCTCTGTCATTTCTCATTTCACTTTTTTCAAGTTTCTTAGTCTGATTTGCTGCATTCCTCTCACTAATTGCATCACTTAACCTGCTATAGTTCTCATGAGTATAGTAGGTAGGTGTTTCTGATTTTTATTATATTACAGCTTATCATACTTTATTCATTGCTGTGTCCTCATAGGCCTAATTCTGCTCTTCTGCTGTATTAAACAAAGCTGAAAGACTACTGGAATTTCTATTACTCTTTTTTTCCTTTTATAATTATAAGAACATTTTAGCAGTTATAGGAATTTTCGTGCTAAAAAGTGGTTTCAAGTGAAACAGGTACCAGTTGGAGTGTGTCCTCCCAGTCTCTATGCAGAAGGGAATTTTAATTTTATTAAATCAAGATAAGAGTGAAAGGATAAGACAGCTCTGAAAATGTTTTCAGTCAGGAAGTTTCTGCCATCAAGGCAGCAGAATTCCACACCAGTGGTAGGATAAAGAGATAAATGATTTGAGTTTTCTATTCAGCAACAGTTGGGTTACATTTCTCCTACTGTTTCTCCTACTTTTTGTGATTAGGAGTATCCCTGGGTTTTGGTATATCCCTTTCTCCCCTCATAAATGAGTACGTTTTAATTTCTGGGTTTTTCTGTGCTTTAAGTCTATCACTTCATTATCCTCTTTCTTTCCAGTTTTAGGATTTATTTTTTAGAATTTAGTACCACCATAAATTAGGACCTTTCCTCCCACAGATATGTTGAATGCCATAGAAGAATAGGAGTAATTTCTAGTGGCCTGGCTGCAATCTTTATTAATACTTAGCCTTGACATACTTGGATTTGTGTGTTCAAAATCCTACAGAGATAACCAAAAAAACATTCAATTCCTGAGAAAGACATGAGCAGTGTTATCTGGATTTTAGAGGTTAGAAAACAGCAAGGGAAAGTGATTTGCTTAATGTCCTGCCATGAGTCATTCTGTGGGCTGCCACATCTCTGAGGCGTCAGAGGAGCAGGCTCTAATGTCAAGGTAAAACACAGGCGACTACAAGTAGTTTTTAATTATTTTTTTTCTCTCCTTTACTAGGGGAACTATAATGAAGCTCTCGAATATTTCAGTCAGGCCTCTGAGGCAGCGAGAGCTTTGAACAATTTGCCCTTGGTGGCTGAAGCAGAGAGTTACCGTGGCGTGGCGAGGGCTCACCAGCTGATGGTGGCGTTTCACAGCCACGTGGCCGCAGCAGCAGCAGATCCCCGCAGCCTGCAGTGCCTGCTGGCATGGAAGCAGAGCAGAAGTGATGTGTGCGCTGACCCTCTCACAGGCGGTAAGGCAGTGCTTATGAAACACGCCAGCGCTGGATTGTCCTCAACACTTAAGTCATTTTTCTTGTAGAGTTTTATTAAATTATTTCCTGGGTTTAATCCTTGTACGGAATGGAGGTTAGGCTTACTCCTCAGTGCGCTTGTTTTAGAGGCTGAATTAAACAAGTTAAAATACAATACAACAGGCAGAAATTGATGGTGGTAGTTGCTCTGGATGGTAACTTACATTTTTTCTGTGCTGTTTGCCAAAACATCACATTTACATGTTTTAGTCAAACTATAATTGTTTTAATCTTTAAAGAAAATAATAATAATCTTCATTTGCAGTACATTTTTCAAGTGAATCCAAAAATACAATCCCTTATACTAAAAGTGAGAAGCAACTTCTGCTTGACATAGTTCTGAATCCAGAAGAACACACTGCTTTATTTTTTGTATCCTTGTGCTTGGCGTTAGAGAGAAAGGGAAAAAATAAAAACAAGTCTGGTTTCTTTACTATGTTTCCTTATCTCAGAAAGAGCAGAGGAGGACTTTGTGTAGAGTAGACCTCTTTCTTCATGGGTTAAATCTTCTTTGCTCTTTTTGCCTTGTACAATACATTGATACAAGACAAACTGAATTATGCATTATCTCCAAGTACTGATAGTAGTAAACTGCATTGTACTGAGGAAGGGGGAGGTATAAGTCCGCTCTACCTTAAAACTTCCTCCTCTGCATTCCTGTGAAGAGTGTGAATCTGGAGTACAGTGGAAATAAATGACAGCTGGGGCAGTCACAATATGGAGCTTCTGTTACCATGTTATTCCTTCAGTAATCCTACTCCTAAAGACAAAGAACTGCCTGGCTGCTGCTTTCTTGTGTATCTCACCCTTTCATAGAAGTGGAAAATTAAGTAAAACTTCAGTGGTGAATTTTGTATATAAAATAAGTGGTAATTGAAGATATTAGCAATTTAACAGGAGTCAGGATACAAGAGGCAACACTGGAGCTACTGAGAGTTATGGAACACGGGCATTCATTTGCAGGCTGAAGAGATAAATTAGATAGCATTCTGTTGAAAGTTCTAGTGATGGTAGCACTTTTTCAATGGCTATATTTGTGATTTGTGTCTCAATAAGTGAACATTTAGCACACTAAGAGATTTTGTTGACTGTCAGAGTTATTTGGCTGCATGTCTCCTGTCTAGACCTGTAGTGCAAATGCCGAGAATTCCAACAGAGATGGTCAAAAAAGAATCCATAAAGAATTTTATATCTATTTCATATGAGGATCACTAACTGTAGCTGATACAAATAGGAGGCAAACAAAAATCAACAATGGCAACAGCAAAGAAACCACAGGAACCTCAAAGACGTAGAATGAACTTTGTATCTCCAATATGAATTTGAGCTCTTGCACCTTAAGGGGTTTTCTGTTCAACTTTTATATATCGCTTTTTTCCAGTCACTTGTGAAACTCATTTATATCCTGAAATTATATGTGCCCCTTTAAGCTCGAGATTCCTGCTCCTCTTTAACTGTACTTCAGGGATAAACAGACTATGATTAGAAAAGCCCTTTATGTCCTGGCAAGCATGGTACCACAAACAAGTTTTGCCTGCTGAGATTCTCTTCCTTCTGTATTTCTGCCTAGTTTACCCTCTGTTGCTTCCAGTATTGCAGTTTTCATTTCAGTTCCAGTTCACTCCAGGAACCCTGTGGCTACTGCATATTTAGCAGCTCTTCCAGTTCAATATCATTCTTCTCATTAGTGCTCCAAGCTTACTCTCATGATACCCAGATTACATCCAGGAAAACATAGTGTCACACTGTCAGCACAATCTGTAACATTCCTCATGTTTCGTGTGCCAAATCTCTCGTTAGTACTGGCATTACATTTTTAATATCTTTGTCTGGCAAAACATGACCTGGCACCAGTTCAAGATTAGGATTTGCTGGCTTTGAGTTTCAGGTACAGCCTTTTTTCTACCTTCCAGTAGAATGTCTGTGCATCCTATGATGAACTCATCACTTAGGAAATTCCTGCTGTGATAATAGAGCAGTATTTCTAGCTCTTTCAAACAGCTCAGTGTTGATAATCTACTAGATTTTTCTCAGTCTTTTTGAGGATAGAACAGAGAAAGACAAGATACAATGGTAGTTCTTAATCCACAGGGAAATTTAATGGAAGGGAGAAGAAAGGTAGTAAGTTTTTATTTATAACTGTTCTGACTGAAAAATTTTTCTGTGTCAAAAAAATAAGAGTAGTTTCTGTAGTCTTAGGCAAAAGAAATACTTAAGCTAGTGGGAGAACAATTACATTTAAATTCAAGTACTGCCATATTACCTTATGTCTTTCAACCAAGACTTATTTTCTGAATCAATCATTTCAATAACCAGGCAGGAAGAACCATTAATTACTCAATTTACCTCAACATTTATTAATAAAATAGATGTTTTGACCAGAGTTGTCATGGACAAAAGGGAGGGGATTGTCAGAAAACAATGTTTAAAAATGCAAAGGAGAATGTGTTTCTATCTGCTGCCTTTGACTCAGTCACCTGACTTCACTTACAAGAGAGTTATTTATATCATAGTGAGATGCCACTGCAACAACAAATATGGTTTTATTGTTCTTTTTGTGTTTAGTAAAATGTATAAAAAACATTATCAGCAGAATCAGTAGGCAAAAAGGATTGTGACTCCACATAAAATCCTAAAAAGGAGCCCACAGCCTAACACTGTCTGATGAGAAAACATTTCACAGGTCTTTCAATAAATAATCACCTGACTTGCTGCCTTCTAGAGGAAAGAAGAATAATTAAAGGCGCTGAAGGCAGGAAATTTTTGAATCAGATTTTGCATGTTGATGATATGAAATGCTGACCAGAAATGGTTTTCTGTGAGTCTGGCAACTCTCAGTCCAGGCTTTTGTGTCTGGCAGGGCTGTGCCTCAGCAAGAGCCCTTGAATGTTTGAAATTATCTGAGCAGTTTTAAGAGTAGACTTAAAAGACAATGTTTTCCTCATCCTACAAAGTCTTCAGTTGTTTTCTTGAGCAATAGTATGTGCTACATACTAGTGTGACCACAATTTAGGTTTACATTTCTTGAATTTGGAGAACTTGACAAAATTGACACATTTTACCATAGGTTTCCTGTGTTTATTTTGTTGGAATTTTTTATGATACTTTTAAATACTGCATATTGTCATTAATTGTGAAGTCTTATGATCAATGAAATTATTTGGTCCCATCAACTTCAGCATGGTCAGGACTATTTCTAGCATTCCACACCTGAGAAGCCTTCAATATAATTTAAAATCCATGCATTTTCCAGTTTTTCCAGCTAAACCTATAGCTTGGAAAATACAATCCAATGAGCTTTTGTTCTTACTCCCAAGTATGTAGTCCCTCAATATTCTTTCTCCAGCCTCCTCTCATGGATGTAAGGAATGGTACTTTCCACAGTGTGACTGTGTCCTTTTGTGTTGTTCAAAAAATTACATTTTCATCCTACTGAGTCACATTTTTGAAAGCTCTTTAAGATGTTTTATAGTCCTTTTCCTGTAAAAGGTGTGGCCAGCACAAAATTGCTAATGTTTCAGAAAACAGCAATCTTACCAGGTGTGTTTTAGCTTGAATTTGTGTGTAACTTTGTCATTCGTTAATAAAAGGGTTATCCCTAAAGGATGGGCGAGTCAGAAGTGAGATATGAGATCAAAGATTATGCTAAACAAATTCAGTTAACATTTCTCTGCTGTAACTTAGCAGAGAGGTGTCATTTATGGGCCGTTTTGGTAATGGTGTCCAACAGCAGAACAGGCTGCTTCATAATGTGATAAACTGCTTCTTTTACTGTCTCTTTTGTCTAAAGTACACTAATTCCAGGAAAACTTCTAGTGTCACCTCCTCCCTCTCAGTACTCTGTGCACTGTGTGCTAGTCTGGAAATAGGGAGAAATTGAAAGGATTTTAGAGACAGATTTTGGGGTTTCTCAGAAAATGCAGTTAAACAAGAAGTAAGGGAATTATACACACTGTTGTTCATTACATACAGTGGGTATATAATTATACACATTATTGTTCACACTGGTAAATAAGAACTATGACTTTAAATTATTTAAAGGAGGTGTGTGACCAAGTACAGACTCCAAGGCTCACTTTTTAATAAGCCTGTTTTGAAAGTAGTTCAAATGCTTCAGTCCCCTACTGAAATTCACAGGATGGCTTCTGTACCTTTTTATGGGGTTTCTCAAACAGAATTATTTGCTCCCTTATGGAAAAATACCATGGTTTAAAATGCTGAAATATATATATTTAGGAAAATCATTAGGAAAAAAAAAATTGAGAGGTGATTCTGTCTTTTTTTTCCTTAAAATTTGGTAAACTTGTGCTGCCTCTTCTTTGTTCACGTCACCTAGCACTCATCACTTGCTAAATTTTATCTTGTCTCACCTTTAGCTTTTAAAAATATCAGTCTTTTTTTATGTTAATGCTAGATACAGTCTTAAAATATTCTTAACTAAGTCTTAATGCGGTCTTAACTAAAGGTTGAAATAGACCATGCTTGTGTATAGATGTGGATGGCATGGTACAGGTGAGTTTCTGAAAATCAGCTTATGTGGTTCATATATGTTATGTTATTTATTATTAGTTGGGATTTGTTTTTTTAAGTATGTATTAAGTCTGCTTAGAGATAGACTGATATTTTTAGCAAGTGAGAGGATTATTTCTTGGACTACAGAGAGAATTAAGTGTGGAGAGAAGAACTGAGGGTGACAGGGAGGTTTTCCAGCACACTGTGATGTGTGCACCCGATTCTCAGTGAAGAGCCTGAGAACACGTTATAAACAACTGTGTTGGTTTTGCCAGGAGTGCAGTAGCTTGTTCTGTTTTCTGTTGGTGGCTGAAGTTGTCTGAGAAGATGGGAGTGCTGATATTCAGTGTTCTCATGCTTGGTACTGATGCACCATCCAGGGGTTTTTAACTGTGGTTTCTTCTTAAGTACTGACTTAAATAATTGGGAATCATTAGACGGGATCAGATCTAGGTCAGGTGTGTGGATTTGCTGTACCATATTCAAGAGGAGGGTTCATGAAATACTTTCATATTTAACTATGGATTAATGTGTTCGAAGTTTCTTCATAGTCTGCTGAGTGTTGGCAGTTCTTTTATGACTAAGTGGTGTTATAGGTTCAAAAAAATATCACCCTGACTGTGATTGTGAGTGTTCTTGTCATCAATAGTTATATAAAAACATTTTACCCACAGGAGAATTTGGATCTCATCTAGGTTTCTTGCCATCTGATATTTTGTATGGAACCATCTAAATCTTGCCACACATTTCCTTTAGACACGTCCTGTGCTAAATATTGTTGGCATCCAGCTGTGTTTTCTCAGACAAGCTCCCTAGATCAGCAGAAAATGGTTTCCTAAACAAGGCAAATTGTTCTTTCCTGTGGAAAAAAAAAAGCTGAAAGTGATGTTCAAATTGCAGTATATTGTCAGACCCTTTAGTGTAGCTTTATGCACTGAACTAGCATAGTTTTGTGCACTGCATTGTCAGTACTTCTACATAAATGGAGTTCCTTTCCAGTTTAAAAAGCAGCTATTCTCAGGGAAGAAGTTCAGTCCTGCTTGATTTTATAGAATGGTGCAAAAGAAATTGAAGCTCTTGCCCACCATGTTAGGTCACTTCTGGAGAAATCCTTGATTTGAAGGCACCTATAAGTTTTAGGTTTGACTGCAGCATTGATGAAAAGAGTCACAAAGCAAAACAGCCAGCAGAAGCTGTGCTCTGGCAGTCCCCTGGGGCAGGTGGCAGGGCCAAAGTAGGAACAGCCAGTTGGAAAACTTTTGGAGTGGCCCTGGGGCCTCTCCACATGTGCCCATCCTTTCCTTTTCTTTGCTGCATACACGAGCAGAGGTGTATCCAGTGGGTTTATGCTCAGAAGAGTGAATGGATCCTCATAAAGAGCCAGAGATCAGGCTTTTGTGGGTTTGTTTAATACTGAGATGGTTGTTGTCATTTAGACTTTGTAAAGAATCTTTTATTGGTGCTGTCTGCCATGTATGCCAACCAGTACAGACCTCAGGCCAACATGAAAACAGCTCTCTGCTGCAAACCCTTCCTTACCCAAAGCTCCCCCACAATCTCTGGACACAGGAAATCAAAGCCAAGACATAGAAACTGTGTTCAGTGTGTATGTTCTGTAACAGAACCCTTAGGTCATCTCAGGAGTCACAGGCAGTGTATCAAACACCTTCTTTCTCCTGGGTTTCCCAAGCCAGCTTTCTTTTCTTCATCTTTGAGAGATATTTTTCTGAGATCCTTTTCCCTGCCTAGATACATCCTTTTATGTTCCTCTTATGTTTAAGTAACAAATTGCTGGTTTTATTAAGACTCTGTGGTATGAAGATAGTCAAGATTTAAATGATTTCCATTTAGAATGAGCCAATATGTTTCGAAAAGTGCAGTGTTACTTCCACAATTTTATGTATTTATGAAACCGTATTTCTTTTGCCCAAAAATCCACCTCTCTTTATTCTTTTCTGTAATCACCAGAGATATTTTGTGATTTTTTTAACTGTTTCTGAAACATTTATTATTTTTTTTGTTTCTTTTCATTCCCTGTCTGTTCTCTTGTGTTTTCTTGCCTGTTCTTCACTTTTACATTGCAAATTATTCTTTCTCCTTTTTTGGCCCTACACCTTCACTCTGAGTTCCAATTTTATGCGTGTTTATGCCAATGTTCAAGGAGTGTAAGTTAGTTACCTCTATACCCCCCAGTAGCTCGCATCTCAACTTACATCTTCTTAGGTATATCTTTTGTGCTTGTAGTAGAATCAATAGGAGGTTTTTGAGAGTTTTTTCTCTATTTTCCTACTGTTTTCACACTGTTCTTCATGCTCTGTGGTTTTATTACACTGTGATCAGAGAATGAAGTGGAAAGAATCACACTTCCTATTGAGTATCTTGACAAGTTGGTTAATAGAAAATTGTGAAGTATCAAAATGGCCTTTGGATAGATCTTAGTCACCTGTGGGAATGGATTGACTAAGTTTAAGTACACAGCTGGGTGATTAATTAACTTGAAGATCCAAATGCATGCTTAAGTAGATGACCATGCCTCCAGGCTCATCTGCTTGTTTCTACTCACTCAGTTAAGCATTCAATATTATCTATAATACAGAATATTCCCATGGAAGGCCTCATACAAGTCTTGCCACAGAGCCAAGTAATTATACAGTGTTTTTCATAGTGTGTAATACAAGTACATCGTTTTGAACATGAAGCTACTATCCTACAATATTGGCATCAGTAAGTATCCAATAGAGTAATTGATATGGAGAGGGTGATTTGAAATTGTTCTTATTCAAGTTTTTTTTCATATTTTTTCCATGTTTGCTACAGTGGTTTAATGCAGTTTCTTTTCCTTAAAATTCTGGCTTATTTTTTAATTTTTGGGATGTGGAGCTGCTACGGATATTAGTCAAACAAAGTGTAGCTGGTGTCAGCTCCTGTGGGGAATTAATCTTCCACAGCAGTTTTTGAAATGGGAACTGCAAGTGCCCAACACCCCTTGTAAGTAAACCTTATGTTTATTCATCTGCTAATGACAACGTCTGTGAAAGCCGACGCTCAACCCCTGTCTTTCTTGTGAAGGTGGATTTCACACTGTCTGGTATTTATAGGTCACATGAACAGGGCACGGAGCTGTCTGACTGTGTCTGTGCATCCCAACCGGGCATCTGTTAGCACTGTGCATTTAACTCATTGCTGATAGAAAACTGAAGCTGAAAAATGGAGGATACCTGTGCTCTAGAGTAATCTTATTCAGCTTATGTTGTGTACCCAAAGAATTTGAGGAATAGGAACTTCAGACCACACCAGAGGTGTCAAGGAAAACCAGTTGGTACGAACCAGGAGGGGAGAGGGACGTGTGCTGCACAGTATCCACTGCTTCTTATCCTGGGTGCAGCACTTGCTGCCCTCTGTTTACCTCACACGTCAGGGTCTTGGTGGAAAATGTCACTTCAGGGTGCTATGGAGCCCAGTTCTTTGACTCCAGAATCTTTAAATCTGCCAAACAGTGTCTTGAAATGTGTAATTCTCCAAGAGTGAGCTCGTCCTCACTAGTACCTTTAGCTCAGTTCTGAGAATAGTATGAAATCAAATTATATTTCATTTTGTTGATATTCATACAAGTATGCACACTTATGCTGCAGTAAGAGAACTGAGATGAAACATTAACGATTTCAAGCATTAAGAAATCAGCGGATATATTGAAGGATAACTGGATTCCTGTTCTTGTCATCTCTTACAGATCTTGAAAAGGCTCACTATTCGTACAGGGGAAAGCAATACTTCAGTTGCTGTATTAAAACTGTTAGTAATGACTGCAACAACTTCGCTGTGGTTACCAGAAAAAAGTTAGCTTGGGCTAATGACATGGAATTTGATTTAGATACATTTCATTTTGTTTTAGTTCAAAATCAAATGTTTCTTTCTCTCACATACTTTGATAAGTTTTTAATGATTGTACTGCAACTCCATTAGCCATTTGGAAGGTGGGTGTGCATGTGGAGTACATGAACATATATGTGTGTGTACCAACAGAGAGAGAAACTGCATGGCAAAAAGAGGAGAATGTTGCATATATGTTAAAAATTGTGGACCAGAAACTGCTTTTTTTTATGCCCACAAAATCTTATTGATTTGAGGAGGATGCCACAACTGTATCTATAAGTAGATTTTGTCCCTTTGAACTGCATTATCAAAAACTTCAAGGCAAGCAGAGGTTCAAATAATTGGGGGAGTTGCTAGGTATGATATTTGTGCTGGAGAACATAAACTATATAAGGGGGAGGTTCAGACTGAGGCTATTCTATTAACTAGATTTTACTGTGTTATATTTTGTATTTCTAAAGAATATATTCACTGGGAAAATACATTTATCACTAATCATAGTTGTAGTATATTTAAGGAATGATCATGCAACTAAAATGTGGAAGATGCAGGAGGAGTCCTAATACGTCCGTAGGAAAATATGGGGTTAAAGTGGACTATATTTTAAGCAGTGTTCAGTTGACTTGCTGTGTGGGGAGAGACTGAGCAGTCCTGGCTAATGACTTGTAGGTACTGAATCCTCAGGTCTCTCAGGTGGTTTCACTCGACCAGTTTCAGCAGAATGATGAAAAGGTTGAGATAAAATAAACTGACAGTTGCTACTCATCGCAGGCAGCAAGCTGTACCCTGGCAGATGAGACCCTGGGAGCCCTCTTTTTTAAACAAAGGCTTTCACTGCAGTGAGCAATGAACTCCACACAAAAAAGGAAAAGGAGAGAGAGATTGGCAGCTGGTGACCGACAGGAGGAGGGAAGGGAGGGAAACTGAGAAACACAGCAATTGTTGGCTAATTAGAAGCCATTCCCACCTACTTAATACCAACCCATTAAGCAGAAAACACTTTTCATCTTACTCTCGCTGCTACACATGACATTATACTCCAATCAATACCCTCCCACTGGCTGCCCCACTGCCCACAAATGAATACATTGCAGTTCAAGAATGCAGTAATTGAGTTGGGGCAGTGAAACTGCAGCTCACAGTCAAGATCTTTCTCTGAAGATACGAATGTAATGTTTGTTGCTTGGATAAAGAAATCAAATCTCTGTATTGACAGCTGTCAACAACTGGCAAATGGATGAAGTCAGCAATGGATCCATTTTAACCTTGTATTGAAGTGACAATAAGAGTTTATTTTTGGAGTGGGTTTTATTTCCTCATTTGAATAAGAGATCTAGAGGATTTGCACCCGGGTGTATAGATTTTTAAGGGCATTTTGAACTCTGTTCTTCAGTTATACCCACAAAATATATAAATACACCCATCATTATGTGCATACAATACATCTCGTATTTACAGCTGCTTGATTTTTATTTATTTTTAGTTTTGTAGGCTACATTTACTCAGGCTATTTTTAAATTTCATTTAAGTCTTCCTATGATTTTTAGACATCACCTTAAATTTACTGTGTGATCTATAATAGTACCTTGTGCAGTAGATCTAGGCCTTACATTTCAGTCATTAGAACTTTGTATTCAAGTTCTGTGTTTAGATTCTTGCAACATTTCTCTTTCAAATTAAATCCCTTGTTCCCTGAGCCATCTGGAATTGGTAATACCGTGCACGCGCTGCAGCATAAAGTAATACTGTGCAAACTGCAGTGTAATTCTTTCTTCATATGAATTTTGTCACCACAGGACCAAAACAGCAGGACACTGTTACTCCCCTCCTTGACTGGACTGAAGACATCAGTGTCAAAGTCTTTTGGAAGTGCTAGAAGAAGGTTCCAATACAAGACATGACATCCCTCCATCCCTTTCAATTCCAGGGAGAATTGAGTATCAATTCAGGAACTAAGATACCTTGCAGTGCAAGTTTGAAAACATTTTTTGGATGCAGATAAATTGAATGCTGTGACATCTGATATTTGCAGAAAGAGGCAACCATCGGTATTGATGCTATTCAGTGTCGTAGTGATGTTGTGGCATTTTCAGCATGGCATTTCTTCAGATGCTGTTTGTTCAAGTGCTTCTTATCTGCATAATTGTAGAACATGCTGTTAGCTTGCCAGCCTGAGCCTTGAACCCTCGAGTCAGACTTTATGTATGTGGAATAACTTAACCCACTACTTGTGGCTCTCACCATTTAACAGCCTGTCTATATCTGAATAAGAACACTGAAAGCTGAGTGGCATCAGTAAGGCTGACACAACAGCAAATGTTTTGCATCTTCTTAAATTGTAAGCCAAATAACAACAAACTGCTACTTTGTTGCTTCTTTCCAGTTGTATTGTAATATTTTTAGCTTATTAGTTAAGTTATCATCAATGTTAACTCATCTAATTTGCTTCCCAGTATTGTAAAGCACCTCTCAGTTGCCTTCTTTGGGTATACTCCCTGGGCTTCTTTTGATATGTGTTAATGGCACTGTTAGAAAGAGATTTGTCTTCAATACAATCTGTAAAGGGGAAATAATTGTTTTCTCATTGAGAGATTTGGGATATTCACCACTTGTGAAGATGCAAGTGCCTCAGACATCGGAGTTGAATACGGTAAGACATGGAAGCAGAGGTTTTCTTTACGTACAGATACTTGGATAGAACAATCAAACCTACTTTTAGTTCCCATATAATCTGCTATTTAAAATAATCTGGTTCTAATATTTGTCTCTGGGACACTCTGGTAGTCTCTGGGACTTTGATTCCTTTCAACACAGAAGTGCACAAGTTCAGTCTTACTTTGACTGGATGCCAGTTAGAAGGCTCAGAGGCAGGCTAGGGAAAAAGTCGAGAGCAGTTGGCAGTCTTTGTGTTTCTCAGTGCCAAAGCCTGTGGGGTTAATTTGAAGATGCCCAAATCACCTTGGCAGCATCATCTCCAGTCTTTTCCAGAACTGTGGAATTTAATGAGCCAGGACAATAAGCATAGGATCATCGAAAAATAGTAATGGAAAGGACTCTAGGAAGTCATCTTCTCCAGCCCCTATATAGAGGCAACAATACAAAGTATTTATGTAATTTCTGAGAGAAGTTTGTCTTGTCTGTTCTTAGAAAAAGCTGGCAATTGATTTTCCACAGCATCCACCAGCAGTCTGTTCTAAAGGGTAAAATTATGCAGAAAAAAGAAAAAAAAAAAAGGTAAGTTGTCTGTAATTGAAACTCTGTATTCTTTAAATTCATCCCTTCCCTCTTTGCAGTAAATGGAAGAGACAGGAATTATCTGGCACATACTGGTGTTTAGAAGAAAATTTTCTAGTGATTTCTGAAGAGGATGGTTATAAAGATTACTTAGTCTAAGTATAAATTATATATGATGGAATGTAGCTCTTCCTTATGAGCATGACTGATGGAAGGAGGTAGAGAGCAGATGCAAGGGTCCTGTTTCTTTGTTTATTTTCCAGTTACACTGCCCAGTAGGACTAGTCCATATCACTCAGCTGAGCACGGTAGGTTGATATCCACTCCAAAAGGGCAGGAAGAACAAGGGCTTCACCCCCAAGAAAAACCAATGCAGGGGGAAGGGTTGCTACATATTCTTAAATGGTCTCCCTAAGTGCTGTGAAGCTTTGTTATTCAAAGTCTCTTACATAATTCAGGACTCTTTCCTTTACATAAGTTTCTGAAGCAGGAAAGCAGCTAGATTTCTCAATTCATTTTACCAGATTAATCCACTCATACTTCATCTCTTCCTAGGGATGCAACTGAACTTAAATAAAATAATTCAGATCCTTATTTGTGATTGAGGATGTTTTTTCTACAAACACAAATAGGAGAATTGAACAGACTCTTTATCCATTCTACACTGGATATTTTGATACTTCAAAAACCAGACTGATTTTTCTCTAGGTTCAGAGTTCACTACTTGAATCTATATCCTCAAAAAATGAAATTACAGTACTAGTGTGTGCCTTCACAACTCTGCACTCTCGTAAAGCTGTACTGAGTCCTGTTTTGCCAGTCTTCTGCAATGAGAAATCAAAATATTTATAAGTCAGATAGCTCACCTTTAGAGCCCTTGTCAAATGCTTTTACTCCCTTTTCATTAATTCTTTTTTTTCCCATTCCATAACAACTTAATTAAGGGCTTACGTTTTTTTCTCATCTTAGAATCTCTTAAAACTATCTGCCATAGTTCCCTTGCTCCAGTTTCTCAACTCAAATTCTTTTCTAAATGTCCCTCTTTTTTCTACTGCAACTAAGATCTAACAATAGCTACCTTCATTAGTAAAAGTTTCCTACAGAGACGCTTCTACCTGAGTTAGAAGCTGGCAAGGCTCTTGTTTGCTTAGGACTCATTCATGGAAAAGAAAATCTGAGGCTGTGTTTGTCTTCTGCAGAAGTTATAACTAAGGGAAGAGAGTACCAAAAGCATCAATCTTCAGCTAGATCAAATGATCAATAAAACCCACTCAAATTGCATCCAGCAAACATTCTGCTGAAGGAGACTCTGCTTCAGAAAAATGACTTCATCATAGTTGAACAGAAAGTGTATCCTGTGGAAATACTTATGGCCAGGCAGCGAGCTGATCTTCCATACATTCTTTCACTCCATGTGAAATAGAGGTGTGTTTGATTTTCTTCTACCAATTTCAGTTGTCTCACTGTGCTGTGAAATCTCCAGACTGATTAATGGAGCTTATCTGGAGAAAAAAGGATGTTTCTCTCCCCTACTTACACATACACTGTGCACTGCAGAGGCACACACTGGTTTGGTTTTTATATTGTGTTTGGGGACGTGTGTTCTTAATGGAAAAAAGGAAGAAAATTGTCAGACTTAAAATGAAATATGTTCTCCATTATTGATTTCCATAAACTTGAGCTTCTTGTTCAAGTTTTCATAACCATTGAGTCTCCAGTGCCTCTCTATCTGTAAACATTTTCAAGTATTTGTCTCTGAGGATGCGTGTGTGGGACCTGCTCATGTCTGACATAAACAGTCTCAGTTACGGGGAAAACTTCTTTTCCCCTGACCTTGTGATTTCTGTGTACACAGAACTTTGTGGTCTAGATATTAAGGAGGCTATTGCATTTCATTTTACTAGACTGAGGTTTCCTATGTGCCTGAGAATCTCAGTTTCTGTGGATAAAGCAAGGGCTTAAGAGCTTTTGAAGTAATCATTACTTAGAAGACTGAAGGATTGTGCTCTTACAGCAACTCTTACCTCGTTTTCCTGGAAACAGATGAAAAAATTTTCCTTCTCAGTGTTGTTTTAATTGTGATTCTGTCATGTCTGCGGGTGAAAGTTTGGTTGCTGCAGGAGTTAGCTGAAACTTTGTTTTTTATTTAATACTTTAAATAATAGTTTTGATTTTAAAAGGGATTATTCACAGGCACACTGCCCAGTAAATTCAATTTTTTTTTTTTTTTTAATTAATCCTAGCTCTTCATAGATCTTTCCTTATTCCAAAGTTGTCTCCACTGGCTGGTTGTGGTGGAGTGCTCTGCCCTGTACCTCCTGACTGTATGAAATACATATACACACCACATCTCCACATGATGTAGCTCCAGTGTGTGCTTCTCTCTGTTGGCACAGTGTGAGACAGAAGTGAGCAACACTCCCCTGTTGCAAAGTCACTCTTTATCCTCGTTTTCCTGTCATATGAGCAGCGCTGTAAGCAGAAATACTTGAAACTACAAAGTGCATTCCTTAAATCAGTTTCAACTGAAACTGCAGCCACTAATGGTAATTTTTTTGTGTATTGCATGTCACTACAAGGAAACTGAGAAGGTTTCTGAACCTCCAACAGCAATCCCTCTGTAAATGGGAGATTCTTTTCAATTTAACCTTAAGGTATTCAGGATTTCACGGCTTTATTATGCTCACTAGGGGCATAATTGCCATTATCATTTAACGGCATTTACACACAAATTCCTGACACAAGCTCAGTCTTGTTTACATCAATGCAAGTATATGCATGAGCAATTGCAAATGTTTACCTAAAAATTTGATCTGTCTTGATGACCAGAAAAAATAATGGAACAGTTTAACATGTACTAACAACCAATCCATGGTATCCTTTTGAAAAATCATGATTTTTATTATTCATTATGAAAAGTAAGATCTTTAATAGAAAATTGTTTCTTAATGAACAGAGTTCTGTGTTGGAGAGCAAAGTGTAGGAGATTTAACATGACAGTATTGTTCCGAGGGGAATTTTGGTGCTTTTAGGTCAACTCTTGAAGTAATTTATATAGGAAAAATAGCTTAATACTGTTCTTGCCCCTAATTAAATGAAATTGGTATTCTTTCACACAGGTGCTTTATTTAATTAGGATGTGAAATATGAGAAAAGAAGCAATAATTTCAATGTAAGCTGAGGAAAAAGGTCCACGAGCATGAGCCTTTGCAAGTAGAATTGTCTTACTTAAATGACACAGAACAGTTAATTTCCATTCAGCAGTGGCTCTCCATCATTTAATTGGAAGTATTCTATACTAAGAAATTGACTTTCAGTAAGAAATACAGATTACTGCTTTCTGCTCTGGGGTCCTCAACACAGGAAAGATATGGATATGTTGGAGTGAGTCAAGAGGAGTGTCACAAACATGGTCAGAGCACTTCTCATGAGGAAGAGCTGAGAGAACTGGGGTTGTTCAGCCTTGAAAAGACAAGCCTCTGAGGAAACCTCATTGCAGTCTTTCAGCACATGAAGGGAACCTCTAAGAAAGGTGGGGACAAACTGTTTAGCAGGGCCTGTTGTGATAGGATGAGTGGCAATGGTTTTAAATGGAAATAGCATAGATTTAGGCTGGATATAAATAAGAAGGTTTTTATAATAAAACTGATGAACCTCTAGGACAGGTTGCCCAGAGAGGTGGTGGGTGCCCCATCCCTGGAAACATCCATGGTCAGGTTGCATGGGCCTCTGAGCAACTTGATCTGGTTGAAGAAGTCCCTGCTTGTTGGACTGGATGACCTTTAAAGGTCTCTTCCAACCCAAACCATTGTGTGATTCTCTGATCATTGAATTTAGTACATACACCCTTTTCCATGAAACTGTGGGAGCGTGTCTTTGGACTGCACTTTGCTTCCTTCATGTTCCTTTGAAGTCATGATGAGCTTCATGATGGAGGTCCAGCCTGAGCAAGGCATGACCCTTACTGTAGGCCGGGCTAAAAAAAAAAAAAATCTCGTTCTTCATTTAATTTCCACACCCCTACAATCCTGGACAGCAATGCTATGCCCGGTGCACTTGCAAAAGAGCACTCCTTCCCTTCTAGCATTTTACATCGAGAAACCAAGGCAAAGCTGATATTTTTAATACCCTCTCATGACTGACTGTGGTCATTTTGTTTGCAAGAGGTGACTTGGGGCCAGAGAGAGCCCCCGGGTGTGGGCAGGGGAGCGGGCGCCGTGCGCGGGGCCGGGGGTTTTGTTTAGCCTCTAGAGGGTGCGCTTTGATCCCTCTTGATCACACAACAATTTGCAGTGACAAAAGCGACGAGCGGCTGAGTGCAGCCACTTATGCATGAGCAGCAGCATCACACAGCAGCACACTCCGCCGAGGCGAGGCTCCAGCTTATGTAATAAACCATTCCAGCTCGCGTGTACCCGGCAGAGATGGAACCTGCCTCTTTTTTGTCACTGAATGGGGTGTTAGGTATTCAATCAGCATTCAGATTTATGCTTTAGATGCTCATGAAAGAGGATGGTCTCCTTCTCGTGCCTGTCAGCAGTGATGCTTGTGTGCAGGTTTTTATATTTTTGGAGGTTTTTTTCTGAAAATATTAACACAAGAAACCTGCCACGTAAACAGATCTGGGAAGATCTGAAGAGTTAAGAGATTTGCAATATAAGGTTTTATTTTACCCTTTGACTTCCTCATAAATCCTTTTTTTTTTTTTTTTTTTTTTTTTTTGCTTTAATGTGAAAGGTGTCTTCAGGAACATAGCTTATCGTCTTCCTGTGATATATGTGAGCTTTAAAATGTAGTCTAAATTTGCTGGGAGAAAATCATATTCAGGATCTAGTAATACAGTTCCATTCAAGACAGAATAAAAGGCTTATATTGCTACATTTGATTCAAAACAATGGCTTAATTGGCCAGGAAAACGTAGTTATCAGATGATAAAGATATGAAGTCAAGGGCAAGATATGCCTGAAAACAAGCTTTTTCCTGCCTAAAATTAGGCAAAGTTAATAGGTTAAATTTTGTTTATTGAATAAGAGAACCCAAAGTTGATTGATATAGTAATTTCAGTGTTTGCTATGGCAAATATTTAGCTCATTATCAGTTTTAATAGCATTTTGCAGAACAAGCCTTTTCTTGACATGCAGAAAATACTATTAAATTTCCCTGCATAGATACATTGTTATGACATGCAATAACTACTTGAATATAAAGGGGATTAATAATTTAAAAGGTGTTAACAAATTAGGGCCATCATTAAAAATAGACTTTGAACCATTTTGTAGAAAAATCAGATTGAGGTAATGCTCTGCTCTTATGATAAAGAATTACAGCATTAATTCTGCAAAGTGAACTTATTGCTCCTATTCGTCTCCAAAACCCTGGAGCATTAAAAGACAGGAAGAATGAAATGATCACTGCGTTTTTTTCAGGCACAACAGCTCTAATATTTCCATCACAGTTTCACAGCTCAGCTTGCATGGTTGTGCTAGAGGAAAAACCCATAAACGTCATGCTTCCCTTTGTTTTGTTTTTGCTGGTCTTATGAAATCGGGTCGAATTTTTTCAGACAGTTTATATTAATATACTGAGAATTTTGCTTGTACAGCATCTGTGCAGAGTATAAAGCAAACATTTCTTCTGTACAGAAGCTGTTCTTTCCTTGGATTTTAAATGTAATCCCCATGTTCCTTCTGCATTTTGTTTTTCCTTTCTTTCAACAATTGATGTCCAGAGGCATTTCAAGGTTGAATTTTGTTGCTTTGCAAATTATTAATTTGTTTTCTTTCCAACTTGAGATAAACAGAGATAAGATCGCTCTTGAAGCCTTTCTTCATTGTTTCAAATTGCATCCATGAAACATGCAGAAAAATGGATCAAATTGGGGTTTTTTTGGTACAAATGTATTAGAAAATACATTTGTGATTCTTACTTACGTGAGTAATCCCTGCCCATATAAATAGTTTCACTGCAATGAGGGTCCAGTGTGGACCCTTATTCTAGAAACAGCTCAGTCAAAAGGTTTAAATAAGATTTAAAAGGCTGACCTTTAATTATTGCTCATTTGCTTGTTGTTTACTTTCAGATGCAAGTTGGAGAAGAAAAAAAATAATTTATGGGATTTAAGTAGTAAATTTCACATTTGAAGGATAGAGACAGCAGGAGCTCTAAGGCCCCCATAGGAAGCAAAACATTTGTTCTCCCCCTCCCTCTTATTCTCACTTGCCATGGCAGTCATCTCCCTTCATAATATTTCCCTCTCATCCCCCTTCCTGAGTTTTCCCTCCCCTTCCCCTTGCACTTTCTGAGACCACAGAACCCAGATGGTGCCCTCACTGCTGCCAGACCCTGGGGGAACTGCTTCTGTTATACCCACCTCTCAGTAGCTGTACTAAGGAACATGCCAAAAGTCCAGTGCTGAGATATGTTTAATTTTGATATTATTTCCTTTCCAGTGAATTTTTTTGTCAGCACCAGTTTTTATCCCTAAACTCATGTCTCTGATATTGGCTGTGGTGCGACATCGAGTTTAAATAAAACAATGAGTTTCTCATCATCTGGTTGTGATTTTAGCAGAGTCAGATGTCATTAAAGCACCAATCAATAAATGGTTAAAGCATTGTTTACATAGCATCTCTATTCCTGCTAATACTGAAAAATTCTTAACACCAGGACATTTTGCAGGCAGAGGTGTATGTTTTGGTGCATTCAAGAAGTACATCTCCTTTTATATACCAATATAACAGTGTTTGGAGTTTCTAATTACACGGAATGAAGAAATGGATGGAGAAAGTAGAACATGTAGCAGAGGAGAAAAGATTCATGTTCTGATAAAGTATAAAATAAGAGTTTCTGTGGTAGAGATGCAGTTAACAAGGGCCATCAAGGATAACAAACTATTAGCACGTTATTAGCCAGCGGAAGATCAAGGGCAGTATTAGACTGCTCTATGACAGAGGGGAGAAACTCTTAATAGATGACCTAGGGGAGGCCAGTGTGCTTTAATGCTTTTTTGGCTTTAATCTTCACTGAAAAGGTCAGCTGGGATCATGTGGCAAACTGAGTTTATATGTGCCACAAGAAAAAAAAAGCAGCAAGATCCCAGGCTAGAACAGGGGAAAGTAGGCTAGAGAGTACTTAGAGGAGATAGATCTTCAAATCAGATGGGCCGCAGAAACTTGATCCTACAACCCTTAAAAAACTGGCTGGAACAATCTCAAGGTCATTAGCCATTTTTGAAAACTGATGGAGGTCAAGTCAGGTTCCAGAGTAGCGGAAAAAGACAAACCTGATGCCTGTTTTTGGAAATGGAAAAAGGAGGAGCCACCATGGAATTTCAGGTAGATCAACTTAAGATCCTATATTGGAAAAATATCAGAACATACAACCAGATGTTTAATAGGTATCTAGAAGAAAACAATGAAATCTGTAACAGCCAAGATGGATTTGCTAATACTAATTGGGTCAAGCCTAAATAATTAACAAGCAACAGGACTTCCAGGTAAAGAAGTTAAAATAAGGAGAATATATCGGATATAATCTGTCTGGAGCTTTTGATATAGTATTATATGCAACATTTATAAGCAAGAAAGGAAACCTGAACTACATGAATCTACTATCAAGTGGGTGAATAATGATTATTAATAAAACCTCTGACAAATAAAAGCTATCTGTGGCTGTTGTTAGAAATGGAAAGCTGTTTAGCTTGCTATTCTACAAGGATCTGAGTCTGTACTAGGTTATATTTTCATTCCTTATCTGGAGACTGGAATAGTAAGTATGCTTTACGTTGAAAGAGAACACAAACTAGGGAAGGAATGTAAGCATTTTATTCATGGTGGTGCAATTCTAAAGGATCTTGGCAAATTGAGAACCACATGACACATGTAACATTTTCAATCTTTGTGTGTGTGTATGTGTGAGTATATAATCAGGAGTAATCAAGGACATAATTACCTAAAGGGAGCAAGTACCAGTTCTGTAGAGGGTGGGAAAAAAATCAGGACTTGCAGCAAATCACAAGCTGAACCTGAATGAACAGTGTTAAGCTGTTGTGAAACCTGCAGACATCTTACTGGGGTATTAAAAAATGATGACTTGTGAAGTAATCCTTCCGCTCTACTCAACACCAATAAGGTCTCAGCTTAGTATCATAGCAGTGCTGGGTTTCATGCTTTATGGAGTATGCAGAACAGCTGGAAAAGGTGCAGGAAGGATGAAAAGGAGCTAAAAATCATGACCAAAAGAAAATATTGATTTAATGGTAGATTTGGAGCTTCTGTGTCTATAGAAAAGACTGAGGGAAGAACAAAATAGCAGGTCTGAGCTTTGCAGAATTTGAAGAGGGGGATAAAATAAATAATGATCTTTTCTCTTTGTCCATGATAGGTTGAACTAAAAGTAGTGGACTGAAAAATTGCAGTTCATGGAGGGATGCTACTGATTAGCCACTGGGAAAAACTTTACTTTTCTGTGTCTCAATTTGCCCATCTGTGAAGTCAGCTTTAAGATGTTAATGTTTCTTGTAAAACAGCTTTCAAAAATATTTCTTGGCTTAAGGATATTGAAAGATATTCCTTGCCTACCCCAGTTCATCCCCTCATCCCTTCCTTTCTGGAAGTTCTCCAGCTCTTTCTTCTCTTTTTATCTATGCTCTTCTTCTCTGCAGAAACCATTTCAAGGCTACCAAAGTATCAAATTTTTCCATCCCATGGATTCTGATGGCAACAATATTCATTTTTGCTGGTTGTTGGAAAGCCTGGAATCAGCTTCCTATTCAGATTTAATGTGAGGGAGGGCTATCAAGACTGAGAATGAAATCCACTTATTGGAGCAAAGCTCACAACTGCAGTTTGGACTCTTCCCTCCTTCCACGGCCTGTTTCTTTTCTCTCTGGCTAGAGAAAAAACAGAAAAAGACAAACCAGTCTTTTTCATGTCCACTTTCCAACCCAGGACCATTCCATCTCTTCCCATTATTGGAGCCTTAGAACCTCTGGTGATTAGCATTCAAAGATGACCACATGCTGCAAGTGAAATGTCTGTTTCCCCACTAGCTGGGATCAACCAAGAGATCCATTTTCTCTTTCAACATTTTATGTGCACTCACAAGATTGTTTCTCTTGCTGCCAAGACTTCTGATATACTATAGTGTTCATGAAAATTTATTTTTTCAATTTAAAAATGTTTCCATGTAAACTCAAGGTTAGCCATAGGTAACTAACACGTAAGATGAATTTGACAGAAATCCTATTGGGTCTGTAGTGTTTTCTTCCTCTATTCAGTATTAAGGAATCTATAACCCAAGAAATTAGGGCTTTTCAAGGGAAATTAAGCAAATAGAAAATTGGGGCATGGGGGTGTATATTGTAACATATTAAGTATTTGAGTATTTTTCCATGTCTTTTGGCCTCTAGAAATTACAAATATTTATAGATTTGAAATTCAGACAACTATTTGAAAAATTAATTTGGTGCAGTACCTTATGGTTAAACTGTATCTATAATTTCAGCAGTTTCCTACAAGCATTTAAATTATTTGCTTACATGGTGGAGGAGGAAGAGAAAGAGAAAAGGGCTACAGATTGATGGAAGTTTTTTTCAGAGTCTGACTTAATAAATGTGACAATCAAATATGAGGATTTTTGGAAACAGAGATAAGCGACGCTAGCCTGAAGGCTGAACTTAATGTCAAAGAGGGTGTTCATGCAAAGCAAAACAGTGTATCTAGTAAACTAGAGAAATATCATCTTTGGAGGAAAAAATCTCTAAAGATTTTATGCCACTTTTAACAGGCAACAACAAAAAAGCCCTAGCTGTACCTCAGGATATGATCAGTCTTTTTGAACTGAATTTGTTCAGTGTTTTTTTGTTCTTCAGTGCTGTCTGCAAGCATTCCCTGTCTCAGTCATAAGGCTCAGAGTTTGGCAGTTTTATTTCTTTGTTATATTTTCATCATGTGAGATAAAAAGTCATGGGTGAGTGATATAATGGAAACAAATGTTACCTGTGTCTGAGCAGGAGAAAAAAAGCCCTCAGTTGCACTGAATCCATGCTCTTATTCTTTCATAAAATTGTTTGAAATTTTTTTGAAAATGATAGGTGATTTTTTTTCCTTCTCTGCTCAGCCAAACTGCCTCTCTACCAGAAGTGGAGTTCAGTAACCACCTTAGGAAAAGCATTTCTCAGGATAGCTGAGGTTGAGACTGTTGTATAGACATGATCTTTTCAGACTCTGTAGGAGGGGATGAAGGCTGCATCACTCTCGACTAGCCCCTGGAGGTTAGCTCAGAGCAGCAGTACAGCTTTGGAGGGAGCTGTCAGCCCTCTGGGCTACAGGGATGTGCTCTTTTTAATAAGTACATTGCACAAGACAGTACCTATGAGGTAAAGGGCATTAAAGGGCATTTTTTTCACAAGAAAGTCTTTTTTAAAATAATGATTAATAAGTCCAATGCTGCACAGTTAATTTGTGAAAAATACAGTGTGTTCAAAATACCAAGAAGTCCTAAATGTTTTACATGTGAATAGAGCCTAAACAAAGTACATTCTACAGTTTGGTTTATCCCTTGCTCAGAGATTTGAATTTAAATTCTATTTGTTTTCACCAGCTGTGAAGAAAGGAGTTAGCAATATGAAGATCATTTAATTCTATAGCAGCTCTTCAGGTAAACAATATTTAATTTGATTAGTCAGCATATTCATTTTTGTGGTGGAGGAATTGGGAGAACTCCTTGTTTAAAAAATAGGGAATACTAATAGGTATGCATTTGCTAGATATCACAATGCCATATATCTTCCAATAAATTTCTTTTCAGAATGTGGGATGCAGCAGATTTTGAGGGTATTCTATGTAATTTATACTTTCATTTGTTTTTTTAGTACGTGGTTATGGCAAACACTTCACATATATCATGTTTTTCCCAAGTTTAGCTACTTCATTTAGTTACTGAAAGGTTAGTCTTTTTTCTTGGACACATATTAAGTAAACATATCAAAAAGTTACTCAAAAATTAAAATGGAATATTATGTTATCAACACATTAAGCAAAACTCACATGTTCACAACCAGCAATTGAGTGAGCTAAATCAGACAATGCATTAAATATGAAATAACATGTCAAAGAGTCCCTTGGATTTCTTTTGCATATTTTTAATTATTATAAAATCTTGCAAGTCTGGTGTTCATAGACATGATTCACTGATTTGCTCACTGAATATGGGCAGTCATAATGAAAACATCACTGATGAACTGGTCTAAAATGACACTACAAGATTGCCTAGTTTTTTGTTTCCAGAGAGATGCATGTCTGCCAGAAATGAAGGATGGGGTTCTGGTTGTCCTAAAGTTATTACAGGTGGGAGATTATACGGACATATATGGTAGTGATGAACAGAGATCAGAGAGACCAGAACATCAAGGGGAAGGAGAAATGGGAATTAAGAGATCAAAGATTGTAGAGGAACTGGAGGGAGAGTTGGCTTTGTCTTCACTGCCAAAAGAGGTGTGTTTTTTGTGTGAAAAAATGAACAGTAGCTGTAGTTATTTTGCTGTGGAAGACAACAAAAGCCTTGTAGCTTTTACTGTGATCTGGCTGAACAAGTTCAACTGCAGAAGTGAACTGTAACACCTCTGTCCTTTGTCTCCAATTTACTTAACAGTAAAGTAATTTTTAATGAATGAACAGTGAAAAAATTACTCTGTCTCTGCTTTATTTCGTTGAACACTATTCAGAGAGGAAAAGCATAACAGTAAAGAGCAGCCTAAACTGGACAAAAGCCTGATGGTCATAGTAAGCAATATTTGACACCACAAGAAGGATTCAGACTACAAGAAAAGCACATGGAGAGTAATATCTGGAGAGGATAAAGCACTGAGGGCGTGCACTATGAGATAGGAATTTATTCCACTCCTTGGCATTGATTTGCCTTGCAAATGTTGACTCACCTTTTCTCTCTGATGTATCTTTTTCTCTTGTTTTTTCAGTAATCACAGAAAAGCACAGCAATTCATTAATTCTTCTCTTAATCTTTCGTTATTCAAGGAAAGAGCTCACTGAAACCCAAGGTCATATCTCTTTAATACTGGCTATTTTTAATTAGGCAGTAAAAACCATACCTAAATATTTAAAGCAGTTTGAGATGTTGATTGCCCAGAACTTCCAATGGAAATGCACACTTCATTTACAAGAAGCCTAGGGAGAGAGAGAGATGTGTGTGATTTTGGAAGTTTTGAAAGATGTGTTAGAAAAGTCCAAAATTATCCAGGTACAGTTGATTCTGATTCTGAACAGCAGTATTATTCCAGGACCATTCTTTATTATCTTGCACTTCTTGGATTTCAGTCAAAGATGTGGAATAAAATGCTTAAATGGAGCAATCCAGTTTTAAAGACACTTTCTATAAATTATAGCTTTTCATATACTTTCTCATATAAAATTAATTGAGGCTTTTAGGAAACTTGTCTACAACTTCCTCCACCTCCTCAGTAGTAGACAAGACTTCGACAGAAATCTTTGTATAAAGAAGAATCTGTGAGAGCACAGTTCTTCTGGGTCATATCCTAAGTTTCCTTTATCATAGAAGTTTCTGTGGAAGGAATTTGCACAATAAAAGTATTTTTATGACAGTAAATCCAGCAGAAGTAGAATTTATCGTGCTTGAGTTACATTGGAAACAGTTGTTTCAGTTTGGGGAAGTATTTTACCTCTGGTAAATTTTCATCTACAAATGTGTACTGGAAGGCAACGTATCTACCACCAGAGAATGTAGTGTATAATTCTCATTTTTAGAACCTGAAAATGATTAAGATAAAAGAATCCTTATCCCTAATGTTAAAAAGCAATAGTAATACAGCTAAGCTGTAATAACTTTGTCTTCTGTTCTTCAGGATAGACCTCCTAGTAGCATCCTCTTAAATTCACAGCAAAAGAATAAGTTTTTTAATAGAATAAATTTTCCTCTAGGGTTATGTGCTTATGTCTACTGTCTACCTTATCAAGGGACTTGATTCTTTGTTTAGCATAAGTAGCATTGGGATCACAATAAAAGAGAAGGCTGGTCTCCTTTGCTGTCTGCAGACTAGATTGCCTTAAGAGACATTGAGACCAGTAGAGAAAAAAGAAATTACACTGATCCAATAGATATACTGCTGAGAGGTTTCTATTATATTCTTACCTCAGACATTGTACCACCATTAAATTCACACTTTCAGGCCCTGGGAATCAGGTCAGCATGACAGAGAAGTTTGGCTAAAATGAATCTGCTATATTAGTTTTTGTGAAAATGATTAAGCTCCGCAGGTTCAAGATGAGGACTATTTTTCAAGCAGTCATTGTTTCAAAGCTAGGCAAATAAACCCTGATAGAAAAGAGAAAATGATAGGGAGTCAGACCAAGATGAAATTGAGTATCAGAGTAAACAAACTACCTGAATACATGATCTCAAGTGGGAAAACAACACAGAGTCATTCATTTGGCACAGTTAAAAATCAGCTGGTAGGTATTTTTTTTTTTAAAGTATTTTCAGTAGACTGCCCATCAAATAAGCATAATTATAATCAAAATTCTTGCAACGTTCTCAAAATTCCTAAAGGCAATCAGCTCCACTCAAATTAGTAACTTGGATAAATCACCATTAATTAGCTAATATAAGCCAGCAGGTGGTTTTGAGCCCAGCGAGATTCCCTGGTTATTTAAATTATGTATACTATACTACACCAAAGATAGAATAAGTGAAAGGGGAACAACAGGCACCAGTCTGCTAAAAAAAAATAAACAACAACAACAAAAACACTCTTTAGGGATGATGCTTTGCTAAGGTCTTCTCCAACTCCTACACCCTACTCAAAGCAATACAAGACTTCTTTGACCCTCAGCTCAGATAGTATCATCCAGGAATGTTCTGTATGGTTCCTATTTCACAACTGAAATATATGCAAGGAACAAAATCTGCAGTGGAAGCTTGCTTGGAAAGGTTAGTTCTGAAGATTCTGTGATTACTAGAAGGACAGAGAGAGCAGTGACTGTTTTACAAAAAGGGACCGCTGAAACCACAGGGATAGCCTTGTCACACACACATACATCCCCAAAACAGTGGGAGATTCTTTTTTGTGGGCTTTTTAGGCATTTCCTATGAATAAATAAAATTACATAATTTTAAAAGATTAATGTCCAAGTCTTCTGTGACCAATCCTCTCATGGTCAGTTGTGGACAATAACTGTTAGGAACCAAGCTGAACACTTCCACATTAGTATATCAGAAGAAAATCAGATTTTTTTTTTTAAATATTGGTACCAATGGCTTTATGAAATCCAGAGATACTTTGAGAAATCTGACTCAAACCCACCTACAAAACTATTGTATTTCAATAACTCCTACTTGCATGGTGCGTTACCCTAAAAATCTTGGAGATTGCCATAAAATTCTGTCATAAATTACTGCCACACGTAACGCTTATGCTTGGTGGTCATGCAAAATGGAGACTCAACTGTATTTTAGTCTCTGATTGAAGCAATGATGATATTGTGTAGGAAGAAACAGCAAGATCAATACAGATATTTGTATTTGTCCCACTGATAACATCTCTGAAAGTCTGGGCAGTGATGCAGTAACAATACTTTAAAGGATTAAAACTCCTGCCAGGTTTTCCTGAATGATCTACAGGTGTGGTGGTAATGTTTAATCTCACAGCGTGCTCTGGGATCACCTGTGCCTTTTGCATCAATCAACTGAGTGTAATGTTCTGTTTACAAAGAACTGAGATTGTGTATCACATTGTGTTCCTGCCTCTGTGTCTGGCAGATACTCTGTGTTGCTGGCATATTCTTCAGGCTGGGTGATGTGTTTTGATGACCCTCTTTTCATACATTTATGCAGGTTTCTAGTCTATCCCACTTTTTTTTTTCAATGTAAATGATAGATGTATTATAAACATGTTATCCAATAACTGTTTAGCATTTTCATTCAAACACAAGTTTCAGTAAATTGAGTCTGTTCAATATGACAAAGAATAGCAGAGGAAGAAGGGTTTTTGGGGGTTTTTTTTGCCATATTACAACCCAAATCCTAAAGTTATAATTTTTCTAAGCAGAGAAAACGTGAAGTCTGTACCTACCTAAGTCCTTCCCACCTCAGCAACAAACACATAGGAATTGGGCTGATCCCCTATCAGTGGGGAGTCAAGGCAGTTCCTGAGTTACTTGAAAAAACCTCAAGACATGTTAGCAAAATATGTAAAAATGGTAACAACCATAGCTAATAGTGTAGATAAAAATAATTCCATGTGTATACAAAAGCAATATCACCAGTTTTTAAAAAATGTGTCTTGCATTGCATTTTAAACTACCTTAAAAATTCTGTTTTTCTGGGCACAGTATAGAAGTATACAGTTGGTCATGGAAAAAAAAATGCAGACTTGTTGTTCAACACATACAACACTGCCCTTTGATATCTTTTTTTGGACTTTGTAATAATGCTGTAACTACCGCTGTTCACAAATATTTTATTTATAAAAACTGTCCTCCCACAGGGTGGCTGCAGATGATCTGCAAGCTGAAGACCAGCCTGCAAACTCCTCTTGCTCTAGGAAATGGTGCTCCTGTTTGTAAATATCAGTGCTTGCCTTGGGATTTTTAATAACCAGTAGTGTGCTCCCAATTTCAGTATATAGAGCACAAGATCCAGCTCTTGGGTGAAGTGTGGAGGTGACAGTTTAGCGTCCTCTCCTTCCATGCCACTGCTAATGTATTCTATTGTTGATAAAAACCATAGAAAAACAGTCTGAATGCCTTTACATTAGCACCACAGGCAGAATTGGTGTTATTCTTGCCAGAAAAAAATAGTCATTTGGTATCTTGGAGGGATCAGCACTCACAAACCATCATTTGTTAGTAGCTTTTGGATGAAAGTCAAGCAGGTGTTAATGTTCAGAAAATGTCAAGTTTAATAGAATGAGTTTTAGTCACCAAAAAGATGAAATTGAGAGAGTGATGAAAACCCCTGGTAGTGTTTAGCAGAGGTCATTTAAGTCTTGTTTCCTACATGGAAAACGTTGGAAGAGTTTCTCTCTAGGTTTTTTTATGCTAACTCTTCTCTAATCTCCATAATTAGAGATCCTACTTTTCTAATACTAGCATGATATATGGAAAAAAGACTGTAAACAAAGACAAAGGCCTGTTTAGCCTGGTGTCTGTCCAGCAGTGGCTAATAGATTAGGGGAAAATAAGAACAGGATATTTGGAAGTAAGACTTCTGCTTGGTATTCTCTCCATATCTTCAGCAACCTGCAAGTCAGTGACTTCCTGAACAAGTTGGATCTAGATCCCATTATATTTAATAGGTTTTCCTATATTTTTCCATGAACTTCTCCAGGGCATTTCTGTTACATAACTGGCAGCCAATGCACCTCATTGAATTTGGCAGCTAAAATGCAGCTTCCTGATCTGCCCTTAGCCCGTTGTTTTGCAGCTTCAGTTGTTGCCCCTCAGCTTTTGCTCTGTAAGAAAGTAAGTTATCATTTCTCACTCTTTTTTTTTTTCATGGCACTCATGAAAATAGATATATCTCTTTATATCCTGCTATCAGTCATCTTTCTATCAAGCTGAAGCTTCCAATCTCCCTGTGCATGAAAGACATTTTCCATTAGTGCATTAATTTGCATTTATCAACATTGAATTTTATCTGATGCTTTATTGCCCAGTCACAAACTCTTTTTGAAGTTCTTTAAAGTTTTGATTTTGATTACCCTGTCTCATTTTTTTGTCAGCAGTAGGTTCTGTCATGTTGCTGTTCACTAGCACTTTGAGTTGTTGGGGATTTTTTAAAATGTTTACTGTACAAATTCTGCCCTAGATCCCTGTTGCATTCACTACTGATGTTTCTTCATAATGAAAATCAATCCATCCATTCTTATCTTTATTTTCTACCTTTAACTAGTTGTTGATCCAGAGAAGGCATCTGAAGCATTCTGGGAATCTAATCAACCAGGTAATAGTCATCCAGATCTCTTATATTCCTCAAAAAGAAAATAACCTCATGAGACCTCTACAAAAGCTATCTTGATTTCTTCTCCTCATTATAACATTTTAATTTACTTATCTATCATTATATCCTTTATTAGAGTTGTAGCTAATTTGCCTGGTATGCAAGTCAGGTTTTTACTGGTCTCTCCTCCCATGACACATTCTTGGTTTTAATTAATGTCTTGTTTAGCACTCCATGTTACTCTTGTACTGAGGCTGATTCAAGCAATAGCTTTGTACATGTCCTTTAAACCTCCTGAGCAAGTACAACTTTCTTGCCTGATTGATTTCTCAGTTTGTTCTAATCCTATTCTAACAGTGTTTCCATTTGGGACTCCTCCTCTCTTATCTAGAAAATAAAAATGCTGATGTAGAACTCTGCTGGAGGTCTTCCTTCGTGACCACCACCCCAAGAATACATTTCGCCTTTCTGCTGTAATCTTTGAGTCACTGAGCTCTCATTCAACTTTTTTGTATGTGTGTGTTTGTTTTTCTGGGGAAGAAAAAAGAAAAATAAACATGTAATTATGCTTTTTCCCACTATTTCATTCTTAGGGACACAAATAGAAATAGGAAAATGATGCAATCTGTGGAGATGTGATATCTGAGATCAGTGCTCTGTTATTTTTGTGTGGTCATCATAAAATAAAGCACTGGGTTAACTTGTACTTTTATGCCCATACCCTGAAAACTTCCAGCTTTTGTACTTTAGAAAATTCTGTCTGATATCTTGGCACCCTGAAAGTTCACATTAGGGTTTACTTTAAAGCCAGGGAGTGATCAGCTGTTCATAGCTGCAGTGAGGGTGTTGAGCTGATGTTCCTGGGGTGTAGCAGAGAGCAGCTTCCTGTGTCAGTGGCAAATGAGCAGGGTACAGAGTGATTGCAAAACAGCTACATCTTCCTGGGCTATCCAGGGGAAATTCTTACAGGCATGTCAACCTACAGAGGCCCTGGTTCTACTTTTAATTGAGAGCTATATAATAGAGACATCTGTACCTTCCTTGTTGCATGTTGAAAAGTTCAGGGGAAGCTTCCCCAGTAATCAGTGTCAGAATACATGTTGTGGTTACTAAACTTTTAGTCTCTTACTGGTTTTCCTTGTATTGCCTTATTCATTTGAAAAAATAAAAATTACATTGCTGTATTGTTCATGACCATTTCTACTCCTTTTCCCTTCATCCTTCTTTTCACATTTTTGCTGCCTTCAGGGTTTTCTTTCATCTTTTCCCTGCAATGCTTTCCTGATAGGGACTTCACTCCTTTTTCTCTCCTCACAGCACTGGTTAAATGATCAGAGATGATGTTTGATTTGATAGCGAAGTACCATTATTTGAATTTAGAGATAACATCCTAATTGAAATGGGAATGGAAAAAGAGGCTTATTCAAGGAGTACTGCTTTATCTTGTCTGCAGTTAGGCAAATACCACTGCATTAGATTGATGCCTTTTCCTGGTCTTAAAATCAAGAGTCAAACACGGTTAGAAGGAGAAAATGGATTTTACCTTTGTGTTTACTTTAAGGATCCTTAGGTGCACACGTCCAGGTCGAATGCACCCCAATGCACCCCGCAATGCACACCCCCAAAGGATCTGGTATAACATTATAGGTTTTACTAATTAGCATATCTATCAAAAATTCCCCAATGAGAGGCTCGAGTGAGCCCCCCTCTCCAAGGAGCCTTCCCCTGGATGGTTCTATCTTGGTTTACAGAATGTGTTCTGGAGAGGACCTTGGGGTCTGGGGCACACTGATCCCTAACTATGAAACTTCTAAAATGTTTAGTCTCCTAGCTGAACAAACAAGTCCAAGAATGTAGGCAAAAAGCACTAAGAATACAGAAGTTGTAGAAGGGTATAAAAGGGGTATACAAGAAAAGGCAAAAAAACATCCAGATATTGGAAGAACATTCAAACCTCTTTGGGGAAACAAATGGAGGCAATAGTTCAGTGAAAGTGTCCTGGAAGACTTTGGGTACTTGAGAGAGAGACAGAAATAGTTTGGAATGCATAAATGTGGTGAAACAGTAGAAAGTATCAGCACTCAAAGAAGGAAAGAGTTGTGTCTTCTGAAAGTTCTACCTGGTAGCCCAAAAAGTAGGGGCAGGGATTTGAAAGAAACAAACAAAAAAATCAGTTTGTGATCCTTTTTGGCCCATTTTTGCCTGGTCTTCAGTTTGTAAAGGAGTCCTGAAAGGTTCTAGTCTTTCTGGCTTTTTTTGGAAATTTCAGAAGATGCAATGTGTGCTTTGTGGTAGGTTGTGTGAGCTTTTCAAATTTATCTTCAAAGCTGGCATATTACATTTTTTGCCAGGTCATGTTTTCTTACTAAGTGTATGATGTATGCTTGAATTAAGATGTCATGATTTATTTAGTGTCTGCAAAAAAAATTATGAAAATTTCACGTCCTTTTTTCAACAGCTTAACTTTTAATCCTTTATTTCAGTGTCTTAAGACTGCTGGTTTTTTTAATTTACTTTCTGTATATAGTGAAGAACTACATTTATAAAAAAACAGTACATAAAAGTACGTAGGTAAAATTGTAACCTTTGATTGACATTATACTCTCTGTGGTTAATAAAGTGACTTGGGAAGTTTTACAAAGTCAGGATTCAGTCCAGACCTGAGCCAGTAGTTTGGCTTATATTGGGTTGTTTGTTTACACTTACTTTTGGGGAATAGGTATCTCCTGAGCAAACATATTATATAAAAAATCATTATTTAGCATTGTCTTACTAAATTTAGTTGTCCATTAACAGATCCAGATCTCTTCAAAATAAATCTCTCATTTTTTAATTTAAACTTCTCTACTAAAACTACTTTTAAGATTCCAGGAGCTGTTGCCTTTATTTAATTGGAAATCATTTGTGTGTGAGATTAAACATCAGATGAAGTTATAACAAAAATACTTTGTTTTGTTAAAGCATGACCTGAAAGCTCATGGGAAACTGAGTTGTAACTGTTTCTATCTGTGACATGTTTTTTCCATAAAATCAGAAAACAAATTTCATACTAAACTTGCCTTTTCACATAACTGTTAATTGTGAAGCTACTTTGCCATTACAAATAATATTTGAATGTAAATACATAAAGGAAATGTGTATTTGAGATGTCTATACTTTTGATATAGGTGAATTTAGCAATCTCTAAACTAACAACGTCCTAGAAGACAGAGTGATTCCTCTTTCTGAATGCCATCTTATACCAACTCTTGAAAGAAAAGTACAAATGATGGATACAAGATGGAGATCTTTAGTGTCAGCTGAAAAGTAGAAGAGAATATTCCTTTTTTTGAAGTGGTATTGCTTATCTCCTCTGTACTCAGGAAGGAGTAAAACCATACAGAAGTAAAAACTCTTCATAATGGTCTGATTAGTTTGCATATGAATAAAGTGCAAAAATTAGTGTTAGAAAATTAATCTGAAAGTTATTTTATTTGCATATTAATCACTTATATTTACAAATAGCACTACTGTTAAACAAATACATAGTTTGAAGTTGTTACCCACATGTAGAAAGCGCAGAAACACTGAATTCGTTGTCTCTTCTTTAAAGGAAACAAACTTGCAGCTAGGTTTAAAACGTTGAATTTAATTACTATTAAAATTGAAGTCAGTGACTAGAAAGGGCATCTAGTGCAAATGGGCACTGCAGCTTACCCTAAAGGAAGAAATATTGGGCCAATGAAAGCAACCTATAGAGAATGTGAAATAACAGCCATGTGCTGGCATATTAGGAATGTCTCTTCATAGATGTGCAAGTTTTATTTCACATTGTCCTCACCCTTCTCAATAAGAATGACTGATAGCTTCACTTTGTGATTTCCCAGCTTTTAAGAGTCTATTTTTATTTATTTTTTATGACCAACCTCGCACTTGTTAAATGTAATTTTTGCTTTATGTAACATAGAAAAAAGCACATCTGCAGTATACTGTCCCATGAATTAACAAGAATGACTGGACATAAGACAAGAAATCCTTTAAAAACATATGTTCACATTAAATATCTGGGCTAGTTCAGTAAAGGAGGTCTTATGGGGTCATTTTTGATGCAGTGCAAGTAAACCATTTCTGCTCTTCTGAAATAGTTTCTTTCAGGTTTATATTGAGCTTGTATAACGGCACATTACATAAATAAAGGCTTAGTTTGTACATTAGTCTTTTACATCTTGAATTCTTACTAAATCCTTGTTTTTACTAACTTGATGCTTAAGAGATATTGATTTCAGCTACGCATGCCTGTGGTGTTTATTTTGATATGTCTGGGATTAAAAACAAAATTAACACGCATAATCAGTTTTCTTAGAATTAAAAAGGGTGCTTTGGTACCATTGGTTACATTCCTCTGAACAAAAAGGAGAGCAGAAGAGATGTGATAAAAAAGGGATCGATTTATTCAATCACTGGGTATAAAAACATTAGCCCTGGGAAAGACCCTTCCTCTAAGAGCTTTAGCTGCCCAGTCTCACTTGTGTGGCACAAAATAATTTGCATTTTTAGAGAAAATTCATGTCTTCTGTGAGCTCTAGTGAAACATGAATAAATTGCTTTCTTTTCCTCTTTTTCTGATTTTATAAAGCTGAATCCATTAGGGGCTGAGTCAAACTGTAATGAAAGAAAGGCAACAACTGAGATGATGGAAACCCTGGATTAGATTTCTTAGTAGTCCAAGCCCAGCTGTCATGGCCTACGTGTCAAGTTAGTGCTCTTTGGGGAGGCCTGGCAGTACATGTGAATATTTTTTTTAACTGCTGTGTTACAACAGGTCTCTAAAGCAGCTAGGAATTAAACAGAGATGCAGAGATTAAGAATTAAATAGACCCACAGCAAGCAGTTCACCAGGGAGACTTGCAGTGGGGCAAGTAAACCTTCCCAGGGCTTTTACCCACTGCCATGCCTGGCAGGCTCGCCTGTGACCTGGGGACTCTGAAACCTCCAAGGAGGGGTGTCTTATTCTAATATATAGCAAGGAATTTTGTCTCTTAGACCTTGTGAGCTTTGCTATGAGGTAAGGCTGTGATTTGATCAGAACATACAGATGCCAGCATGGATTTTAAACCACTGTTTCTGCTTTTATTGGGAAGACCTGCTTTCCTGTCAAAGCACCAGACATTTGTCTGAGTACAGACTGGTGTTAAATTATCAAATTACTGTTGTCCAGAGTCTTCTACCTAGTGCTTGGAATTTATCCAGCTTCCAAAGAGACTCTCACATCCTCCCATGAAAGGGCATGGCACAGTCAAGGGGTCTCCTGGTCTGTAGTAGATTCAGACACTTGAAATCATCTCAAGTTCACCACTCACTTTGTGAATTTGGGGAAATTGTGATATTTTCAAACCTAAGATAATGTGATAACAGATTTCCTCGACTGTGGGAACAGTTTATAAAAAAAAAAAAAAAAATCTGCCAGAATCCCTATTGGACTTGTGCCCTGGGGAAAAATTCCTTCCTTATTTCTCAGCTGGCAGCTTTGCATGATTTATCTCATCTTAAGAAAGCATTTCAAACCAGCAGCAGCTGGTGTCTGCCTGCACTTCCACTGGTACTTTTGTGAAGGACAGAACTGAGCAGCAACACCTAAATAACCCTGTTTCCTTTTCTCCCCTTGCATTGTGGTCATGGAAAAGGTCCAAAAGTAACCAGGTCATCCATTCCTTGAATGCTCTCCTTCCCTTGCATCCTTAAGTCCATGCCTCCCCTCAGCCCCATTAAGTGTCTGGACACTGGGAGTACCTGCTGGTGCCTCTCATCACCGTGATTGAGGAGTGGGTGACATCTTTTACTTCATGAAGACATTTGCTTGCCTGGTGTATGCTTCTAATCTCTGCTGTTCCTAGAGCAAAACAATGGTATAATTCAAAGTGAATTTAAAATTTCTGAAGTCAATTTTTTTCTAAAAAGATCTGTTTTGAAGCAATTTGGCAAAGCTGACATAACCATGCTAACTTCAGTGAAGCTGCATTGGCTGCATCACTTGAGAATTGGGCCCAGACTAGCCAGAGCATTTATTTTTAAATTCTAGCTTCTGCTGGCTTTTTCTTAAGTCTCTGTAGTTCTATAACTTTCTAAAGTAGCTCACAAGTCTTGTGCTACTGCTAATAAAACAGAAAATCCATTTCCATTTTCAGTGTAATCTTTTTTTCATGCGAATCTATTTCTCATCAAAAGAAGTGAGTGACTGGTGTGAAAGCTGGAGCTCTCTACTTATCTGTAAAGACAAGTAGTGGCCTTTCAAGTTGTCACACGTTGTCTGGAAGAACATGGCCATAAATTCAAAAACTGGGAGGGAGAAGCTAAACGCCCTGTGTTGCTGTGACCAGCAAAAGTATTGTTCCCAATGCCTGGTGAGGAGAATTAGGTCTGATCTCTGATTCTATGGTCTCAATCTGTTGGTAAAATCAGCAAGGAAAGCTGAGACAAAGAAGATTCTCCAAAGTGCCCATGGGAGAGGTATACCTCTCCCATAGCACACCCATGTCGCCACATGTGAATGCAAGGACCCTGCATAAACCAGGACCTTTATTTCCAGCAGCTGTTTTTCGTTGGTTATTTTTAAAAGATAAGTTGGAGCACTTTGCATCAATCTTAGAGGGGAACAATATTCTCCCCAGACAAGCTCAGTCACAAGAAAATTGATACTTCCATAAGGGATTCCATAACTTCTTTTTGAAGAACATAATCTTCCAGACACTTCCTACATCTCCTTAGCCAGAGAGGATGCAGTCATGCCTAAGGTGCCTTAGAAGATGTAAAGGTCAAGTCAGATAAGGAAAAAAAAATCTCCCTGGCATTCCTTTTTTTTTTTTTTTTTTTTTTTTTTTTTTGGTAGCAGGTGCATTGCTGGACTTTCTCTGCTTCTCTGGCTTCTGCTTCTGTACCCAGATGATACCTTTGGCTAAGCTCTTGGAAGACAGTTTCCCAGGCAAAAAAAGACTGCATTATAAAGACCTCAGATGACAAACAGTTTGCAAGCCACGAGGCAGAGTAGTCACTGGAGATGCTGAAAGTCTCAGCCATGAAGAAGTGCTCTTATATATGCAATTATAGAAGAGTAGGTAAACCTTTAGAAGCCAGAAAACAGCAGAGCCAACCCAGAACATAAAGAATGAGATCTGCAGAACAAGAAACTCTCAACAAAATTACACAGGATACTCATGTCAAAATACAGAGATAAAGCAAAAAGAACTAAAATCAGAGATACTTTTAGTCAGATCAGGCTGATACTGTATTTGAACCTCAGTATGGTGATGGCATACAGTTAAGCAAGAGGATGTGTTTAAGTAACCTGTGCTTCCCAGCTTTCCAGCTTTCCCTCCCCTGGGACACCTTTGAGGAAGCTGAATTTCAGAGAAAGGGGTGCTAAGCTCTCTGTGACAGGTCCTTTGAAGACACATCAAGCTGCATATTCAGAAATAAATATTACACACTGCCAGTGATTTAATACTGAGCTCCTCTGCTCAGTGGCGTGTTTTGCTCAATGGGTAGAAGATGGCGTTCACAAAAGGGAGGTATGAACTGTCCTGCTATGCTGTCTTGCATCTTTTAATTGTGCCTTTATACCAAGCACTTAACAGAGAAAATGCACTACATCTGTATGAGTCAAGGATGAGGGACAAGGGTTTATGTGTATAGAAGAAGGTTGCACAGTAAACACATGGAGTAGATTCCCCAGCAGAGTATTTAAATTTACAGCACAAGGAGTGTAGTGAATTGGGGGAAGACAGCAATAATTTTTCAGTGTAGTGGCTTTGGTATGAATTGCTGTCAGAATCATCACCATGCCTGAAATCTGTGTTTTCACAGCTACTGTACTGTCATTAGGTACTGAGCACCCAGTGTACCTGGCTTTGCTTTGTTTTAAAGTGAAGTAGCCATGATAATTCTGCACACAAATTAGGAACAAATATGCTGCTTCTGTTATGATTAGTATGTTGACAGAAACATCAGCCCACTTACTGCTTCTTTGCCCTTTGCAATGAGAGTAGATTTCTTTCCTAATTCCAAAGATGTGTGTTAAAACTTCAATGCATACATCATTGAGACAGACATTTCTGTAAAAGTCTATAGGAATATCTCTACTGTGAGCAAGGTAAGGGTTTCCTTTCATATGGATTTCTGAGTAGATCTTGGGCTCAATCTTTAGTGATGGCTCTTGGCAGATATAGAGGTAATGGAAGTGTTTTTATACTCCTTGTGTGTTCTCTGCTCACCAGCTTCTCAGGGTAACCAAGGGCAGGTTTGGCTTCTACCACAAGAACAAGCAGACACCCTTTGCTCAGAAGTTTGCTTTCTCAGCAGGTCCCTCCAGGACTTGTCCTGTTTTGAGAGACAGCAGTTAGGTTCTAGGTGTGATCTTCATTCTGCACCTGGATGGGAGCAGAAAGAAAAGAAACCCCTCTCTAGGCCATTTGGGAACTCTACTTTGCATCGTGGAAACTTTGATTAACCAGCTGGGCAGATGCTCACCTGCTTTGCGTTGCTGGAAATCTTTGCCTTTGACTGAGAATGTTTCAAGGCACTGAATGGCAAATACTCTGAGTAGAGCTAGAGACAAGATGCTGTATTGAAATTTTAAGCTAATAGTTTGGATTTAATGTAGAATTTGTTGACAGTAAAGGTAAAACTATAAGCTAAAAACTGGAAGCTCTTTTGTTTAGGTTTCTTCATGCTTGAAGTGATCTTCTTGATGATTATTTTCCAAAACTGATTTTTCTGTGTCACCAATATTTGCGTAGAATTTTTGGGATCTCTAACTTCCAGACACACAAAAGTCACAGTGTCATATTTTGGCCTTGAGAAAAATCCCTGCTTTTCTCTCTACAGTCAACAATTTGACCTGATAGAGCTGTTATTTAAAATTGATACTCAACAAATGGTTTGTGCAAAAGGTGTCACAGATGAGTGTATAACAATGCACAGAACTGAAAAATGTAAGATCAAGAGAGATCTCCATTGTTGTACAAATGTCTGGAACATGCCCAAACTATGTACGAGAGGAAGATTAATTTGTCTGAGAACTGTTGAATAAGTAAACAATGCAAGTTATTAGTCAGGGGAAAATTCAGATTCCCATTACGTTTTCTCACCCAAGCCAGAAAAACCTTGCACTTTCCTTATAGTGCCATAGCCTGAGTAGGCTCTTGAAAAGCTTATGAAATAAATTGTGCTTCTCATTCATAAACTTACCCATCTGTGAAGCCTTTATTCAGAGAAACCTACGTGCTCAAGTGCTTGCTGTAGTTCATTAAAGGCTCCCATTTGTACTCATAAAGACTCATTCATTGCCCTGAATAATATATATGGTGTACAGAAAGAGAACCAACTCTTGCTTTTACAATCTAAATTAAACAACTTTGTCTGATAAAAGAAGCACTGTCTCACTTCCAACTAGGCCATAAGCCCTAAGGGTCTTGTAAGTGTGTGTTTATTATTTATTTATTTTTGCCAAATAGTCCTTCAAGGATCTGAAAGCTGAGAGAGCCAAGCTGCCTAAATTGTTCCTCTTTCTTTGCCTGCTTAGAAAGGCAGAGGCAAGCACGGGCACAACTGTACTGAAGCAAATACTCATCCATAAACTTATTCTAAAATGCAATTGGATGATCTTCTGTCTTTTTCTCCGTCCCACCTTCTAACCTTCCTAATCTTGAGAGTCCATCTCTATTACATGTGGCTTTTACAAATGCCCATGATTAATAACTGCTGTGCTTCATTAGCCTGTGTTGTTGCTATTGTTTCCCCAATGGGAGCATTTGCTATCTAGGGATAGTCCATGATTACTCTGCCTCCTGGAACAGTCAGATGCTTTCAATCTAATGCGCTGTCCATGTTTTAGCATAAAATAATATTATGGCATCCACATAATGGAACCGTCTGAAGATCCATTTTATTAAGCACTGGAAGAAAATGCATGTGTGTTTGCATGTGCAAGGGAAGCATAATCAGCAAACCTATTTCACCAGAAATGTTGTTTCCATGAGGGTTTCATGTAAAGACACGGCTATTTTGAGGTGTAGTTCTTTGGCGGTGAGCATGAAAAAATACTCCATAGCCAATATCTTACCTGGTGCAATTAACTTACTCAGATTACATACAGCCTATTCGAAGAAGGAAAAATAGGAAACAGGGGTAGGTTTATTGTACTTATTCCATTTTGTGGGCATTTATTTTAAATGCAATCTACCTTGAAGTACAGAGCTGTACTGCTCTTAAAAGATTACTGCTTCAAGTTACTCCACATACCTTAACATAGCATAGACCCTTTTTACATTATACGATCAACTTTTTGACAGTGCAGGGCCAGCACAGCTAATGGAATAATAGCCTGCAGGGTCCAGCTAAATGATATACGAATATAATCAACCTTTGTGATGACTATTCAAAAGTAATCCCTTTAGCTTTCAACTGCAACGTATATTTCAACCAGGCAAAGCCATATGAAGAAAATCTCTGCAGACTCCACTGATACAATATGGCCTTCATATCCCCACAGTGTGTTTGCTGCTCACAGTGAGTTTTAAATTTAAGGTAATGGCTACTGTATATTCATGTGAGCATAGAACAATACCTTTGATTTGTTGGAGAAATGTTACATTAGCTACCAAGGGCCCTATTCAGTAAACTTTGACACAACCCTTATATATGGTTTACTGCTTATTCTAAATGGAATATGCCTGATAAAAATGCTTTGCATGCCCAAATTGTACAAATTCGTTAATCTTTATATTCATAAAACCTCCATGTACAACTACCTCCATTCCAAGTGAACCAAGTCAGAATACATGGTTAAACAGGTAGGCCCAACTTGCTTTTAGAAAGGCATTACATCCATTTTCATTTATCAAGACAGAAAAATACATGGGAAGATCATCTACAAGTGTGGGATGAGCATGTTGTTGGCAGTCAAATTATTTTCTGCTCTGTCTCTATTCCTACACCATTGCATCATTCTTCAGGTTATATAACTCAAAACAGCTGCATGACCTTTAAAAATGCAAGTAATTTTTAAATTACAATAATGGATTATATCTCATCAGCTGCGTTACACCAACATGATAATATGTCGAGATAGTGTCACTTTCTCTCCCTTTTGTGACAAAAAATGCAGTATTGGCTAATGGTGAATCTGAATATGTGAAGTTAATTCTGTTAAAGGAAAATAGATGTAATGAAAATGCTACTACTTTTGTAGTTCAGAGAGTTCAGTCTCATTAGCAGGAGTTGCAAATGGGGTCTTGTTTGTGTACGTGCACCTGAATCCATGTGAGAACATAACAGCATGTTTCCACCTCTTGTCTGAGGTAATGTGTTGTAGGATGCTGCTTAAGGAGGTGAGCTATAGTGGAGGAGTAGGAGAGGCTATGGACTTTCCCCCTATTTGTTTGCCATGGCACTTCTTGAGCCCACAGAAAACTACTGCACCCTCAGCATCCTGCAGCAGGGAGTTCCAGTGATGAGGTGGCAGGGCACAAGCAAGACCTTTCTTTGTATCCAAGCCCACCACCTCCTACTTCCAGTAGACCCTACCTCATTCTTTTATTGGAAAACACATTGAAAAATGGTTTCTGGGTTCCTGTGGGCTACTCTCATTCTTACTTTTGTCATCTCCTCAAAATATTTTCTTTTTTTTTTTTTCGAAGCAGTTTCAGCTGCCTGAAACAATAATCCTCTTATGATTTCATCACTTCATGGAGCTTTCAGTGGAATTCTTGTTTAATAAAGTCCAGCAGTCTTTGAATAATGCAGACCTTGGATTTGAATGCTTTCCCATCACATGGGCATGCAGTCTCAGGAATACAGTTGTGAACTGTTTCATTTTCTTTATAATCTTTTGAGACAATGGTGCCCAAAATTCCTGTCCTCTCTAGAGTTAGTTGTAGCTTCAGTCTTTGTTGGTGTGGCCTTCTTTTTTTTTGTATGACTTTTCACTAATTATATCATGTAAAGGACTTGCAGCTCTGCATTGTTTTCTCCCAGAAACATCACGAAATAATGAGATTTTTAGAAGTGTAACGTTGTGTAGATAGACACACAGAAACAAAAGGAACAGAGATGCCAATTCTAGCTGCACTGAAAATCCAATCAGACAATTTTAATTATATTTTATCAACAGTAATGATAATCTGTCAGGAACATCCTATTATGATTAATTATATTTACATTCTATTAATACATATTAATGTTATATCCACATTTTGCACAATAAGATGGAAGGAGAATGCTTGATGGTGTGATCTGTGGTGGTATATATGTATTATCATTATGAATATGAGATGCTTTTATTGTTTCTAAATAGCATAGGCCAAACAAATGCCAAGAAAACATTTATGGCTCAGTATTCCATCAGTTATCCTTGATATGCTTAATATCTGCTGGGAGGGCAGAACTGTTAATCAGCCAATAATAGCTTGGTGTCCAAGTGTGAAGGCAAAAGGCCAAAAGGTGCATGAGAAAAGCAATTTCTGCTGTAACTCCCCATCTGTCATGTGCACATCCCCACCATCTCTTGCATGTTATCAGTGTCTGTAGCTGTCAAAGACGTGCTTTTCTGCGTGTTTCCCAGGAAATGCAGATGTTGCTGTACTCAGACACATTTTGGGCTTGAGTCACCTGCTTTGCACCACTTTTCCACCAAAGTGCAGCCTTTGGAAAGAGCAATAACAGTGCAGTGGTGTAAAACTGGGGTGGGACAGCATAGTTCCAACCCCTATAAACACTTCTGGACTGCCTGGGGCTCTGGGCTGCTTCCTACTGGTTGAGTTCCTAAACCAGACCAAACTGTGAAGGTTTTATTAGATTTTTTCCATTTAGACGTGGTCTGCTAGGAAAGGAATTCCAATTTATTTACTTTAGGCCTGGTTTCAGGACATGTCACCTGGAATAACTACATTGTTAAATACAGAGTAAATGACTAACATATACAGTGCCCTCATACAAAATGGGACTTCATATGAGAATGCTAATTCTCAGATATTCTTCATAGATTTACTTATCCTGTTCTTGCTTGCATACAACTGTGGATAAAGTCCTAGTTAGCAACTATACTTAATAAAAGTCTATGAAATGACAAAACATAAATTTTGTTGAGTCTTAAGTAGTCCAGTAGTTTTAATCTGTTCCAAACATTGCACCAGCAGATACACTGCCTTGAACATTATTTTTCATCCCCACCAGAACTGGATGATTTATTTTGGCCATGAATTAAACTATGATGCCATACAAGCCCTGTTGGTGTTGCTGTGACTGAAAGACAAAGTCCAGGTTTAGGCATCACAGTACAAAGAGGTAGTGACAAACTGAGGAGGAGGATCCAGTCAAGAAAACGTGAATTCCTTTTGAATATTGAAGAGACTGTGTTTGCTTCACCTCCAAAAGAGAAGATTAGAGAAAGGAAAATAGTCTCTCAAGCTATAAGGAGTTATTCAATCTTCCATTGCTCTTGTGTGTCTGCAAAAGGTAGGACAAGAGAAAAATCAGTTTAATTTGCAATAAATATTTATCTTAAGTATTAGGGAAGAAACTGAGCAATAAGGCTGTGAAGCACTGAAACAGAGAGATTAGGGATGTTGTGAAACAGCCTTCTTCAGAAGCCTTGGAGAATAGATGTCAGGGATGGACTAGATATATGTGCACTTTCTTCATTTGAGGAGGTGAAGCAGATCAGTAGTTCCCAAAATAAGGAACAATGCCCCAGGGATGGTGTGGTTGGAATGAGGTAGAGGGAGGTATGTTTCTGGAGAGTCCCTGGGAGCAGAGCAGAAAGTGCAACCAGGAGGTGGGAGTTTGGTGTGGAAATGGAGTGAGGAAGGAATGAGGCTGAGCATCACAGATCACTGGAGCAAAGGAAACGTGTGGCTGTCAAGAACTGCAGAGTCAAGCCATGCCCTCCCAGCCACCTGTTCTTTGGATCACATCCCATGAGGAAGACCCCACCGAGAGGTGGCAGCCTTCTCTTGCCTCCTGCACTGCTCACTTCCTCCCCTGCACAGTGTTCCTCTTGCCCGCCCTCTTTCAGTGATGTCTTGGCCATCGTCTTCTCCCAAATGCATCTCCCTTGTTGGCTCCCCAGCTGGTCCCACCCAGCTGTCCTGTTGGAGAACTGCTGCACAGGAGTGCTAGAAATGAGAACAGAAATCCCTGTCAGTTCTGTATTTCTAGGATTATGTTTTCTGTGGCTCATCTCTGTGTTTTTTAGATTTCCTTCTCTTGTGACTTTTTACTGTATGATGTGTTTTTCAATTAAACTTTTTAGGCCTTTTAACCATTAAAAGTGCTGTAAGTCTAAAACAACAATGCACTTTTTTTTTTTTTTTAATAACAGAACCTGATAAAGAAACAAGTGCCTCAAAGCCTCTGTGAGCCTCTGTCCAAGACACCAGCTCTAGATCTTCCTGGTACAGTATTTGCTCATAATCTGCAGACTTTATACCAATATGCTTATTTTTACAAATTGTCATTGCTATCAATACTTAACCTGATTCTGACAGGCAATTGCACATCATCTCTGTCTTACTATGTCTAAATAATAGTATTTTTCCTGCTCATAAATGAATGAATTCACACTTCCCTCAGTTTTTTTACACATATTCCCAGTTTTAGAATTTAATTGCCTTTGATCGTGTAATTACTTTTAATTTACAGAAATAAGCCTTTGAGACAAAAACAAATCTGCTTAACCAGATGCCAACCCCAAACATAAAACATGTAGATATCAATGGATATACATAAACTTCTGACATTTTAATATTTTTCTATTTGCTGTTTTTTATTCTAGAGGATGCCTGCTTACTGACCGAGAAGCTGATGTATAATGAGTACAGGAAGATCCTTGAAGAGACGTGCAACAAAGTAGGAATTTCAACAAGGATTTTGTCATAAAAATTCTATTATCAAAAAAAGCATCTGTCATTGAAATAAATTTTTAAAAAAGACAAAGAGTAGTAGAATAGAAAGTTTGTATTTTGTGCCCCTATTGCTTAATGTCTTCCAAAGTGTCAAGATCCTCCTGTTAAGATATTAAACATGAATGGGAATCCAAGATGCTCAATGCCTTGAAAGATCAGGTTCCAAATTGTTTAAATCCCAGATTATGATCCCTTTCAGAGAAACTTATTCATAGAGCTACCAGTGATTTTATCATGTGTGTAAAGGTTGGGGTTCAACAGTAGCTGAAATAGAATAGATCCAGCCTGAGTGGCACACTATGGTGCAGTTTTGATCCAATCTATAACACAGGTTGGACTCAAAACATGACTAGGTTTGTTTAAAATCCATCTGGATGCAATCCAGTGCCATGTGCTGTGGGATAACCCTGCCTGAAGATGGGACCAGACGACCCCCTGTGGTCCCTCCCAACCTGACTCATTCTGTGACTCTGCACAGAGAGTAAACTAAAATTCTGCTTAGGTTCTTTCTGATTAATAATCTGAAGCACTGATTTTAGACTCTGTGTAGAGAATTGTGTCCCATTTTGAGCTGATGAAACTCCTGACAATGGGCTCCCCATATGATCCACTGACACCTGTGGTCTTCACAGTCCTCAGACACCTCAAGAGTCCTCAGAACCTGCTGCCACCACTGTTGGCCCGAGGCAGAGTTAGAGGACAGAAGATGGAAGTTAACACTTTGCAAAATACACATAAAAATAGGATTTGGAACCTTCAAATTGTATTTAGGAAAATTGATGATGCATAATTTCACATATTAGAAAACCCCTTCTTTTAAACTAAACAAACAAAGGTTTATCACTCCCAATAGCCAACCATTCCTTTCTTTAAATGGAGGTTTCCAGACTCAGAGTTTGTAGCGAGGTCCATTAGACCTATAATCAGGTTTTATGATGGTGTTTGAGCAAGCATTAGCTTTTGCCATAGTAATAACTCAATTCATGGTTTTCTTCAGGATTGTAGTCTGAGTATTTGGTTGACGTCTGACAATAGGGTTTCTCCCTGTTAAAGAATAGTAAGAATGTATCATTAACCAGCTCTTATTAGACTATTTTTGATCCAAAATGCTGTGTACATGCAATTTAAATACAAATAGCTCAATAATTTTATTCTTTTGTTTATAGGTCTTTATTGTCTGAACACCATGCTTATTATAACAATGTTAATTTAGAAGGCTTTTGCAAGGCTGAGAAGTTGTATAGAAATATTCCCACATGCAATTATGCATACACAAAGGCAACAAATCTCTTTGCTGAGTGCTAAAAAGAGGTAAACATTTTATGGAAACCAGAAAGAGAAACAGGACTATGAATTAAATATAAACAACATCTGTATTGTTTACCCTTTAGGTTTACCCCTTATATTTTAATAGTGTTAATATGAAATAAGAAAAACATTCTAAAACCGGCACAATTTTGCAAATGATGTCTTAAAATCCTGTTTATCTACAAGCTCTTCTAATCTTTGTAAGTATAGCATGACTGGTAATTTTAGATATTTGAAATTTCTTTTATCAAAATATTGTTGAAAGAAATTACGTATTTGAATTTGGCCTTTGTAGTAAAAAAAAAGTACATAAAATAACATAAATTACACCAATATTCTAGAAAATACAATTATCAATTTGTCAAGGGCAGGTTTCTAAATTCTTAAGGGCCTTTAATCCCGTGTACATTTCTGCAGGAACTGAACATTCTGTTGATGTGTCTCAAAAGTTATTGTGTAGTTATGTTAAATGGCATCCATGGTTTTCACTATTTTTTGCCAATCTGCACTCGTTACTACATGATAATTCTTGTTTGCTTGTGAAAAACAGTCATGAATTAATCCCCTAGAGCATTAACTCTCCCATACTTCTTAACACTTTTTCATCATACAGCTTTTAATAAAAATAAGGGGAAATTTATCATCTTATAGCAATGTAAACGTGAGTTCTGTTCTTGAAAGTCAGGAAGCTTTGGGAGCAAATTCTGTTTATTGAGCTAAATATACCTGTCTCCCATCCCAGTAACAATTTGTCTGATGAGTAACTCTCAGTCTGGCAGAATGCAGGCGTTGTTCTGCCCCTTGCAGACTTTTTCAGTGGGAAAATGAAGGCTCTGCTTCCCTCTTCAAATTAATGGGGCCAGGAGGTTAGGCAGGATGTTGTTCCATACGTTACTGTTTGGACAGGATCCTGGAATAAACCTCTCCGCCGTTAGAAGCAGTCGGAGCTCCACAGGTCACGGCAGCCTTGCTGTAACACCTCACAGGCTCCAGCTGAAAGCACAGTGCTCGCTGTACTTGGCTGAGGTATCGACCCAGTGCTACTGCAGGAGACAAATCACCACTCTCTGAATCACCAATGCCCTCCCAACATCACTTCCCTTTGCTGATCTCATCAGACACAGTCCTGCTTGTAAGATCTGCAGGGATCAGAGCTCACATTGGTATAATGGAACTTCTGTCCTTTTTCTCTTCACATAAGAGGTGCTTTAATTTAAGGAGCTCCTCTTATGAAACACAATTATTCTCCACCCTGCCTCGTTCTTTATCCTTGCAATCCTTCCTCCAAGTTTTACCAGAAAGCACCTGATCTCCTGACCCTTCATTTGCAGCCAGAAAGGAGGACTCATGAGAGAGTATGAATTGCAATTTACAAAGTTTTTTGTGTGCTGAGAAATCACAGGCAGAGTTGACTTTAACGAAGTTAGAAAAGCAGGCAGATTAATTTAGCCTATAATGCCAGTTGTCCATTTCAAACAAGAGACTTGTCAAACATATTATAGCAGATAAATCTCTGGATAGTTCTGAAGTGTAATGTCTCTAAAATCTACATTTTGTGTGTGCCTAGGACATGTTAGGCTGACAACTAAGGTGGCTTTTTGAGTGGGGTTTTAGTAAGTTTCACTGTGGATGTATCCAATGGTATTGACTAACAACTCGTAGCAGAGAGGAAGGTTGTATCTCAGAAAGGATTCTGTTTATAATTATGAAAAGCATGTTTTTATTCTGAGTTAATAGGGTATCTCTTGTTAATTATGATGATGTATAAGGTATTTCACCTGTGATGCCATTTAGAAAATTAATGTTTGAGTCACAGAAAGGTCATTGCCATTTTGGAAGGAATCCATTCATCTCTAAATAGGCCATCCGAATATAGACTAAGAAATACTCTATATATAATTACTTGGAGATATGGAATAAATAAGATTGATGATAGGTATTACTAAAGCTACACTTTCGTTTCCTGCTAGGAAAAAGTAGATTGTAACTGGAAGAAGCAATAATATACATGTAAAAATGCAAGAAATAGGTTAAAGCCTTGAGTAGTTCTGTGAGGTCCAGCTGTTACACATGAAATGAGAACTCCTTAGCCCTCAGAAGTGGTGTACATCAGGGACTTTGTCCTGAGATTCAGGCAGGTATTTCTGAACACGGCTCCTACAAAGAAGAGAATGATGACTTTGTTCTTTTTCTTTTTTTAACAAACCTGTGTCTTGTTTGACAACATAACTTCATAATACCTTCATATTTGCCACACAAATGCTTGCAAGTAGATAGAATGTTTGTGTTGTCTTTGAAGATAACTCGTGTTAATGGGTATTTCCATGTGTGAGTCTTCATTTGACACAGGCCTGGAGTCTCCAGGAGCTGAGGAGGATCCCAGGGGAATTTGTTTTAAGTAGTCCCAGCAGCTGCTCATTTTCCTGCTCAGTTCTGCAGCTTGGTCTCCTGCAGCATGGGACATGTGGCACAGAAAACCAATGGACAACAGATTTTCAGTAGCACATGGACGAGCCAGGGTCTGGGAACTTGAGCATCCTAAGAGGAGTGTTTGGGAGTAACAGTAGCTCCGGCTCCCACTCAGCTCCAAACCCAGCTAGGATTGAGATCTCCGACACCAGACAGATGGATGAGAGGTAACCCTTGTCTCTGGGAGGCAGCTTTTGTGACTGGCACATGCAGCCCCTGATTTGGGACATACTTATCCATACACAGAAGTAAATCAGCTTTGACAGGCTGCTGCCTCCTGCACTGAGCTGTTCTAATCCTGACAACATTGCTCCTGGTCTTCCTGGACTGTCAGAAAACATTGTCCCATCCGGCCACAAGTTCACAGTTTACAATTGTAGTGATTTAAATCTGGACTTAACCACAGCAGTGCAAAACATCTTCAGAGAGCCCTCCTTGGAGCCTGGTGGTCACTGTTACTCTCTGCTGTTTGCTTTCATAAGCGTTGTCTGCCTCCCGGCTCCTCAGCCTCACTCGGCTGAGGAAATTAGACTCTCTCCCTTTCCACACAAGTATCAGGAAAAAGGTTTCCTTGGCATTGCTGGCTGCTTTTTGGGCAGACTGGGCTCATGCCAAGCTTGCAGTACAGATTAACCCAAAATTTATTTGTGATAAGGGAAGTTCAGGATTACCTGCTTTCCATCTCCTGGTTGCTTCTCTCTCACAGCAACCCCTTTAACTTTTACATTCTAAATTGCAATGAGCTTTCATATCTGCTGAGCCCTGATACTCTCAGAGGAGCTCTGTGATATTAGAAAATTTAGATTAATTAAGGCTTTTGCTTTTACTTTGCCTCTACAAACCTCTGTTCTTGGAGGACATCACCAACACATTCAGGTTCTGTTGTGCTTTTGGCAGAAACAAATAAACACCTGCTGAAGACTGCACTTCCACACACACACCAAACTACCTCGGAGCAGGGGATGTTTAATCAGTGTTCCTGGGTGGAGTCACTATGTAAGTCGTGTTTACGGTTTTTTCCTCCTTCTTCCTGACTAGAAAATTCAGGATAGTGGAACCTGCCTAGAAAATTACTTTCTGAAACTATCTGTGCCACAAAACTTGGTATTTTATACAAAGTAAGTAAAAAACCAAGCTGTAAAGATGAGGAAAGTAAAAGACTAAAAAAACTAAACTAATATATTTGCAAGAAGTATGCTTGCCTTAGTCACCCTCTCTGTTTCTCCCACATCCCACGTCCCACTGTAGGGAGTTGGGGTATTTCCATCAGTGAGATAATGCACTTTCCCCTGAAAGCTGCTGGGTTTAATCTCACCATCAGATGCTGTGATTCATTTCTGCAGTCCCTGTTGTGCGCTTCTTAATATCAGACAAGAGCAAAATATCTTCAGGACTGTGAGACTGAAGTTAACTATTTTTTCAAAGGAAAAAGGTGCTGGAAATATATAGTGGTCTTCATCAGCTGAAAGAGTCTGTGAAACCAAACCCAGACTCATGAGCCTGTCATGGTGTTGACTAAGAGAGCCAGGAAGAGGCTTTTCTACCTCTAAAACAGAGTAAGTTTGGTTCAGTCTTGTTGCAGGTGTAGGTCAGAGCTGTGCTCAAGGAAGACAAGAGGAAGCTCTTTTACTTTTTCCTCTGGTTTCTGAACTTTTGAAGACCATTCCAGGTGTGTGCTAAAGCTCCTTCCTGTGACAGCTCTCCTGTAAAGGAAGGACAGGTCAGCTCTTGACTTCTGAAGCAAAGGCTTCAATGTCTTCACAGGTATTGCAAGCTGAAGTAAAAATCTGCATGTGGCAGCCCCAAATTATGGGTCATCATACCTTTTCTTCCTGATCTCTGTACTGGGGCCTTTTGAATTTCTACCTGGAAGTCATCTTCAACACCTTTGAAGTGCAAGTGTTCGTAACAGTGCCATGAGCTGAAAAGGTTTATTTCCTGATTTAAAGTGGTCCTGCCAATCTTCAGCTGGTTTTTTGCCTCCCTGCATGATGATCACTCATCTGGGGTAACTACTTTCTATGATCTTGTCTGGTTTGCCATGGCCAGTCCTTGGTTAGGAGCTTGATCCTCTTTTCTCACCATTTTCCACATACAGCATTGCATCATTAAAAAAAAACCAACTCTTTTTTCAGGTAGGTGGATATCCATAGCAGAACTAAGAATCTCACTCCCCAGCAGAAAGGCTTTGGGTTGACACACAAATACTAATTACAGTAAATCTGAGATTTTTGAGCCTGCTGTATCCTCTTCCCATTTGCACTTTCTTCCCCACTTTTCCTTAGACTCATTTTTTATCTTCTTCACCTTCATTCAAAGTCTCCCCTCTGTCTCCACAATTCCAATGCTTCATAGCCTTCCTTCGTTTTATCCTTGCTGCTGAATGAAGACTTGATACAGATGAGAAGCAAAGATGAGCTCTTTCAAATTAAGCTTCACTGCAAACATCTTACCTGTAAAAATTCCATTAGAGCCACAAGAGAAACAAAGGTACTTAAGCCTGGAATGTCACTGATCTCTGGACACCAGCCTGCTGCTAAATGCCTTCCAAACTCTGCCATTCTGCAACTTGATTGAACATCCCACAAATTCCCCTGCAGGCCTGGCTGTGGGCTGTGCAGATCTGTGTTTTGGAACAACCCAAACTGGCAGTGCTTTCTACCCAGGATCATCCACAACTACCTCCCCATTAATTCCCTCTGTCTGGAAGCACCCTGATGTCTCCTTAATAGGGGTTAGCATTACTTATAGCGATTTACAGGTGTGCTGCTAAAAGATGGAACTGTAAATCACCTCAAATGTTGTTCCATGATGAAGTGCCTCTACATTATTTAACAAATTGTCCCAACATGACTGAACGACACACAATGGAAAAACTTGCCACAGAAATGTAATATTGAAAGGGCCACATAAATACTGTGTATTTAGTTAAGATTTGTAATTACAATTATTATTCTTCTGGCACTTTTGTACTCCAAGAGGATTTTCAGGGGTACTTCTAACCAGGGGGTGTCAGCAGGGCAATACAATGACTTATATATGTGACACTGTCATGCAGCTGGCTTTGCAGAGGTGTTTGGCACTAGAAATATCAGGTTGCATGTGTGCATCCTAGTTACAGCTCACTGCCTAGGGTGTAAGGTAGCAAGCAATGTTGTTTTACAGTGTATCAGGGTGATTCTGCCTCTGTAGAAAAAAGATTGAGGTGCGATGAAATGCCAGCCAAAAGTGCCTACAGGTACCTCAAAATAAAGAACTACACGTGTTCTGAGATGTTGGTTTATCGTATTTGCCCGTAATCTGAGCACAGTGCTTTCCCAGATCAAGGCAAGGCTTGCAGTTTTGAAGTGAGAGGAAAGGTGGAGCAACATCTTCTTCCTAGAAAGCCTGGACTGAAAATGAACCACATTCAGTGTTATATTTCTCCTGTAATTGGGGGTGGTTTTCCTCTTTCGGATGTACAGGTACCTTTATGCGATAAAAGCTTCTGATTTTTCTCTATTCAGTCAGGGACAGTTCAAAGACTCTCATGCCTAAAACATGCACCTGGTTGAGATCTCACTGTGATCTGGCACAAAAGCCAGTGAAGCAGCCCAGCCACCTGCTGATTTCCCCTGGGCAAGCAGACTTGGCTCACAAACGCCGATAGGGGCAAAGAAGGGAAGAAGTGATCTGGAGGGGTGAAGGGAGAGTTGGTGTCAGCACTTCCCAGGGATTCAGTTTGGAGGTACATGAGTCAAAGAGTCTTTTCTAAAGATGAGAAGTGAAGGAATTGCCCCAGCAACTCCTCCATTGCTTTTCCAGCAGTAACTTTTTTTTTAGATTTAGCCTTTTGGGTTTTCCCAGTTAGATTCTAACATCAGTCAGGGCTCTCTTAAGGTGAAGCCCAAGACCTTCTACAACAATTGCTGAGGATGTTTAAAATGTTTCTGCCGAAAGGAGGTTTCCCGTTTCCATGTGGGTAACGGGGCTGTTGGTGTTCACATGTGTCCATGGACAGGAGGATCCGCATTATAAATGCCAGCCTCAGCCATCAGAGCTGGGGCTGCTGCTGCATTGGCAGGATGAGGATTGTTGGAACAGAAGCTATCTGGGAGGCAGGAAAGGGTGAAGGAGGTGCCCCAGGTGCTGAAATGTCCACACAAGCAGCATCTCTTCCTCATGTAGCTCAGACATGGATGGGACCTGGCTTCCTGGTTCCCCCTTCTTTTCCCAGGGGACCACACTCCACATGGCTGTCCCTGTCTGTTTGTGCCTCTGTTGGTACCTCCCCAGCCTCAAACCAGTTTAAAAAGTGTTTTAAGCACACTTCAAGCCAATGGAACAGATGAGGAAGGGGTTTAGCTGTGGATATATCCCCACAGGTTTTGTGCAGCCGACAGAGGTGACAGACCCCATGTGTGTCCCGCACAAGGGAAAAGGCAGAAAATCACACATGTACTGAAAGCCCCAGGCAAGAGGATTTATTAATGCTCCATCTTCTAATGTCAGCCGGAGTTTGTATGCCTTATTTGACACCAGAGAACCCAACCCAAAGGCCCAAATTCAGGGAAGTCAGCTTTCACCTTCCCCCTGCAGTACACCTGAGGCTGAGCTTTAAGAAAACTGCAGTGCCACTGCTGGGGAATTAAAACCACTGCTTCAAGGGGAATGGTATTTCATGGAGCATCTCATACTGCCAGTGTCCTGGGAGTGAGATATTCAAGGGTGGTACTGGTTCCATTTTTTGGGAGGTTGTCAGATGAGGCAGGGTTTGTCCCAGTTCTAAGAGCCCTCTTAGGACTTGGGAAACTTCTTTCCAGTTCCTCATCCCGAACTTCTCTGTTTTCCTCTGCTGTAAGGTTGGATAGCAGCACATCCCTGCTTCCTGGGAATGTTTTGGGGATCAGTATGCTACTATCAGGGAGGGGTAAAAGCACTGAATTGCCATAATGGCCCTGAAAGAATTGTAAAACTCTGGGAAAAAGCATCCTCATAAAACCAAAGAACAGTTGGTTCATTGGAATGCAGCATTAAATACACTGTCACTCACCCCCAGCCTGGTTTTTCCTTTTCCTGCATGAGCTCTTCCACACTTTGCCACTGCTCCTGCTGTTGGAGCCTTGACATGTATAAAACAGGACTCCTGCAGCACACACTGGAGTTTGGACCGTGTGTTTTCCTTCAGAAAGCACCTCCGCCTCGGCACTAGGAAACCTTGTCAGTGCTGTGTTTCGCAGAAATAAATAAATAAAGGAACGAAGGAAAATGTCATATACATAAATATGCCACAATAAGTTTAGTCTCTGGATCAAAGTGCTCAAAACGACACAGCTTTGAAACAGAAAGGTAGGAATCAGAATTACACATCCCCACGCATCAGCCCAGGTGCCAGCTGTTTAACTGAGCCGTGTGCTCTGTGGCTGATTAAATGAAAGCATTTTAACAGCTGTCTCAAAGAAGGAAAACCCTCTCCACACCTTCCCAGGGCTGCCTCGTGCTCCATCCCCATGGGCTGCCTGGGAGAGCAGCCCCTTGGCTCCATCCTGCACCTGCCCTGTCCCTGCTCATCAGCACCCATGTGGGGTCACCAGGATGCAGGGCTGCTCTGGGATCATCCAAAGGACAGGCAATAGGGTCTTTGGCGAGGTCAGAATTTCACCAAGTCCTGGTGCCAATGCCTGGCAAACCTGGGTGTGGGCAAGAGCCCATCAGCTGTCTGGCTCTAATCCAGACTATTCCACGAGTTGAAAGTGCTGCTGCCTGGGTCAGGGGGACACAGCGGCTCAGCAGGTTGGGGGGAGAGGGTCTGGTCTTCATATCCGGGCCAAACACAGCCCGACCTCCCTGTCAGGGAAGAGGCTCCACAGAAGAGAGAAAGCTTTAGGTAAGTGGTGGGTGGTCTCTGGTGGCTGCATCCCTGCCAGTCTGCAGAACCAGCTGGGAGCCCTTCTCCAGCCTGGGACCAAGCAGCCCTTCCTCGATTCCCCTGCCTCCTCAAAACAGCGTGGGCACCACTGAACTGCCTGTTTGGAGCAGACACTGTCCCCAGCCCATGGCCAAGCATTGCTTGGGAGGGTGTCCATCAGCTCCAGCCAGCACAGGGGAGGCAGACCTGCCTGTGGCCAGGCTTGTGCCCTGCCCTGCTTCGTTCCCTGGTGCGGGCACAGCCAGGAGATGCTGACCCCAGCATCTCAGGCTCCAGAGAGGCTGAACTAGGTGGCCTCCAAGGATCCCATGCCCTCGGCTGACCTGGGAGGGTGGTGAGACACTTGTTGTAGTGCAGGTGCTGCAAGCCCTGCCCCTGGGTGTTAAGAGTGTCCCCAGCAGGGCCAGCAGCAAAGGTACCGTCTGCGCTGCCACCCCTCTCCGAATGCCCTGGCTGTGGGAGGTGTTTCCCCAGCCCTCCCGAGCAGACAGGGGAATAACCCAGGCAGAGAGACAGGGATCAGACCCATCACCGCTCCACCACCCCCAGCCCACTGCTGACATCCCCGTCGTGTCTGCCTGGCACTGGAGGCTGAAAGGAAGAGTGGTTTAAGGTGCAGCCAGGTAGGAGGGAAGCAGTGAGACACTCCCCCCATCACAGGTGAGCTGCATCCATCTGCAAGGGGATCTAACTGGGCCTCCCCCAGGGACTGGTGCCCCTTCTCCATGAGGAAGGGCCAGTAGGAAAGTTTTGTGGGCACCTTTGTGTAATGTATTTAGGTGCAAGAAATTCGGGAGGGTTAATATCAAGCACCAGATGTGTCCATTCACAGTAATTTTTAAAGACACTGCATTTTAAGACTGTATTCATAAAGAATCTGTATTTCTGAAGTGAAGAGCAATCAGGCAAGAAATTTAACAACTCAGGATGTAAAAACTATTTCAAAAGGTGACACCTTTTGCCTTTTTTTACATGACATCCACTGTGTCTGTGTGTGTGTTTGTACCTGTGGGGTGGAGGCTTTTATTATGCCAAGGTTTGCACAAGCCCTCCTCATCAAACCCTTCTTTGGCCCAGGGGGCTCCTGCTGCTGCCCAGTGGGCATTGCCATACCTGTCACTGCCAGAAGCCCCCCCACAAGAGTGTCTGGGGGTGAGAATAGGACATGGTTCATTCACTGCTGCACATCCACAAGTTCTGCCCACAAAATATGGCAAGAAACTGAACTGCTTTTCACTTTTGTGAAAGCTGCAACCACTGCTGCCATAAAATGTTGGCATGGTCATAACATGAGGCTCTTCCATGGGTTTCCCTCCCCATCTGGCATGGGCAAGTCTGTGTTTGACACCCTGGTTTTTAATGGCTTTGTTCAATACAGACAAAGCCATCTCCCTGTAATTGTTCTCCCTAAAAAAATATGTGTTCTCAAAGTTCATCCTGCCTACTTCCGTGGTCTTCCCTTCAAAATAATGTGGTGCCACCAGCAAGAGAAAAGCTGTGAGTGAGTGAAAAGATGGGTAAGAAAGGGCTTCCCACATGCAACGAGCCTTCCTCAAAACCAGCAGGCCACCCACATGTGCCCACACACACCCTGACTTTGTCCCCAAATGCCACACACAGATGGACAAAGCAAACACAGGCCAGCCAGCTCAGGGCAATGTGCCGCTGTGCTGCAGCTCCTGTGTGCTCCTGGTGACAGTCACATCTGCAAGGACAGCTCATCACGTCACCCTCGGGCCGCCTGGTGGTTCTTTGTGCCTCATGCTTTTGCCCACCCAGGGTGGTGTTTTTGCTTGCTGCCTTGAGGGTACTTTTCTCCTCCTCTGCCCAGAGAGCTTTGGGGACCAGTATGGAGGTGGTGGCTCTAGGACAGGTCATCTCCAGGATCTAGGACTAGGACACCGTGCTAGAGCATGCAAAGTGCAGAAGATGTGTCCAGCTCGTCAGGACCAGCCATCTGTCACATGAGGGCCAGGGCTGGATCACCCCCCCCTGCACCGATGGGGAGCACCCCCGGCCTCACTGCCCGAGAGCTGATCGGGGCTGGATCACACGTGTGGCTGCTTATACATCACGCTTCTGGGAAAAATTCCCAGGGTGTCTGTGAGTGCCTGGAACCGTGGGATCACAGAAACACCTCTTTGACAGAAGCCTGCGTGAAAGGCCACTAAAAGCCCCTGCAGGGGGTTTGCCGGGCTGCAGCGGGGTTTGAAAGGCTGCTGATACTTGCAGCAGTTCCCCCACCGCATCCCCTCTGCCCTGGCCCTCGCCCTGCACGCTGTGGGGGTTCCGGGGGCCCCTCTGATGGCTGGTGAGTGCCCTCCTGAATTGCCGGGGCCCTCGGGCCGCTGGGGCACCGGACACCCCTCACAGAGCCGCGGGGGGGGAGAGCACTGCGGGTTCCTTTTCTCATCCCCGGGGGGCAGCGGCCCCGTCGCACGCCTGTCACTGCCGCCTCCTCCCCGTTATTTACATCCGTCTTTAGCAGTCTAATTACCCGCTTTATTGCTTTCGCCCGGGGGAAGCCCGGGGACGGCGGCGCAGGGGAGGACCCTCCCCGCCAGCCCCCGCTCGGCTCCGCACTGCTCGGGGGAGGGGGGGACACAGAGCTCAGCCGGGGCTGCCCCCACAAGCAGCTGGTTTCGGCAGGATTTGGGGCGGGGAGGGGCCGAGCCAGGCTCCGAAGCCTCCCGGGGGGGCCGGAGGGCGCTGCCCCACAGCCCGCCCTCGAGGGGCGGCTTCGGCGTGTTGCACAAACGCGATCTCCTCCAGCGGAGGGGGGAAAAAAAAAAGCGACAGGATAGATGGATTTTCAGATAAGCAGCGGAGGTAATTTATTGGCCTTTATGCTCTTCCGATGGAGTGGGGGAAAGGCGGCGGAGTCACGTCTGCACATTATTAGCCGGGTTTGCTCCGCCTCGGCCCGGAGAGGCTCCCCCCGGCCCCGCCGCGGAGCGGAGCGGGCCCCGGGCCGGGCCCGGCGCCGCCGTGAGGGGCGACCGTGAGGGGCCACCGCGCCGGGGGGGAGCCCCAGCCGCTCCCCGCTCATCCAGGTTGTCCGCGGCGCACTCGCTCTTCCAAACTCATCTAAATTACATCAATAACAGAGCGCACTCTTTAATGAGCTCTCAACTTTAAAGACTTGAAGGATATTAACAAGCCGCTTGACAAATGGTGCTTAGAAGCACATTAAAGACGCTGCTAATGGAGCGCATAATGACGGCTAATTTTCGATCAGATATAAATTAGAGCCCCAACAGTTATTTGCCTTAAGGACTTTATGTAAATGATCCTGTTCTGTATAAACGGGGAGGCGAGCCCAGCCCAGCCCCGCCGCGCCGCCGAGCGATGCCGCAGCCCGACGGGGCGCGCAGCCCCCGGCCCCACCGCCGCGCAAACTCCGCGGGGCGCCGCGCCCGCACCGCCATCCCCGCACAGCGGCACCGCTCCGCACGCCCCAGGGCTCCCGGGTTTCCCGGGCGGGGGGAGGAGGAGGAGGAGGCCGAAGACTCGTCCCGCTGGGGCTGGTGGCGGGGGCAGTGGGCGGCTGTGCCGCTGCGGGGGACAGTGCCCAGCGCCCGCGGGGGCCTCAGCCCGCCCGGCTGAGCAGCGCTGCACCCCGCGGAGGGCTGGGCAGGGGCGGGGGCCCATCTGCGGGGCCGGATCCCGCACGCACAGACGCTCCCGGGGTGTCCCAGCTGCCTCCCGGCGCGCTGCGAGCGCCTCTTTTTTCCCTCGGTTGTTTTCGTTCGGGGGTCGTGGCCAATTTGGGGGCAGGTTTTGGGTTGGTTTGCTCGTTTAGGTTGTTTTTTTTCTATTTCTTGCTTTTAATTTTTTTTTCTGTCAACAAGTGCCAGCGGAGGGCCCGGCCCCGGGCCAGGGAAGGCGTGACCTATCCCGCGCAGCGGCCGCGGCTCCTGCCCGCCCACCCCCAGCCCTGCCCGGCCTCCGGGATGCTCCCGCACGGAGGAGCCGTGTCAGCAGGTCAGCAACGCCCCCGCCCCGGGAAGCGGGTCCCGGCTGCCTGGGGATTTTTTGGCCGGTGGAGGCTGTGATGCTTTTTCTGTCCCCCACCCCGCCTCGCTGACTTGCGGGGTATCCTCGTTTCCCTCCAAGCCCCTCCTTTACCTTTGCGGGGCGCGCCGAGCCGCAGCCGCGGGGCAGGTTCCCCTCCTGCGCCGCCGGGCTCCCTCCTCCGGGAGGGCTTGGGGGTCTCACCTGCCAAAATAACAACAACCATGAAGGAGGGAGGGGAACGCTGTCTCCCATCCTCCCCGCCCCGGTCACCGCTCCGGGATCACAAACCAGCCGGGCTGTCCCGGGAGTGGGCGCTGCTGGGGTTTCCCTGGAGAGAGGATTTGGGGAGGAAAAACGACGACCCGCCCCCATCCTCAGCGGGGCAGCGGGCCGGGGCGGGAAGGGGCGCGGGAGTTGCGCGGGCGCGGAGGGCCCCGCCAGCGGCCGTACTCACCCGGGCGGCCCCGGGGCTGCGCCTCCTGCTCTGTGCTCGCCGCCCCGTTTCATCGATTTGTTCCTGGAAAAACGCGGCGCATTCTTATAGCATCTACGAGCAATTAATATTGCATTAACCCTATTAAAAAAAAAAAAAAAAAAAAAAAAAAAAAAAGGAAAAGAAAGCGGAAAACCCGCACCCTGGCAAAGCCATTTATTATTAACGCGAGGGTAATTGGAGACCCGAGACGCGGGTGTGTGCGTGTCGTGGGGCAAGGCAGGCAAACACAGGCGTGACAGTGTGGCGGGAAGGAAGGGGAGCCGAGGGTGGCTAATATTTAATTTCAGGTCTGTGGTTTTCTAATTCGAGATTAAAAGCAGTCACGTCTTTGAAGCCAGACACTTGGTGTAAATGTACAGTTAAAATATTCTATTCCACAGTCCCCAGACAGAGCTCTGCTACTCCCAGGCTTCATTAAATTTTAATTATCATCCCAGACTGGAGCAAGGAAAGAGGGGGAAGACTGTCCACCTAATTGCAATTGATAAAGGCAAAGAAGCCGAGATATTTTTCCTCGCCGTGCACGCACAGCAGTTGTTTTTGTTGTTGTTGTTGTTGTTGTTGTTGTTTTAATGCGGGCAGAGCCCGGCGAGAGCAGCGTGAGCATCTCCGCCTGTAGGTCTGCTGTTTACAAAAGATGCACGTGAAGGAAAGCCGGGAAGTGATGCTGTAGATGGGTGTTGGGGGAGAGGGGGGGCTCCTGGAGGATCTGGCGAAAGATCAACGGAAGAGACGAGGACCCTCATTAGAGCTCGTCAGCTTATTGTCTCCCAAAACAAAGCGCGCCGGTGCCTCAGCCCTGCTCGGCCCGGGCAGCGGAGGGGCTGCCCTGGCACCCGCCCCGCTTCTCCCGGATCCCAGGCTCCTCTGCACCCCTACACACCCCACAGCCCGCCGGCTCTTCCCTGCCTTTTCGTTTGTTAATCATCTGCAAGTGCGGGACCGGCAGGTAGTGGGAGAAGTCGGTTAATTGCCCCAGGTTTTTAATTTGGCAAACTAGAGAGCGATCTATCTCCAGGCAGCAAAAGGTAAAAAATAAAACCCACCGCGTTTGCTTTCTAAGCAGCTTCCTATTATCACATCGCCACTTAATTTTATTTCCATTCTCTCCAAGTTAAATAGAAAGCCGAGCTCACAGGGGAGCTGCCATGTGCCTACAGACTGGGGATGTCAAGCAGAGAGACTCACTGTGCAAAGTTAATTTCAATTCCCGAGGAGGATTTCACATTCTCGCTCGCTCTGACCCACAGTAATTAGCTGAGATAACTAATGATTACTTACTTATTCCTTGTAATTATCTGGATTTAATAATTCGCTGTGTAATTTATTAATTCGCCCGTAATAGCCTTTAAGTGAATGGCTCATTTAAGAGGGCGCAGCGGCGGTTCAGGGGCTGTTCGCCGCTCGCTGCCTTCGCCTGCTGCCGGTCTGGGGGGGCTCTCTGCTGCTTTCGGGGTGCGCCCGGGCCCTGCCCCCGCCGGGCCGCCTCACCCTTGGCCCCCTGACCCGCCGCTTCCCTGCTTCCTCCTGCCCTGCCTCACCTCTTAGAACGAGCCCCGCGCCCGGGGAGGTTGCGCGGCAGCCCAGCCCACGGGGGAGGGGGCAGGGAGGCACTTCCCGCGCGGGGGGGTCTCGGCGGGGCGCGCAGGGTGCGCGGGACAGCGCCACCCCCTCCCAAAAAGCTGCCAGCCCCGGCCGCGGATGGAGGAGCGGGCAACCCGCCCTGCGCGCCCGCGGGGCTGAGCCGTGGCGCTGCGGGGGCCACGACGGTGGCGACAGCGACAAGGGCTGGCGAGGGCCGTGGGGAGGCGGGGGTGTGGACACCGGCGAGGACACGGCGCCTCTGCCCGCCGGACCTCGGGACACCAGGCCCTGCCTCCGCGCCCGCGGAGCCGCCGGCACCCTTGGCGTGCCCGGGCGGCTTTGAAGCTACAGCCGGAGCTGGTGGCTGGGCGGAAATATGAATATTTAATAGCGGTTCGTGTATGATCTCCCTCCCCCCCACCTCGCCCGCTGCCGTCGGTTTTTTTCCCCGGCTTTTGTGAGCACCGCGCGGGGAAATTACTTTTCCCTTTTCAAATTTGGGGTTTATCTTCACGCGTTTGCCTGCGCGGCACCCTCGGCTCCCCCGGGGCGGGGGGACAGAGCGGCTCGGGGAGCGGGGGCTCGGCGGGGACCCTGCACAGCCCCAGGTCCCCCTTCCCACGCGCGGACACGGCCGCGCAGACGCCGAGCCGCAGGCGCGGAGCTCTCCCTGGTGCTGCAGCCGCAGCCCCGGCGCTCCCCGGGCCGCTCCCCGACCAGGGCCGCTCCCCCCTGCCCGGAGGGGGCACGGAGCTCGGGCAGAGGCTGGCGCTGGGAAAACAAGAAGCAGCAAACGCGCTTTGCCAATAAAACGTTAAAATCCTGTTTTCTTTTTTTTTTAATGAAAGACGATTTAACAACATTTAAAAATAACTTAGTACATTACTAGAATAAATAAACCTCCTATTAACAAAACAAAACAACAAAATTAAAAACCCAAACAAAAACCAACGAAATCGGGTCATGTACAGAACTTAAGACTTCAAACAGTCTCGGATAGAACAGCGATACAGCGAAATCTGTAAGAATATATCTATATGTGCGTCAACGCCAATGAAATATTTACAATACATACAGGTACCCAACCGAGTACCCTCAGTTTATTGTTGTTGTTCCAAAAAGAAATGTACCAAACCGGTTGTGAATTTACAAGCAGTGCAGCCTCGCTCGCTCGCTCGCTCCCCTTCCCTACAAATTTTAATTTGGCTTTTCTACAAACAGACTTCCAAAAAGGGACTTTCCTCCGTGGGAAAGTGTTGCAATTAAAGGTAATAAATAACCGAGCAAATAAATAAATAAATAAATAAACAATATCGGATAGATAAATAAATAACCGAGCCGGTCTGAATACCGTCGCGATACACCTTTGAAATCGAGAAAGACGGATATTGTGCTGGCAAGAAACCCGAAGCGACAATCCCCACCCCACCCCCCCCACCCCCCCAAGCGCTGTCACCTACGCGGCCACGTCCTTTCTCACTTCGGGAGCAGCGTGTGGTGGGGACATTATGGGAATCCCCATTAAATATGTAACGCGGTAAACAAATACCTCGGACAGTGAATCAGGCTACACAAATAATGTAGGACATCTACTATAGGGTGCCGACGCCGTACGAATAAGAATACTCGCCAGAGAAATACCTTAGGTTCAGGTGACAATTTACAAATGGCCAAAAGGGACATTCAGAAGAAGAAAAGCTCACGTTCATAAATCCTACCAACACAAAATATTTGATTCTCACTAACAATTTTTTTTTTTACTTTTACCAAGACTTAGATTAAAGAGGTGTAATTAATTAGAATGAGCACAAAATGAAGTTGCTAGAGAGATAAATTAATAATTTACAAGGGGTTGTTTGGCAGTAATCTAATAATAGCTTTTGAAGACCAGTGAACACAGCAGGATCAGCTCTTTCCCTAAGCGTTATAACTTCAGAGAAGGAAAAGGATAATAACCACAGTAAAAATATATATATATTTATATATTTATAATACGCAGTGTAAATGCAGAAAAACCTGCCATCTGTTTTTTTTTTTTAATCATTATTATTATTATTATTATTATTATTTAAATCAAAATACTTTTGAGACGTCTCTCGCGGTGCGAAGCCTCAACTCTAGATTCAAGTTTGGGTCCCGAGAAAGCCATGACATCGTGGCCACCCCGCTGCCACCCGGGCGAGGTCTGTTAGGAATAAAAACCAGCGGTACTTGCCGGGGCGGGTCCGGGCGCGGCTCCGCGGGGAAGTTCCCCCCGAAAGTTGGGCGCGGGGCGGGCGGCGGGGTGGGCTGGGGTTGTTTGGGGTTGTTTTCCTCCTTTCCTTTTTGTCGTTCTTCTCGTTTACTGCTTTTTTTGTCGGTGACGGTGACGCTGATGCTGTCGGTGCTGCTCGCGGCCGGCTCAGATGCCCGCCGAGTACTTCATGCGCTTCTGCTTCTGGCGCTGGTTGCAGAACCAGACGCGGACCACGTTCTTCTTGAGGTCCAGCTTCTCGGCGATGGCGGCGATCTTCTCGGAGGAGGGCCGGGGCTGCAGGGCGAAATAGGCCTCCAGCGAGCGCTTCTCGGGGGCGGCGATGGAGGTCCGCTTGCGCTTCTTCTCCGCGCCGCTGAAGAGCTCGGGCTTGGCCAGTTTCTCGCGGTGGGACTTCTCGGCCTCCTCCAGCCACGCCTGCAGGATGGGTTTGAGGGCGATCATGTTGTTGTGGGAGAGGGTGAGGGACTCGAAGCGGCAGATGGTGCTCTGGCTGAGGGAGCCCACCCCCGGGATCTTCAGGTTGGCCAGCGCCGAGCCCACGTCGGCCTGGGTCACCCCCAGCTTGATGCGGCGCTGCTTGAAGCGCTCGGCAAAGGCCTCCAAGTCGCGGGGGTCGGCGTCCACGTCGCTCATGCAGCCCATGTGGGCCGGCAGCCCGTGGGCGTGGGCCATGCCCAGCGCCGCCGGGTGCATGGGGTTCATGCCGGCCATGTGCGGAGCGTGGCCCGGCGTGGAGACCACGGCGCCGTCGGGGGCCGCCATGGCCCCCAGCGCCAGTCCCGGCGTCAGGTGCTCCAAGAGTTCCCCCTCCAGCGCCTGGTGAGGCTGGTGGTGGTGGTGGTGGTGGTGGTGATGGTGGTGGTGGGTGCCCGACAGGGCGGACGGGTGGGAGATGGGCACGGAGGAGGAGGAGGCGGCCGAGGTGCAGGGGATGGTGTTCATGGTGTGGTACGTGGCGTCCGGCTTGAAGGGGCTGTGGTGCGGCGGGTGGTGGTGGTGGCTCTTGCTCGGGGAGACGATGTCCACCGCTGCCAGGGCTTCGGCGCGGGCCAGCAGGCTCTCGTCCAGACCGCCGAATATATTGCTCTGCAATTGCAAATAGAAGGCACACATAACGCTCAGCAGGGAATTCGCCTCCCCGCGCACTCCGCCGTGCCACTAAAACCTTCCCAGCATGTTAAAAGAGAAATCCTGGAGAAGGGAGGGGGGTGGGGTGGGGGGGGGGGGAGGAGAGGAGAGGAGAAGAGGGAGCGAGCGGGGCGAGGGAGCGGGCGCGGCGCACAGCCGCTCGCACAGAGGAGCCGCGGCGGGCGGGCGGGCGGGCGGGCGAGCGAACGGACGGACGGACGGACACACGCACCAGCCGCACGCAGCATCCCAGGTCATAAAAATTAATACGAGCGGCAAGAGCCGCCGCATGCATAAGTTGGGCGAGCGCCCGGCGGCGCCGGGTGATTTGCTGCACGGCCATGAAAAAATCATCAGGCGGATCCGGGGGGCCACCGAGGGGCTCCCCTTAAAGCGGGGCGGCGGGCGGCGGGCACCTACCGGAGGGGCGGGCAGGCAGGCCCGCCGCATCGCCTCCGCGCCGCCGCCGCTGCCGCCGGGGCCGGAGCCCGAGCTGGAGCCGGAGCCGCCGCTGCCGCCGGGGCCAGAGCCGGAGCCGGAGCCGCGTCCGGCGGAGCCGCCGGTGCCGGTGCTGCTGGGGGAGCTGGCGGCGGGGGCGGCGGCGCCGGCGGAGGGACAGGGCGAGGCGGTGTGCAGGGCCGAGTACTTGGTTTCGTGGAGGCCGCCGCCGCTGCCGCCGCCGTGGGGGAGGCCGAAAGGCTGCTTGCTGCTCAGAGACATCATCATGGTGCTCGCCGCCGCCGCGGCCCGGCCCGCCGGCAGCCGGCCGCCGGAGGAGGGCAGGGGCGCGGGGCCGGGGGCCCAAACCCCCCGGAAAAGCCACAGGAGCCCCGCGCCCCCACCCCCTGAAAAATTAAAAAAAAAAAAAAAAAAAAATCCCACTCGCTCCCCAGCCGGCTGCCCGAGCCCCGCCGGGGACGAGAGGGAGAGGCGGCTCCGGCGAGCCGGGGATGCGCGGGATGCCTCCCGCCCGCCTGCCCGCCCTCCGCCCGGGCGCTCGCCGCTGTCCGCCGCCGCCTCCGCTCCGGCGCCGGCCCTCGCCTCTCGCGAAGTGCCCTCCCCGCCGCCGCGCCGGTGGGTTTTACTCTCTCCCCTCCCTCCCCTCCCCTCTCGCCTGTCACTACAGCCCAACTCCTCGGGAAGGGCCCTCCGCGCCTGCCTCCTCGGCCCCGGCCCCCTCCTCCGCCGCTCCCTGCCCGCCCCCCGCCGCTCCCACGCCCACGCGTGCTCCCGCACTCACCGCCGCGCCGCGCCCCGTCGCCTCCCGGAAAGGGGAGGGAAAATGGCAAAAAGGCAAAAAAAAAAAAAAAAAAGAAAAAAATAGAAAGGAGGGGGAAGCGACCACCCCACCGCCTCAAATCCACCCTCCATGAAAATAAAAAATAATTTTAAAAAAAGAGGGGGAAAAAAGTCCCGTCCGGGCTCACCACGGTCCTACGGCCAGAGTGTCCCGCCGCTGCTCCGGCACCGCTCCGAGGGGCGGCAGGGGCGGGGGGTGCGCCAGGCGCTGCGCGGGGTCAGCGCAGGGAAAGGCCGGGAGCGGCGGCCAGGGGCTGCCCCCGCCGGCGTCCCCCATCGGCGGGGAGCCGGAGGGATCCTCCTGCAAAAGCGCACCGCTATCCCGCCAATTTCCCACGCCTGTCTAATAGGAAAAGAAGGAAAGGAAAAGGAAAAAAAAAAATTGAAAGAGAGAGAAAATAAATCGGGGAAAGTCAGTTTTCCTGGAGGTGGTCGGGTTTATTTCCATGAATTTCACTTTGCAGCAGAAAGGTTAAAATAAGTGCTTAGGTGTTTAATTTCTCACCTAAACAGCAGACTTGGTAATTTTAAGGGAAATAAAAAAAATTACATTGTATCAGCTCTCACTGTCGCCAGCTCAGAGAAATGAAATAAATCAAAGTTAAAAGCTTGAGTATCATTTAATTATGGTGTGAATAGCGCTTGGAAAGAAGTAGAACAACATCTCTAAACAAATTATGGCCGGGCCAGGAAGGAATTATTAGATTGAAATTTCATTTAGGCTCGGGAGACACGGCGCTTCAATATGTAATCTGTTATGCCTCATCTGATTTGTATGCTTAATTCAGCTTGACGAATTTATTAGTTTTCATAATAGTAAAAAAATTGAGCAGCACTATGGGCTAATGCATTGTGTGTACTATAAATTGTATGTCACCGTTGAAAGGCTGAAGTCTATAGAAATCTTTTATTAATGACAACATAGGAAAGAGGATTTTCTTGCAAGCCTTTAAGGAGTTCATGCCAAACCTCCGCGCTTCGTGTCTCGGTAGGCTATTAACATATCGTCATACTAATTAGGCTACTTCATGAGTGATATAATTTCAAACTTTAAATTATGTTCTAATTAACAAGGGTTGTCCAATTTGCTTAATCTTCAAAAGGCTTTTGGCTTGTCTAATTAGTCTAAAGCATCAAGCATCTCCAACGCCCAAGAAAGAGCTATCAATAATATTTTGCGCGTTTTGAGGCGATCGCGGGCAGAGCCCACGCGGGGCGCGGCCCGCCCGTGGCGGGCAGGGCTGGCAGGGAGGCCGCTGTCCCCCGCCTCCCTCCGCCGGGGTCCCCGCAGCGCGCCCGGCCGCTCCTGCGCCCCCGCCTCCGCCTCCCCGGCAGCGGCCGCAGCCCTGCGCGCCTCGGCGCGGGCGTGCCGGGAGGTGTGCGGGAGAACGAGGGAAAGCTCCTGGTTTCCGGGGAAGGGGGAAAAAAAAAAAGGGGAAAAAAAAAAAAAAGAAGAAGAAGAGAATACCTCGTTGGCACGGGGAGGTCCGGGGGCAGCCAGCCTGCCGGGTGCGCGGAGCCGGGGAAGGGGCTCTGCCCGCCCGGCTCTCCGGCTCAACTTTGGCAGAGAGAAATGCGAGGAGGACCCCCCCCCCCCCCCCCCCCCGCTATACATTTAACCCCTCCCGCACTGAGTTTAATTACTCGCAATAGTTGTTCTAATGTATGCTGTCACACGGGAGAATTGAGAACGCATATCGTTAATATGAATTAATCTTGATTTTAATAGCAACTGACAACCGATCTCCAAAACGCTGAGCGCTCATCGCCGCTCCGAACGGCCGCCACCGGGACGCGGAGCGGCGCGGCCGCATAGCTGGGCCAACTTTCCTCGGTGCCGGGCCCGGGGGTGACCCCGGGGGTCCCTGCGATGGCTCCCCGCGCTGCAAGGACTCTCCGCGGCTCCGGCCCCGCGCAGCGCCGCGCTGCTGCTGTGCCCGCTGCCGGCAGCGCCTTGCCCAAGGCTCCTCCGCCCAGCACATCCTGCCTTCCCCCTTTCCCCCCTTTTCTTGGTGATTTTTTTTGGTTTATTTGTTTGTGTTTGGGTGTTGGGTTTTTTTGCGTAGAGCCCCCGCGCTGCCCATCTGCACCCCCGCCCGGAGTCGGGAGGGGCTCCGGAGGTGCCGCAGCAGGCGCGGAGCCTCCGCCGCCCCCCGGCACCTCAGCGGCCCCGCGGGCCCCGCAGCCGGCTCTGCGCACCGCTGGGCTGCCTAAATAAAAGGAGAGCCCCCCCTCCAGCTTACCCACGCCCACACCCTGACCCACGCAGACATCTGGGGAGAAATCACTGTCGCCTCTCATGTATCCATGTTCTGATTTACGATTAAAATTTAAAGACGCGCATTCATATTTTACCGAACCTAATGCGCCCTATGAATTTTTAATCCATTAAGATGCGGGCTACACTTTGAGCAAACTCTACCTTTGTTTTGAGGGCAGGGCAGCGCCGGCCCCGGCCCTGCCGCCCGGTGCCCCACACGGCTCCCGGCCCCCGCCGCCTCCGGGATGCTGCCTCGGGGATCCGGGCACGAGGGGCGACCCGGCCCCACCGCCGCGGGGGCTCCGCGGGTGCGGACAGATGCACCGGCCCGGGACACTCCGCTTGGGGCATCCCCGCACGCCAGCGATGCCTCGGCATCCCCGGCCCCCTCGGTGCCTCCAGCCCGGCATCGCCGCTCGCACCGGCCCCTGCTCCCCCTCTCCCAAATCTCCTCCCCCGCTCCAAATCCGCGGCCGCGCCGCCGCCGCGAGCCGAGTCAAGTCACGAAGTCAAACTTCAAGCCCGGAACGATCAATGAAGAGTTTTGCCGTCCGTGGCGCCTCGTGCTTCCTGGCACTAAAATAAATGCAAGAAATCGAAACTTAATTACTTGAAAGAAATCCAGAAATCCCTCTGCATAATTTATCCAGGCATTTTTCGTGGCGTTTGTGTTGAATGCACGCGTTTAACTCCGCACGCTCCTCTCCCCAGCGCCGCCCCCCTCGGCAGGAGCGGGGCGCCGGGCGGGCGGGGGGCGAGGGCCGGACCCTCGCGGACCCCCGGACCCTCGGACCCTGCCCGGCCGAGGGCCGAGGGGGGAAGAGAAGGGAGAAAACCGCGTTTCTGTCCCCCTCTTTTTCCTCAGCCGAGAGCATCTCCTGGGGCAGGGTGGCAAGCGGGAACCTTTCCTCCCCGCCTGCAGGGTCTGAGCCCTGAGCCAGGCACTCCGCAGGTATTTTCTGATCAGGAGTGCCTGGCATAACAAGCTGAGTCTCCTAAGCGCGATGGGAAGCACCAATAAAGTAACTCGGTTATTCTGACAAATTTCCCTCTGTCATTGGTGTTCCCCCTGTGGATCTCATGCTTCTTCTCATGGATAGGGTATGACACCTGGAAGCTGGGGGTGGGACCCTGACGGGCAATGCAACCACGGCCTCCTCATTCGCCATCCAGCCCGGCTGATGAGAGCCCTGCCTGGTGAGCCTTTCACTGAATTCATTAGGACTGGAAGTCTGCCGGCTCGGGAGCAAACTTTATCATAGACACCTCATCGAGAACTTGAAGTAATGTTATGAAAGAATGAAAAATACATTTGGGAGCTGCCTGGAAACCGAAGTACATTTTGATTTAACTTACATTAACAGAAACCTAATGTAGAAGTGAAGGGATCTAACAAAACCATTAATAATTTAAAAATAATTACAGATAGTCTATCCTTACTATTCATAACCACTCAACATTTTAGACAAAGAAAGCTGAATATTCTTCGTGGGAGAACGATGTGAGCGGACTGCTAAGCAGGAGCCGTCCAGCTCGCACTGCCTCTCCTCTGCTCACAAACACTGCACGTTCCCCACAGCACCCAGGACGCTATCCCAAAACCGCTTTTCCAAGAGGGAGGGTGGAGGTGGAGGCAGGCCCTGTCTTTGTACAGGGCTTTTTGGCAGTCATTTTGGCATGGATTTCAACCTCTCTTCTTTGTTGGAGCTGCTGTTTGAGGTGGGCCCAGTATGGCAGTGGGGCACCAAGAATGTTCCCACGCCTCCTCCAGCTCTTCCAAGGCTCTGCCAGTCCTGGAGACCTCAGGAAAGGCCTTTTTCATCCATAGCCTTGGCTAACACCAGAGGCAATGGTGACTGTCCTGCCCCCTATTCTGTGCCATCTATCTGGTAGCAGCACAGCAATTACCTGCTTGGCTTGCCATGGCGCTGCATAAAAGTTATTTTGAATACCTTCATTTTAATCCAAGTTTCCATTGTGTGCTTTATAGCTCAAGGGTCATGAGTGTCCTGCAAGGCTGTGATTTTGCCTGTATTTCTGCTTGTTTGGATTTGGTTTTGGTTTGGTTTTTTTTTTTTTTGAGACAACACCTGCTGTTCAAACACTGCAAAATCAGAGCAGCTGGAGGTGCAACAAACTTCACTGCTCTTCCTTAGAGATCAAGAAAAAATTGTGAAGAGGGGAATTCAGACATAAAGTGGCTTCTAAAGGAAAAGAAACACTGGATAATACAAAGCAGATAAATTCAGATCTAACTCTCACAGGAACACAGGAACCCTCCTTGCAAATACTCTCACAGGTGGGAGCCCTCCCTAACCACATCCTCAACTCCTACTTGCATTGAAAACATTAAGATCTCATGGATCATTTAAAAAAAACTGTGTAAATCACAGTGTGAATGTCCTTGGGACTCTACTCTTGCTGATCTGGTATCTCAGATTAGCCTTCATTAATTATTTTCATTAATTCCCCTTGTTATAGATGTATTATCACAAATCATATTCCAAACACATTCCCTAATTAAGCACGAAATTCCTCTCTCCCTCTGTGTGCCATTTAACTGGAGCAATGAGGACGTGTGCTCAGCCTGGTGCCTGCCGGCTGCTGCCAGGCACTCGGTGCAACAAAAGATGGTGCTTGCACTTCAGATATCTTTCAGGACTTGCTCTAACTTAGGGAAAATATTGTAATTTTTAATTTGATCACCAGCATGCACATGTCCTCAGCTCGGAGCTCTTAGCCCTTGTAACTTTTCAGTGTCTTCCGTCTACTTCTGCAGGGTTTTCAAGGTAAATCTGAGTTCTTTTTCTCCCCCTTCTGCCATGCAAGGTGTTGGCTGATCTCTTTATGTGTCCCCAGGATTCACCAGGCAGCCTTCTCCTTTCAGCCAGGAAGAAAAAACTGACAGTTGACTTGCATTTGAAAAAGTGATGAAAACCTCGTGTTTCTGAGCAGGCACAGTTGTATCACTGAGTCGGTGTTGTACCCCAGAGCCATTAAACAGTGTGTTAAAATACTTATTTAGGGAGACAGGGTCCTGTGGCCCCGTGTGAGAGGTGTGTAATGTACACCTGTGGTATTTGGTGTGTGCCATGCCATGGATTGTGCTTTCACAGTCTCTGTAGTTTTGGTGAGGTCTGGCATAGACCCACCCTGCTCCATGAATAGGTGGTGGAAAATGTCTGGGAATTACTGTTTTCTTCCTTTGATTCTATGTCCACACAATCAGAGCATGGTGGGACTGGAACCTAACTGATGGGGAAGGCCCACTAGGCCCAGCATCTCCTGGAAATATGTGTGCTGGAGCATCGGTCCCTGCAAGGCCAGGCATGCTGAGCTCAGACCTAGACCTGGAAAACCAGGCTTTAATTCCCAGTAGATCTATCTGTGCATAACACCAATGATAATGTTGGGGGCTGTCCACCTTACCTGTGGGCACAGACACCTGGTTAAGTTTTATTCAAAGCTAATCACAAATCCTCTTCCTTTTTTATTGGTTAAAATTCAGCAGAAATGCTTTCCACCTTTTGTACAACCTCCGGGCACACATCAAAGCCGTTCCCTTCCCACACAGAGCATGGGCAGGCATCCACCTGTGCTCCCTATCCCTTTTTATAAATGAAATACTGTACATTTTGAAGACTGTTAATATAATGAAATCAAGTTGTGAAATGCATCTTCAGCTTGCATCAACATTTCCTGTTGGAAGCAGCGGGTTAGGACTGTGTTATCACGTATCTTTCCCAGTCCTGAGACAGCCATTGAATTCCAGTGAAATCTCTTACAAAGGCAATCAAGACGATCAATGGGAGTTTTGCCAGGAACATCAAAGCTTATTAAATGGTTCTGTGTTAAGAACTGCAAACACACAGACACGCAGGAAAGAAGACAGCTCAGAAAATGGAACTGTGAAGGTAAAGAAAAATTGAAGAAAGAAAAGAAATGATGCCCAGAAAAAAAAAAAAAAAAGCAGGAGATTAATAATTGACAGATGTATATACAGCCAATCTGAAGCAGAGTTTAAAATGCAGACAACTCAGTCTATAGCATGTAACACAAACTTCTGTAGAGGAATTTACTCACAAGGACTTTTATCCACACCTCCTGCTTTAAATATTTCACTGAATTGGGGTGAACTAAATTCATGCTTAACTTCTGTAGTGTTTGTTTTGACAGGGGAGACCTGGGACAACCCAAAGACGTTGTCATTTGAAACCTGTCAAATCATCAAGCTGCATGTGTCTGACTCTGTCTGTTGCTGTGTATATATAGGAAATGCAGAATCAAATCATATTTTTACTTGTTAATCCCTTAGCAGTTCTGTTGCCTGGTAGGTGCCCTGACATGGTGAACTTTCTTGAGTAAAATGCCTTTTTCTTTCCTTGTTTAGGCCAGCGTGTTTCCTTGGGTAAGTGAATTTGTTGCTGTACACTCATGAGACAAGGAAACACTTCCTAACAGGTCCCAGCATCCCCGTCTTTCCCAGTGACCTGGGCTCTCAGTGCGCTCGCCTGCCTCTGAAAATGTTCCTGCTGGGTCCAGACACTCTAGCCCAAAGTAGGCCAAAATGGCGAGGAGGTTTTTGGCCTTTTTGTGGTAGTTTTATTTTTCTGTTTGCTTGGCATGGATAATTAGGAGTTTATTTAAGGGCATGATTTTGCTTTTGTTTTTATTAGCTTGATATAATTTTTTAATAGTGTTTGTGCACATTTTCAAATAAGGACGTGGGATCTGAAGAGGCTTTTACAACCATTTGAACCGGTCTGCTGTGAGTGCTGACAGCTGTGCAATGTCTTTTAGTGAGCGGGGATGCACTCGGGAGTGCCCTGCTTGGAGTCGGGCCCTGTGCTGCTGAAGGGCGGGGTCCTGCGAGGGTTTCCACGCAGTCGGGAGGGGAGGGAAGGGAAAGGAAGAGGAGCGGAAGGGTGGGCTGGGCTGGGGTGCACCACCCCGCTCCCCATCCATATAAATACAGCTGGGGCAACCAGGAAATTAAATGCAGTCTGTGGTAGTGAGTAGAAAGTTTGGGGGTTTTTGAGGGGTTTGTTTTGTTTTTGAGGTCGAGGTAGCCCAGGTGCTGGAGAGGTGAGCTCAGGACCATGATTCCCCCGGCCCTTCTCTTTCTCCCTCCATGGTCCCAGTGATACTTTAGTGCCGTGGCGGCCAGCGACAGCCAGAGCTCCTCTGTGTTCCCATGGATAAACCCGGGGTCACGCCCTGGGGAACCCTGAAAGTTTGCTCTGAGAAGGGTGATTCCTGGAAGTGCTTCCAGAGAATTTGGCTGGGTGCCCTGGTGTTGGCATCTTCTTGCTGCCTGGCCCTACTGCCTGTTTCTAGGGAACTGGGAAAATTCCTGTCCTCAACCATAGCCAGAAGCAAATCCTGCTCCAAGTGGCCAGCAGACTGTTGTGACTCAGCTGCTGCAAGAATATGCCAGAGGTCTATGCTGGAATGAAATGTGGTTTAGCTCTTACTTCATATCTCTTTACCACCTCATACCCTTCTGTGTCCCCAGAAGGATGTTTCATGGCATGTCACAGTAGGTTGCAGGGCACATGTCGAGTGAGAAAGAAGGTGGCTCAATCTCTGCTCATCAATTGCTCAAAATACTTAAAAATGAACCAGAGGACCAGACAAGTTCAGCAACCTGACAAGTAAGGGTTACTTGTCAGGAGGTCAAAGCCACAGAAGTTAATCAATTAGCAAGGCCCAGCTGCTTTCGATACTAAAATGTGGTGGGGAGACAAACCCAGAACAGGTGGGTAGAGAGAATATCTTCCTGCAGGCAAGTGAGGGAAAGGAAGTGATGAAAAGAGTTTTGCTCTATTTGATTCACAGTTGTGCTCCAGCTGTGGGTGGGACCCTGGCTTGGGAAGGGACACAGGCAGGGCTGGTTTGGGAGCTGCTGCAGAGGTCAGAAGGCTTGTGTGGGGTTTGATGTTCAATATTCATACAGCTGTGTTTTAGCAGGGTGAGCACTCTACACACGGCTGTCGTTTTCACAATCTTGTAGATAAGCTGTGTCAGCACAGCTTTTATAAATCCCATTTTTACCAAAGATTTATGATGTAGCTGTAAATGTGTGCTCTGGACTGGTATCTTCTGTAGAGGGTTTTAGTGAGGAATCTTATTTTTAGAGGGTTAGTGCATTTATTTTCCATGCCTAAGATACATGATGAAAAATGTAATTTATAATGTGGCATAATAAAAATGGATGATGTTGGAGGGGATAGCAGACTTTCTTCTGTACCTGCACAATTTATCTTTTTGGTAACATTTTGACAATGATTTTACACATTCTTTATAGTGGTGTGAGAGGTGGTGACAATGGGTCAGGGAACAGAAGGAACTGCTGTGTCAACCTTGACCCTAAACAAGACCACCATCTGTGTATAAAGAAGCCAAGCTGGTTAAAGAGGGAGGGAAGAAACATTAATTCAGCAAAGGTACATGACTAGATTTTGCTTTTATTTATTCCACTTTAAGCCAGAAAAAACTGAGTGAATTGGAAGCATCTTTGCTGCATTAACACATGTGAATGTTCCAAACATTTCAATGTTCTTTAAAAATTCAGCCAGACCTGGGAATAGCTGGGTAGCTTTCTTCTGAGAGCTGAGATGTGCTGCTCTTTGGCAAGACTGTCTATTTTAAAGAGGCAGTCCAATGTTAAATCTGGCTTCAAAACAGGCTGCAATTCACTATTTGAGTTTGTGTGGTGCGGCCTCATCTCCTGTAAGGCAAGATTTCATTGCAATAATCAGCTTTCTTTTTCATAAATTGAGCTGTTCCATGTAAGATGGCAGAAGACAACAGATCTCTGCATTTGTATGAACAGTGGCTGGTTTTTCTTGAACTCAGGGACTTTGTGCTTCTAAAGTGCCACTGGCACCTGCAGAGCAAAAGCCATGGAAATGAAAAATGAAAGCAGGACTGGTGCACTTTTAGTGGGCAAAGCCCCTGCCAAGTCAAAGACCAGCCATCAAATCAGAGTTTGAGCTGAACCTAGAGGAGAGACAAGCTGTACTAGTAGTACTAAAACTAAGGAACTTCTAAGTGGAATTTGCAGTCTTATTTTGTTGGGGAGGTTTGCTTGTTATTTTTTTGTTTATTTTTCCAGTTAGAGAAATTGCTGGCAAACCAGAGACTACAAAAACTTAGTGCATACATGCAGTTACCTCTTGAAATCATCATCCCTCTCTCTTATGCAAGCAGAAATTTTGTTGGAAGTTAGCACTTCCCTAGTTTGTTAGCAAATGTATGTATGAATTGGACCTTAAATTCTATACTGGCACCCATCAGAATATTAAGATTTCAGGTTATAGCATTGCTCAGGTCAGGGCTATAACATCAGTTTTTGACCCCTTTCTGGTAGTAAAAGTAACACCAACTATAAGTTAACAAAGAAATTATTTCAGGTTTTGTGATGTTCTTGCCAACTCCTTTCTTCCCCCTCTTTGAGAGCTTGTCTAAGTAGGAGCAAGGAAGAGGGAACATCCTCTTTTAGATAAATCACCCCCAACAGTTTTGTACAGGACATAAATGAGAAATTTGGCCTTTACCTGAAAGAGCAACAAGTTGGTTGTCTGTGTCTCCTTTAGATTCCTAAAATATTGCTGTTCAGAACTTGCTTGAAGTCTACCAATAGTTTATGCTTCTGTGCAAATAACTTTTTTTTTTTTAATCTGCTCCTGATTGCTGTAATCTGTCATGAAAAATGAGAACAGCATTTTAAAGCAGGTAGAGGACAGTGGGATCACAGGTGATGGCAGAGCAAGATGTGAGCAGGAAACAGATGCCTTCTGAGGGTAGCTTTTGTTATTTAGAAAGGTCTGTGTTTCACGGGAAAAGTGGTAGAGGACAGAGAGTACTTGGTGCTAGAGGGGAAAAAGTAAACCACTGCTTCTTTGGGGTTTTGCTCCTCTGCTGTGGTGAAGGTGAGTGCTGTAGGGGATGGGGTTTTCAAAATTTTTGTGAATCCTTGACTGTGCAGAAGGAAAATCTTCCTTCAGGACTGGTCCAAGGTATGAAACAAACATGCCCAAGGACTGGGGACTGATGCTTACTACCTTCTACCTCAGGTCTCAGTCACTGTTCTGACTTGCTGATACAAAAATCCCATGCCCAACACCAAAACAAAGTGAAATAGGGGAGGGCTCTAGAAACATGAAAATCTAAGCAGGAATTTAAAAAATCCATCCTGGTGAGTGGCTGAGATGAGGTAAGGGAGCAGAGTTACCAACCCCATGGCAGTCATCACACTGCTTAACGTAGCCCCCATAGGGCACCTGGATGCTCCAGTCCCGAGCATTGACAGCCTGGGAGAAAGGAGAGGTTCCAGAAGGCAAGGGATGAGGGGTGCATGCTGCTCCTGGGAGCTGCCAGGATCTCGTGGGGAAGGTGAGCTGTCAAACAGGAAGATGAGTTTGCTCTGGATTAATGTGGTGGTTTTGTTATAATAAACTCAGCTGGTAGCGGGGGAGGTCTGGGGTTTTCATAACTACAAGGGAGGGTCTTGAGAGAAGGTGTTGGGTGTTCATGCTCAGTCTGTCACACACCCAGACTGTGGGTGGTTGGAGTCTGCAATTTTTAGAAGCAATTAACATGAGAAAAAACCCCACTGACTTAGTGAGGTGAAGCAAATATCATACATTTCAGTACAATTTCAAAAGGGTTTTTTCATCTTTACACTTAGCTAATGCAGTGCAGGAATTTCCTTTTATTTCTCTCAATTGGGATTGAATTGAATCAAGATTTTAATTCCATTTATTTCATGATCATGCCAAAAAATCCTATACAAAAATGCTGTGGCTACTGACTGATAAACAATGTGCTCAGGGTTTAGAAACCAGCCCCTGACAGCTGTTTTCTGTTTGAAGTTTCTTACTGGCTCAAGTTTTTGGAAGTTCAGGCTTCTAGGCCCAGCTGCCATCCAGCCTGGTAACCACCCCAAACTCACCTCTCCTGTTGTTACTCTAGCATGTTCAGTGAGAGTCCAATTGCAAACAGCTGAAGTTGGATACTGATTCCCTCTGTGCAGGGCATGCTGGAGTCTTATGTCCTGCTGGTCTTGGAGTGAATTGAACGCAGGAGATGCAGCAGTAGGTGGACTTGATCATTTTGATTTTCATAAGAAGCTGACCAACCGATGCCAGTGGAGGACAATTCCTCTTAATTATTTTAAATCATCAAGTGGCTTTAGTAACCAGGGTGACACATGAGCATGAGGCTGCCTGCTCTTTTCCAGGCAGGAGTGGGTCCTGGCAGAGCTGGGCTCTGCCCGTTCCTGGCCCCTGGAGCTCAGCTGTGGGATGGTGCTGAGTTGTCAGCTCTTCAGAGTTACTGCTGTCCTCTGGCACACATTTATGTGCTGGGAAGCACAACAGTGCTGGCTTCTGGCTCGGGTCTTCAGAGGCCGCTATGACACCAATAAGTAAAAGTTAATTGCAAATTTATTTCCACGTAGCAAAAAGGGAAAAACACTTGGGGCCAGTTTCCTTTAAAGAAAAAGGGAGGAAAAGCCTGTTCTACACCCATTTGATTAACCTGTGCTGTTAATCACTGCCAGGTTTATGAACCTCTATTACAAACTTGTTACTCCAAGGGGTTTCAGTTCAGTGATTGAAAAACAGCTTTAGGGCCTGGGTAGGTATGGGTAGTAAGAAGTACAAGTAGCAGTGCTGAGCCTTTGAAGAGGTGTATAAATAATTAGCAACATATTTCATGTGGACTCTTTCGTCAAGATATCCTGTCAGACCTGGGATTTTATCAGAACATGACAAAAATGTAGAAAGAGCTCTACATTTATTCCAGCATAACAATGTTGATATCTAAAATAATTTGCTGCATTAGAAGCTATTTTAGGTCACAGGTAACAGCTCTGCACTGCTGAACTGCTCTATCTGCTGAGGCTTCTTCAGAAAGCAGGTATCTGAAAAGTTCTTTATACTCTCGAGTCTTTTGAATTTTTAGATCCTTATTTCATGTTTGCAAAACATACAACGTAGGTGAAAACCTGAACTGCATCTTAATAAAGCAAAATGATGAATAAATAGTAACCCATGCAACTTCAGAAGCTGGAGGGTAATACAGCAGGTAAAATAGAAAACAAAGAGGGAAACATCTCAAAACTCTCCAGTGGGGGGGTGAGGGGAGGGAAACACAACCAACCAACCAACCTCTAGGACACATCCTGCCATACACGTCCCTGCCCATGGCAAGGGGGTTGGGACCAGATGATCTTCAAGGTCCCCTTCCAACTCAAACCATTCTATGAATCTGTGATACCCATGTATCTCACCCAAAGGTGACAAAAAGTTTGTTCTTATTAGTAAACAACAAGCACAAAGCCTAATGAAAAATACCTATCTGGAAGCTGATGGCATTGCAAGTGTCATACATATTGAGCCCAAAACTGGTTTAATCATCCCAGTGGGTTTAAGTTTGCTGTTTATTCTGTTGTTTGGGGTTTTTTTTTCCTGCTTATGTGGAAAAACAATTTGCTTTTTTGAGCAATTCCTTCTGCTCTCCCATTTTCAAACACTAATCCCTATCTCTGGAGAACAGCGCCGCCTCCTTGCATATGGCTTTGCTCATTCCCACCTGGAGGAGCTCAGTGGGCTTCAGCGTGAGTTTTGTCCAAGGAAGAATTAATCTAATTCACCCAACATCACCCAGCACCTGCTGGTGTGTGTAGGGCCCCTATGAGCAATCATGCACTCAGACACAAAGGTTATTTCAGCAGAAGTGTGTCGGTCTCTGATATGTTCGGAAATGCTAATGGGACTTCCACGAGGTTGGGACTTTGAATTTGGAAACTAAAGCCAGGATTAGCTTCAGTTGTTTAGAGCACTTGCTCTATTAACCTAAATAGAATCAAGATTTCACTCTTCACCCTTTCTACCAAGAATTTCTGCCCAGCTTTGAAGTCTCGAGGAATAAATCAAATTCAAAGAATGAACTTCACTTTTGCCTCCAGTTCAAATGTTTGGGCTGAGTGGAGGTATCTAAGTGCAAGACCATAGGTCAGTGAATTTCTAAGTCATGGACATGAGGCATTTCCTGCCCCTTTTACTTACACTAGGAGTACACAGACCTGTTTAGATAATGACTACAGTTATTTTTTTTAAATAACTTTAATGCTTGTGTGCATTTGTATTTTAAGAGACTAGTGCTTAGGCACCAGGTGAAATACCTAGATAGATACAAAGACAGCTTTTCTCCTTAACAAAGCTCATACTTCCCACCCTGCTTTTAACCTGGAAGAAATGCTGCAGAAATCCATGGGCATTACCAAGGCAAAGTGTGCAAAGGAAAAAGCAGGTCCATATTTTTTTTCTAGCTTCAGTCTCTTGTGGTGTCTGCTGGAAGCTGACATTAACTTGTGTATTTCATATTCCCCTGTCAGACTGACTTATTTGGTAGCCACCTTTGTGGTGAGCTTGGGTGTTATTTCCACAGTAGCCCACGGGGCAGGTATTACCCTTGACAGGTGAGTGGAAGCAGTGCCACTCAGCCATTACTTTTTAATATGCTAACCAGGAAAACGAGCCTTTTAAGTGCCTGACTTGCAGGAGGTCATCATTAGTCTGTCAAGGTATTCCTTTGCTGCCATCTTCTATAAATGTATTTGATATGGCAACTCCCAGTTATGCTGTTTTGAGCAGATGAGATGCACTGTTTATGAAAACAGACTTCTTAAAAGCAAGCTGTGGTGGCGGGTAAAGGAGGAGAGGTTGTTTACAATATTTTAAGCCAAACGGTTCCTTTGGCAGGAGGTTTTCTGTAACAAGTGAGAACAACAAGAATTAGCTCTCTCAGCACTTCAACAAGCAGAGATTTTTGTCTGTAATGAGAAGAATGAGACTTGTTTGACATAAACTACAAAACAACACAGCAAAGATGAAGAAGGAGGGCAGAAATACATTACTGAAGGTGAGAAGAAACAACTTCACTGCTCTACTGTGAATTCAAGATTCTCGCTCATTATAATGTATAATTACAGCTGGCATCATTCCAGAGGAGGGGTTGAAAGAAGGTAGGTCTTACCAACTGTGCTAAATCCTGTTGGGGAACTGACCACAGCAGCATCCCACCTGAGCCTGTGTAATCCAAAAGATTCCTGTTTTATTCTTCTGTACCAGGTCCTTCTTTATGCAGATATGCAAATTCTCTTTGGACTCCTGAGGTTTGAAAACTGATTAGAATTTTTATCTTCCTTCGTTAAGGGTAAAAATAGGCTATCCCAAGACAGACAGCCCCCCAAATTATATACTGATCTGAGAAAATGGGAATAGCTTACTTTTGCCATTAAATGAATAACTTCTTTCAGCAACTGTGGTTGTGCCTCTTCTGAAATTTTTGCTGTCTTTCTGAAATTTTTAGCTGTTTAGTGATATGTTTACTAATGCCAGGTTCTATTTACTTGAAGTAGTCCACTTGTCATGTGTCATTAAAAAGCTCATCTTAGGTTTACTCTCTATATCTAGTACGTGACAGAGCACAGCAGAGAGATTGTGTGTTGCTATCCTGATTTCCTCTGCATTCCTCCTAAGGAGCAAAGCTTGAACTTAAAGAGACTGGAATGAAGTTTGGCTGACTGTGTGTGGGTAGACTATGTCTTTGCAGCCTCTAGGACGTGGGCTTTGTTTTTAGAAACAATGGTGGAGCCAGAAACTGTAGGACAAAGTGAATATTTTTTGATTTCAAGCTTGGGATGGTTATTGGTGATCTCCTGTAATGGAACCTGATTTCCTTCTATGACAAGATGATTTGCTGGTCAACAGTGACTGCACATGAGCCAGCTGTGCCCAGGGGGCCAAGAAGGCCAATGGCACCTGGCCTGCATCAGCCATAGTGTGGCCAGCAGGACCAGGGCAGTGACTGTACCCTGTACTGGGCACTGGTGAGGCTGCAGCTCGAGCGCTGTGTCCCGTTCTGGGCCCCTCAGTGCAAGAAAGACACTGAGGTGCTGGAGGGAGTCTGGAGAAGGGCAATGGGGAAGGGGCTGGAGCGCAAGTCCCATGAGGAACAGCTGAGGGAGCTGGGAGTGTTTAGCCTGGGGAAGAGGAGGCTCAGGGGAGACCTTATCACTCTCTACACTCGCTGATAGAAGGTTGTAGCTGGGTAGAGGTTGGTTTCTTCTTCCAGGTAACAAGTGACTGGACCAGAGACAATGGCTTCAGGTTGCACCAGGGGAGGTTTAGGTTCGATATTAGAAAATATTTCTTTACCAGAAGTGTTGTCAGGCATTGGAACAGGCTGCCCAGGGAAGTGGTGGAGTCACCATCCCTGGAGGTATTTAAAAGATGGGTAAATGTGACACTTAGGGACATGGTTTAGTGATGGACCTGGTAGTGCTGGGTTGATGGTTAGACTTTCATCCTAAAGGTATTTTCCAACCTAAATAATTTAGTAATTCTATGATTCTAAGTCTTGTCTGTGCAGATTTCCTTCTGTTTGGACACAACTGTGTGCTGCTTATTAATATTTCACTTGTGCACATGCACGCAGCTAAGAGTGGTGCTTATCTATGCATAAAAAGGCTATTAATAACTGATCCTGTGTGTACTGATTATTTGTCAGAATCTTATTACAGAAGCAATTCTTTTTGCCCAATTCCACCCTGGTGCTAGAGGCTCCACCTACTTATGCTTATACCATCTCCATGCCAGCCCGTAATTTTTTGATTAGGTATATGAGAATAGCTAAGAAAATCAAGATGCCTAAGGATCTTCAAGCAACTCAATAATTTTAACAGAAGAGTTTAAGAAGAATTATTTGGAGCTATTTATTCCTTTTATTTCCTTCTGGCAGTGCTATTTCCTTCACTAGAGATATTTGGGGAAAGTAAAAATGTGTGTTAGAGCCAAAGGGGTGTCAATTTTTACCTACAGAATTTGGTTTAGACCCTGGTCTGTTATGAAGCTATAAAAAGGATTAACGGGATTGTAATCAAAGATGCCAAACCAGGTTAGCTCTGCTAAGCAAAAAAAAAAAAAAAAAAGTATTTCATTGAAGTAAACATTTATGGGGTTACCCCTACTTATAGAGGAGAAAATCATCCATGCCTTTTGTGAGCATCTGGATATATATTTTTAAAATGAGGTTATATATGGTCTACTGGACTTTATTTTTTGTCTATATGGTGAAAGATTTATTAGAATCAGCAAGAGGAAAATTAATCAGGAGAGTTCTTGCAATTTCAGGTCTATGGTGTCTGTTTGGAAAACAGGGTATCTTTTTGTAGGTGGTGGGTTTTTTCCCCCTCAACCCTGTTACGAACTTTAATTAAACCAGGTACCCATATGTTTACACAGAAAGACAAATAGTCTGTTTGTTTCAGCAGCTGTTCAACAAGCCACCAGCACAATCAATTAGATTAATCCCAGGAAATAAAACTTGAAATAAAGATGATACCTGAAATCATTTTTATTCATGGTTAGAGACCATGCAGATTCTTTTGACAAGTTGAAAAATCTTATGGGTGATGTTGAAAACTTCAATGTACAAGTGCTAATTCAATTTGAGGGCAAAAAAACCCTGTCTTGATAGAATGGTTTCTGTAGAGATATTACTGGAATAGCAAACCCCCAAGCAATACAAAGGCAGCCTGAGTATTGTATGCTCATTACCTGAATTTTCAAACACTTAACAACTGTGAAAAGTATGAATATGCAAAGCTTCCAGACTCTGACCAACATTTTCCTTTTTCTCTTCTATTCCTGGAATGAAAAAGCCAGTGGTTTATGTCAGTGCATATATATAACTGCCATTAACTCAGTTTAAAGTTGCATACGATATAAGGTCACAGGTCTCTAACTCAGCAGAACATTTAAGTAAATCAGCCTGTTCACCAGCTGCAGCACCTGAAATATGTGTGTGAGTGCTCTGTTGAACTGGGGCTAAAATTTCATCTCTTGTATCTTCACAGCTGCTCTGCAGGGGAGATAAAAGGTGGACCGGGCATAGACAGCATATTAAGAATTTATTGAATCACAACAGTGGAGATTTAAAATGCTAAAATAGGAATGAATTCTTGCCTTTAATGGTGAGGATCCTAAATAGTCATACTCTTCTCTAGAAGATAAGACACAGAAAAGAGAGACTTGCACTGAATGTCTTATATGAGGGAATGGTTTGAATAAGAATTGCCATCCCATGTGGAAGACCCCTTGACCTCCATGAGCATTTCAGGGGCTTATTGCCAGGTTGAGTCTGAAGGCTGCAAAAGCAGTGTTAATTTGCCTAATTTTAAGTTCTTGGACAGATCATGCAAGCTCTTGTTTGCATTATGTCTGAATATTTTGTGGCAGCATTTTATGAAAGGTAACGGATCATCCCTGATGTTGTAACTGGAAATATGGAATACCACAAGCTGTACATCACAGTTATTCTGGCATTGTTGCCTGACCCTTATCTTTTGCTTTTTCTCACATGAGCAGTGCCACCAAATATTGATAGACAAAAATTCCCCCTGAGATTTCTGTGCAAGTCTTGGGATCCTGTGCTTGCTGATGAATTTTCAAAGCTTTAATATCTAATCTTGAACAAGTGTCTGTGGTTTTTTTTAAAGCTAAAATGTTGCTATAAATAAAGAACACCAGTCTCTGCAGGTTAAGGCTAATGGGTCAATAATGAATCTGTTTATATTAGATTGTCTCTTAAATATAAGAAAAACATGTTTTAAAAATTAAAAGGCTGAAGAATGACACATGAAAAAAGCAGTTGGTGTGCAATGAATGCTTTTGTCATTTACAAGCCAAGTTTTTATTCTGTACAGACATTAAAGGATTTATTCTGGGCATTTTCTTCAAAGATAGTTGTAGTCTTTCTCCTGCCTGCTAATTCTTGCTGGTGCTGTTTGTAAGTGACTTCTCAGCTGCTTGCGTCCCTCGATCATAGGCTGGAAAAGATCTCTAAGATCATCAAGTCCGACTGTTCCCCCAGCACTGCCCTGTGCACCACTAAACCATGTCCCTGAGTGCCACATTTGCATGTCTTTTAAACACCTCCAGGGATGGTGACCCCCACTTCCCTGGGCAGCCTGTTCCAGTGCTCAACTACACTTTTGGTGAAGAAATTTTTCCTGCTATCCAATCTCAACCGCCCCTGACACAACCTGAGGCCATTTCCTCTTGTCCTATTGCTTGTCACTTGGGAGAAGAGATTGACCCCTGCCTGGCTACAACCTCCTTTCAGGTGGCTGTAGAGGGTGGCAGGTAGAGAAATATTCTAGGTTATGACAAAAGTACTGAGGGTCCAAGGAAAGAGCTTGGGAACAGCTGTATTTTCTTCAGGCTCCCAAAGTCCTGTGGATGGGACCTGTTGGAGCATGTGTTTGCACCTTCTGTTCAGTCTGAATGCTCCTGTTGTCTTTCTGTGAAAACCAAGAGGCCAGTTGAGCACCATGGGGTTGTGTTTCAATGTGGAGATAGGCAGTGATGTGCCCTGGGAGCTGAGAAATGCTTCATGATCCTTAGTGTATGCTAAATTACAGTGGAGGAGTGAAGGGGGAATGTCACTGCAGTCTGGAAGTGTGGCTGGGATTTGAAATAAGACTTGCTAAAAGCACAGCTGCTCACTCCAACATCTCCACAGTGAATTTTCTCAATGGACAAATTTTTTTCTGGAATTCTTCATGTCTCTATAACTTTAATCTAAAATGTGAAAGTCAGTTCAAGTTTCTGCTTAAATGTTGTCTAAAAAACGTGTCGAACTACATGCCCACTGTAAATGTGTAGTAATTTATGTGTTAGCTAGCACATATACATTTTACTGAGCTCAAGAAATTAGGTTATGAGAAAAGAAACCTGGTGGTCTTCAGAGCAATAAATCATTTGTAAAAAATGCATCTCATGAATGAAAACAAGGGAGGAATGGCATCACTTTTATGTGCCCAAGCTTCAGAGCATGACTCAGTCTTAGCTATGGTGGACACTGCAACTACTGGCTGGGATTTATGGCTTTAGCTGCTGTGTGGCTTCCTAGCTGAGAAATGACAAGTAAAGTGAGCAGTAATCAATATGCTGCTGCTTTTTGGAGTTGCACACCTTTCCCAATAATCGATTCAAATTTCTGTTTGGCCATCATTGCTAAAGAAAAAAAGGGCCTTGTGAGAATAAATGAAGCATCCTATTGCTTCAGACTGTGCTATGTCTGACTTGTGCAAAATGACTTGGTGTTAGCTCTGTAGCTTTCCTTTTGCATAAGAAGGCTGGCTCTGTACTTTGGAATGCTGAATAGAAAATTAAAAATGCAGGCCAGTCTTCGGGAACATTTTACTTACTGTTTTAATAAACTTTTGTTTATGCCTAGAGGTGCCATTAAATTACCAGCCAGACATTAATATACAGTACACAAGGGATCTTGTATATAAGCAATGATTATTACTGCGTGACTCAGATGGAGCTTGCTGTGCACCCAGAGAGCTGCTGGACGGGAGGTGAAGAGGGAATACCTGTCTGGGTGGAGAGTGGTGCTGCTTAGGCAGTATTGGATGTGCCAGTGGGTTGGGCATGTTTAGAGGAAAGCCATTTTCCCACAGCAGAAGCATGATGTAAGGGGACAGTGGTCATGGCAGAAACACCTCTGCTTTCTTTCACAAAATGACAGACGGCAAGCACATGGTGTGGATGATCCTGGAGCTAATGGTACTAAGCATTTTTAAGCCAACTATTACTCTGGACCCACTTAAAAAAAGAGCTTTATTTCCCCACCAAGCATCTGCTTCAGCTGCTGATTCTGGCTGTGCAGGGATGCTGGAAATGGTTAATTTCCAAGCATGGCTTCCTTCCTATGCCACTGTCTCCAGAGTGAGAACAGCACCTACAGAAGCAAAGACTGCAAGAACGAGCTGGAGTTAAATGTGAGCTACAGACACCACACCGGAAAGCCTCTGAGTAACAGGGTTGAGGGGTAAAATCAGGGTGATGTGCCTTGCTGCAGGTCTTGTGATTGCCTCCTACCACAGACAGGTACAACTTCAAATGCAGGATTGCAGGAGTGTTGTAAGTTCATCTAGAAGGAAGAAATTCAAAATCCCTCCAGCTCCTGAAAAAATGTATGCCAATTAATTCTGAATTGGGATTTTCCTTTACATTTGATCTACTTAAGAATGCACCACAAGGAAAGCTTCCTGTGAGGAAAGCTTAGAAATGCTCTCAGGGAAAAGGCACCATCGTAACTCTCCCACTTCCTAAAGGGATCAGGGTAGAGCTCTGCTTAATGCACATCCTCTAAAGGAAATATAAGGCCCTACCTCACACAGCCTCTTTAGGTTCTGCTGAAAAAAACCCCAACCAGATGATCCTCCCCATCTCTGCTCTAACTTCCCTACTGCACTTGCTGACTGACTTGTACCTACTAAAAAAATAAATTAGTTCCTTCCCTCACTTACTGCAGCTCAAGGCTGTGGCATTAAAGCCACTTACATGGAAGGGAACGGGGGAGATTGGATGAGACCTGTGAAATGAACAATACAAAATCGCCCAAGGATGACTGGTGCAGCATAAGCTGGATAGATGTCAGGCAGGGAACAGTGCTGCTTGGGAGTCTTTGTCAAGCCCTGATTATGTTGTAGGAATATATCAATTTCACAAAAGAATAACTCTGTTTTCCCTGGGAACAGGAAAGAAGGCAGAGCATCCCAGGAGCGGACCTATTCAGCAATGTCCTGGTAAAGGCATGGGGCAGAGGCTGAACATGAGAGAAGGGAGGATAAGAAGGTTTAGCAGCTGTGTTGGCTGTGCCAAAAAAGCAAGTGGTGGATGTTTGAGCCCTGGATATGACAGAGGTGCAAAAGTCTTGCCTCCTGGTTAGTGAGGCAGCAGTAAGGGAAATGAATTCACAGTGCAAGGAGAGCAGCAGGCTTGGATAGAAATGACTTCCCCTTCAGGCTCTGTCCCTCATGGCACTGTTTACCTTGAGATAGTTTGGATCCCAAAACTCCTATCTCAGTCACTTTAATCCTCTGCTCCCCTGCCATCTCCTTCTCTTTGTTTAAATAAGCAGTTTGGGCTGGACACTTCTGGAATAACAACTGCATCCAAAACTTCCATCAGATAGTGCTGACTTCATGATTTGTATCTGATTAACTGCCAAAAACCGAGGCAGTCAGATTTTCCTTCTATTTGATGGTTGGAGGGGCTGTGTTTTTTTCCGTGGTTTTGTTTTCAATTTATGTCATTATTTGCCAGCAAAACACAATCATGTCCTTTGTTTTAGTTCAGCTTTATTCCCTTGTCCTCGTGTGATACCGTTTTAGGCACAAAGCGTCCCAGTTTTTTCATACTTCATAACTTATTAATGCTGCAGACTGTGGGATGAAGAGTTGTCAGCAACCTCATTCTTTATGTATTGACAGATATAATATCTGATTTGTTATTAGATAGCTTTTAAATGATTTCTTCCTCTCTGGTTACATTTTTCCTAATTATTTAGTGCATTTCCCCATAACTTATCTCCCTTCTTGGCCCTGCTTCTTCTTTTTTTTTCCTCATCTGCTTTCTCATTAGACATTTTTTCACTTACATGTGAACCTGGTCAACATCAGACATACCATACCCCATCTATTAATGTGCTCTCATGCCTCTTTAGGAGAGGATATGTAGGAATGTGTTCCTCTTGGGGCTGACATATGCAGCACTTAGAAGAACTTACATTCTTGTGACATCACTTCCTAGTCCGTTTTAAATCAAGGCCAGATAGGCTGGGATCAAATGAATATATTTGCAAATACTGTGGAATTTACTTCAATGCAGGTAAATGATGGCACTGTCAAGTTATGTGTCTGTGAGATTCCTGTGGAATGCATTTTGCTTTTCTCCAGACTGAAGGAGTGCTGGGTGCTGGCCTGTGGTGAAGACAGGACACAGCAACGACCTGCAAAGGTCCAAGAGGTGTAACAACAGGTGCCATGTTTGTCAAACTGACAAATCTCAGGAAGTGCAAAGCTTTCTCTGGCATTCTCCCTCAGGGAAGCTGATGAATTGGCCCTGTTTCTTTGAATCTTTAAACTCTTAATTAATATTAAAATTAAATTTAATAGACACAAGAAAAATAAGGCTCTACCTTCTGTCCAGCTAACAGAATACAGTTTGGAGCACGGGCTGTCCTTCCTTTTGGACAATCCCTTCTTCTAGAAGATAACGCTGAAGCTCCTAAAAGCCAGCTTTCAACAACCTTAAGACAAACCTCCTAGAAACTTCTAGCACCTGATTTCCCAGATGGCTGCTCCTTCCAAACTCGACCTTTGTGACAGGTTCCTGATTTCAGCACTAGAGGGGCTGGGGTGACTGCTCTCCTCTTTCTGCTTTCTGTGATTTGCATGCTCTTCCCATTATGAGTGGTTAATTACTCTAAAAGCATTGTAAAACTTTTGCATCTGCACATCTGTGCATCCACACCCAAGAATAAATCTCCTGCTTCTCTGCTATAAAAGTACAGCACAGACTTTTGAAGTGAAACTTCTCATGTTGTAGGTATTTTGGTACGATGATTATAATATTAGAAGGTTGTTTTTGTAAGTATAAGGAGAAAAAGATATAAAGGTATCCCCATGTTATCTCTGAAGTCTTTTATTTAATAGGTTAAATCCAGCTGTTCATTGGGAAATTGTCTAGGGAAGCTATTTCCTGTTCTTGCTATCATTTTTCAGGTTTAAATATGTACAGCTTTCCATGGTTTTAGAAAAATAATTTTTTTGTCTTATGTTTTTGAATTGCAGTTGAAGAAGCCCATAATCTATATCAAGAGCACAGCTTTATTATGCCAATAGCTTTTCTTCTCCTTTTTAATTTTTTTAAATGCAACCTTCTGAATACATTATAGCCTTGCTGTCTACTGGGAAACCATATTTCTGTGAAAAAGTGATAAACATGAAAATTTCTCTAAATCTCTATAGTCTCTTGGTAGTCTAGGAGGAGAAGTCAAGAGAATATCATGAGTGTAGCATCAGTAAACCAGGTTCTGTTTCTGTGTAAGGACAAGCAGGTTCTAGGAATGGGATCAGCAAAACCCCCACTTGTTATCTTTTAGATTTTCTTCCTAATGCCTGAGATTATCTCATGAAAATTTCACACTGAGCTCTTAAGTAAAAGAAAAATTGCCTATTTGTTGAATAACTAAATATGCAAGAGGACCTTTTATCACAAGTTAAAAACAAAAAAAGTATTATGCATTAAGGTCTCTGGGGAAAAAAAATATTAGACCATAATAATAAACCCAAAGATTCACAAAACCTTTCATCATCTTACAGCTTCTATTTAGAAAAGCATACTTATGTGTGTTTAAGTCCCATTAAGTGCTGTTCTAAATTCAACTTGTACATAATTCCTGCTACTGCGTTATGATAAGGGTAGTAAGTCCTGCAGCTGGCAATACCTAAGTGTTTATAGGTATTCAAAAATATTCAATAGCAACCACCAAAAGATCCCTTGCAGATGCCTAAAGCAGCATAAGCACCTAGGCCAAGACAGAATAAAGACCTGTAAATTCCTCTTCCACAAGGAAATCCAGCTAATGGGATCAGTACAGCAATCTCTTCAAGAGCCTGAGAAAATCTGAGATCATGCCACTAAGTGCTTGTGAGAAATATAAATGTGTTGTAAACCGCCTCCCATATATTTCCACTTTTTCTCCTCAACTTTCCTATTTATAATTAACACCTCTCTTTATCTTGTTCATTCTGAATATCTTTGTTCTTTTCAAGCTAAATTATTTAATACTATCTCTTCCTCTCGTTTAAGCTCACTTTATCTGGTGATCCCCTCTCCTTTATATTAAAATCTCTCCTGTCTAAACGCATAATCAGATGACATCTGCTACTCAGGAGCATAAAAATCCACATTCCCTAAAATAACTGTGCAGTTATTAGGCAGTGAGGTACATTGTGCAGATCAGAGGCTGGGCACACAAAAGGAATAGGCTCCACATGGCACAAAGGGGAGCCAGCATCTCGGCATCAGTTACAAACCACACAAAGCTGGTAGTTCAAAATGTGAAGCCCAGAAATGTCCAGTCCACTCCTGCATCTTTGCAGACATGCAAACCAGTCCCTGCTCACATGAACAGTCCTGTTGGTTTCAGCAGGCTAGGTGCCGAAACCAACAAAAGCTTGGTGCCACGTAGCTACACGTGTCACTAAGCTTTTGTATTATGCAGAAGGAAGCACCAGGGCTTTTGGAAAGCATCTGGAAGCCCTGAGGTATGTTTGCAGTTGAACAAAAATGAAAATTTGGTCATGTGAAATCAAAGACATGCTAAATTCTTGTTCCTGTACTAGGTCTAAGCCACAGCTAAATACACGCCAAAATGTTTTTGTACAATGTAACAGAGAACACACATACATGTGTGCCAGACCATTCCAGATCTGTTTGAGTCCTGGTGTTTAACTAGAATATATGTATTATCTGTATGGGAACATGAGGAGGAATGTGAAATGTTGCAGGAGACAGTTTTGGGTGACAGGACAGACACTGGATTGTCCCTCTCTAATAGTGACCAAATGCCTCAATACAGATGATAAATTCCCTAGCAGTAGTGATGCTGTCTTGCAGACAGATGTAGGGTGTGCAAGTGTCCTGCCAATTATACAGTTCACATGTAGTGCTTTCTTCCTTTCTGTTCCACTCTGGTGGGACAGGGCAGGGCTTACAGAGTGCTCTCTTATTTAAAAGCAGGAACAGTTTCATCTATTTAATCTAAAAGACATACAAGCTTATCACAGTAATAGCAGGGCAGCTTTAAAAAAAAAAAAAACAGCAAAAATGCCTTTGTACAAGTCTGTTGACACACAGCTTAGAATACACACAGCTTAGAATATCTGCATGTGATTTTAAAGATTACAAAAGAAGAGAGCCTTGTGAACCTGTGTATTTTGTAATTCACTTGGCAAAAGATATTTATTACAAACTTAAGATCTTTTGGAAAAAATTTAAAGGCAAAGCATCCACTTGAAGCAACAGAGTCTCATTAAAGCTTATCTTTTTATTTTGAGTATAGATGGAAGTTCTGTTATGTCTGATGGCCATTTGTTTTTGTGGGGTTCTCTTGCTTGTTTGTGGTTTTATATATATATATATATATATATATATATTTCTTAAGTGTTCTAAATGTAATACCCAGTGAGATATCTCATCCTTCTTTAGACAAGGAGAAACAAGCTTGGGACTGTGCACAGGAAGTGACCCTTTGGAGGGGAAATTGAGAAGCATCTTCCAGAGCCTAGGACTGAAACTGAGGTTTCTAACTTGCCCATTACATCTGCTGTGAGTAAATATCTGAAACTTGTTGGCAAAATTAACTAGAATTAACTTGAACAGTAAGCAAAATTAAAATTTTCTGATTAGTATCCACTTGCAAAGAGTGAGGGGCAGGATTACTACCATGTAAAAACTGTGATGCAAAAGCCTGGTGAGACTGCTGTCTTTATTGCAGGACTGAATTTTATTGCCAGACTGAGCATCCTCCATACCTGCCCTTCTTTGCATCCCTCTGCAGCTTCTTCGGAATTGATACTGCAGCAATTTCATTCTCTATAAAACTTCTAACTTCTGAGTTAACTTTTGGCCTAAACAGATTATTCATTATGTTTTTTCCTGAATTGTGCTGAATCTGCTCCTACCGTCTAGACCTGCTGGTGCAGTGTGAGGCCTCTGCACCTCGTAACACATCAGTCTGGCTGGAACCCCTAGGAACTGGGTGAAAAGTCTACTTCCCATCTCTGCTAGGAGCTCCAGGGCTGTGTACAAATTCACAACAAAAACCACCTGGGAAACCATGGACATCTGCCTGTTCTCCTGCTGTGTTCAGATCAGAGGGCCTGTGCTCTTGCTGGTGTGCTTTCAGAGCCACGTACAAAAAGATATGCATGCTCTGATCCATGAATGGCGCAGATGTCCTGGAACTAGGGCCACTTGTGAGTGAGTATCCACAGAGAGATTTAATATAGTTTATATGACAAATATTAACTGTACATCTTCATCTGATTTATCTCTCCTGCACAGCAATCAAATCCTCCAACTAATCAAATCCTACGCTCGTTATAATCACAGCTTGCTCTAGATGAACACATTATGCATTTATTTTCTCCCAAAACAGCCAACCCGCAGTGGCTGCACAGGGCAAATGCAGTGAGGTTTTGCAATCTGTCTCTCCCACCTGAGAAGGGAGCGAGGATCAACATGTACTCCAGTAAACTTTAGTGAAGCAGTGAAATGTATAATCATTTTAAACCGCACAGTTTGGATCTGTTTGCGGATGGGACAAGGCACGTTCCCTCCCATATCCAAAAATTTCGTCCACGTTTACGCAAGTGAACCTCCCAGGACGCGCAGGGATAATACCGCTCTTGGAGATCGCAGCTGAGCTTTCAGCAGTAAACATTTATTTCCTTGATAGCAGAAAGCCTGTGGCAGGGCTATTCCTTGAAGCCTGAATACATCCGCAGAGGCTGTGCAGGATGAACTTCCCTAACTGTTTAGGAATCACGCAACAGAGCAGCCGTGTGTGCGAGAGCCCTGCGGGACGGGGCAGCCGCGGCAGCACCGGTGGGAGCCGCTGAGAGACAGCGCGTCTCGGGCTTTATCATCTCCTTGTTAATGCGACTTGGAGCGCGGTGGCCGGGGCGGGGGCTGGGCTGATGAATCCATCGGGGAAGCGCCACAAGAGGGGAACAGGGAATGGAAAACGTGGGTCGAGCAACAGGATGAGGTTTTACAATGCTGTTTTAGTGGAAGTGTTTTTAGCACTGAGGGAAACCAGGGAACGGCCCGCCGCTGTCGGTACCGCTGCCTTTGGGTCTGCCCAGAACGGACAGGCAGGCGCTCTGTGGGAACTCCAGGGCGATCCCGATCCGCGTGCCCCGGGAGGCGGCGGCGCGGCGGCGCAGCGTCCGGACGGGCGGGCGGGCGTGCGCGCACGCCGGTAAGAGGTGCGTGACGCGGCGGCGGCCCCCGCCCGCCCGGCGCTCCTCGCTCCCGCGACCAGGGCTGCGGGGAGCCCGGCTGTCGGTGTTTGCCCGGCCACCAACGACCCGCGCCCGCCCTCACGGAGAGATTCCGGATCCCGCCTCCCGCCCCGGCGCTTCCCGGCTCGCGCCCGCCCTCCCGCGCGTCAAACGCCGGCCGTCACGCGGGCGTTGTAATGTACCAAAACAGCGCGCACCGCCGCGCCCGCCCTGCTGCGCCGCGCCCGTCCAGCCCCGCGCCCGCCAGCCGGCACCGACTCCATGCCCGCGCCCTCCCCGACCCGGCCGGCGACGGCAGCCACGGCGCCGTCCCGTTCCCGCCACAGCCACCCGCGGTGTCCGCCTCGGCGTAGGGATGCGGGGCGGGGGCGGCCGGAGCCAGCGGGGGGCCGGAGCTACGCGTAGCCGTGCGGGCGGGCGGGAGGCAGCGCGGAGCTGCGCGCCTATTAGGAGATGCGTGGTAGCGATGGCGGCGGTGGGTGAGACTTTTCCTGTCAGCGGATCCGGCTGGCCCTGCCGGCGGGCGGTGGGGCCGCGCCCCGCCCCGCGCCCACAGCAGCCCGGAGCAGCCGAGCGGCGCCGGACCAGCCCGGCCGAACCGGAGCGAGTGGCGCTGGCGGAGCCGATCCGGGCAGCGGGGAGCGGCGGGCAGCGCCATGGGGCTGCTGGAGCGGCTGCGGAAGGAGTGGTTCATCCTCGGCATCGTGCTGGTCATCGCCGTGGCGCGGCTGGAGCCCGGCGTCGGCGTCAAAGGCGGTGAGTGCGGGCGCTGTGCCCCGGTGGGGGCAGCGGGAGCCCCCGGGACTTTGCCAGCTCCCGTCCCCCGCCGTGCCGGGTCCCTGCCCTCCTTCTCCGCCTGCTTCCAGTCGCTCCTCCTCAGGCACCCGGGAGTTGCTCCCGGGTGTGTTCCTGTGCGTCTTTGCTCGGCAGTGTACCAGTGGCTGGAAGAGCGTTCTGCTCTTTTGGGATTAGGAGTGATGGAAGCCGAGTGGTGACTGGCTCTGAATGTGCTCCTGTTCAACTAAGTCATAACTTCCAGAGCTCTGGGCATGAAGTCCTGGCAGAGCAGGGTATGGATTTCTGCCATCTGGGAGCTTCCCCGGAGGTGTATTGTGGTAAACTCTCAGGTGCTGTGTTTTCTTTCACTTTATAGTAGAACACTTGTATTTTAAAGTTTTGGATTTTTTTTTTTTTTTTGGTCTTGTTGTTGTTCCCACTTACTTCCTCATAAAGGTGGGGGAAAACAGGGAAACTGATCCTGTGCAAAGTGGTATCAAGTGCTTAGGGGGCAAAGCAGATCTGCCCGTTCTAAGCAGGGAGGGCTTGGATGTTTCCCGGAACAAGGGCTGATGAAATATCCACTGTTATTTAAACATAAACAATGTATCTTTAAGTATAAACGCTGGAAGTGTCTTCTGGTTAGTTTCCATTGGAACTTCAGCTCCAGATGTTCACAGTTTTGAAGAACAAATTAAATTTTGTATTTCTTCTTCCTAATTGTTCTCCTATGGCTTAAGAAAAGGAATGTAGAGCACTTCAATAGAATTACTATAGCAGTTCCACATTACGTGAGAGGAGGAGGAATCTATCTATGCTTTTATAGGCACAGTTGTTTTTTTTTTTTTTAATTCCTTTTTTTTTTTCTTCTTAACAGAGTTGGAGTTTGAGAATAGACAGCTTCTCACTGAGGAGCCAAGCTTTTCCCCCCTCTTAGGTTCTGGGAAAAAAAGAAAGTGATTAAAAAAAAATATGGCTCTGAACACTTGCTGTGGCAACTAAGGCTCCGGTACTTCATGGAGTTCAGGGTAGGCGAATTCCTGCTGTGCAAGGATCCCTTCTAACATCTGTGTGCTGTTCTGCATTGGTGAATAGGACCCACGCGGAGCTTCTTGCAGGATCCGTGCTGTGGTTTTGGCAGACCTTAGAGACGACTTGAAATTGATAGTATCAGGTGTTTTGTCCCTTTCTGCTTTGACTGCCATGCTAATTGTTAGCAGCCATGTGGGAGATCCTTTTAACTAGAATAGGAGATGATTTTTCCTGGGCTCACTTCCTGCATGGAAGCAATGTGACGGAGCATTTCGTTTAATTCTGCTGCAAAGAGATGTCAGGCTTCGACACAGTATTGTTCCTGGGACAACTTGCTTGAAAAATCTTGGAAGCATTGATTGAAACTAGTGAGCACGTGTTCCCCATAGTGGTATCCCCTCCTCTGAAACTATGTGATCTCAGTGCTCTGAGGAAAAAAAACATTTTTTCTTAAAAGCATGAAGAGGTGAGAGGTGGGAAGTGTCAATATATGAAAAAACCTTAGTTTGTCATCTTCCAGCTGATAAAGCTGTGCATGGCAATTTGCAGGGCCTTAGTGAATGGTATGGATGGTCCAGCATCTGTACCTGTGGAACATTGTGCCATAAATAACAAAGATTTGTGTTGTTGTCACCTTCACGACATAAGCCAAGCCCTTTTTGTGTGTTTTCAACTTTGATAAATGAGCCCATTTAGTTCCCTTGTAAAAAGAATTTTTCTGACCAGGAAATAACCAGAGATGAAGGGGATCTGTTGTGACCAGAGTTCCCTGTGCTCCATGAGTGTGTGGTTGCTCTGATAGTAGAGGTTTCTCCTGTGAGAAAGAGTTCAGGTAGCCCAGTGAAAAACCCTAAACCAGAAAAAACTGTGTCCTGGAAGAACCCATATTTTAGCCAGACTAACCCACTGCGTGTCTGCTTAGTGTGTATGTGCATGTACATAGATACTCTAATCTTCTAAATGATTAGAAAAAATAGGTAATTGTGTCTATAAAATACAGTTTTCTGTATAGCTGTATGTATTTATATAATCTTTCTATTCAGTTAACATGCCATAATTTTGCAACTAGTCATGTGCTTTGTTGCAACTGTAACTCTTGCATTTCCTGTCTTATTTTTACCTTACACTTCATGTATGTAGTTTGGTGTTTTGTTTTTTTTTTTTTTTGTATTTAGCACACACAGTTTTAGTGTCTCATCAACAGAGTTCTCTCTGAGAGTAGGATTTGGGTTGAAATGACTTGAGCTGCAAATTTGACTTGTACAATCAAATCCCTCTGATTTAAGGATCATTGACCTTACTCCAGTGTGACCATCAGTGTATCATTCATCTGAGGGAGCAGAAAGGTTCCTCTCTTCTGGAGTGTCTAGGCAAGGCTGGCTTGTTTGCTGTTGCAGTTTTGCTCATGACAACTTAGGGTCACTTGGAGAGTGAGGATATTACTTTGGTCTTAAGTAGCCTGCTAATATTTTCTTTCTAACATAATATCTGGTTGAATGCTCATGAAAAAATGAGCACATACATTTTATGCCTGGTGGCCTCTGAAGGCAAAGTGTATTAAGAGAATTCATCATTTTTATAGGAGTGTAAAAAATACTATATTTTAATCTCCCTGAAAAAAATATATAAATATATACAAATGTAAGCCTTTAATAGAGAGGAACCCTTGGAGGTGCAGGCATCTGCCCTTGCCGATCTCAATTCAGCAGTGTCTGAAATGTGTTATTGTAGGACTGGAATGAACCATTTTGAACCGGTTTCTGCTGTGAGGGGAATAACACAGAATTGTATTGCCCTGAGGAAATCATTGCAAGGTATGATTTGGGTTCTCTGTGCAGGCAGACAGGTGTGTGTGTTGTAGAGCAAGAACTGAGAGGTAGCTGTGTGGGTGATATCAATGGCCCTGTGAAGGTACCAGCTAATATTTTTATTTGGGTGTATGGTTTGAGTTTGCTGATGCTGTAGTGATACTCTGGTGGCAGAACTGTGAAAAACTCCCCATTTTCAAATTTTCAGAATTTACCTGTGAGTTTCCAGTGGCCTCTAATCATGGAAATCAAATTTATATGATGACATAACTCCCTCTGCACTCACTGGTTTACTTTTATTTAAAAATGAATAGCATGCTTTCTTAATTTAATAGAAACACCATTCTTTTTTTGAGAGACTTTACTGCTTAGACTTTTTCCAGGTATTTTTTTAAGCATTCTCATTTACTCTGATATATTATATGCATATCATTATCTCTTTGACTGTAGTTCACTTTGTTCTCTATGTCTGTATTTTTTAGGACCCTTGAAACCAGAAATTACCATAACTTACATTGCCGTTTCAGCTATATTCTTTAACAGTGGACTCTCCTTAAAAACCGAGGTACTGTAATTTCTCATTGCTTCATTCCTGTTGTGCTTTAAAAAGTTTTGTGTTCCTTTTGATCAGATTTGAATGTAATTGGAATGGGGGTGGTGGTGCTGGGAGGATGGCTAACAAGAGAAGATAAATGTTAGACATTCATGGAATAACCCTCCTTGATTTCAGAAGGTGCTTCACAAACTAATGAAGATGGTGAGGGGAGTGTGAATAAATGTCACCCATCCACAGAGTGTGGGTTGTTTGTCTCTGCACAGCTTTAACTAAATTGCAGTGATGAGCACAATTTGGAGACTGGATCTACACCGTGATTGTGTCCCAAACCCAAATCAGGGTGAGATGCAGCTGTTCACTGCTGGATTGGTGGAAACAAAGACCTGGTGGCTTTAACTTACCTTGTTGGGTAGGCCAGGACAGCAGCTAGGATCAGCACAAAAGGGTTCATATGCAGATACAATACCAATATACAGGTGCAAAGTCTTGGCAATCTTTTCTCATAGGATTTCACTGTGGACAGCTGGATTTGAGGTGCTTGTTCTCTAGTGCATATCCCAGGCACTGATTTGTTTAAAATTTTGTGTCACACATTATTCAAAGAGGAACAGTCTGGGATTCAGAAGAGATGAGGGGGTATGTAAAGGAGTTGTGGAGAAAGGAAATGATGGCTGTGTGCCAAGAAGAGAAGGAGCAGCCAGAGCTGAAATGAAACACTCCATGTCTCTGCTAGTCTAGTTTTCTGATTCCTTTATGCTGTTGGCTAACGGGGCGTGCTATTCGTAAGTTGCACGATACTGATGCCTGACAGAATCATCACAATTTTGTCCAGTTATCTCCTGGTGAACTGGGATTTGAGTGAGCAGTGTGCATTCAACAAAAAAAGAAGTTTCTACACCTGTATCGTGGTTATAGTGGTAAAGTTTCCAGTGGAGGTGGTGTTTGAGTTGATGGCTGCCCTCTCCTTTGCTGTGTCCTGGCACTAGGACCTCTAGTTCTGCCAGGACACTGTGTAAGTGAACTGGGTAACTTTAGTCAGTTCTGTAGCAGCCTTATGGTCTTATGGGGATGCAGGAAGAATCCTTTGTTTGCCTGGGATGGTAATTAATCCTAGTGGAAATAGGCTGTGGAGAGGCACTCTCTTCCACAGAGAAGAGAACCCAAAACACAGCCCTGAGTAGTATTAATAGAGTGGGATTTTCTTCTTTCAGGCTTAGCAGTCTTTGCATTCAGAGAAAAAAAAGTAGAATTTCTTTCCCTGTCACTAGTTTGTATCCTTGAAACCTGGGATTTGTAAAGAAGCTGTGAGAGAAATCAGTGGCGTTATCAAAGTCTTGATTAGATTCTCAGTGCTAGTGTACATCTAACTCCTTCCAGTTAAGGTGATGTGACTGACAGTTTTCTGGGCAATGTGTCATGTCTCACTTACAACTTGCATAACTTATTTTCATCTATGGTACTAAAAGCAATATATTGATGTAAATGAAGCTTTTACAGGAGCTGAAGTTTATATCCAGGTAGCTGATCTCAGGTTGTTTTGGGAGCAGCAGTTAGGGCTGGTGCTGTTATCCAGCTTTATGTTTCATGAAGAAGCTAGGCTTTTCCTGAATTTCTGCCATGGGGGTAGAAGATAGAGATAGAAAATAACTTCTCACTCTGTACTTTGTGCTATTATTTTCTAAAGTGTATATTAAAAACAATCCTTATATGTGTTAGGTGGCCAGGTCACGTTTTTATTAAAATACTTTGAGGCATGTTTTAGTTGTTTAAGGCATAACCTGAAGATGGTATTATTACTCAATATGCCTTTTTATTGGGTTGCAATGTAAAGGGTTTCTGCTTTTGGCTTTATTTGTTCTTGACCTGTGTATCAGCTGTTCTACCTTAGATAATTGATTACTTAGATGGAAAGTGGTGTTTGGTATGCTGTATGACAGGATGAAAAGTTGTAAAAGTGTTAACAGAGGCCTTCTGATCAATCTGACAAAATTCGAAATAACTGATATTCTTCTAAGGCTACACTTGTGGTTTAATCTGCTGTGAAAGTGCATGCTCAAAAAATTTTGCTGATGTTTTCAGAAAGTAATTTACAAAATAATTGGCAACATTCAAGGAGAGCCTGTCTGTGCATGGCCTTGTTACACTTTCAGAACCAGAGGTGACCAGGGTCCTCTTACATTTGTAGAAATACTCTGTGTTCTCTGACAAGAACATTTGATTCCACCTTAATATAATGCTATTTCAGTTTTCAGTGACTGGATACCTTGCTCTTTTAAAGCAAATGCCTCCCAAAGGGCCCCAGAAATCAAATCACATACTTGAGTTATCCATTTCAACAAGGAATTTGGCAAGCCACTGAAAACACTGTTGGCTCTGTGTGGGTATTTGCTCAGAGGGGTCCAGCTATGACTATTGGAAGTGTGGCTGGATGGCAACAGGGACCCACATTGATCAGGGAGAGGCTGGGATAAGCTCCCTAAAGGCTCTGAAATACTGGGAAAGACAAGGTTCTGTCTGGTGTGCAGAAACAGAGTTGTACCGAGCAGCTTCCAGCAACTTTTTTGAGGTGGCAGATGTATTTTGGGACAAGCCCCTGTAGACTGTTTAAGAGGGTGAAAGCTGTTTGCCTCAGCATTTGTTCTGTGATCATACAGTCTAAGGCATACTATTATACTAATGACTATTCTAAATAACTCTAACTATTCTCAAAGACAATCACTAGAGGCATTTTCAAAACTGGTAGATTAGATCTGCAAAGACTTGTTCCAGTAATACATCATTCCTCCATGCAGTAGGTTGGCTATGTTGTATCACCTTTCTTGCCCCCTGGAAGTTACAATGAGGCTTTCTTTTTGTCTTGGGTTTTACTTTTGGAAGTATCACAGAGTTCTCTTAAAATCGTCTGGTTTTGAGGCATTTTCCAATTGTAAAAATATGAAATTAAAAGGGCACTTCTGTATGTGTGATATAGTGATTGAGATATATATATATATATATATGTTTAATGCATCTGAAGTGTCAGCTGGAGAATCCTAGCAAATTAGGTTTTAAATGAGAGTGTCATCAGTTCTTTTGCATTGTTTACTTGAAAAGAGTGTGAGTTACTGTGAGAAAAAGGAAGAGGAATTTTTATTTTCAGTCTGTGAGATTTGAAATGAGCTGAAATGTATAAGGCTCTTTCCTTGTACTCAAAAACCTCTGTAGAAGGTCCTTGAAATGCCTGAAAAGGCAGAAACAGAGACACAGAGCTAGCTGAAGAGTTTTTTTTTTTCTGTAAGGATACTTGATCACCTCTCTGGAGTACTCTTACACTATTTAAAATTAAATTTTTCTTTGTTGTTTTCTGAGTCTCCAGTGATGTTTTACACTTCATTTCTCTGAAATTTATGGCTTAACTGTTTTTAGCTAGCTATGGTCTTGGTATTCTTTGCTATTCTTCACCAGCCTAATTTTTTTTTTCCTATAAATTTCCTATCTGTTGCTACAATAAATAATCAAAGTCTGCTACAGATTACTTTGCTTTTTATGTTTTTTTTTTCCTTAAAAGAAAAACCAACACCACAAACGAATGCTTGGTAATATAAACATCCATAAACATCCTTTCTTTTTTTTTTTTTTTTTTTCACAGTATAAATGAGGATCACAGTTTGTGGATCTCTTTAGACAGAGAAACTTGAAATCGTGTGCTCACTACAAGTTTTCATGCCTCTTGATATCAAGGGTCAGTAAAATAAACAGCCATCAGTGCAGTTAACACAGGTTTTGAAGCAGTGGCAAGGTGCTAAGGCTGCTTGCTGAAAAGCTGCTGTTCTGAGAGCTACACTATTATTGAAGTGGTGGACAATTCTTTTGGAACAACGCCCAGGAGCAGACAGCTTTTATGTTGTCTGGATGTACTTCATTATTAAAGTGGAGATCAGATGATCCCTAAAGGTGCCTTTTTGACATGCACTCCTTTTGTATTATAACCATGGTCCTAGTTTTAAAAGCACAAATGTGATCTTACTCCGGCTGTTATGACTGCAACTTCCTCTCTTCTTTTTCTTTTGCAGGAGCTGACAAGTGCTTTGATGCATGTGAAACTACACCTTTTTGTCCAGATTTTTACACTTGTGTTCTTCCCAACAGCAATATGGGTCTTTCTTCAGCTATTATCAATCACACCTATAAATGAATGGCTTTTAAAAGGGTATGTTTAAGCATAATGGAGCGGAATATATTTGTAGCTGTCATCTTAAAGGGCTGCTTATCCTGCAACTGGTGTTTTGTTGTATTGTGAGCAGATTTTGCTGGTTGTTTTCTGTGCTTCAGCACTTTGCTGTTGAAAACAAAGTACATGCACAGGATTATCCCTTCAGGAAGCTGGTCTCATTTTTAGAAAGTCTGGACAGTCTCACGTGTAGGGAGGTTGCAACAGGTTAGCTTTCTCTTTCACAACACACAGCTGAAGTGATGTGTTGGGTCTCAAGGAAGGTGGGGAGGAAAGAAAAGGAATGCTGAAGAAAAAGCATAAATCAGTGAATAAATATTGTGTATGCCACATACTGGTCTTCTGGTTTTAAATAGTCTGTATCGAGAATTTCTTGCATGGGTTCAGTATCTGCTTCCTGCTAAATTATGGGGGAAAAAAAAGAGTAAAGTTTTTTGTAGAACAAGAACTGTGTGATGAGCAGAAACTAAGTTACCATGAAAACAGCATCTTTTAAATCTTGGGTGTACTCTGCCAATGTGCAAAGCTTCATTGGTGGTGTACCAGTGATAGATGTAAAATAAAAAATTAAAAGGTTTTTTCAGGAATGGGAGGTCAATACTTAGTGCCATGCAGGTATACTGGAATGTTTGAATGCAAAAATCAATTATTTCAGAAAACTACCAAAAGAATCCCCATTTTTTCTTACGGCTTGGTGAAACATTGCTTGGGGAGTTCCTTGTCTTAAAAGTTTAATGAAAAAGCTGCTCATGTTTATGTTTTTACAAGGCCTAAATCTAAAGGAGCATTTCATTTTGTTTGTGAGAGGCTTCTCCTGGTGTTCCATCAAGTGTGAAGTGGTCCAAATGATAGTGAAAAGGTGAAATTGAGACAACATGAATTAAAAGTTAACATTCTTTTGCTTAATAGTGTCAGTAAGGCAAGGAAATAACAAGATTGCTAATGATGGTCCTTTGCATTTAGCTATTTCTATTAAAGGGTATTCTTTAAAGTAAAATAATTGTGAAGTTTTTTCTCAGCTAGAACAGATGTGCAATTTTCCACAATAGCCAAAATTCCTTCCTAATCCATGGATTTTCAGTTTCTGAAGTGCAAGGTGAAAGAGACTTTCATGGGGTTTTTGGTTCCATTAAGCACTTCTTATTCCTTCTTTCCCATGAGTCTTATGCCACTTTGGTTCTTAGTATTTAAGGGACATGATCTGTTGCATGCACAAATGTAATTGTATGTCTATGTATGCACACCTGTAAAACTGTGTAAAACTAGAGATGTGTGTATTTTTGCAAAGAAAAGAAACACTTGTGCATTTATCTCTCTAAATGTGGAGCCTAAACTAGGCTCATTTGTCATGGAAGTGTGTCTGTGTCTTACTAGTGAGCTGCTATACTTCTGTTTGCTTCAAGCTGCCTTTCAAGCACTTGTTCCTTGAGTACTGCTTCTGATTTGGCTGTGTTTTATCTTTTAGTGCAGTAACTCTGTTGTATTGAGGTCTCATTGGAAGAGGGATCAGATTGAGGAGTTTAATTAAGGTAGCTTGGTTGGGTTTTTTTTTAAGAGTGCTTTCTTGATAAATACTGCTGTTCAGGACATGCTCAGAGCAGCAGGCACTGCACTGGGAGCTGTACCTTCAGTGTGAAGCAGGTGCAGAAGCTGAGCTCTGTCCTAATTCTAGAATAACACATTTCAAAGCAGGTCCCTGTGTGTGTGTGAGGAGCTGATGTGAGGGACTGTGCTGTGGCAGCTCTCTGTAACCAAAAGTTCATCCTAATGCCCTGCAGCTGTAGCTTTTATTCCCTTAGAAACACTAAAGTATATAAGGAAAACAGGGAGGGAGCAAGACAGGTTTTGGCAACGTTACTTCCTTATCACACATTTAGCAAAGTTTGTAGTGGAGGCTGGATAACAGCCCTCGAAAAGGCCTGGAAAAATAGGCATATGCTCCCAAGGGCATGCAGCACTCTTTGGCAGTGTGGCTCCCCTGGGCACTGCAGTTCTCCACTGCTCCCTGCACAAGGTTATGCCTGAAGGGCACAGGCCATGGTGCCTTTTCCATCTTGCATCAGAATGCATGGTAGATTCTCCCGTCCTCTCTAATGGTCTGTCCTGCTGTAAGCATTACTTGAGAGGCAGATTCAGATGGTACCAGCTTTTCACCTGTTTTTACAGCTAAGTGGTTTTTTTTTCTTTCCTTCCTCTCTCTCTGGGATGATATTAGGAGATTTCTTGCTTTGCAGTTATTTTGAAATCTATAAAATAGAGGAGAAACTGACACGCTCCCAAGAATCTTATAAGTTACTTTTTTTGTTAGCTGACTGGGTTTTGCATTGCCAACATCTGTTTGAAAAGGAGCATGAAGCAGGTTATTCATGTATGCACAGATTCACCTCTTCTTCACTTTTAGCATATAGCATTTACAGCACAGGTGGTGAAGCATGAGATGCAAAGATTGGGTGTAAGATATGACTTTGGAGATTTCACATCTAAAACATGTGACTCCAGACTCCACTACTCAGTTGTCTGTAGTGTTATCAGCAGAACAGCAAGTGTTTGGACCCCTGATGTTAGCACTCATAGCATGGCCTGATACAGTGGAATATTTCAGTTGTTGGTTGTTATCTGTAGTAGTCTGTTGGCCTTGAGAGCCAACAGAATCTGTTTGTATATTGGTAGAATTGTGTACTTGATGCAAAACAAAAGAAAGGTTTACAGGTGCATGTTTCACTACACTCAAAAGTATTTCCATTTAGTGTGTACTAGGTTTTTTTGGATTAATATTGCTTGATAGGGATTTTTATTTTTAATTCCAAGCGTGTTATTTTCAGTTTGAGAGGGTTAATGGAGATTGTATGATTAAATCTTTCCCTTATAGTATGGAAAATCCCTGCCAGCTGAGATGAATGCCCTTGCACACATTTTGTAACTCTCTGGATAACTTTGAACTTAATCCACCCCTTATTAGAGCAGGTGAGAAGTTCAAGGATCTGGCTGCCACATAGAAGAGAGATAACAGTATCACAGTGTAGGGGATGGACATCAGAATTGCCATGTGTTTGTTTGTCTGCTGTATATTTTCATATATGTTTCCAAACTTTCCTGCACCGTCTCTTTTTCCTGTATTTGTTTTCTTTTCAATATGAGCTTATTCTGCTGTGTACTGACAACTCTCTGCTGCCTCTCTCATAGCTTATTTCCCTGTAAGCTCAAGGTACTCTGTGCTTCCAAGGTGGTGCTTGGCACCTTGTGGTTGGATTTATATAATGCTTACACTGGTTGCCTCTTTCCTTTCCCACAGTGTCTGTAGCTGATAAAGTGAGTAGTGTCATTGTCACTTACCTGTTTCTTCTCTTTAGCTTCTTTTATATTTGCAGAATATCAATTGCACAGTAATACTCCCTGTTGCCTGGATTTAATACTTCTGTTTGCTACAGCTTTTTGCCACTGCCTTTCTTGGGGGTTCGACTGACATGGTTGCAAATGCGAAGTAGTTCACCACTAGTAATTGTTCTGAACTAGAATCTCAAGCTCCAGCACTTGAAATCATATGTAGATTCCACACTTTTGGGGATTTTGCAAACTATTCTATTCCATGCATTACTGTTCCTTCCAAGTTAACACAGTTTTTCTTCAGAAGCCCTATTTTACTTAGCCCCAAATTTAATTGTATTCTACTGTTGTGTGGTTTTGTGGACTACTTTGCAACAGCATTTGTGTACACGTCAATAACTTTGCTGCACAAACAATGCCAAAAAATGACAATAATAGGGTATCTTGAATTTCTAAAGTATAAGAGAAAGCTGTTGATGATTTAATGGCAGTCAGGTGATTTTATCAGGTAGTCTGTGGTAGATGTATGGAGACCTTTGTGAATGAGAGCTACAGTACTACAGATGGGGAAGTGGAGTTACAGAGAGGTTAATTTGTGCTTTTTAAGTGGTAACATGGCTCTTCACTGTGGTGATTGGTGAGAGATGGCACAGAAATGCTGCCAGCAGGAGTGCCCATCCTAGTGCAGGGCTATAACTGGTTGCAATCTGATTGCTTTGCACAGTGATAAGACCTTCTACTCAGCTATTTGGTATTTTAAGGTTGTAGGTTGCTTAGTGTTTGTCTCCTCTAAGGAATGTAACATTCTTTTTGTTGCTTTCAGCTTGCAGACAGTGGGCTGCATGCCACCTCCTGTGTCTTCTGCTGTAATTTTAACCAAAGCTGTTGGTGGAAATGAGGTGAGTTTTCATTTTGTCTTTCTTAAACAGGCATTCAAACAAGTATTTATTTGTGGTGCACCCAAGTGGCAAAGCACGCACAGAAATGTGATGCTATTGTGGTTTGTAAAAAATTCTGGAATTAAAGCTTGGGTGTTGTGTTGGTGTCAAACAAGGAAAATAGTGATATCTGCTGGCATTGCTGAAACTGAAAGAAACTCACTTTTCTGAGGTGATAGAAAGGTTTCTGATAGAAATTAGTGTTGGGAGATTTCTGCTGGTTGCTGTACTGTAATTCCTAACCCTGTAATGTTCCTGTTGCATAGGATGCTCTATTGCATAGACCAACAGATTTGCAGTGAAGCCCTTGCAGAGACTGTTTGGATGTGTTCAGTATGAAGAGGTCCTGTAGTGGGAATTTCTCAGGTTTCAAGTTGCAAATGTAGCAAGGGAGATGGTGATAGAAACATGGATTGAAATCTTATATTGTTATTTGAGACTGCATGTAACAAAAATTCAGGGAACGTGGAGTTCTCTGATGGTGATGCCATGCAAAATTCTCGACAGATGGGAAATGCTGGAATAGAAGTTGTTGGTGTAAACTCAGTTTGGTCATGATAAATTTTTGCCTTAAGATGGCACATGCTGATGTGATTTCAGACTCTTTCTTCATCCACAAAGCACTTCTGTTTTCAAGGTGAATGGCATTTAGGAAATTAATCCAGCTGTGCTAATTAATGAGCTTGTTTCCTTTAGATTTGCTTCCTCATAACTGCTGAAGGTGGAGGAGACCTGGTAGGTGTGGAAGGGAGGGAATTAACATTGACAGGTAGGATTTACACCCGAGGCTGTTTGGATGCTATTCTGAAGGGTTAAAGGCAAATCTTAATTCAACCATAGAACTCCTATGTGAGGTTGGGTGGTTCACTTCACCCACATGTTTTAAATATGGCCATTAGTTGTGAACTTCTCATTTTCTGAGTTCAGGCTCTTGGGACCGATTAATGTCAGCTTTGAAAACACTCGATAGCACTGAAATAGATTGAAGTTGTACTTTGTACTGACAAAGTGCTGTTTAATTGCTCTATCCTCTGAAGAGAGACCCAAAGTATTTCAAGTCAACCATCTCTAATTATGGGCAATCTTGATGCACATCACTGTCTTCCAGTTTGCTACCTTGAAAAAAGAACCATAAAATTGTCTGATGGAGGTGCTGGGGAGTAGTTTCTTAAGGAAATAATTCAAGTACCTAATAGTGATCAGCAAAGAAATGAGAGGTTTTTCCAGTTATGATTCTACATGTAGATGCTGTAAATTACACAAAGATGTCACGTAGCAAACAGGATTAAATGAGGCATTGAGTGAATGCTCATTCAGTGTTAGCACTGTCTGTACTATCCTTAGACCTCTGGAAAAAAACACAGTAAGATTGGTTAGTTGAAAGCAGTATGATACAGTGTGCAGGAGGGAGAGAGGTGCTTCAGTTTCTTGACCATTAGAATGCACTTTTTTATGGGAGTGTCCCTCTGGGGTGATGAGGGTGTGTGCATTTTATACCAGCTGAAAAATGGTTGCTTTCTGTTACATGATTGAATAAATCACTTTCAAGATAAGCTTGAAACTCTGATTCTTCTGTGCCAAACCGGTGTTGGAAGAATGTAAAAATGCATAACTTGTAGTGAGTTTTACAGATAGTTGCTGACAGCAGAGAGGGTGAATCAAGAATTGGGTCTTGGGAATTGAGAGTTCTCAGGCAGGCTCTAAGAGAGTATGTAGAGGAGAAACTCCCTTTAAACATGCTCAGTGTAGACAAAGCCTGTGGCAAAGTTGTTGCCAAACTTGAACATGTTTCCAGTGCTGCCATATTTTTGGAATTTGATGTTTCTTTGTAATTCAGACTAATTTTTCTTCTGAAGATCAGAAAATCACATCCCTTATGCTTGGATGAGGGATGAAAACAGTCTTGCATCTCTCCTTGCCAAACTTCACCTAAGCTGTTACTGATTTATTTCTTTTTCTGATGTAAGCAGAACACCGCATTTTTTCCCGTTTCAGTTTGAATCCATTCTGATATACAAAGAATTTAAACCTGGGAGTCAACTGGAAATATAAGTGGTTATACTGTGAGAGCATTTGTTCATAATAATGCTTCTTAAACTGCTTTTGCCTTGACAAGTGTGTATCCCTTACTTAGAGAAATTGATTTGTCTGAGGATGTATCTGCACTGCATAATGTAATATGAAGATAAATTAGCTTGCTCAGAAGGAATATAGCAAGGAAGCTCCACATGAACTAATTAGTCTGAGAAGTGTCCTGCTGCTGCAGAGTACAGGCACACCCTCAATAAGTGCTCTGAAGACCTCTTTGGATGTCTTGAAACACAGCACTTAAGAGCTGTGGTGGTTGCCTGTGTTCTTACAGTATAGAGGGGTTTAGGTTTCTTTGTCTAAGTAGAAGTGACTGTTGAATGTCAGTTTGGACTTGGGTTATTCTCAAAGAAAATCAGGCACTATGTCATGGTAGAAGTAGTACATTTGGAGCTGGGGAAATGTGGTCTCTATTTTTAGCTCTGTCATTAACCTTTTGGGTAAAACAGAGTGAGCTACTGCATCTCAGGGGTTAGCTGTGATGCATAATAGCACCTTTGTGAAGTGTTTGAAGATCAGTGCTGAAAAAACCTGATGTAAGATCTATATTTTATTGGTCTGGGACAGGGTAATTAAGTATTTGGTCAAGTGCTTAGAAAGGGATCTGCATCATTATAGGCTACTTGGGTGGTGGATTTTGCTGCATATTAATTGGAAAATTTGGTTGTGAGATAATAAAAGGGAGACTTTCTTTCTTCTCTCTGTTTTCCCTTCATCCTGATTTTCCATCACTCCTCTTGTGATCTTTTCCTATGTTATTTTCATTAACCCTGCAAGCAACTTTCTAAACCAGCCTATTCCTAGCTTTTGTCACAAATACACTTAGTTCATTAGCAAAGCCAGTTTCAAGTACTGAATTTAGTTTGATGCATATGAAGCCCTATATGAACAAAAAGAAGGTTCATATGTTGACTGGTGAAAATGATGAGGGGTCACCATAAGAATCAAAATCTAATTTTTACTTTGTTGATATTTTCTCAATTACTTAGTTGTTTCTGTCAATCAGTCTCATGATTTGTGTAGAGGACAGTCCATGAAGTTAAAAAAATTGGAATGAAAACCAGTAGGCCTCACATTTGTTCTTTGCTCTTGTACTGTGAAGGGTCAGGATTTTAATGGCATAGCTTGACAGCACAGAAGGCTTTGTTGTGTCATTTTTTTTCCCAACAAGTCTTGTAGTTTTTCAGTGAAATTATAAAAACAATTTCTTTAAAAGTCGGCAATAGAGACAAATAAATATGTCATCATTTCAAGGCACTGTGAAGACAAACCTATTAAAAGCTCAGAGCTACTCAGACAGAAGTGCTGTAGAGATGCCAGATATTACTACAAAGTATTCAGACAGCAAATGTCATACTCTCCTTAAGAATCAAAGTAATGAAGAAAAGAGATTGAAAATTAGATCTATAAGTCTATTATCAGTTTGGGAGAAGAAGCAATTTGTGATGACTTTTATGGCAGCTTAATGACATACTTTTGAAAAGTGTAACATAACAGGCAAGAACTGTGATGGAATTGTACAGATAAATCGTGGCAGACAGCTCATTTTATTGAAGAATACTTTGGCTATTTTGCTCACTCATACACCACACAACCACTGAGGGTTTTTTTGTTATTGTTCTGTTGAGCTATAGCTTGTACAGAACCTCTTAATCAACATGCTCCTTTATTTTTTTTGCAACTTTAATGTGGCTCTGCTATGCCCTTTTGTAAAACGATGTGTTGCATATGCAAGACAAGATTTTGAAATATAAAACAAGCTACAATGAAGAAAGCTAGAGAGGTGTTAATGAAATAAGGTATAAGCTAAAGAAATAGTTCTATTATTGATTTTTAGATTTGTTTTTTGAAGCAGATATAAAATTTGCAAAGTCCACAGCAAGCCTTTCTGGGAAAAAATCAAGGGAGAATAGCAACATTTACCCAACAAATTATGTACAATAGTTTTAAATGACATTTTGAAAAACATAGCATATGAATAGTTTCTGAGAAATGAAGACTGGAAAATTCCTTTGTTTGTCTCTGTATTTTTTGGCCTTTTTTTTTTAGTAGAAATACAGGAAAAGTGAACTCTAACACTACTGTAAAGTCTCAGGAAAGATATTGATTTCTCTAAAAATATCTGAAGTTCTTTGAACTGTATATACATGTACATTAACCTTTTAGAAAACAAAATAAAATGAATAAAAAGAAGTGCAAGCTCTAATGGTTTGTGATTCATACACTGACTGATGCACCAGTGTACCATGAGTGTTTACTCTTGGAAGGTAACACATGAACATTATGAAACAAAATTGTTTAAGATCTTCAAATAAACTAAATGTGTCCTGATGTTTAGTTGTCTTCTATAATACAGTTCTTCCTCTCTAAATAGAAGTCAGTAGTGTTGTCTAAAATTTAATTACCAGATTGCACTTAAAATATTCATTTTTTATATGAATAACCATATCCATGTTTTGTTTACGGAAGGGTAAGTAATTTAATTCTATTGTTTTTAAATGTGATACCGTAAAAGGAAAAGAAGTATAAGGGTTTTCTTCCCTTTCGTAAGTAGTAAGTGTTGTCTGCCTACACAGATTAAGCAATTCTAAATGAAAATATAGCTAATTCTACCATTAGATACTACACTGAAGTCTCTGGGAAGTGTGTGGGTGTCGGAGGACAAATTTAGGCAAGATATCTGTACTTCACATGTACGAATATAAAGAACTGTGTCAGCATAAGCCTTGTATGTACATGGGAGCTGTTGTGCTGTTAAACTCACCCACTCTATTCCAGTATTACAGTCTAATTTTTTATGTATCCTAAGAGTTTACTTTTCTTTTATCGTTGCTGTGCTTGGAGCAGATGGTTTTTATTGAACTATTTATTGATACTTAGGGTTTTTTCCTTCCCTGAGTGTTGTGTGCATTTTGTATCCATCAATGCATAGGAGCAGCCCAAATTATTACTTACAATATGAATTTCATCTCTGCAATGTGTCCCAGTCATGCAGCTCCATTAGATATCTCTAGAGTTCTTCATGTCTTCTATAACCCAAAGCAATTGGGAGTCTTTGGGTGTTTTTCCTTCCCTCACTGATCTCCTTTTGTTTATCATTAGTAGTTGTAATACAAACCCACTGGTCAAACTGTTGAGATTGGAGGGGATTTGCAAAGGCATTCAGCTCTACTCTTAATTCAGTGGAGCAAATGCAGGCTAGCATGAGGTGTGAAATCCCCAGTCAAGCACTTCAGCACCAAACTCTTTACTTTGTATGAAGTTTCAGATTCTCCAGCACATTTGAAAAGCAGCTAATTTACTAACCCAAGGAGTCAGTGGTTGAGTTAGACTTGTGGTAAGATATAATTTTTTTCTCTGGTTGCCTCTAACTGAGTGTCTTTCACAGGGCTCATAAGGTGTCCAGTGGAAAAAGCCCATCTCTTATGCTCCTGGGAATGCAAGAGAGTAGGGAAGTGCAAGACTCTCTTAGAGTACATAAAGTTGTGCAGTTAAGATGGATAAAACAGAACTTGCAGTCTTGTGCATGTTCAGCCTTCCCAAATCTGGGGTGCTTGTAGCAGTTCTGCCATAATCTAGAAAGCTGTAAAATAGCCTGTTTAAATTGTACTAAATTGGGCTGTGGCTGGAAGCTACCTGGAATCATCACAGCCTTGTGTTTTTACAGCTGTGTTTGCACAACTGTCCTAGATCTGACTTTGTAAGAAGAGTGTTTTTAGAGGCTTTGCTGTTGCTGTTCTGCAGTGCTTGTCTGGGAAGCCAGTTTTTGTCTGCTATGGCACGGTCACTGACCCTGAAAGCTGTTTGTGGCATAAAGAAGCCAGGACAGAAGCAGAGTCTTGCTCTCACGCTTGACAAAAGTGGCCTTTTAAAGAAAGGTGGTTTTGAATTTGTCTTGGTCTGCAGGTTAATTCAGTGTGAAGTTACACTGTGCAAGAGCTTCCTTCATTTAGTAGTGAGTGCTGTATGAAATGCATTGTGTATGCCAAGCAAGCATTTTTAACTGTGGACAATTCAGAAATACTGACATTAAAGTATTGTAGAGAGTGGGGTCTAGTGCTCTAAAATGCGGGCTCTGTACTCTTTGCTGTTTCATTTTTCCACCTGTTTGAGAGAGGACAGGTATTTTGCTAGCAAGGAAAGTGTTACCCACTCTCCCTAACTCAGCCTTTGAAGATAAAGGCTGTTTTGGAGGGCAGTGAAAACTGCAAAGATTATTCAGAAAGTTACAAGTGACTTGTTTTCAGTGGAGTGCTTTTTGCAGTCTAGATTCCATTGAGCACCTGCATTCACTGTGTAAGGGTGGTTTTCTAATGAGAACCTTTCTTTTGGCAAAGCAGTGCAGTTGTTTGCTGGCACTGAAACCCAGGGACGTGCTGGGTTCTGGTTCCACTGTCCCTCACCTGTTGCCTTACAGCTCACTGCAGATACATCAAAATTAAACAAATCTATTGAGAACAAAAAATGCCATTTAGGAATATCTTTAGTGGATTTAGTCAAGGAGAGCATTGTTGTTCAAGTTCTGAATGCTGTCTTGTAAAGAAATAACATTACGTTGTTTCTCCTTTCTTAATTTTGTCCTTTTTGTGTTAAAATCAAAGCCTCAGGGTATTTCAGGTAGAAAAAAATTTTTTTCTATCCAAGCACTTTTTTAGCTGGCATGAATATTTTTGCTTAGTGGCTAATAAGAATATATAGGAAAGAAAGCAATCAGGCTTGCGAATTGAACATTTCCATAATTTCTTTTCTTTAGCTCTCTTTTTGGGTGTGCGGTATTAAGTCCTGATTTGGGGAAACCGAAGCTGTAAAACACGAACCAGGATTTTCAGTTGAAATTATTATTCTCAAAAGAATTTAGTTTCTTTTCAAGGAAATTAGATTTATTGTCCTTTTTTTTCATGATTATGAAAGAGCATAATGAAGGTTTTTGTCTTCTAAATTGTTTGTCAATTTATTCAATATGTGGTAAGAAAATGTGTTTTATGTTGTATGAGGAAAACCTCATTTGTGTGAAGACAGAACAAATTCCTAGGTTACTTTATATACAACTAAATAAGCCCAAATTTATTTAAAATTATTTCATAAGCGAAGCTAGGATATTTTAGAAGTGCTTTCCATTTCTACTTTCCTGTTAAACCAACTTCTTGTTCATTTGTTAGTTAGAGCATGTGGCAAAATTGGAGAGCAGTAGGGCAGCAAATTTGTACTGATTCCAAAGAGTTTTTTAGGCTCCAGTTTCTGGAAAATATTTGCCCCATGATGAAGTCTGAAAAGTGCAAGCTGCTGATAAACTGTTTCTGGACATGTTGAAGTAAAGCCACGTGTTTCCTGGGAATCCTTTTTCAGGCATGCAGACCCCATGCTCGGGTGCTTTCCTGCTCGGCCAGGATTTTTGCACATGTTCCCTTGTGAATATGTCCTTTCCTGTTTGAAATCAAGTAGTTTGCTGCCACTTCTAAATTAGCAGAGGGAGGAGATACAGCAGCACTTGGAATAGCTGGTGCAGAAGCTTAAACTCTTGGGCTCACATGGGAAGCCCCTATGAGAAGACGGAAGTTTTGAGGGGCAGGAGACTGGTGAAGGAGTGCCCTGAAATCACAACAGCACCGATAAATTATCTGTGTGATGGGGGAGAAGAAGTTTAGTTGTTAAACAAAATCTCTGCCAGCCCATCCAGTACCTTGTACTATATACCCCCTGTACAAGCTGTGTTTCCAGGCTGTTTGCTTCTCTGGCATTTGCAGGTCCCCTCAGCACCCTCAGCCTGACCTCCCCAGGTCTGTGCTGTCTGCCTCTGCATCCTGCCCTGCCTCAGGGCCTTGCATGCATCTCCAGGGAGTTGGCACCAGAAGGAATTTTCCCCAAGATTCAAGGGAACAAAAAACTTGCCTTTAATTGGAGTGGATACAATAGGTCTGACTTCATCTATTTGTTTTCAATACTAAAGGGATGTTTAGTAAGAACTGCCTAAGCAAGCAAAGAAGCACTGCTTATCATCTAAAAAGTCGGCAGCCACATGCTAACTAGGTAGTCTAATGCAGTAATTCTAGTAATTATGTAGCACATGAGCTAAAGAGAATATTACTGGTCTTGCACTGAACTGTGTTTGAGCTGGTAAGTTGAGAGCAACAGTGTATTTCCCGAATTAGTTTGCCAATTTATGTGCGTTACTTTCATGAAATTTTGAAACTCCCTGTTCTAGGTGAAACTGGTCTAGCAGATATTGTGGATTATTGCAACAGGATTCCCAAAATGTTGAATTTCTAGTGTGTGGATGACTTTGCTTAGTTAGACCTTTTTTTTTTGGTTATATTTTGTAATGTTCTAAATTCATTTTGTTTAATGATATTGTTGCAAAATGTCTGTAATGTATATGGGGATGTATACTCGAAGCATACGGTGTGAGTGCTCCAGCTCCAACTGCATATCCAAAACCTTTTAAAAGGAAATCTCAATGAGCCCCATGGGACAAAGTAAATTATTACATGTGGTGAACTCTTAAGTCATAGACCAAGGTCATGGCAGTGAGAGTGTATTTCAAAAAGGTTTTATCTGTGCTTGGAAAGCAAATGAAATCTCTCATCATTAACTTTAGAATTATAGTTGTAAGAGGATTTTCACTAGAGGTGAAAGATCAAGTTCATGGCGGACATAATGGAGTCTGAAAAGTTATTTCTGAGACATAATACTGGGGCATGAAACATTCACTGAGGTTTTCACATTATTGAGTTTACAGCCTGTAATCTTGATACTGAGGATCAGAATGGTTGTAATTATTGCTACTGTTGTGGCTTTATTTCAACCTTCGCATATGGAGATTTTTTCTTAATTATATTGTAAAGACTTTTTGAAAAATATCCTAGATTTTCAGGTGTGTCAGGCTCTTATTGCACACAGGCTACCTTAGTTATAATAATAATAATCCTTCTATAGGAAGATAATTTAGTAAACCTGAATGATCTTAATAAATTCATCAAAGCATGCATACATGCAGTGGTGTGATCTCTGTCCTTATTTGCTGATAGTTCACATAAGCCAGAAAGAACAAATGTTGAAGGGAAACAGGGCAGAAAGGCATAAGTAGAACTAAAGTTTTTAGAGACGTGGATTTTATCCTGTCAGTGGAAATGGGTATTTGTTTGTCTGTTTATTCAACACACTGTTTTATTGTGCAAAACTTTGCATGTGTATGTGCATTACAGTGGTACTAATGAGCAATAGAAACCTGCCCAAGAGTAGAGTCTGAACCTCTGTGCCTGCACCTTGGGACTGGTTTTGCAAATATCCCTGCCTGTAGCAGCACTCGCTTACAGAGTTTACAGTGCTTGGCCTGTTTGCTTGCAGAAGTGGTGAAATCTGCCAGTGATGTGCTGCATTTAAAAGCAGAGTATTAAACAACCATCACCAAAAATTAATCAGTTTGCATTTGTGCTTTTGCTGTCTCGAAGGTTGTTGCACTTACAGGAAAGTTTTGGCTGTTGCAGTTTTATTTGGAAGTCTGCTTAGTCCTCTTTTCATGCAATTTCACTTCGGGTTAAATTTAAAGGTTTAGCTGGTTTGTTTTCTTAAATCCTTCCATCTACTTCAGAAGAGGTATTTGTTAAAAGGTACATTTGTTCCTCAAGTTACAACTGCAAATGACAAGCACATACATACTTTTGGCAAGTGTTACTTTAATTTCCTTGGAAATATAACCTAATTCTACAGCAGTAAGATTTTGTAACTGGAACTACAGCAAGTCAGCTCTAAGAGTGGCTAAGGTTGTATTCTACATGAGCAAAGTATTTTGTTTCAAAACAAATGTGTTTTTTGGAAACCTTTCATATAATCAATGCATAAGATTACTTAAAAGTCCTTTAAAAAGAGGAAGCATAAACTGGGTTGATAGGTTACCTGTAATTCAAGAAACGGCAGCATTAATATTGGCCATAAAATCTCAGTTCAGATCTATGCATGTGCTTTATGCTTCTGTTTTAAAACAATATGGTCAGCAATTTAGAAAATATATCCTATAACATTTTTTTCTGTACTGTTAATGTCATATGTTATCTCAAAAACACTTGCAGTACTTTTATTATCCAAATGGCCCGGAATATTGGTATTGAGTGAGACTTTCTGTGTAGGTTATGTCCTCTAAGGTGTATATTTTAATAATTTAGTTGATGGCCTCTCTTATACCTTTTCTTCTCAACCAGCAGCATCACCTTTTTTGTGCAGTTGTGAGGCATTTCTAAGCATAGTCACAAATGTCTCTGACCTATTGATACTGGGACGTTTCTGCTGTTTGCAGCACCTGTGCCAATAACTTCTGCATGGCTTGGTTCTCTGCAATTTGTGATCTGAGGAACTCAGAACAATGGATGGTATTTGTAGGTATGAAATACACAGAAAAATACACAGTATTGTACAGTGCTGTGCTCAAATCCCTTCTGCAAACAAGTCACTCCGGGGCATCTCTGCTTCATAAGGGGTCTGCTGTCATGACCCCTCGAGTAACAAATGTCTCAGTTACTACATTTGGGTTTTCAAACCTTCCTGAAACTCCCAGTAGATAAAACTCAGAGTTTTGCCTCATCTTCTGCAAATAAAACAAAATTCCAACCTTGTAACCTTGATTTCTTTGTTTTTGTTGATTCTTCAGCATTTTTATTCCATTTTCTTGAAATTTAAAGTATTCCATTAAATTAGCTCAGTTTTATAGGTAACAATTTTTATATGTATACAAATTTAAAACAGGAGCCTATGCAGTAGTTTTGTGTAACTTTGTTTTATGTAAATCTGAAATCCTAGAACATAAGGGTACTTTATAACCAAGGTACTTCGTGAGTCTGACAGCTCTGCTCTCTCTGTGATCAGGATATAGATGTGCATGTTTGTCTTTAGAATGTGTAAAATTTTCCTCATTGTCTTAGCAGCACAGTTATGCCTACCACCCTCCCAGTTCTTCCCCCCTCTGGTATTTTTGCATAATATAAGTCCTTGTGCCCATTGTGTAGGCAGCATTCTGTCATATCTCCAAGTGATCACACTGATATTAATTTCCCTCCTCTTCCAAACCATCAGCCACTTGCAGCCTGCTGTTTGTCATCTTCCCTACTAGTATAAAACCACAGTGTAAATCTGTAGCAATCTTCTGTTCCCCTGACTGTCTGGTCCTCATAGAAGTCAGTGCTTCCAACTTGCAAGAGGGTTTTATACTCAGACGAATCACTTGTCATGCTAACTTATCACACAGTATTTTGTGAGGTGGATGGCTCATTTAGCAACACTTCCAGCAGGCTATATTCATGGTTTCTTTATCAGCTTGTGGGTGTTTTTGTTTGGTTTGTGAGTAGTGGGTGGCAAGAGTGTCTTTTCATATTCTAATAATTTTCTGCAGCCTAATGCAGATATGCCATACAAGCAGATTTTGAAGAGATTTCTTGTCTTTCAGGCTTCAATTTCCTTCTAAATTGTTTGATGCAAGGCAATGGAAAATTTCATTTTGTCAGGTTGTTTCCCCCTGTGGAACATATTGTAATATGCTGAGATTTTATTCTGAGCCGCCTCATTTCTTAGATGTTTTTACAAAACTAGAAATAGTTGAATTGGGTTTTCCTTCTAATTAGCACATGCCAGCTGCTGCCAGCAAAAGAACACCTGTGCTGCTAGTAAAGGTACCTGGAAACTTGGGCATGATTCTTCTCATTTATCTTAGCATAAATCAGATATTATTCTGTAGAAATCAAAGCAATGGACTGAATCAGTGTAGGTGAGAGTCACAAAGGAAGATTTTATCTATGTGATTTCTAGTAGGTGGATTCCAGGGGCAGTAATTGGTGTGAAGTGGTGTCCTTATGCAAAAGTGTGCAGCTGCCAGAGATGCCAAGTAGATACATAAATAAGTAGAGCACTGCATTTTTGTCCACTGTATTTTCATGTTAAATACTTCTACTCTTTTTAAAAATATGGTCTTAATTTCAAATAACTGAAACTGCCTGTAAATTTAAAATAGAGAAGTAAAAACAAGTATCAGTATTGTTCATGCTGTAAATGCTTCTAAAGATAGAGCTTTATTTATGGGTTAAGTTTATGTCCTTATCTTGAAGTTAGAGTAATTGTACTTATCTCTAGGAAGCATGTTCATCAGGAAATATCACTAAGCTTTCTCTCTACTATCTCCTTATGCAGGTATTAGAGGAGTATGAAGTCATTTTATTAGCTGACAAACTGCTTAATTACAAGATAAGAAGCAGAGCTTTGCTCAGTGAAGGAAATGTGTAGTTCTTCCATGTACATTCAGAAGCCTATTCCCTCCAGCTTTCATTGGAGGCAAAGGCAGCTTCCAAAACCCAGGAGAATTTAATCAACGTGGTTTATGGATGTTTTCTCCTGGGTTTGTTCATACAGACAGAAATGAAACACAGAAATAAAGCACTTAAACCATGAAGAACTGCACAGTATACATGTAGTCAGCAGTGAACTATAGAGCTATAGTGTAAAATGCCCTAGACTGGGAAAGAGGAAACAACATGCAGCAGTTGTATATACAGCCTTTCATATATGTAGGTTGAATCCTAGTTAGGATTTAGTACTTGGGGAGATTAATGGTTCTGCCGTGAGATCAATGCTTGAACTATATCCCATTTAAAATATTGCTCATTGAACTTTTTTTGCTGTAGACTAACTAGGTTCTTGGAGGAGTTCTTGTTCATGGTGGTTTTGTTTGCTAATGTCCAGAATGGCTTTTCCTCTCTCTGTTCCACTGTAATGACAGAAAAATGGGTACTATTCCATTCTATTTCCAAATTAGGAAAAGTGTTAACATGGATTTTGTTTGAAGGCCTTTTTTCTCTGGAGTTTGTTTCTGTATTTGTTTTGCTTTTGTATGGACATCTTGGCATTCCTCTCATGCTACAGTGCTTCCTGCTTCCAGCTGTTGAGCTTTTGGAGAAGGGCTGTGGGGAGCTTTATTCACTATTAGAAAACCTTATTGAAGAGCTGTAATTTTGTAGTAGATAGTGCCAGGTAACATTAGCTACCAATGTTTGGATACCCACAGAACATAAATCAATACTTAGAGTAAACAGAGGAGCATTTATGTTCTGAAGCATTTGCTTATTTGCTGTTGGAGTCCTGGTGATGGGGCATGGCTTTGCAAATAAGTCTCTAGTACCTATGCGTAGGCTGTAACTGCAGTATTTAACACATTCTAACAAAAATGTGCCTTTAGGCACTGTGAGAAATGTCCATTAGAACATGCATTTAGTTTGTATTTTACTGCATTTGATATGTAGGATTCATGTGAGATTTCTTTGTTTTTTGACTGTCTTTTCCTGTGTGTTTTCGTGAAGTAGATATTGTGTTCTTTTGTGGAGTATTGCTTGTTGTTGGTTTAAAAGGAGTGGAAGGAAAGGCAAGTGTGTGGGATGCACCACTCTATGGCTGGTGAAGACAGAAGGTATTAGGCATCTACAGTGCATAAAATACCAAAATTAAAATTCTGCCTAGCCTGCACTTTATTTTTTGTTACTTACATTGATGCCGACTCACCAATAAAACCACATGCTTTTTAAAATGCATTAGTTTGACCTGTTCTGCCTTACAGTACTTTTCTTGTTACACTGCAGTCTGGATTGTTCTGCAGTAGGCAATGTATTAATAAGTACAATCCAAGTTTTTACTGTGATGGGATGGAATGTTTTATGACGACTTCTTGTTTCTGTTGTGTAAAGCATTGTAGCTACCTGCAAGCTGCAGCAGTCACAGAAGTCATCAATTAAACTCTAACAGGCTGATATCATAGCAAAGCTTTTAGGACAAACATTTGTTGAGCACGTGTTACATAGAGAGAGCATAAAAACCAGTTTATGTTTTCCTGGTGCTGCCAGTATTTTAAAATTTAATTATTTGGATTAATCCACATTCACTCTAACAACATACCATACAAACAGAGGAGAATTTGCTTAGTTCATATTCAGAAAGAAATAGCTTAGCATCTTTCTGAGTATCTCACAAGTATGCTGAATTTTTCAGCATTCACTTATTTACTGTTGATATGATGCAACTAAAGCCAGTGGTGCACAGGTTCTTTTCTTATTGGTCCAACCGTTAGAGTGCATTAGGAAACTGCTGAAATACTTTGGGGTAACTTTTTAGTGTTGTTTGTCCCACTGAGAGGGGAATGTTGTGGCTGGAAGGAAGCAGGATAGCTGTGGTGTGAGAAATGTGGAAATAAAGAGAGTAGGATGCTCCATAACAGCAGGAGCACCAGTAAAGTTTAGCACACGATTTTCGAACTGCTTCTGTCTGTAGCACTTGCTAAAGGTTTTCTTTGGGAGCTGGTGTGATATGACAGGTTATTCAGAGGTTTTTCCATAGCTTTGTTCTGAGCACTTTGAAAATATCCCAAAATGAAGCAAAGTTAAATCATATGGGCCTGCCTTTAGAAAAGCATTAGAATCTGACTTTATTTCATGTCCATTCTTTTTAGCTTGCCCTTGCCAATGGAAGGGGAAAAAAAGGTGTGGTGGCTGATTTGAAACAAAAGGACACCCACACAATTCACCGTTATGTGCCACCCCTGGATTTTAGAAGTGATGCTCATTGGATGCACATGGCTCAGATAATGTTCCCAGTATGGGCATGTTTAATTGCTCTCAGAAAACCACATGTGAGATTTCTATTTATTCTAGGTCTAAGTGCCCTGGTTCCTTGCATTGCTGAGTGCAGGCAGTAAGTGAGCACTGGGAACACCTGGGATGCAGGAGCTCTGCTGTAGGAATAGGAAAAGAGCCCTCTGCGGGGCTGCCTGCAACAGCTCTTACCCAGCTGCCAGTGGCACATCTGATGTGACCTACAGTGATTTGGGCAGGTTGGGAGGCTGGACTAGAGGTTGTGGCAAAACCCATGTAGCCTCTGATGGTGAGAGAGCCTGGCCTTGGAGTTAAACCTTCCTTTGTCCATGTTTGCTGCCGATTTGACCCCTGTGGGCTCCGTGCATCGTGAGCTGCTCAGTGTCTCAGCCTGGAGCAGCCAGTCGGGCACTCAGCTGGATCTGTTGCAGTTGTCAGAGGTCATTCTTCAGGGATAACACTGCTGGCAGCTAAAACCTGAGAATGACTCAAAAATAGAGTGTTTGAGGTGTTGGAGTATTTTTTAATAGGCTTTGAAAAACATTGTTTGATCATGCAGCGTGTGTTGGTCTTTCAATAAAATCTTCATTAAATCCACCCATTCCTTACAGGATTTTTTTGTTGGTTTTTTTTTTTTTGTTTTTTTTTGGTTTTTTACTTCTACTTGCCTTTGTCACATGTTCTTGCTTGGATTATCATTCATTAGCTTCTCCAAAGAGATTAACAGTTCCTTAAAGCAGGATCATGCACATTCTGGTGTTCTGTGTGAAAATGGTGCTGGAGAGCAGAGAAGCCCTGGGATCCCTATAGAAATTTGAAGACAATTTTGATACTCTGGTCCACTCAAAAAATCTGCTGATACTGTAATGTTTTTTCCCTTGCCAGGACCCTCCTTGCCTGGTGTCATTTTTTGAGCTCTCCGGGGATGAGATTAGTCTAAAACAACAAAGTAGCCAGATGTCTGGTTCTGAGAGAGTCCCAGAGGCCAGGGTATGGTAGGCAACAGTAATCACTGGGGGCTGAAGATCAAAGATACCTGAGAATTACTTATGGGCACATACTATGTGTCATTCCCATTATTAACAGTCTGAGAAAATTTGTATCCCTAATTAACCCTTTTGTTGGTTAAATTTTCTTGCCAGTACAGTCCTGTCTGTAAGAACTATTTGTTCTTTTTGATACTGTTACATGTTAGTTTAAAAAAAAAGTAAATTAAATATTCTCATAATACCAAATTTATGTAACTCATTCAGATCTTTTTTATCATGGTCGTTTGCAAATGTCAGAAGTTAGCATGATTTCTCTTTGTTTACTGTGCCATCCTTTGGGCTGGAGTCATTCCTATCCAGAAGTGTGTCAGTAATAATAGTTAACCTGTCAGGGTAGTGATTTTAGTTTATTGCTTCCTAATAATCTAAAATGAATTAGTATCTAATTCCGGGGACAGGATGTCTGCATATCATTGTTTTCCCCCTTACTGGTATTTCTAATTAAATGCTAATTAATATTTTTAGTGATCAGCACTTGTTTGTATTATACATTCTGAAATAACAAATTGAGACTGTAACTGTTGACTCTGAATTCTCGTAGTGCTTTAGCAATGAGTGGCTCCTGGAGAGAGAGAAAAGAGGGAGAAAAACCTGATTGTGGCCTTCTGTGCTTTTCTTTTTTTATCCTCAGGTGAAAATAGCAAGGTTGTGAGTGGCATATCTATTTTACTGACTAATAACATTCTCTGCTGTTGTAGAATTGAAGACTGAACAATTTTCCCTAACATTTGAATAATAATATATAGTTATTAGAGATACCTGTTGTTCTGGTCTCTAAATTTCACTATCTTTAACATGATACAATGTTATGTGTGATAAATACTGTATGTGCATGTTTGAGTGTGAGTTTCTGGTCACACTAAGTTTGTGTGTGGTTCAGTGTCTATATTGCATGTGTTTAACAATTCTAACAGGCATTTTTGAATGAGCAGTAAGTGAAGAAAAGATCCCCGGAGTGCTTTAAAGGATTGAATTGATTTTTCCATTTCAGTCTTGACAGTCTCACTTCAAAACCTTTTATTTGAGCAAGAAACCCCAAAAACTGACCTGCCTGAAAGTGTATTGTGGTTTTTTTGCAGTTTCACGTTTGTCACAGGTGATGTGACAAGATGCTGTCTGCATCTTCTAACACAGCCATGATTGCTGCTCCATTGTCCCCATTCCATTTTCAGCTGCACACCCAAAGCTTTGTTTAAAACAAATCACTGTCTAAAGAAATGCGAGGGCAAAGCTTTCTGGTGAACCAGGGTTATTTAACCTGCAGCTATCAGCAGGTATAGCTGATCACCATCTGAAAATTCCGATGAGGTTCATAATATGAGTAGGATAGAGACAGGTACTGTGCTTCTCAGAAGTGCAAGGGAAGGGGGAGCTGCATAGGAGTGCAGGCAGTAGCTGTTTTCCTAAGGATGTTGGCACCCTGGATTTTGGATCATTTGTTGCCATTCATGTACCATAATCCAGACACAAGCACTGTGAGTGCTTGGCAGCCACCTGCTGCTCAAAAGATTCTGCCTGGCTATCCTAATATAAAGAAATCAGGTCTTCATAATGTTTAGTTCTGTTTTGCACAATCCTTGTGGATTGCGTTTTTCTTACTTTTCCTTCTCCGTTTTTCCTTTGGGAGGCGTTGCAGCAGTTTTGTTTGTCTGCACTGCTCTGTTGAAGGTCACAGTCAGAACTGGAACAGGTAAAATCCAAGTGTCCATGAAGTTGTGTCTGCAAAGGGCAGTCAGTATGACCTTCCTTTGAGTTACCTCACACAGGTAGCAAGGTGCTTCCCAGGAAGGTGTGGAATCCCTAGGTGAGATTTTGGGAGAGCCCTACTAGATGGATTTGCAACATATCTGAAACAGAATTCCTTTCACTTCATTCTCTTTTGTTATCTGCCTAGAGCTCTTGGAAGCCATTCCACTACTGCTGACAAGCAAGAATGTGACACAGTCAGCAATACTAGATGAGTTTATAGAAGCACAGCCATCTCCCTGTGTTTTCAGGCTGGTAAAAATCATATATTTTGATCACTAGTGCCACCTCACCAGTTTAAGTAAAAAAGTGACTGGATCTGAGGTGATGTGGGAGATTGAAATGCAGCGCAGGAGCAGTGAAAAGCACTGCAGAATTACTTCTCCCTGACAGATGCCAGTGGCTTTTTTTGTTGAGTGAAGTTATGAGACACTAGTTGTTATTAAACAAATATTTGGCGTTTGGAACTGGTGAAATTACTGATTTCTTCTTCAAGTAGATTGTCCCCCACTTTCTTGTTCATATAGCACATTTCTGTACCACAAAATGTCAGAAGGACCTATAAAACAGTTCTTTATTTAGATTTTCAGAAAAAACAGGCTTTAGACAAATGCAGGTGCTTGAGTAGACTCAGAAATAGAGTAAATACCTTATACAAGTGTACTGGGTTTGTGTGGCAAAGCCAGGGTGCTACAGACATGTATTCTGTGAGAAGCTGCTGGAAGCTTCTCCTATGTCTGATGGAGCCAATGCCAGTGCTGCTGGCCAAGCCCAAGCCCATCAACAGTGGTGGTAGAGCCTCTGGGATGATGTATTTAAAAAGGGGGAAAAGTTGCTGCACAATAACAGCCAGGAGAGAGGAGTGAGAATGTGTGAGAGGAGCAGCCCTGCAGACACCCAGGCCAGTGCAGAAGGAGGGGCAGAAGGTGCTCCAGGTGCTGGAGCAGAGATTCCCCTGCAGCCCATGGTGCAGACCGTGGTGAGGCACCTGTGCCCCTGCAGCCCAGGGAGGACCATGGTAGAGCAGAGATCCACCTGCAGCCCTTGGAGAAGCCCACACTGGAGCAGGTGGATGCCTGAAGGACAATGTGATTCTGGGGGAAGCCTGCACTGGAGCAGGCTCCTGGCAAGACTTTAAGATCCATGGAGTGCAGAACCCATGCTGGAGCAGGTTTGCTGGCAGGACTTGTGGCCTCGTGAGGGACCCGTGCTGGAGCAGCCTGTTCCTGAAGGACTGCTCCCATGGAAAGGCACCATGCTGGAGCAGTTTGTGAAGAACTGCAGCCTGTGAGAAGGACTCATGTTGGATAAGTTCATGGCAGATGGTCTTCTGTGAGAGGAACCCCATGCCAGAGCACGGGATGAGTGTGAGGAGGCAGAGGCAGCTTGTGATGAACTGACTGTAAGCCCTGTTTCTTATCACCCTGCACCTTTGGTGGGAACAAGGTAGAGAATTTGGGAGTAACGTTAAGGCTGGAAAGAAGGAAGGGGTGAGGGGAAGGTGGTTTTAAGATTTGATTTTATTTCTTGTTATCTTGCTCTGATTTGATTGGTAATAATTTTTTCCCCCCCTAAGTCAGGTCTGTTCTGCCTGTGACAGTAAATGGGTGAGTGATCTCCCCCTGTCCTGATATCAATCCACCAGTGTTGTGTTATGTTTTTCTCTCCCCTGTCCTGCTGAGGAGCAGAGCGATAAAGTGGCTTTGGTGGGACTCTGGCATCCAGCCGAGGTCAACCCACCACAACAAGCTGAATAAAATGAGTACATGAAGGTGTTATATTGCATATTAATGAATACTGCTTCATTCTGGGTGTTTCTATTACCAGAGAGTCTTTATGAATTTGAAATAACTTTTGTGAAGCAAAAAACATAGGAAGTAAAGACACAGCCCCCTAGAAATCTGTGGGAACAGTGTCCTCTAGTTAGGGCTATGGGGCATTGAGGGATGACAGGGATGTCCTGCTGGCACAGCTATGTAGGGATGAAGACAGTTGGCTGTGTCACTAATGTGCTACTGTCTGGTATTTAAGAATGAATCCACAGGAACTATGAAATAGGAAGGGCTCTAGAAGCAGTCAGGAAGAGTGACTGTTGTAAAAGAGAATAAAATTCTGGTTGAATTGAAAGGCAAGTTATGCAGGAAATTAAAATGCAACATCTTCATGGACCTAGTAGTTTGTTACTTCAAGGAAGTATGTGGGTGTTTTGTAGTGATGTCAAATGAAATGTACCTGTATATATTTTGCTCCCTACTGCAATTGTTACATTTAGTGGTTTCAGGGCTGTTTACTGTTTTAAACAGCCCATCACAACCCAAGCTGTATGAGAAACTTAAACCACGTCTTACCTTTTTACTTACCTGAGCCATTACGACCTTGGGCTGTGTAAAATCAAATAAAAAATCTCATATTGACATAACTGAGGTATGGATGTGATCTAAAGATCATGTAATGAGATAAACAGGAAAATCTTTGTTTCCATTCGCAAGTTTATTTCCAGTCTCATGTTCCATTTACAACACTGGAATTCATAGGAAAAATGAGGAATATAACTAACATGGCAGCTTTTTGCAATGTGTCTGCACATGGCAACACGTGAGTAATCATGAAGGGTTTGCCACCAACAACAAAAGCTGCCTGGTGACTTGATTATATTCAAATTCTTGGCAGAGAATTCTTGCTGTAGAATATCTGGTTTTCCAGCATGTCAAGAACTTACTGTTACTTTAGTTTAGTACTTTACTGTTACTTTAGTACTTCTAATGCGCAGAAGAAAGGAAATTATTTAGAACAAACTCCAGAAAGCTATGAGTGTTCTTATGATCTCTTGTAATTAAAAATGTCAGCTTCTTTTTGTGGTTTTTGGATGACCAAGTCATCTATGATTAGAGGTGTTGAAGGAGAAAAGCTGTAGTTAATGTTGCAAGTGCTGTTCAGTTTTATGCCAACAATGTTGGGAATTGGTTTGTGTGGCAGAAGAGATGACAGAAGGATCAGAAGCTGGTTGACAAACCTCTTCCTCTTTAAATTGCAGATCCTAAAAATCTAAATCAAGTCATAGTAATATATGAGCTTGTGGCTGTATAAGAAGTCTCTTGACTATATAAAGTACTTAACAAACCCCTAGGTTATCCTGGTGTTTTATTGGTGACCCTGTGACCCAGCATAAATTCAAGGCAAAGGGCTGTTTTAACTGTGCCCCCTTCCCAGCTCAGAGGGCCGTGCTGGTAACAAGTTATGACTGTGATGGCAGAAAAGAATGTCTTTGTTGGGAAAATTAATTGCTTGTAAGCAAATGTTTTTAAAATGTGACATGGCTTTCATAATGTATACTTTTTGTTACTGTTATGTATTCGAGGAGTAGTAATAAGCAGAGCTTGCCTAAGGATTACTTTCTAAAATATTTAAATTATATAGCTAATGTTGTTTTCCATGGTCTTTCTCTGACAGGCTACTGTGACATGGATTACTATGCTTAACGCTTCTTTGTATTGATAATATAACAACCAAGCACTTAAAATAAAATGCACATTTGCTTCTGAATATTTCCTTCTTTGAGGGGGCTAGATTAATGAAAATTAATGAGGTTAGGGAAATTTTGCTTCACAAGTGATCAAGTAAATTGGGCTTTGCACAGTCTGCAAAACGTTATTTTAACAAGACTGTATTACATTTCTGTTGTGCCCTTCATTGTTAAGGGTAATTTGAGAATATGTATGTTTTAATGAAAATAAAAGTTGTATTAGAACCAAAAGCTTTTCTCTAGTAGTGTCTGAGATTGTCTTGTATAATATGAGGAAAATACCATTTTTTTACTGGCAAGTGTGGTTTTTTTTCTTTTTGTTAAGTACTTTGTACAAGCAGCATATAAACTGTAAATAAAGGGTTTGTTACAGAATTGCATTGAAATACACTGCATAATAAGTGTGTATTTTTTTAAAGAGCTTAATAGAGGGTACATGCAAATTAATATTCTGAGTTGTAGTTTGCTACCCAAAGCATTTGAACTGTGGGAATATTTTTTAGGTGTTAAGAAATGTTAGTTGGAAAGAGTAGTACAATTCTAAGCCTTCTTTAAAATGGTTGGTTTCATAGGTCTTGTATCTGAAATCAGCATTATAGTGATTCTTGGCAATATTAATATGTATGTTTGTACCCTGAAATCTTTTCATGGGCTCTGTTCCTTACTCAGTAGCTGTGTCCTGTGAAGTGGCAGGCCTTGTACCAAAGATTGTGAAATAACTTTACTGCTGAAAATCCTCCAGCATTCCAAGCCCCAGCAAGAACAGGCGAGCCCACCCGAAACTGGTTTCCTTGGATGGCATGGCACAGAAATAGCAAAGGCGGGTGTCTGCCTCTTTGGTTCTTCCTGCTCTTTCTTTCAGGGAAAAATCCAGAGGATAGGTAGGGCTGAAAGTTGCATCTAGAGAGCAGTGCTTTGTATTTGAATTCTTGTTTCAAGGTCTGGATCCTGCTGGCAGCAGCAGTAGGTCCTGTTCCAGTCCCTAGAGTTTCCAGAAGTCTAAAGGAGTGAGTCTGCTGGAAATGGCACGGCAAGGTGCATTCGAATGGAGTAAATAAGGCTGTGCAGCAGTCACGTTGAGCAGGCGTGGAAAATGGACGTGTGTCTTTTGTGGGAAGGTAATTGGGATGGGGGCTCGGCAGGAGCTGGATCGGCCGAGGTGGGAGCGACTGCCACAGGTTGATGGGCAGGTGATCCGGCAGCCTCCGCCCGGGCGGCGCAGGAGGGCTGCCTAATGTGCTGTGTGCCCTAAGGGCCTGGGGGAACACAGTTGGATTATTATGTTAATGCCTGAGCCTGCTGCCCTCTTCCTATCCCAGCTGGGCTCCCTGTTGTTAGGAACTGCTTTGCTCTGACAGTGGAGTAATATACTTCATGATTGAAAGGGCAAAGGGGCTCGCAAGAAAAAAGAGCAGGCCTGCACAGATATGTAAATGAAGGGGGGAAGGCTGTAGGAGGGTTTGAATGTAGGTGTGGGTAGAAAGTTTATTAGGAAATGAGTAATATAAATCTGCTAATTGAACTGTTATTTACAAGTCACATTTCCTGATTTGTTTCTTTGTGCATTACCCCCCCCAATGCTGATGTACAGTGAATTCGAAGTGCTTACCAAAGCAGGCACTTAGGTTGATTTATTTGAAACTGAGGTGCTATAATACACTGGTACCAGTGTACAGTGCTGACAATGGTGTATTTTTCAGGACTTTGATTACTGTTTCATGCTTTGCCCCACTATATTGCTACACTGCAGCTTATAGTGGTGATATGATTCTTTTATGTATTGTAGATAAGTATATCACTTTGAATTTTGTTGATACTTCAACAGTAGGATATAGATACAGATTACAGGAATACATTTGTTATGGTGTTAGAGCAAATTGAACTTTGATTCAACGAGATGGTGACGATGTTGAGATATCTTTCTGAGGTCTTTCCTGCAGTATGGCTGACTAAACAGTGACTGGGTTTTAGAATTAATGCATGTGAGAGATGAAAATCTATTCCATAGACAGATGTGCAGGGGCTTGGTGTTTATTTAGTTGGGTTTTTTTTCCTTATGATGATATGACCTGATATACTGAGTCTTTCTCTGCCTTTTATCAAGTATCTATAGGTGGCAAAACGTGACTCAAAACACCAGCCAGATGGGATTTCTGACATCCTTATTTGTCTGTTTTACATCCCAAAGTGCTGATCACAGACTAGTCAAAGAAATTGCCATTGTCTAAATTGAACTTTTGAAAGTGAAAGCTATTTTTACAAAATGCAGCTAGTGTGTCAGATAAAAGTTCCTTGATAGGTGAGGTGCTGCTCATGTAGGTGGTACTTGGTGTTTGTCAAAGATGTGATTTCTGATTGCTTCTAGTGTATAAGGTGTCTTTTTCTACTCTTCACACATCTGGATATCCCAGTTCTACTTCTTATCTTTATGTTCACATGTATTGCTGCTCTGCCTTGCTCTTAAGAAGATGTGTCTATTTTGGCATGGGTACCTCCTGCTGTGCAGCAGAGGTGGCAGCTCTCACACTTTTGACCTGGCAGTTGTGAATGTTCTTCTTGCGCAGTGTTGCCCACTTAGGCATTGCAGGGCATCTTAAGGTACTGAAGTACTGTGTGGTGAAAAAGAACTCTGGATCTAGATTGCTTCTGCAAACTTAGTGCAGATACAGGATGTTCTGGGCACGACAGAGAATTTCTGTAGCCCTTGCCTCACTGGGTGTCCATGAATAACCATCACAGAACAGGTAGTAACATTATCTGTGTCCTGCTGGAGCTTTTGTACTTAACACAAAATTATTGATTTCTTTATCGAGTTCTCCTTGGAATTCTTTGTGGGCAAATCAGAATGTGTTGTACCTGTCTGTACAGCTTATCAGTTAATGTGAGAAGATAGTTTTCAGCACAAAATGCTGAAAAATAGGAGCATTGATGTAAAAGAATTGCTTTCTTGTTGAAGGAGTGTATTTTTCAAGAATTGCATTTTTATTTTTCTTTCACATTCTATCTGCACATAGTTCTTGAGTAACAGCTTTGGGAATATAGAACTTGGGCTACAAACGATCTCAAATTGGGAATGTTTCTATTCTTTTTTTTTTTTTTTTCTTCCCCCTGTTTATGCAATTTAGACTTTACAGAAATGTTTCCTGTTTCTTTCAGGAAGATATGTTTGTAAATATTTTGTCAATATTTTGTTTCAGGCCAGGTTAACCTCGGTCAGATTTGCAAACAAATCATTTTCACTTAGTCCCTATTTTTCAGTGTAACTTAGGTGTTCCATGTTTCCATTTCTCATGGTTAAGTCATTTCCCTGTCTGTGTCTTCTCAGATGAATCATAAGAATTTGATAACAGTGCTGCATTGTGGATCAGTCAAAAAGCTTTGTGTGGCAACAGTCACAGAAGCCATCTTCCACTAGGCGTGGGAGAAATTCAGCTGAAAGCAGCAAAATAAAAAATAAAAAATTAAAAAAAAAAAAAATTCAAACATAGGGTGAAAAGTAGGGATTCTTGAAATGAGGGGAACTTAGGTTTAAAGCACATGTTTAAATATCCCTTATGCTGGAAATTCCAGTCTTCAGCCAACTCTGGATGTTCAGTGAATGCTGTGTGCATGTTCAACATGATTGACAAGTTTGTGACTTTTTGCAGTAAAACAAACTCACAGCCATCACAGTTTTTGGTGATCCTCTGCTCTTCACAGAGCATGAGTAGAGTTCTGTACATGAAGCCCATAGGTTTTAGTGTTTTCTCTCCACCTTTTCTTTAGAGAAGTAGTGGTTATATAGGAGCCTATATGACCCATTAGAGAGTCAAGTAAATTACTTCAAGGAAGTAATAAAAATATCTTTAATTTAGTTGCTAATGAGTTGCTATATATTTTGTATATATGTTTACATAATAAGTATATACATATATGAAGGAAAATTCTAAAGAACAGTTTCAGCATTTTTGTAGTTCATTATGTGCTCCTGCTGCTTGTCAAGTAGTTCTGAAACTGAGTTCCTGACTGAGACTTGATTGGCATTTGAGTATTAATCCTTGCACTGTATGGAAGACAAGCCCCTTTTACCCCCTTTGGATTACAGGATGCTGCAGTCTGCTTGAAAAATGGGGGCAACCAACTGAATAGAATTTAAAGATGTTTTGGGCATGGTTCAGAAGAAGGGTGGTGGTAAATACCGATGTTGTAGTGAATTTGTTTTCAGAGAAAAGTAGCTTGGACCTTCAGTTGTTATTAATCCACTGCTGAATTCCTTGGGCATATTTTGGGGATATGTAATATATAAAGATGCACATTTAGGCACTTTCTCACTCTGTGCATGTGTAAGTTGTAGTTATATGAATTGCTAATATATAGAGGATGAAAGTAGCTGAGCAGCATTTCAAAGAATGAAGTTACATGCATTGAGACTGTTCCCTTTTAACCTTCATGCAGGTGCTGTTACGTTGGCCTCTTGCTTATTGTATGCAACTTTTCTTTTTCTTCTCTCTCTCCCTCCCCCACAGTATTGCTGGGTGCAGAGCTTTGGCTGGGCTCATAAAAAGGGAACTTCCAGTACCATGTGGATACTGGCTTATAGTAAAGCCTAACCTTTGGGCTAGGTTAAGAAAAAATAAATTGTGTCACTGAGATATGAACATTTGTTGATGAGATGACAAATTCTGACATGAGCACCAGAGCTCAGGGTTCATGGATCTGTGCAGAGGGCCACACTTAATTTATATTTTATAAAGCTGCTATTTCAGCCAGCCTCCCCATGCTATGGCCCTCCTTGCACTAGTGTTATATTTCCCATCTCCTGGCATTGCACAACTAATTGTGAAGCTGTTGCCAGTGGTAGTAGTGCCAGGGACTTTTACAACAATGCTATTCTGAGCTGGTTTTGAAGACATAGCAGTTAAAATGTCTGGTTCTGCTACTGACTGCCCAGAAAGCAATATGACAGTGGGATATTTATAGAAAAATACTGGTGCAGGCACAGCCTTACAGTTAATGCAAAGGGCACCTTTTAAAAAGTGGCCTTGTGCTTTCATTTCACTTCAACAGGGAAGTAATACTCTTTGGAGTTGTGGGATGCATTGTTTAACTAGACCTCTAATCATGTTATGGATGATGTGTCTCCAGGAGAATCAGGGGACAAGACCTTTAAGTGTTTTTATCACAGTTTAAGATCTCAGAAAATGTGAACTTAAATAAAAGTGTGTTTGGGAGGTTGTTATTGCTCTGTATCCTTTTGAGGATACCTTCCACAGTAATTTTTTTTTTTTTTAGAGAGAAAGTCTCTTACAATTATGAAGTGTTTGACCATAAGAGAGGAACAAGTTGGCAGTACTTGTTTACCACTGTCCAGCTGAGCCTCTTTTATTGAATCATTGTTCAGCAATCTGTTCTGGTGTGAGACCCAGCATCTTCACTGCTAAGGTAATAAACCTGGAGTCTCTAGGAAATGCTTGATGTGCATAAGGCTTGTGGGTAGTTTTGATACCAAAGTATCAGTGACTGGTTAAATTCTTAACTTTTTGCCCTCTAGCCATGTTTCACAGGCCACATGTATGGCAGCTAAGGTGTACACTTTACAGTATGTAGGTACAAGGGAGAAGTTACCTTGTTTTTGCCTGATCAGAAAAATTATTGAAATAGGCTTTCCATTTGGGGAAAAATACATGCAAAAAGTTTGTCTAGGTACCTTTCCAGGAACTCAGAGCTTTCTGTTGTGTTTTAGAGCCACATGAACTTTGTGGAGGAGTAAGTCAGATGCTGGAGCATGGTGTTTATGCACGTGTGTGCTTTGTATGAGAAAGCCTGTGTTGTAATGAGCCTGTCAGCTCTAAATCACTGCTTGTGCCAATGTTTACACTGGCACTGGGCAGTCATCTTAATGTTTGCATTTGCAATGTTTAAGTAGAGGAGGAAAAAAAGAGAAACTGCCTCTGTTTATTCATGTTGGTATTCAGAAGTCCACTGTAGGTGTTCAGGTCACTGCCCCGTTGGGGTGTGTGACGTAGGACCCAACAGTGGAAGGCAGTGTGTCTTGTGAGAGTGATTTTGTGCTTTGTGCTGCAGCTGATAGGAGGATGGGAAAATTAAACCACAGCTTCAGGGTACTGCTGGGCTTTGGGGTATGGCTGGCCAAGGACTGCCACACAAGGACGAGATGAGAGTATTGGTGGCTGTCTCTGCTTGTAGCCTTTCTCATTGTCAAAAGGAAGAAGATCACAGTTGATAGAAAGAGGAAGATTGCCTTAACCTTAGCAACCTGAAGGAATAGACAAGGGTTTGCAAAAGTTGTGTGTTGCCTACATTTCTGTTTCTGAATATGGCCTAGATAGGCTTTTTTTTTTTTTTTCTGTCTTTTTTGTGAGCATCACACAAGTTTTGTTTGCTACAGAGCCACAGGAGCATCTGGAGTGGGTAGATGTGTGCCATTTAGGATAAAGCAAAGAAATTATGAACAAAGTGACAGCATTGTACAGCTGATGGCGTGGGCTAGTCAGGCACTGTGCACTGTTCCATGAAGCACCTTATCTCTTCTCTGCCTGAGGAGACCAAATCTTGGTTCTTTCAATGTGAAAATGGACATTCCAACTCCTGACAGAGGTTCTTTCCTCCTGGCTTCTTTTGTGTGATCTTTCTGATACTGATGATAAAAGTCTTTATTTTAATTCAGCTCAGTTATACAAGTAATCTCAAATAAAATGAGCCAGCCATACAGTAGTGCTACTTTCCAACCTTTGCTAAACATGGATTTCCTGTTATTAATCTATATATTAGTATTGGTGGAAATTTGTAGAGTGACACATAAATGTTCCTGAGACCTACATGATTAATATTTGCCATTTGAATTGTTTACAAATGTTTACATTCTGGTTTTACTCCCTGGAAAAAAGAAAACAAAAAACACTTCAATGAATATACTCTCCTGGTTTTTAGTTTCTCTCTTCTCCTGCTTCTGAGTGAGAAATCCGTGCTGACACTCCAGAACTCTCTTGAGTCATCCCAGTTGCTCTCAGTAGAGACAAGTTAGCATTTCTAACAAGAGGAAAGCGAGCAGGATAGTTTTCTTTATCTGCCTCGGTAGTGCCGAAATTATTGGTGAAACAAAGAAATCCTTCAATGGGAAGCACCACCTAAACTAAATAGGTGTGTCCAAAAGGCTTTCCTTTTAACAGATGTTTTTGTATTTGTAAATATTATTTACCAAAAGGTGGTGATGGCTATGAGAAACTACAAAAATTGGGGAATGAAAGACTGATTTTCAACAGAAACAACTTTGCTAGTAAGAGGCAATAACTCTTCTGCCAGCAGAGGCCTCAGCTTGTTTCTGTGCCCTGCTTGTGGCAGAATGATGTCCCTGCCTGAAGCAGCACCAACTTCTACTCAAGTGGTGGCAACCTCTGGCAGCCTGGAACAGAGGGCTCAGCACGGTGTTTTAGGGAGCATCATTCTCTGGCTGATTTTCCCCTGCTGAAATGCAAACAAACAACAGATTAGTTATTTTGTTTTCATTTTCTGGTGCCTTTTCAGTGTAGTTTCCATAGAACTGATGGTTGTTGAACACAGTTGAAACAAAGCAATGTTTTCATATTGTCAGCACAGCTCTAGAGGCAGGCTGGGGATTAGGTGATATCTTTGCTATCTTTTTCCCAGTCAACAAATTGTGTTGGACCACAGAGGACATGGCAGTGGATAAATACATAATCCCTTCCATACAGTGGTGGGGTATTTTTGTTGGTGTACTGGAGGTTTCTTGGTTGGTGGGTGTAGTTTGTGTGTGTGTGTGTGTGTATTTGTGTGCCTCTGTATTTTTTTTTTCCTACAAGAGTGTAAGGTTACATTTCTACTCAACTAATATAATTAAAGTAATTTGGTATTTTTATAAGAGACGTTTTGAACACGAGCTCACTTTTTTTATAAGATTTCTTAGGACTCAAAATTTAGTTGGCATCTAAGTCTGGGGGTTGTGGCTGTTTTGTTTTGTGGGGCTTTTGTGTTTTTTCATTTTTTGTGTGTTTGGTTGGTTGTTGATTTTGTGTGGTTTTTGTTTTGTTGTAAATGTAATGCAACTGTTGTGGTGGCCTGTCACATATACAGCACATGGGCCAGATTCATGCATACTCCAGCTTCTGTTGAATTCTGTATGGAGTGTACATACATCAGAGTCAAATCTAGACCCTATTTGTTTCCCAGAGATGGTGCTGCAGTGTTAAAAAGGCACATGCTTTGCCTTGGAGGGGGCAACTGGGCAGCTGGAGATTTTGTTGAGCAGTTAACACTGCCTCTTTCATTTTTGCCATGCTGTAGCAGGATTTTTATATGCATTTTAACAGTTATTTAAGACTCCCCATATGCTTAGAAAGGAATCTGAATATATGTGCCTTTTTTAAACCTGCATCATAACTAGGTTATTCCATCAATACAGTGGAATGACTGGGAGCTGCAGTTGGAACAATATGTAAAAATACAGCTTGTAAAAGATTTCCTTTATTAACTGTCATCATCCACAGAATATATGTTCAAATAAACGTTGTGTAATAACTAAATTTGAGATTAATAGGCCCCTTAAGAAACAGCGAAGTCATTCAGGATAGTCAGTGAAAAATAGCCTGTAAGACTGTAACATGCACATATTGTCCTGCTTACATGCTCTCTCTGGTGTCATTCCCATTTATCAATGTCGGCAGGCTCTGTTCTCATTAAAACACTCTTGCACAAAAGCAACTTAATTTTCTTAAGAGAAGAGGACACCTGATTCAATTTAGTGCTGGAAACCAGGAACTTGAGTATATATATATATTTTTTTTTCCTGTCTGAACTCAGATGAATAGTTATGAACAGCAACACAGATTAAACCTTATTAGGTATATTTATATTCTGTTTGCAGTAACGGTGCTGTGGCAAATAGCTTTCTACAGAGATGTAACATCTTGTTATTAGAACCAGCAGTTAAGACATGAGCTGGGGTAGCACTCACATGAGATTTTATTTTTAAATAGGAGATTGAAGGAGTTGTTTAAAGGGACTCTGCCAACTCATTCAAGTTACTTCTGACGTGCTGCCTTATTCCACCTTCTCGAACTACACTGATGTCTTTGGGTAGATAAAATTTCCTTTTCTGTCCTATTTGGTCAAACCATTGCCATCACTTTCTTCAGTCTCTCTCTCTCTCTCTTTTTTTTTTTTTTTCCTTTCTTCTCCTGTCAAATAGGAGGCATAATTGTATTAAGTTTTGCAATAACAATATGGATGCTGTAAAATGTTACACTACCATATCGTGTTCTCTGTCGTCTGCTGCATAATCCTGCACTAGACCTGTGAGAGTCCTTGTCTCTCCCCAGATCTTTTCTACTTTTCTGGGCTTTTCTTTCTTCCTTATTGTGCCTTGTGTGTTAAACAGGATAATTAGTCTTATTCCTGATGCTTGAGCTATATATCCCACTAGTGTGTGGTACATCCCACTAGAGCTAAGGTTTTAACCGCAGGGAATTGCAGACGGACACGGAACGGCTCTATATGATGCCCAGGCTGCTTCCTTCCAGGATGTTCTGACTATTTGATTTCATTACTCTGCATCTGTGGCCTTGACCCTGGAATGTCCTTTTCTCAGAGCAGGGATGACTTGGGGCCAGACAGGCCCTGGTGTCCATGGCATGTGCTTTCCCTGCTGTGGGGTGCCTGGGGGTAAGCGTAGGCTTAAGTACATCTAGGAAGGTTGTCTCCCTAAAGGCTGCCAAATGAGACTTGAGAATCAAATGTGTTAGTATTGAAGCAGTATACACACACTGGTGAGAAAATCTCTTACTTTTTTTTATGATGCACATACGAAGCTGTGAGGCACTGCTGTTTGCCTGTACTCTGAAGTCCCAGTTTAGCTGTGTGTAACAATTTCTTTGAAATTGTGCTGATAATGATAAAATGCTGGTGTTTGACCTAGGTGTTCCAAATGTGGCTGGGGTATTTTTTCCTGTTACTTAACATAGTTTGGCTACATTATTATCAAAACAATATCTAGTCTAATAAATTCCAAGGTAGTTTAGTTTGGTACCAAAAAAAAGCAAAGGAAAATGTTCAGAAAGTCTTCTGTGAATTCTAAACGCACTTGTTTGATCTGCTGCCCAGTCACATGTGCTTTTGAATGCTGTGGGTACTTGCCACAAGTAGAAGTACTTGCCCATTTTGGTTCACACCTGGAGGGAAATGCTCAGCCTCTTGGTTGTAGCTTAGCTTTGCCTTTTTCTTCTAGGCTTTGTCTTTTACTAGCCTTTGTTGCCAGGAGGACTGTCTTGGATCTTGTTGCTGCCACTGTAGAAATCTTAGCAGTGTTTTCCATACATCTATTCCAGGATAAAAGGTGAGAGATGGAGGGCTGAAGCTTTGTGCTAGGCTGGGGTATGAGAAGAGGAAGGTTTCTGCCAAGTGCTGCCAGATAGGTGTCCTTCAGAGGTGGCCCAATCACTTCTCATTTGGAATTCTCCCTGGAAATGTAGACCACAAGAGCATTCCCTCAAGCCCAGTGCCATACAGAGCTGACTGAAATGGTACCTGCCTAATAATAAGTGAATTGGTTGTTTAGTAGAGCTAATATGTACAGTTGTTAACTCAAGTGGTGCTGTCCGTGCTCTTCTGTACTTGCCCTGTTAAGAGTCGTGGCAGTGACTTTCAGTCATGTCTCTGAGCTGATACAAACTTGGAACATTTGTCTAGTTGTTAGTACCTTTGAATGTTGTCTGACCTTACATATCAATACATGGCTATGCACTTACCTTTTGAAAGGACTTTACTAGGGATTTCATAGAGAGCTCTCCCCTCATGCTAACCATAAATGCAATGAATGGTTTGCAAACACATGCAAATCTGAACTTGGAGTATGATAAAGACATCTAAATGTTTTCATGTTTTATTATTTCATTTAAGCTGACCATGGATAGTCTGATATCTGTTGCAGCACAAAAAGAGCAAACACTAAAAAAAGTGATGCAATAATAGTGACTAATAAATGTTTCAAATAGAAAATGAAGAGCCTGGCTGTATCATGTGTCAGCACTAATGTTTATTTGTATCATCCTTCTAAGGATTTCAGAGTGCTTTTTAAGGAATGAATTAATTTTGACAATGCCCTGTGAGGTATGTATCCCTTTGATAGAAGGGAGTTGGAAGCATGAAGTGTTTAAATTCTACAGGGTTATGCTACTAGGTATGTTTAATTACAAATTGGAGCAGTTGATTCAGTTTACTACCAGTTTGTTTAAAATGAACCAGAATCGCAAATATAAGCCTCAGATTTGTAAGTATGAGAAGAAATTACTTGTAAGTTTATTTTGCAGGGGAAATGTTTACCAAGAAAACTGCAGGTAGAGTAATTGACATATATAAGTCCTCCCTCACTGAGGCAAATAATCTGGATGATTGTACTTTAATTTGCAATCTTCCTGATTTTTTTTTTCCCCTCTTCTTTTGCCTGTAATGAGTGTTTAATCATCTGCTATGGATAATTTCTGACACTCCAGAGAAAGGGATTTAAAAACTGTAAACTAGTGTACCCATGAACTGGTTGTGAAATATGACTTTTGCACATGTCTGGCTAAATAATTGAAGAATAAATATTGTCCAAGATTGTTGTCTTAGTCCCTTTTATATACTTGAGAATATTTTAAAAATCCAGAAATCTTCCAGATGGATTAGGAATGAATAAAAGAAGTTTGTTAATGGCCAAAATATCACCATCTAGTATCTCTCCTTAACACCTTTCCAGGTACAGAATTTCTCCTGGAAGTGGAATTGCAGCCTCTTTTAAGTTAAATAATGCCATATCTCTAGATGATCCCCAAATCAGGATGGGTAGCCATGCTCTAGGTTTCTCTGGATATGTGTAATGTGTCTTTGCCTTGCTACATGAAAGTATCAGTTGCACAGCTTCAAATACAAGCAAAGAATCCTGATTTAATTCACACTTGTTGAAGAATTGTTGATACTACTCACGCTTCCTTTCAGCTATGATCTCTGGCAAGAGAAGCTGTTTGGACTTGTGCCTCTTTTTTTTTTTTATGTTCAAAAAAGAAATGCTGATGAGAAAGAGGTGTTAAAATATGTTACTGTAGTTTACAACTGTCAACTATAATGTTTTATTTAGCTGTATCTATTCAGATGCTCCCTCCACAACATGGAGTGCCATATGCCATTGTCCCTGTTAGTAAGCAAGTCAGCAAAGGTTTCCCAGTCTGCATTTGTTTCTGTATTTGGGCCACTGAGGAGCTGTGGTCCAGTGCCATCTTTTATTGATAGGGCCAGCAGAGGAGGAATCTAATGAAATTATCAAAGCTTTGAATTAATTATGAACTTGAATAAGAAAGCTAAGCTCTCTAGAGCCAAGGATCTCATTACCCATTCATTTTCATTGCATCCTCTTATGGAGCAGAAGGCAGGTTCAGCTACTGCTCCTACCCTGATTTTGGACTTTATTCAAACTTGCTCAACTCACTAGCAGTCTCTTGTTATTAATCTGTGGCTGGAAGTGACCAGGGTGTTTAATTTGACTCTAAATCGGCACATAAATGGTAGATTTCCCTCCTCCCTTTCCTCTTACCTTTGCTATGTGGCTTTTCATCAGACTGGCTGCCATACAAGAGTTTCTGTTCTTTCTTGGTAATTGGGGAAAGCTATGCAAGACTCAAGTTTTAACTTCCTGGAATTTAATGTGTTCATATTAAGAAATAATACTGCTACCTTATATTTCCTGGATATTTAGGTAAGCACAAACACTTCTAAAGTCATTATCAAAATTGTTTATTTTCTTATTTTAAAAGACTATGGAGTGAAAAGTAATGACATTTTGGCCTCAGAAGAATGGGGGTCATTGTGGGGTTTTTTTGCTTGGGTTTTTTGTTATTCCTATTTTAAATTTGTTGGTCAAACTACAGGAAATACTCTCTGTCAATACTTTATTAAGATGAGCTATTAAAGTAGTTTATTTACCAGATCGATATTTCATTAAAATTGTTAAAAGTGTATGAAAATGCAGCATTTTAGTTACATCGGATTATGTTTATTTTAATTAATAGGTCAGTATATAAAAATGTTCCTGGCAAATTAGAACACAAGCAGTGAGACCAAGCTTCTGTGTAATATTCTTGGTTCTTGTGGATATTCCTCTTCAGTCTATCGGCAAGGGTTTTCTTCTCCTCCTGCTTTTGTCCATTTCAGCACGTTATTTATGAATGCATAAACCAGAATCCATCAGTCTTCATAAGTTACAGGCAACTGGCAATTTTTTAAGCAGTGGCTAACTGCCTAATGGTCTCTGTGTATGTGTGTCTTTGGAGAATCTAATAGCTTGTTGGGTGGGGGAAGAACATTTTATTCTTGCATTGGAGCTATTTTACCATTGGTGATATTTATCCTTTTTTTTTCTCTCTAGGCAGCTGCTATATTTAATTCTGCTTTTGGAAGTTTTTTGGTAAGTAACACAGTATTCATAGCAAGTGCTTTAATAGTCTCATTTTTAACAGTATCACTGGTGTGTTTGTGTTTTTTCACATTATTGTTGGTGGAATTTTGCCATTCAGATGGAAAAATGTGAATCATCTTTCAGTTTATGTCACTATTCCCTTAAATACAGATACTGCAATTTCTTTTCTTTTTGTTAAACTCCTGAGAAAGGTAGTGAATAAAGGTAGTGAACAAATTGTCTCTGCTCGTGGTAAATTAATAATGTGTAAACACATCTTAATTTTCTCCTTAATGGGTTAACAGAATCTATTATTATGCAGATATTTCAGACATGGGCATCAATATATTGATTCTTCTAATAAGGCCCATCAAATACTCATTATTTTCTATCAAGAGGCCATGGATTTTGAAAAGAAAACATGACCCAGCTGATCAGAGAGTAGATGCTAATTTACTCAGTGACTTGTCATTTGTTTGGCATATTTTACTGTCAGTGGAGCCACTCGATGTCTCTGAGGAACACACTAAAATAGCTAGATATGGGAAAGCAATCAATCCAGCTGGAAATATAACTGTTTCTTTAAAAAGCAAAAGCAGTATTTGTGGTCCTGATGGTCTAAAAACATTTGGAAAGGACACTGTAAAGAACACTAAATATATTTATGAAGAAAGGAAGGATAGATTTCTTTGACTGATGTGTTGTTTAGAGAAATACTAATGAATATTAAGTAAAAAATTATTTTGTATGTTGGCAAACTACTGTGACTGATTGTTTTATTTATTTAGGCAGCTAATAATTGAATTTGTTCTTACTAAAATTTATGCATGTTTGGAAGTATGTGTTTGTGATTCCAATCTTCTGTCCCCAGAAGGACTGTGATGTGTAAAATGAATGAATGACAAAAGAATTCAAATTAGGAAATTGAAATCAAAACTGCGAGTACAAAATAACTCACTTTTTATTCATGGTTTGGTTTCTTGTTGTTTTTTGGTTTTGGGGGTTTTTTTTGTATGAAAAGCTGGTGTTTAGGAGTGTTAAGTACATAAAGCTGTACTACCAAGAGATAAAGTCACATGGCATTTTGAATTTGTGTTGTGCTGCTGCTTTTTTGAGGGACTAGGTTAAAGTTAGGAGGGTGGATGTAAGTTTTTTGGGGTATAGATGACCACTCGTATTTAAAATATCAGTTCCCAAGTACTTGTCCTTTTTGTCACCTGTCATGTCCTCCTTCCATGGGCCTGCCTCAAGCTGTGGAAGTGCTGGTCTAAAGTCTCTGTGTGCGTGATATTTTCTCCTGTTGTTTGGCACAAGCTCCTGGTTTCTCTGCTGTCTCCAGCTTTCAGTTCAAGAGGTTTCTGAGAATACCCAAAGGCTCAGTTCAGCTGACATTCGGAGATGTCTTCTGGCTTCAAATAAGAGTTTAGGCTTCACTGCATCTGACTACAATGCTGGCTCTTAGTAAAGTGACAGAGACTTATTTTCAATTTCTAGTAGGTGTTTGCAGCTCTTGGACGAAATCTGAGCTGAAGAAGCTGAGTTATTTTTTGTCTTCATGTAATACGCCTAATTTTGGTTTTGGTTTTAGTTCATGATCATTGGAAAGTTCTGCTTACGTGTAATTACCTAATTTCACTTTTTGTTCCCTTCAGGTCTTTTTGGAAATGTTGGAGCAGGATTGCAGTAAACATTATTAAAAAAATTCCCTGGAAAGACTTTTCAGAAATATTGAAGATCAGCTAGAATGAAGCCATAGCTGATTTTTTCTAATTACTGATTTTTTTAGAATAACGCAGTAAAGACACTAGTTACTATTAAATTACAAATATATCCACACATTTAAACACTTGTTGTGGTGATTCTACTTCGAAAGCATGATTATGTAGAGAATATGTGTGTATGACAGAAAACAAATCACAATTGTTTACTGAGTGCTTTGCTCTTAGAAACTTTTCCAGTTATGAAGTTGATAGGATAAACCTTGTGACTGACATGTGATAGTAGGCCAGGGACAGTAGTAAATAGGCAGAGTTGTTTTCGAGTAGGTTGACAAGGGTGTAGGTCTACATGACCTTGAATTGAGTGTCTCAATTGACTCTCAATTGAGTGTCCAATTGAGAGGTGGAGCACTGGCATGTGTGTGGTCACTTACAAAGAAAGTTTGCTGTTGGAAAACTGGCAAAGCAATAAATACATGTGTATATTATGTGTATGTGTATATATATATATACATACTCGTTTGAAGCCAAAACTGTTCTATAAAATGTAAAAATAATTGGTCTGTTTCTGAGAAGATAATGGAAGGTCCTGGTGGTGGTTTTGGGAATCCATCAGTTTATATTGGTGCCTAACTTATGGATTTGGCTACGGGTGGAGAAACTATGTCCTGTATCTTCAATTCATGATGAACCTAAATCACTTCTGTATTTCTCTTAGGTGTCTAGTGATGAGCTGTATGTGGTCAGGCTTAGATGGAGTTATATACCTTTGTGACAAAACCTTTATAGTTACACGTGTCTTGGAGATAATTTGGAAGGCTCTGACCTCGACAAGGCTGAAATTTTTCATATGTTCCTTGTTTTACCACATATAGCATGTGAGCAGGTTGTGGCACTTGCTGTGTAGCTCTGACAAAGCCAGGAGAGTGTTTTCTCTTTTCAGACTATGCCCTGTGGGCCAGTGCCTGTGTGATTTAGAAGGGCTGAAAGATGTGCTGTGCTGTTTACTCTCCTTTCTGCCCCCACCCTTTTTTTTCTCCCCCTTAAGACTAGGAAATAATGCTTGAGAAGTTAAATGAAAGTACGTTGTGGAACAAAATGTCTGCAGGAAAATAGTCAGTATAGTATTAGAATGATACTGAGATGAGCTTATTCAGATAAAAGGGAACATCTTGTGATACACAAAGTGTAGAAATGCCAAAAATGTCTTGATGAGCAGAAATGCACTTAGATTAAGGACCTGGGAGTGTTTTCACTGGTAAAGAGATTTACAAAAACTATCAGCCAACCACGAAGTAATTCCTTTTCAACTCCACCAAAACCCATATTCCTATAAACATGCAGACAAAGCAATGCATGGAATGATACTGTACATATTTACATTATTTTATTGACTTAGTTAATAATGTCCCAGATCTAATTAAAACACAGTGTTTGAAAAAAATAATTGTTACAGAAAAGTGTTTTTATATAGCTAGGTTAGTAATAACTAACGATAGATGAATTCAATTTACATAAATTTCAGCCAAGAGAATATTTAGACTCATACCACAGAGGATTGCTCTGAGTTGGGTAGTTAATATCATTATCTCCTCCCCTCGTTTAAGCAGTTTGGTTTACAATAATTGTGGAACATAAGAAGTGATTTCAGTTTTTCCTCTTAATGGGGTTTTAATGTAATCTGATAGCATTTTACTGATACAGGGTGGTTGGTTATCACAAGGTTGCATGCATATGCCAAGATGCTGAGATAAAGCACAGTCTTAGATGCTTCCACTTGTAGCAGAGGATACTTTTGCACCTAAAGGCTAAAGAAATTGCCTAGGATGTTAAGTATAGGTCTGCTGACATTCTTAATGTTGTATGCATTGCCATGCTTCCTAAGCATTTCTGTTCTGCTTCTAAAAGAAGACAAATACTTGCAAATATCCAAATCACAGAGTAATAAGCAGGAGACTGCAAAGCATGTGCTGATGGTTGTTCCATGGTGTTTGCCTGAGCCGTTCAGCTCCTTTGGCTTTGTCCACCAGGGCATAACCTGTAACTGAGGCTGTTCCTGCACTGGAGACAGGCTTGGCTGAGAGCTGCACTCAGTTTGCAGTGACAGTGTAATGCCACATGCGTGGGAGACGGACTTCCAGAGCACCATGTCCTCACAAAATGCCTGCACTACTAAACCAAACCAGACTTGTCTAATCTTTCTATCTCTCATTAATCTCCTTTCTGCTTGAGACCATGGGCTGGGAAACCCATGAGAATATCCAGCCTGTGGTGTGAGTCAGTGTAGGCTGATTCTTCAGTGCCTTGGGGTTATGAACAGTTAGTGTGAAAGCAGCAGCCCTCAGCTTTACCTTAAACAAAGAACTGTAACCAAGATCTGAAGGTCTGTGGTGACAGGGAATCAAGAGGAAAAGAGAGGATTCAGGGGACTCTGCTCTGGTGACCATTGTGCTCCTGAGAAAACAGCAAAGCTTTGGTTAAGACTTCCTCCAACGCTGTCTTGGATTAGCTTTTCTTTCTCTGTTGCAACATAATAGATGAAATAAGGCACATTTCAGATGCCCATTGTTGCATTAATGTCCTTTGTCCAAAGTAAGTATGTATGGCTTTGTTCTCTTATCTGACCATCTCTCAGAGGGGACAGAGCTGGGTCATGTTGTGCAAAAAGCTCAAATAATTTTAGGAGCAGCCACGTTGCTCATCAAATCAAGGGTAGTGTTTTTATTTACATTGTCTTCCAAATTCAAGCTAAAACTAGCAGAGGATAACGTTAGCTTCTCACATATACACCCAGCTTAGTTGGTTAATGAAAATGTATGGAATTCTTATCTAGTCTGCTTTAGCAGCATAATGATTTACACAGCCTGACAGCACTAGTGCTGCAAGTAAATGCATTAGTCATAGTGTCCATTTTTCTTGCAAATTTGTGACACAGATTTAATTATGAGAATGACCAGCAACTTACAAATCTAATTTTGGTAGACTGAGCCAACTTTTTTATTTTAATAACAATGGATTTTTTAGCAATGATTTCATTACTATTTAAAGAAATCCAACCATATGGAAATAACCAATTGGCTGAATTTATTTGCTTTATTTTACCTTAATGGATGTTGAATGATTTAGGTTTATTTGGGGCTTTTTTTATTACCACTTTTAAAATCTTAGTTATTTCTAGGACAAATATCCTTATCTGACTTAAGTATTTCTAGTACAAACATTGTAAATATTTTTCTAAAATCAGGCAAATGTTTGTATACCCCTTTGTTCCCCCTTAATTGTGTCTTTGCAGTATGAAAAGGGACAGAGCAGTCATCTGGGGATTCCCTTTTTACTGTGCTAGCTGTTTACAAGGAAATCTTGCCAGGAAGTCTGTTCACAACAGGTGCTGAATTCTGGATTCAGTCTTGTTTAATTTCAAAGTGGAGCTGCTTTATGGTGAGCACCCGCACTCTTGGAGTGGTCTCCTCTTCCTCTGTGAGCAGTACAGTGGTGCTGCTGGTCTGTGCCCCGAATTTGGTCAGGGTAACTCTCCACGTCCTGAGCAAGTTCTCCCTCTTACTCAGCCACTTGGGAAGGCACTTCATTCTTGAAGGACTGTTTTTTGCATGAGTGGGAAGGGATAGCAGACCTCAGCAGCAGCAAGTGTTTGGGCCAGATATTATGAACCAAGCAGGAAGAGTTTATATTCCATGGAATTTAAATAATCTTGGGAGCCACTTAGGTTGCCTTACTGTAACTTATTTCATGGCTGGTGCTGGGATCTCTTGCTGTTATTTAACATCCTTATTTTGATTTCTGCTAGCTGGAGCTGAAATCTCAAAGTAAGCTTGGGCATCATTGTTTCCAAGTTTGCCAAGTGACTTTTCAAAGCATGTAGGCCTTCACTCTTACTGTGTAAAGTTCCAGGGTATAGCATGCTCAGTTTAATACCTAAATTTGAGTTAGTTTGTACTATTTTGGCACAAGCAAGGCAGAATAATAAAGCTCCCTGTGAAAAAGACCCCTTAGCATGGGCTTAAAAAAAGAGCCTTGACACACATGATTATTGTGAGGGATTGCTAGGCATGTTCGCCCATCCCAGTATTCCTTTGTTGATCTTCTCTTCCCCTCCCAAAGCCAAACTTTGGACAGAGTGGGCATCAGATCGAATGAGATGTAGAATTTTTTACAAAATAATAAAAAAACCCCCTGCCTGTCTATGACTACTGCTGAACTCCTTTAATCAACAACAACAAAAAAAAAGGAGTAAGTATAAAGGTGCAATACTCAAAAAGAAGTAAATGGGATCTTGCTCCCAAGAGATTGAGAGAAATCGGGTAGAGGGATAACTGGAAATCTGAGTATTGTAACACCCACTGTGTGGTGTCACTGATGACACAGTTGGTCTGAAAAAACAATTAAGTCAGTAGGGATTTGCAGATCCAGGCAGCACAGAGAGCCGGTTAACAAATAATAGCACTGCTGTTGGTTATCTTTGAAATGTTACAGAGAAGGAGGGTAGGTAACAGTAACCAAGAGGAGAGAAAGTGTGCAGTCAAGGTTTAAAAAAAAATGTCCTCTAGAAGGCCAATGATTAGTCCCTGTATTTTTTTTTACAGTGGCCAAGAGGAAAATGCCTTGAAATCTACATAATAACAAAAAATGAAACCATTAGCTGTCAAATGTGTAGAAATTATGAGGGCTGTAGCTGGTCTCAGGGCTTTCTTAGTTTTCCCATTAGCTTTTGTTACTGATCATTTAATTCATCTTGCATGGTCTTATGGGACTCAAGCAGTCAGTTCTGCCAAAAAAAGTTTGTTTAAAGATAGCAATAAGTAGGCCATTAAATACATCTCTTTGTATTATCTTTGCGGCCAAAAGATAATTAACTGCTACCTTTCTGAAGATAAATATATTTGGATATTCTGCTTTTTCCACTTCCTCATATGACAGCAAACAGGTAGGGGTTTTTTTCTTGCACCTTCTTTTTTTGGTCAGCAACCCCATCTAGGGCACTTGCTTGGCATGGTACTTGGTGATGGCTTTTGATACAGTAGGTTCAATCCTGCCCCCCTCTTTACTGTTTCCCTGGATTAGCAGGCTCTTAGGAAAAGAGAGAGCTGAGGATATATGTGCCACTGGCATTTCTTGAGTTAGTAAAACAAGCAGTAAAAGTGGATCTTGCTGGAGGAAATTCAGAGGCAGAACTCAGGAAAGGTAGCGTGAGAGTTGAAGCAGCTTTGTTCTTCCAGTGCAGTTGTCACTTAGGAATTGCAACGTAGAAGGGAGAGAAGTTTTGCAACCCAAGACTGGGAATTCAAAGTACCTTAAACTTTGTGATCTGGTGTTTTACTTCTGATCATATAGTGTGGGGAAACTGGAAATTAAAGTGCCTCTGTGACTGTGAAGTCATCTCTCTTGTTAATGGAGACTGAATACTGGGAATTTATAAAAAGCTTGATTCCATTTCAAGTGTAAGCTAATGAATTACTGAATCAAAAGTGTCTGTCTTTGGTAACTATCATTTGGAGAACATCTAGAGAAAGAAATATATTTGTTTAATATTATATAATCAGGTGGTTTGTTGGATTAATATGTAAAGCAAATCTGTGCTGATACGCAGTTTTAGCATAAAATCAGTTTGTCTAAGATTACTTATGTCATAATTAACAAGATTTGTCCTTGTCCTCTGTAGTGTAAAAACATAGCATTTTTGTCAAAAGAATATGTTTCTTTTGGGCTTTTTTCCCCTGGTTTTGCTTACTGTGGTTATTGGTCAGAACCTGAAATAAAACCAAACCAAAAACCACAAATAAAAACAAACAATTGTCCCAGGGTGTAATTGTGTGCATATCATAATGTTGAAAGGTCCTGGTTTTAGTTTGTGATGTTTTTTTGTCTTCTGTTTTAGAATAGTTTCCTGGTTTTTCACTCCAAAATAAAGAAAGTGAAATTAACAGAAAGAAATATCACCTGTTCTATTATAAAGTAAGATCAAGGTGCTTGACTTCTCGTTAAGTCACTGGACTTTGTATCATGGAACAGTGTCACTTCACTTAAAATTAGTTTTAAAAAAATGTTTGCATTGAAAAGCTGCTTTATTTGTTTCTGACAACTACTTGGAGAAACGTGTGCTTTTTAAAAAAAGATGAAAATGTACACCTACAAAACTTTGAACAGTTTATTTGTAAAGCAAGACGTTTAAAAATCTTGCAAAAATTTAGTTGTGTCTGTGAGGACCAAATGTTTGAATTTATTGGTTCTCTATGCTAGGTAGGTTGGTGTATCAAGGAAAAATTGAGAAGGCATTGTGAAAGAGAATTTGGTTTTCATTTTGCCCTCTCTGTAGTATCTTTTAATACTAGAAGAAGCATGCCTCTGCATTCCTCTAGGGCTGTGGTTGTACACAAACATGTAGTCATTTGGCCTGATTTAAGGGTAAATGTTCCCTGCAGACAGATTTGGAAATGCACAAAGTATGTAATTTTCTCCCTCACTTTTAAAAAATTCATCAAAAGGAAATGAAAATGTTTTTAGAATCTGCTGTTAATGTTCTCCCACAAAGTTTTAGTTTCTGATTGAAATGGAGCAATGTTCTTTCCTCTGTGCTGCAGCTTTTAGTCACCTGTATAGGAAAAGTGTGTGTGGGGTGAGAGAGAGTGGAGAGAAATCCTCCCTTCCTTGGGACCAGGGGTATTTAAGCCCTGTCTTGTGCCTGATTAGCACTTTGAACTAGTGCTGCTGCAAGGAGGTGTTTCACCCAGCATCTGTGTATGTGTGCTGTAAAACACAAGCTGCTGTGCTGAGCAGTCACCTACACTAAGCCATCAGGGAGCATGGAGCTCTTTTTCCTTCTCTGTCCATCTGTGGATTCAGTAGCTAGCCAGAGTTGAGTTCTAGCATGTAATATAAACAGCAATACCAGTGCTGCATTCTATACAAGTTCTATACAAGCCTTCTTTCACCTTTACTTGCCTCTTTGTGGGAGGAAAAATATTCTAAACACATTAATTTATTAAGCTGTGTGAGTTTTGGCCCAGAACAGGTTAAATCTGTGCCTGGATTTTTTTCCTGTGGTTCTTCTCTATCTAACTGAACAGTGCCTGTTCAAAACTCAGCAGTCCACCGTCTCTAGGGGTGAAAACAAGAGGGATGTCATTATTACTATAAGTTGAGGGGCTGGAAATCATTCCCGTTGCTGTCAGGGTGACAAATACTGTCTTAGTGGAGGTGCCAGAGGTTAGGTCAAAAGCTCTCGCAAAGTCTTTAGCTCAACTAGCAAGTAAGGCATGGTTATAAAACTGGAGCTTCCTTTGGAAATCTGTTTGTTATTTATTGTTGGCCTTTTAAAAGTCAGTTTTGGGAAACTATCATGACCCTTCAATATGAGACAGGAGTAGTTCATGAATTCTTTTTTTTTTTTTAATAGCTGTACTTGGGTTGTTGCGGAAAGGCCCCCTTCATTATTATTTTGCCTTATCTTCTTTCCAGGTATCAAAACAGCTCTCAGCTTTTATCCTTAACAGCACACACTGGAAAAGACCAGTGATTATGAAGGAGGGAGGGAACTGTTTTAGCTGATGATCTGTCATTACTTGGCTTCTTTTAACACTGTTCTGTCTGCTCAGGCTTAGAGTTTTCATTTTAACGTCATGTAAAAACAAGAAATAAGCAACTATGTCCCACAATAAAAGCACTCCAAAACACCACCCCAGCAAAATCCAAACCATCTTGGAGGTAATTCCTTGAGACTCAGACTTGCTTATACAGTTTATCACTTTTCTGGCATGAAATATGAGCAAATGCACTTCCCAGCATCTTACTTCTTCCACCTTCATTCTGATTCTCTACCCATCTACTCCTGATTACTTTCATATCATGATAAGTAAATTGTTTAGTTGTTGTTTCTACTTCTTCCTAAAAAAGCTTGTATGACAAAATTAATTTTCTAAATTATTTTCTGATGGTACCTCCTTGGTCACTTCAGCATAACTTGTTGCAGGGAAGGTTATGTCATGTCTTTTCCCTGAGAGCTGGTGGAAGATCAGACTGGACAATCATCTCACTTTATCTATGATAAACCCAGTGTGCTGTACAAGGGGGTGGAATGTTTGAAAACTTGCCATTTTTTACTTCCCAATAAAAAGAATTATTTTCACTTGTATCTGAGTTAGGTGACCATGTCAAATAGATAATTTTGTATGTTGATATATGGAGAAGGGATTTTCATATTCTTTCAACCAGTGTACTGAAAGCTCAAGATGGGACACTTTCCTTGGATACCTTTATTCTTCTAGTGGTTAACTTGGCCGAGACTGTGCATGACTAGGAACAGCTTTTTTCCTGACATAAACCCACTAGATGAAAGCTGCACATGGTTTCACCCCCTCTTCATATTCTTTCCACATCACCTTGTACTGTGGTAGATGCAGTGCCAGCACTGGTGCCCACCTGAGTGGAAAAGTCATTCTGGTTTCTTCCTCCTGGTGCATTTGAGGCAAGCACTGGTACCCTGAAAATGCACACCTTGTCGGACCTCATTGCTTAATTGTGGTCTACTTTCTTAACCACATTTTTACTACTATATGGAAAGCAAATGTTAACTATTTGAAGTAGGACTATATTACATAGGATTAGATAACATGAATAATGGGAAAGCCAGGGTTTTTGAAAAACTCAAACCTTTTAATAAAATGGAATGTCACATATATGAGCATGTCTTTCAAGCAGTGATCAAAAAACATGTGAAAAGTTTCATATCCTTTTAAAAGTCAAATAATTATCCACCATCATAAAATTTTTTTGTTAGATGGACAGTACAAAGATGAAAGAAAATTTTATAGATAACATTGCACTTCACAGCCAACTGAAGCAGGTGTTAGAAATGCAGATTAAGTACACTGACTAAAGACTATATAAATTTGAAGTGAAAATGCCACTGGTCTACTTGCAGTGCCCTGCACATGTGAAGTTTCAGCTAGTTAATTATTGATTTTATTGTGTGAATAGTGCAGCAGTTTAGGGAGAAGGTCCTTGTGCATTTATGATTTATTTTTTCCCCTGTAATCTTTTTAATATTACGTGATGACCAGCTGACAGAATGTGCAGCGTTGTGTGAGTTTTGCTTGGAAAGAGAATATGTAATGCAGGTAGATAAATACACAGTGTAGGTTTATTTGCCTGTTAGGTGTTTTACAGGCACATGCAGTGCAAATACACAGTTGTGGGTAAATGCAATTTCTATAAAGGAAGGAGACTGAAAGTCAGTAGTGTTGCTGTACAAATCTGCAGACACTGGGAAGTCTGAATCTGGTCCTTCCACACAAAGTGACATAAGGTGTTAATTTGCAGGTCAGTCTTTTTTGGACTTCACAGGCTTTGTGTAGACATTATGCTTCATGATGTACAGGTGCCTTCTTGTGTGGGTGGTGTGAAGCATGGGAGGAAGGCATTGGGAGAGGAGTAGTGAGGGTGTTTTCTTCTAACAGCTCAGTAACCTGCTAATAAACTGTACTAGACTGTGAATTTAATTTTGTCATGACTTATCAGGTGCCTGGAGCTAGTAATCAATCTGTAAGAGGTCTAATTCTTGAACAAATTAAAATTGGAAGTGGATCGGAAGACAGAGTCTCTTAAAGTAAGGAGCAGTACTGAGGCCCTTGCTCAGCACGAGGGACAGTCAGTGTTGTTCTCACTCTGGACTGCTGTTAGAAGAGTGTGGTGGGATCCCCACAATAGCCCAGCATCTGGCTAGCAGGGGAGATAGCAACAGGGACATGGTGCTGTCCTCCATCACCTCAAATGACTGCGAAGGAAGGAGAGCTTTTGCAGGATTTCTTTCTTAAGTAGTTCCTGGATCTGCTGGTGCTGAAAGTATGCTGTTGTGTAAGAACTGCTCCTTTAATTTTGTTTTGGTTTGGATTTTTTTTGCATAGACAATACTGTTTTGTCCATCAGCTCATGGGGCATGGTATTTGTATTGGCAGCAGTTCTGCTCTGACTGGAGGAACTAGTCCATAGTCTGTACATATTCTGTATATTGTTGTGAAAGCTTGGTTTTAATAAGTGAAACAGATATTCAAGTGTCTGTCCAGTGCATCCTGGGAAATAGCATGCAGCTGGCAAACCAGTATTTAGAAATTTGAAAAGGCTACAAATGGTTCTAAGTGCTTTACATGCATCTAGTTTTTGGGTTTTTTTCCATAAGAAGAAATAAATCCCAGAGGTTGCACTGTTTTCCACAGACATAGCTTAGTTTCTTATTTCTGATAACTGGTGCTTAGAGACACATGCCTTTGTTGCTTCAGTGGTGATCATTTTACGTTATGATCTGCTACAGAATCGAGTTCTCTACAATGGGGTGCAAAATCATATGAAGTTGTATACAGTCCCTAGAAAGGCCACTTGGTGCATTTGTAACACAGATAATGCACTACAACGAAGCATTTGGCAAAACAAGAGTGTCAATTTTACTGTAGCCTTAACTTGTGTATAGCATTTTGGTCAGGGTTTTTGTGGTCTTTGACTTTGAGAAACAGCTTCTATCCGTCTTCCTTACTTTGCAGGCCAATTAATGCAGAGCAAAAGACTACAGATTCATTTTATAGACTCTGTAGTGTCCCCAACAAAGAACCGTTACATGAACTCATGTATAAAATATATTTATTACTATTGCTTTTCATATTTTTAGTAGGTAGTTAAAATACAAGCTAAGAGCATCACTGTAACACAAACAGCTTGCAAAATAATAAAATCTAGATGAAGCCTAATATTTATAGAGTACTGCCTTACTGCCTGGTTTAGTCACTCAGTTAATAAAAGTGTAAGTATGGGTTTGCTGCATGCTTTTTCTTTTTTCCTCTTCCCCCTTCCCTTCCTAATTACAGTGTGGGTTTCCCAGCAAAGCTGGCCCATCTGCCATTTTGTCTTGCAGTTTCAAAATCCAGTCAGTGTGTATTCAAGTCAGAGAACTAAAATAGAATTTCATCATTACTATCATCTCAGTTTGCTTACCCCGAAGCAGAGTTAGTGGAGGGCTGTTCCTCCCCTCATTCATAAAAGTCTGTTGAAATGGGATATGTCACTCCAAAGGCATTTGGAAAAATATATTATGGGAGTCCTACTACATCAAGCTGTGGCATAATTATTGCACCATAAATGCTTACAAAGCATTATGCGGGATCCTTTTTTATTTTTCAATCTGATTTCTCCTAACTCTTGGGATTAAAATTGTTATGCTAATTCAGACAACTGCACAGTCCAGTGCCAGCTGAACTTGTATTGAGAACATCCCAAGCCAGTGTTATCAAATAATACACAGAAAACGGTAGAGTCTGTAATATGTGGGAGGAGGTATAATTTGTTTTATTTGCTGTTGGTATTATTTTATAAGCTGTTAAAAACCCTCTACAGCCTCTTCCAAATAATTACTGTGCTTTCCTATAGGAGCAGTAAAGGGCCATGGCTGATAGAAAAAACCACTACGATTTTATCAATCTGTTTCATAAAGCTGTTCAAACACCCTGGAATAGTGAGATACACATTAGGACTTACAGGTGTATGTTTTTCTGCAGGGGTACTTGCTGTCCCTAGGCTGTCCAGTTAATGTTTTGGTAACATACTTGGGTCATGGATTTCTTAAAGCCCTGTCAGAGTAAGAATTTTCTTTCTCTTTGGAGAACTAGCAAGGGGGTGATCCATCAGACATCAGAGCTCGGTCAAGCACTGAAATGTCCAAGCAGATTAAAAAGAGGTTTGTGACAAAGCAGGATTTTGGGACAGGAGAGCCCTGGAGAGCAGGAGGGCTAAATTAAGATGACCCACTGGATAAGCAAGAGAGGATGGGCAGATCTCTGGGGAGGGCCTGGATTGTGCTGGCTTCCATGCAGAAGGAAGAACAGCAAGTTCTGGCTCAGGCTGGACTGGGGTTGTCCTGAGGCAGCCCCTACCTGGGGTGGCTCCTGTTTCAGCAGGCGGGTGCATGCACCTCAAATATCCTGCAGATTTATTCCCTCTGCACCACTGCCACACATCCTCTGCCTATCTGCTGTTCTTGCTGCCATGGTTTCTTCCTTTTTTATCAGAAACACAGGAAGCCTCGTCCAAATAATCATTTGAGAGCCAGCACTAGCATAACTTGTTTATGCTGAGATGGGAACATAGCTCTTCAGGGTGTTAGCATCAAGTAAAAGCTGCTACAGTGAAAAACTTTTGAATTACATTTTCCAGACTGATTCTATTTACAAATATCCCAATAGAAAAATAATTGGTTTATGACATTACATGATACATTTTTGAACTGAACTCAGAGTTCAGTTTTCATGGGCAATCAGGCAATAATCTTGTAGAGGATTTGGATGCTGTCTTCCAGATTTTACAGGGACTGTCTTAAATCATGGTGAAGAGCTAATCAGCTGGACTGAGATGCTGAGGCATTCCTTGTGCCATTAAGATTCTTTCTGATCACCTATATATTCATATTATTTCAATGGAAATATAGCAAATTTAGCAAATTAAGGAATTATTTTGAGGTGTTTTCCTGCACTAGCTTCTAGTGCCTGAGCTTTGTAGGGGAACATTTGTCCTTCTGCCACTCAGGAACTGTGGTGCACATCAGGTTGTGCATGCCTGGCATAGTGAAGATACAATGTGAGCACATTAAAAGCATGTGGACAGAAATGTTTTTGAAGTTTTTTCTGCAAATTGTAGTCTTAAGAATTAGGGCTTGCTTGTGAAAGGAAGATTTTTCTTATCTAATTTTGAAGCTTTTTTGAGCTTACTTTGATTCTAGAACAAAAGTGTGGCAAATGGCTATGCTATATTGGAACACAAATCCAGTTGTTACAGTGTGAATGTGCCCATACCTAGAATTACCTTAGATTAGCTACTTGCAGGAATGCCCAAATTTACTCTTACAATTACAATTGTAATTATAATAAATATTACACAAATACCATGAGCATTACAAAGGAGTGTGTTCTTTCCATGCTTTTCGCTGACATGTGCAAAAGGGGATTTTTGCTCTGGCACCCAGTAGTTGTGCACATAGCTGACTGTGTTACATACAGAGCTATTAGCTTTGCACCAGTATAAATATTTGAGTCATACAGCTTTATTTCTTAGGCCATAATCTCATGCACTATCTGTGCTGGCAGTAGCATCTTGCATAGACAACATTACTCTCAGGAGCTGGATTGGATTCCTTTCTTCCCATCCTGTTTTATAATGTGTTGAAAACAGCACTGTACATGCACAAGGGATAGAGGGGGGAGAAAAGAAGCCTTTCAGTGTAATTCTTACAACAATATCTTTATAGAACCTGGGATTTTTTTTTTAATTATTATTAGAAATGCTTGGAGTTTTTGTTGTGTAAATTACAGAAGAAACATTCCTGAAGTCCTTAAGAAGGAACCATTTTCCTCTGCATCATGATAAATGTAGCAATTGTGTGTGTATACTAGAATAGATCATATTGAACATCCCCTGAGCTCCGTTTGCAGACAAGTCCTATCTCCACCATGACAAAATTCCCATAAGAGTTTAAATTATTAATGCCCTGGAATCTGCGGGGTTCAGCAGATATGTTCAGCGTTATTGATGGCAAACTTTATCCCTTTATGCCTAAGACACATAATGAAATAGGGAGTCCCTCAAATAACTGCATTTCATGTTTAGGCTAATTTTGTAGAGGCCAGTGGGCTTTGCCTTAATGTGTGTAAATACAATTTTTCTGGTTTACAGCCAATTGTGTGGTAGCTGGGAATGAGACTGATTTGGCACTAATTTATGAATCCTTCCAGCATTCTCTGTGTGCTGCACCCTGTGCGGGCAAGATGCTCTAATTACACCTACTCTATATAATGAGAGCTTTTAATGACAATTACTGATTGTAGTTACGGATGTTTAGGGACCATTTTTTTCTAAGTTAAGATGATGTATTGACTTTTATAAGAGAAGACTTGTATTTTCACTTTATGCAATATCTCTCCTTCCTCCCCCCAGCCTTCACAACTGATAGGCTGACACGGTGAAGCTGCTGAAGTATTGCCACAGAGAATTTCTGTTCAGTTAATTTCACTTCAGCAGATATAATTTTTCACTCTTTTTTTATTTCTGAATTCATATAGGCACATTCACATGTTCTTTTTCCTAGCAATTTAGTATTTGGGGTGATATTATACAAGTTGCGTTTGTTTTATGTAACAAGATAAAAGTACTTCACGTTGAATATTTCACTGCCATGTTAAGCAAGCCCATTTACAAAAGTGTCATTTTTCTCTTAATATACTGGTATAAATGGCATTTTAATATGAGGCTGTTGATTTTAAATAGGAGTAGGTTTTATCTTTGTTCCAGATTTGAATTAGATTAAATTATTCTTCACTATTGAAATCACTATTGAAAAACAGTGATTCCACTTGCAGTCCCAGATTGCAAACTTGCTTTGCAAGGGGGCCTGCTCACTTTTTTTAAGTAAGGCTGTGAGACATCTCATTGACTGTTGTCTTGAAATACAAATAAAGATTTGGGCAGCTTCCAGTTTAGTGGCCACTTGAGAAGGCAAGATAGCAAAATATCAATAATTGAAAGATCAGTTTAACAGTTGTGCGGAAGAGACAGTTTTTTAATTTTTTTTTTTTTTCCCCTTTCATTTGCTAGTTTTTAGGTGGTTTAGGGATACCTTTCTTCACTTGGGTTTCTGCTGCTGGCAGTTTTGTTTTGATATGGAAAGTGAAGACTTCTTGTAATTCCAGGGAAGCAAAATTAAGAGTTCTTGTAACGCAACTAGCAGTGGGATGGGGGCTGGGAGACAGTCCTGGTCTGTATATTAAAATCTGCCTTTCCATGTTTGCATGGCTTTCTTTGCTTTGCTGTTTTTAAATCCTGACCATGGCTGCAATGTAGTTTATCAGGCAGCTGTCTTAGTGAGAAGATGGTATTCCAGGATGTGGGAACAGAAGTAAAAGATTAGATGGAAAAGAGAATGGCAGCTTCTGGAACTTGTTCATACTGAAGAGAAGCACTTAGGTAATCCCTGTGTTCTGGCATCAGTTCATAAATATTTGTGTGGCTGGCATGTGACATGCCTTGTGTTTTGCTATATGGGCTGGCTGGGCTGTGCCTAGGACAGAAATGGAGCAGGTCTGGGTTGCAATCACCATGGCAGGCAGAATCCAGTCTCTGAATCCCACAGGCCTCCATACCCCCATGGATGTGGACTGCGACTAGTTTTGCTTCCTAGCAGAGGGCATCTCAGTTAAGGGACTTGGACACTAGGCTATGCTTGATGCTCTTGAGTAGAGGAAACCTGGGCCATGGAACCAGGATCTTAGCCCAGAGAACAGCAATACACAACACAGGTGCCAGGGAAAATGGCACTCACAAGGGAAAGTGCTGGGAGGCACAGCCACTCAAGAGCTGTCTGTGGAAAGTGGCATCTCCCACTTTCTGTTTCCTGGTAAAACTCACAGTTAGTTGAAATTGCAAGAATCTCACACAAAAATGGGAAAGGGACAGAACTGAGTTTCTGAACAGACTTGTATCTCTGCAATCAAGCTTAGCCTCTGGTTTCAAAAGTGGAAATGCAGCCTCAGAGAACAAGGATTTTGTCCAAGGCTTAGCTGACCTTTTAATTACCCTTAGCAGGAACAACTTGTCAGGAAAGCAAAGAATCACGGACTTCAGAAAAAGAGTTTATTTTTCACAAGTCTTATGCAACAAGAGATTTACCCTCAGTAAAACCACAGACTGCAGTTCCTTTGTTCTTCCATCACTGCTTTTGGGAATCTTGCATTTGTGCCAAACCATTTTTCCTGCCTTCTTGGCTCAGTGGGCTTATTTTTTGCTATTGTTTGACTTCTCTTGCTTAAAAAAGAGCCAGCCCTTTCAAAACTGACTGGTTCTCAAGACTCTTTATGTACTGCAAATGAAGCAGTGATTTCAGCTCCCACCTCATGTCTCTTCAGTTGCAGTATTCTCTTCCCAAGCCTTCCACATCTAAGTAACTCAAAGTCCATGCCACAATTAGTGTTGTACTGGAGAGGAGTTACTCTGGTGTATTTTCTTTGCTCTGTGGCCACACCATCCACTTGGTGTCAGCCCTTGGTAGCACAGGGAGCTTTCTGTGTTGGCAGAAGGTGGTGTAGCAGTGGATTGTGAATGGAAGCTCTCTTCACTGTCATCCCTAATGGACAGGCAAAAAATTGTATCACAGGGACTACAGAACCACTAGAATTACTGTATATGACAACATAGTATTTGGGAGAAAATATACTTTTGAAGCTTATATTGCTTGAATTATTTTTTTTCCTTTAATAGATGTTTTTCTTCTTAAGGAACACTGAAAATGTGTCTGAAAAAGTAAAACTGAGCATGAAAAATAGGCAGGGATTTTCTGTGTGACCAGAAAGAAACACTTTGAAAGAAGTCCATAAGTGGAGGGATAAAAATTTGGTTTTGTCTAACAAAGATGCAGTAGCCTTTTCAGGAATCAAGTTGGTGAGTCGGTTTGAGGGCCTACCCTTTGCTTGTCAGTGTAACTGGAGACTGTTAGATATTGTTGGTTTTATGGTGCATGCCACAGTAAGTTCTTTCTCTGGGGTCCTGCAGGAGGTTTGAGTGGTGCATGTGTTATTTTGTACAGCCCTGAATACTGATGAAATGGGTGTGGGGGGGGTGTATTTCATGGAATGCTTTGGATAGTCAAGCCAGAGTCACTTTAAGAAGTATTTGGGATCATTAGAAATGCATTGATTACTATAGATTGTTTAGATGAGTGGAACTACAAAAGCAGAAAACCGTCAAGGAAGTCAAAAAGAAAACTTGACCTTTTGAAAGAAATGTTATTATATATTAAAAGGTTTGGAACTAACCTTTTTTGGAGAGAAGAATGTGGCAGGAGAATGGGTTCTAACATGTCTCCAAATGGGCATTTGGCAGATCTGGGTCACAGTTCACTGCTGATGCCTGGAAATGTTGAAGATCATTAAACTTCTTCCTTTGCTTGCTCTAGTGCTTAGACAGAGCAAGAAATGTGTTTTAAATGCTGCATTTGTGGGGGATTATAGTACATATTTCAAATAAAGAGTACGTTTTCCTAAATGTGATTATTGATGCGCTTCTAGTGAGCCTGGTTCTGAGGATCTTTTGGTAGACAGTAGCAGGGTGCTCAGAATGACAAGTGTTCTTGTCCAGCAACTGTCAGAGTTTTTTTTCAGACACTTTTGGGGTTTTTTTTTACAGCACTTTCAAAAGGAAAGTGTGATCCAGCAAAATGGGATATTTTTTCTTTTTTTTTCTTCTTTTCTAATGTGAGGTGCAATTCCTCACAGACTTCCCTGGTGACAAAGTCAGTTTAAGAGGTGACAGCCCTGCTTTCTGCTCCTCTCATGCTGCAAAAAAAAGGTGCCAACGTGTTGGTTTCTTGAGCCATGTTTCAGACCAGAACAGTGAAATGAGCTGAGTTTTAAAACAAAAACTTAGGGTTTATTTCCTCCACTCAATCACGTGTGTGATCCATTTTAGAAATGGTCTCATGTGTGACTGAAGAAGAGAAGATGGTTAACTCTGGCCAAAGGAGAGAAGGCTAAAGATGGGAATTTTTGCTAGAGGAGATTGAAGTGAAGCTGTGCCTTGTGTAAACTTAAAAGATGGAATTCTGCCCTGATGAAAATCAATGGAAAGGACTGGTCTGGTGCCAAAGTGCAAGGTTTCTTTAAGTAATGTTTTGCTACAAAACAGAAGGATTAGAAGGAGCTGTTGCTTTTTTTGGTGGAATTGTTCTTCTGGGGTTTTTTTGGTAGTGTATTTTGAAGTTTATCTTGTCAAGTATTGAAGTGCTCCAAGCTATAGCCAGAAAAAAAACCAATCAAGCATCTTTCATATTGTTCTCATATCGACCTTATGTCTCTACAACCACCTGAAAGGAGGTTATAGCCAGGTGGGGGTCAGTCTCTTCTGCCAAGTAACAAGCAATAGGATGAGAAGAAATGGCCTCAAGTTGCACCAGGGGAGGTTTAGATGGATATTAGGAGAAAGTTCTTCTCGGAAAGGGTGGTTGGGTATTAGAGTGGGCTGCCCAGGAAAGTCACCATCCCTGGAGGCATTTAACAGACATGCAGATGTGGCACTGAGAAAGGAGGTTTAGTGGTGGACTTGGCTGTGCTGGGTTTATGGTTGAACCTCATTAACTTAGTGGACTTTTCCAAACTAAATGAGTCTGTATTTCATTCCACTCTTACGGTTAAAAAAGTGGAGATGCTGTAAGTTCATACACTTATTCTTACACAATCTTTTTGATAATGTCCTTCTCATGGTTCTGCTGGGTTCCCCCCCCAGTCCAAATAACAAATCATGTACACAGTATTCTGTCTTTTCATGAATAGGATGAGTACCTTCCAGCTGGAGAAATGTTTACTGCTTTCAAACTCCTTTTGCTTGAATGGAACAACCATAAATGTTTTTAAGATAAGGTTACATGAAATCACTTACTTTTCAAATGCTGAAGTTAAGAGTTTAGATGAAACCAAACGGAGGTATAAATAGTACTTAATATATTGTCAACGCTGCCTTTTATTTTTAGCTGTTTTAAGGGCTTTCAGTTTCATTTTTGAATATTTGTGAGATATGTCACACAGTTTGATAGCAAAGATAAGGCTTGGTAATACTTCTGAAAGGTAAGGATATTACAAGAAAGAATCCAAAGAAAAGTCTGCTAGAGTACCCAAATCAGACAGAGCCTGGACTCTTCTGCTTTTTGTGTAAGAAATCAGAGGAGAAATGCCCTTTGTGGGTACCAGTGATGTATCAGTTGAGTGTGGGGTACACTGCTCCAGAGAGGACCTCTGTTCTATCTTATCTGGTCAATGAAGCAAAGTGAAGGAATCATCAGTCCTTATTTATTTACAGACAGGTCTTCTTATCCACTAACATAAAAAAGATAAATAAAAAAGAGCAATCTTTTCTATATTTTTCATTGCTAATATGAACTGTGGCATACATGTGGCACAGATGGACTGTTCTTTGTTTCTCCTTCTAGTAGGCATCTTTATCAAATGCCACCTCCTGCCTTCCTGATGATCAAGGAATGGCAGTCAGCACAACAATAACACTTTGTATTTAATGCTTCCTTTTAATCTGTTGTCTTTGCCACCCTGTTACACATGCTTTTGTGTTAAATGCTTGGAATCCTCTGGGTGTGCACTTTACAAAGCTCTATCTCAATTCCTTGAACTCTGTCTATAAATATCTACTTAATCCATTCTGTTCTGGAGCCCAAGAACAGATAGGTGTGCTTGTTCACTGTGTGCCTTCACTTGTAACTTCTGTGACTCTTTAGGGATCTTTATTAAAAACCCAGACTGAAAAAAAAGCAGAGGAAGGGGGGCACCAACGAAACCAGACAAACCCCATCATATATCTATCTGTCTCTTGGCTTCCTTTTCTGTCCTCTGGGATTTTTTAATGTGTGTCTCATAAGCCAGGCTATAGACTTTTGGAAGAAGAGACTGCCTGATAAATACATACAGTTCACTGCACATTGGGCCACCTAACCATTTACTGCTATTGTAAAACAAATAACGTAAATAACTCTGCTCTAGTGCTGAGTCTTCCCTGATAATTTGTAGGTAAGGACTTATCTGGTTTTTTTCAGTTTTTGTTTCTCCTGTATGTGTGTATGAAAGTTGCATACAGATGAAATAGGAGACTGATGAACTGGCAGTGTAGAAAAATCAGTGCAACCAGCTACTCTGGCAGTTTGACAACCATTTGCATGCTAAACTGAACAAAAAGGAGAGGTGCTCTTTAGCCCATTTCAGTCACAGCAGCCTAATGAATTGTCCATAGCTATGGAAGTTATTAAACATAATTTGTCGAGCTTTTTTAAAAGGAGTTTATAGTATTCCCTTCAAAGATAATCTGTTGGTGCTTTGATGCAAAAAGGAAGATTTATTTTTCATGGTACTGTTAAATAATTTGAGCTTGTGCCATTTTTTTTAACGTACTTGGGTAATATTCCTGTCTGGCATTTCATTATACAGGTAAGATTTGAGGTGGGTGAGAGAGTGTTAAAATTGTGTACAAGAAGAGCATTTAAGAAACCTCCTGATTTGTTTGATTAACCTTTAGCTGTGTTCTCTCCATATGCAGTCAGGTTAACATTTAAGAAAATACTGTGTTCAAATATGCCATTTCATCGAGGAAAGACAAAGAGAGTTTGCCAGGGCAAAGGGTAAGGTCATCAATTTGTATTCACTGAATGTGACATATATTGCATAAAGAGGATTTGATCAAAACTTTTTAATGTACTTTATTCAAGAGGTTGAAAGGAATACTGCTATAATTGTCTACATTGTATTGGCATAAAAAGGACAGATGGCTGCTAGAGAGCTCTTCACAGTTTTCCTTTTAAAGGATTGCAAGTATATGATCAGTGAAATCCTGGTTTTAGATGGGAATGTGTTGATGCCAGTAAGATAAATACCTCCATCTGCAGAATTTCACCTAATCCAGATGCCATAATGTGGAACTAATTGATAACATAAGTCATGTACTTGGGGTTGATCAGATTTTTAAAAAAAACCAACATCCCAACAAGTTATTATTCTCCTTAATTTTGAGACTAAACACATTCCAGGATGGGGATAAACAATTTAAACATGCAGATGATCGAGTTTTTTGTATCTTGTTGACTGTTGATGGTCATACAGTTTCAAAATGCACTTTTTATCATGTCTCATTCACAATGCCAATTTCGAAACTTGTGTCAGTTTGTGTTTTTTGTCTTGCATGTACCCATTAACTGGATGGTTAGCTTTTTATGCCACTTGGAACAAGATTTTATGTTTATATTAGTGAATTTTCTTTTTCCAATTTTTCCACACTTTATGAGAGTGAATGCATTTGTATTTATTGTGCCTGTGTCCGTCCTGGCCGTCTAAAATTCTGCAGAATTTTGCAGTGCCTGAAAACCTTTCCCCATCGAACACCTTATTATTCCACTGGGTATCAGATTTTGTTCTACAATTTATTTTTATCTGTCCTCTTTGTCCAAAAGAATAACTATCGTGTTGCAGGAGAATCCGATACATTTTGCTAGCAGGCCTGTAATACCGGAGTGCATAATTTGGGAAGAGCTTGGGGCTATTCTCCTAGCACTTGGGCATTTTACATCCCTCAGCCACCAGCAGTACATCCTGATTCATTAGGATACAGTGCAGGGGTAGGCTTTGTTCCCTCTGTAGCCTGGGAATGCTCACTCCGTGCCCGCTGTGGTTCTTGGCTGCGCAGGAGGCGGCTGCTCCGTGCCGAGGCCCTAATTGTTAACAGAGATGGCATCTCTCGGATAATACACACTGACCCAGCAGTCCTGGAGGGTGTAGCTGCAGATGTGTTCACTGAGCTTTGTGCTGTGGAAGTGTTTATTTCTAGATTCTGAGAACTTCAGTGGAAAGGGAAATTTTGTGCCATTTTGGCATCTTAGCCCGTTTTTTGAACTTGCTGTTCTTTCATAGTTCTATCTATCAGGCTATTAGGGAGCTTTCTGCTGCATCCATTATTCTTCAAAGACTTAATTAAATTGTACAGTGTAATTAATCTGTCTTCTTAATTTCTGTAATTCTCCTAGTCTGTAGGTAATAAAACAACAGGGAGGGATTCCATGGCTGCTCAGTTCTATTGTGAGCCTGGAGGGAAACAAAGAGGATATTCCTTGGATGAAAACAAGTTTATACGTAGATGGCTGCAACTGTATTGCAGCAAACAAAACCTGCTGTACTGGAACTGATTGAATATTCCTTCTCTATTAGTGGCCAAGAGCAGATAGTTAAGCAACACTGTGTTTAAAGTTCAGGTTATTCTTCTATGTCACCTTTTCCTGAAGTTCTCACACTCTGCAGCTCTGTATTTCCTAAACTAGTTATAATCTGTATATGTAATGAATTTCAACAGGTTTATCCTCTGTGAGCTTGTCCTGTTTTCTCATCAACCCCTTATACATGCATCCAGTTGTAAAAGAATAGTTTTAAGGAAAGAGGTGTCTGGAATGAGGGTTCTTCCATTAGATTTCACTGGAAGATTCTGCCATTTCTCCCAGAGTGCTTACCTGCTACGACTTGGGGCATTGTACTGAACTAGTGGGGTATAGGTATCTCAGTGTCTCACACCCCAAGTGGAAAACAGGTAACTCTTTGAGTGCAGATCTTTGGAAATAAACAATTCTACCTGCAGGATAAAGACACAGCTATAATAGCTCAATAGAGATGGGCATCAGGAAAACTTGCATTTGTTTGCTGCTCGGCTAGGACTGTCATTCACTGAGGTCGTTCACTTCAGGAGATCTGTCTGAAGTTTGGCTTTTGGGTAAGGAGCAGAGAGAAACTGTCTGAGCAAAGCCTTGTGTATGTAACCTGCCCTTACTCTGCTTTTTCCTTTTGCTCTTTTGAATATATCCCTTCTGATAATTTCAGCTATATATCTTGATTTTGCAAACAAAACTTCTGTGCAAAACAGTATCTGCCAGCAGTCAAAAGTATGTAATTTCAGTTACAACTTTAAAAAAAGGTCACATGATGCTTGTGTGCACTGACAGGCTTATCTCATAAGGTTAAAAATATGTGGGGGATTTATTTTGGTATTTCAATGTAGCTGTTGATAGCAGAGGGGAATACAAATGTAACAAAGAATAACTGAACAGGCTCTTTGAACGTGACCACAACAAACATCAAAGAAAAATGCACTGCCAACTGTTAACGTGGTATGAAAGGTTAGCAAGTGTACATTGTTCTCTGCTAAATAATTCTGCTCTTTTAAATCAAAGTTAACTAGTTGAGAGATAGTTTTATTTTAATAGAACGCTTTTCTTTTAATTTACTTCTGACATTCTTCATGCTGTGTTGGGGTGGGAGATGCTTCGCAGTTTCATGCTTATTTAGTCTTTCTGAGGCACTAAACAAGCTGAGATAATAGCTTTGTTTTGGGTTTTTTTAATCCAGTAGGCTCTAAAATAGTAAGATATAATTAAGCACAGTGTTTATAAAAACCACTGCTGATTCTTTCATTCTGTGCTCACTATTTTGAATGTGCATGCTAACAGGACTTGTATAAATATCTTGTATGATCTGTAGGGGTGGGGAAATGCCTCAGGCCAACATAAAGTTTGTTTAGTCTGCACATTCTTTAGTTCAAACACAACTGGTTTTACTGATATATTTCCTTTGTATCATTGTATTTTCAGCTCAATTTTCATGACTTTGTTAGACCTTGCAAGCCTGAAGGTATGGAAGCTTTTCATTGGCTGGCTCTGAGTTCTGTATTACAAACCTGTGTGTAATTCTGAGATCTTTGCAGGATAAGGGAAGAATGTCACTGATAGGGAGCGCCAGGCTCAGGAAATATGGGCAAAGCCCGTAGGATGACACCAGCAGTGTTTTGATCCAGAGTTACCATGTATGCAGTCAGGTTGAGAGCTGGGATGAAGGGTTGTCCAAGCATCAGAGAGCTGTGGCTCCAGGGGCCCAGGTTCAGCACAGGGGGAGTCTTCTTTTCTGGAGTGGGCAGGACAGAAACTCCGTTTCCTTGCTGACTCACACAGGTGTCCAAACACCTTAAGTAGAGGTACTCTGTATTCTGCTTCTGGTGTCTGCAGGCAGATATTCTGTCACAGCTGAGGGCAAGTTATTCAGCTTGTACAGCTCAGACATAAAAGAATGTGAACTCTAATGTGAAACACTTTTGTTTCTTTCCCTTTTCATTCCTCTGAACAAGGCAAGGTTGCATCAAGTTGCCTCTCTGTACTTTCACCACCCATGTGAAATGGAATGTGTTTGCAAAGAGCACTGTGATAAAGACAAGCTGCTTTCTCTCCCCCTCCCTGCACCTGAAGTGCAGGTGGGTAAATCTCTAATGCAAACATGAGCTACAGAAGCCAAGGAACAGCAGCTTCTCCTAAGCAGAATCTCAAGATAAGCTGGAGGCTAAATGAACTTCTTTCTGTGGCCACATTTGGCAGCAAAGTAGAGATGGCAAATGACTTTGAAGCATATGATTAAAACACAGCTTCTGCTTGCAAATTTAAATTTTGCAAGGAATGAAAAGTAAAAACCTTAATTTACATGGTTATCCAAGTTACATTAACAGGATAATGAAGAGAAAAACTAGTATTTATACTGTGTCTGCAAACCTCCCATTGTTTTCTTCATTAGCCCTATATAATTTAAAGGTAGCAACACACAAGTTGCATCCTGATTTGACCTTAGGAGCCTCGCTGTTCAGCTCAGTGGTTTCCCTGTAGAAACAGAAACTGACACTGCCTCACTGGAATTTTCTCCAATCAATATAGTGTGGCACAGTACAAATTATACAGTAGAATGGTATTAAAGAAAAGCTTATCTATTGATACAGTTGGCTAGAGAAAGAGATTTTTATTTAAGAGCTTTCAAAATATTTTTTACAAGTGAAATGGGACCCTGTGGAATGAATTGTGTATTTTTTACTTTTTTTTAAAGATGCAGGCATTCTTTTCAGCTGATTTTAGCAGTGTAGAATTCTTTTGTATTAGAGTCTGTAAATAACTGTTACTGTACATCTCAAATGTAGCTATATAACAGTATTTATGCATATATTTCTGTAATTTTTAGAACAAACCCTCAGAGGTTATGTATTGTGTGAATGCAAGTCTACAGCAGCAAAACTGTTAATTTGCCTGACTAGAAATATTAACCATACTATATCAAATAACTGCCAGGAACAATTCCCCACCATTCCCTGTGACTTCATTTTAATTGATTTTTTTTTTTTAAACTTCCAGCTTCTGAGATTTCGTTTACTGTGACAGAATGTTTATTAAATGTGTAAAAAGAAAATTGTTTTGTAAATTGTTTCTGAGAGTATTTTTATCTTCCATAAATTGGTGGCTCATTTTCCACCTACCTTTGTTTTCCACCCCTGTGCTCTGCCTCATTTGTTTCCTTATTGGATTTGGTGATTAAATACTGATCAGCTGCTGGTCTGATCAGCTGTGCATATTGCTACCTTTTAAACATTGTTCATATACACCCTGAGGACAGGGTTCCATACACAGTGATAAACAGGGTGGGGGTGTTGAGTGGGACCATTTGATCTGTTTTACAAATGATGGGGAGCTCCACAATGAGCATTTGCCAAACTGATCATTGAAACAGACCTCTGTGTTACAGCAGAAATTTGTGACTGTCCAAAAGGGCTCTCAGTTGGGAGCTTTACGTTGCAGAGCTGTAGCTCGTGTTCAGGCCTCTGATGCTAAACAGAGAATTGGTAATGCTTTTAGGGTTTTTTCTGTCTTGTTCTCTTTTTTTTTTTTCTTTTATAATACTTTATTTTCAATGATAATGCTGTACAGTCTGTCATGCATTGCTGGGAAGATCCATGAAGGAACATGGAATTTACATATGAATCTAAATGATTATTTTCTCTTTGAAAAGCAGAGATAACATATGCAAGTGCTACCTCTGATCAAAAAGAACAAATCAGGATAGTAAAAGAAATCATTGAAGGATTTAGACTGTACTTCAATTGAAACATCAGCCTATTTGCTGGGAGATATCATAATACAACAATAATAATTTCTGCTTGAAACAATGATTTCTGAGTAACCAAGTTCTATGAAATCACTGGAAGTGTAATAGGAACAAAAGACATGTTAAAAGCTGGTATTTTGTACAGTGAATTCATACCTTTTGGTAGACTTCTTCCAAGGACAATTTGAATCTCTTTGTTGCTGGCTTGGGTACAGTAATGCTGTAACACTAAGTTCTTTTGCTGTCAAGATTTCAATCATACTTCTTGATACACTGAGACTTTTTGCAGATATTTACAGTATGTGTGATAATATCTCAGGAGTACAGTTGTCTTTTGAAGTACACATGAGTAGCTTTTTGTATGCTTTATAAAGTTATGATAGGTAAAACTTTTCAAAGTACCTAATTTCATTTCAAGGAGACTTTCGGTTCTAAGCTCTTAATTCTATTTTTAATTTTTTAGTTTCTTTTAAACGTTTCTAGGCACCTCTATCTGTCTTTAGTGAATTGGGTAGCTTCAAGAAATTCATTTGGTGGGAGTTATGCATCTAAGTCATTCGATAATCTAAGGAGCAAGGTGTAGTCATGATGATCATTATTTCACTTCATTTTTAAGTGCTTGGATCTGTTGCAGATGTTCAAAGGCTTTGCCTGGCTCTTGCTTCCAGCTGCTGATGGAGTTGGGTTTTTTTTATTGTTTCTGTAATGTACGATCAGGTTCTGGAATGTGATATCCAGTCTTTGGTAAATGACCTGATGGGACAAGTGCTTATCACTCTGTGTAGGAAGTAAACACAGAGCTGCCATTCTCAGTCAAGATGGCAGCAGCTGTGGGCCTGCAGAAGAGAGGAGTATTAGGGATATCTGGAATTTTACTGACATGTGATTTGGCAGCTACACATTTGCTCACACTTGGAGAGATTGTGAGATTTTATCAACTACTACTTCAGTTTCAGAAAACTCAATTCTGCTCTGGTAGCACCGTGAGCACTTGAACAGTTATGGCTCTACCATCTGCTTGTCTTTGGTAATGTTGTTATTTCCTTTCCTTTTTTTTTTTTTTCCTGGGCTTTTTTTTTTTTTTTCAACTTTACTCATGCTATGATATTTAGAAAATGCAAAAATTCTAGGTAACTCTAGGTTCATCTTACCTACTGTCCTATTTGACTGTTCATTCTGACCCAGGTAGAACAGGTGGATACAAACAAGGACTGAAAACTTCATAACATCAACTTGACAGTGGGATCTTGAAGGTCTTTTCCAACCTAGAAGATTCTGTGATAGTAGGTTTTTTCTGTGTGCTGTGGGGAGAACCATTTACACCGTCTAACTTCAGAGCCCAAGTCAGATTTCTTATGGGCTTTAAATACAAAATCTTCCTAACCTATATGCTTAAATTATGTTAAGGGGTCAAATATCTTCCCCACCAACACATTGTGTTTAATAGAGTAGGTTCTACCATAATATAAATTGACAATTACTTATTTTGCTTATAATATAGTTGTAGAAATAGGCTCAAATTAATTTGTATTTTTTTTATCATTTGAGCAGCTTTTCAGACTTTTTTCCATTCTTAATTTCTCAGCACAATTGAATTTGATAGTTATTTCCTGAAAATTATTTCCTGCTTTTTTTTGTTTGACTGGTAAAAATACTAGCCATGGGAACCACGATAAACATGTTTGTATAACAACTCATAAAACTTGAATTGAGTGGGGTTTGTGTCATCAGCTGTCAGGCCTGGAGAAGATGAGTAGTTAACTGAGTAAGTAAAGTGTAACATTACCACTGACGGAACATTTCTTACCATTAAGCCTTCAAACTCTTATTCAGCTGTCAACACATGGGCACTTTCTGGAGCCAAATTCTCTCACGCTGTGCACTGCCTGCAGCTCGCCTGAAGCTCGACTTTGACTAAAAGTGTTGATTTCGCTTCTTTTAGCCTTGTTCTCATTTAACGTTAAAACCTGCTTAGAGTCTGCCTTTTATTCTGCAAAGTACACATGGATGTATCATCCCTCGCACACTTCCGATGTGGAGTTAAGGTGCTCAAAAGATATGCTAGTAATCTTAATGAATAATTGATTAGAGAGGAGTCTGGCAGTGTTAATTGTGAGGTGCAGCTGAGTGAATGCCAAAACAAAAGCTTTTCTAAATGTTTCTGAAAACCTTGTAAAGTCTTTAGCATTGAGCAACAGGGTCAGTGCACTGAAGTGGAATTTAAAGTAGGTTCTTGAATGTAATGGATTTTGACTTCCCTTTGTCATGTGCCTCAGTGCATCATTGATTGAGCACTCATTTGTTAAATCAGCTGTATTTTTTGCCATTTGTCAGAGCATAGACACTTACTGCAGCCTTTTTCCTTCTAAACACGAGTTTCTTGTCTTAATAAATCACAGGTGTAAATTAGTTTTTATCTGAGGTGATCAATTTTTCAAGCAGAAAGGCGGGTGAAGGTGGTCACAAAGAAACATATTGTGAGCTTTTATTTTCTTAACTATTAGGAGGAAAGGGAAAGACCAGGGATACATTTTAGCTGAAACATCGATAATTCATGTCTTTAAATTCAGCTTCCAGCAAAATGCTCAGAAATTATTTCATTTGGAAAGCACTAAATGGTGTGCATTGAAAGAGTAGTTCAAGGTACCCAGTGTTGAGTCAGTTCTTTGAGAAATGAGCAAAGGAAACCTGAGGGTTAAGGAACAATCAGTGTCCTGTATGTTTGCAGCAATAAGAGATGCTCTCTGATTAGTGGAAAGGCTAATTACCTGGAGTATGCAGGACCACTGTAGGTGCTGTGTGTACCTGATTAGAGCTCGGACAGCAGGGCAGAAGAAAGAAGACCTTGAGAATGTGCAAAAAATACCTCTTTATGTAAGCAGATGCTATTACCCTTGGAAGAGAATAGTCACTTATCCAGAATGGTTATTGCTGCTAATTATAAGAATTCTGTGGATGGGCCATCAACTTCTGAGCAATGTACTCTTATGGTATTTAATACAGCAATTACATGTCAAATTGGAAATGTTCATCATGAGACTCACTACTTGCTGGATAAATTACCAAATCGGATTTATTTACCAACTATGTGAGCGAGTTGCCAGTAGCTGTGAGGGACTGAAGATAAGCTGATGTTGGGAGTTTTTCCAATGTTGATACTAGTAATGGAGTTAGAAGGTGTTTCTTGGTCTCATCATTAAGTAAGAGTTATTGAGAAAACTTACATATGACAAAAAAATGCAGAGAGCCTCTGTGTCCTGCTGGGTATAGGCTTAAATGTTACATACCCTTGGAAGTCAGCTCCTTGAAGGGTTATACTTTTAATTTTTTTGGAGAAGATTTTGAGGAAAGGAAAGGAACAGAAAGGAATGAGCCTCAAGTAGACTAGGGAAGGGAAAAGTCAGTCACGTTGACAGAAGAATTTAAAGCTTTTAATTAGCATAGAGTTCAGCAATGGTACAGCCTAGATGTAATTAGAGTGAAGAAAGATGGAGAAACAATCCTCAGCTCTGACAACACCTCTTTTTTAAAACAAACCTTCCTGCTAGGGGCAGAATGCTTCCTTTCTTTGAGAGGAGCTGTAGATGCTCAGCAGCATGGTCATGAGCAACACTATAAATTTACCACAGGGTAAATTTAGGTGTAGATTTGCTGGTGAGTGGAATGACAGTGTATTTTCTGTGAATCGTGATAAGTAATTAAATTATGACTGTGACTTGGTAAGTATGTTTTGTTTTGCTGGCAAGTACACTGCAGTGACACCTGCTAACACTGCAAGGGCTGTGCCCCCCCAGCAGAACCCCTTGCTCCTAGAGCCTACTCTGCAGGTAGCGTGTAACTTAAGCAGCTGTTTTCACTTTTGTTACTGTCAGGCGCTGGGGACAGTTTCCTTTCTTCTCTCTCTGGCTCCCTAGACTCTATCAAAAGTGTGAATCTGAAACAAAACAAAATAAAGCTTCAGTCCACATCTTTGCTCAGCCTTTACATGTACATTTTCCTGTCTTGAGTTCTTTTAAACTGCAGCTATCAGAAAGAATAAAATAGTGCATCACCTAGTAGAGTACTGAAGTGATCATCCAAGCAATTTTCTTCTCCCTGAAGCCAGACAGCCAAAGCTTTTTATTACTGACTGACTGAACTTCCTGTGTCTGTCTGTCTAGGTTGCTAGGCCACCTCGTTGTCATGATTTGTGATGTTGGAGGCTTTTGATTGTAGGCAAACCAGAAATGCTAATTTAAGTATAATATTTACATTTAAAAACCCCTCTTACATAAGATATATAAAAAATAACTCAGCAGCTTTATCTCGTGTGTGTGTATGTAAAGCTCTAGTAGGTATCTGGCAAGCAATCTTTCAACTCTTTTCTTCATGTACTTTCTCAGTAAAACAGTGTGGTTAAAAAAAAAAAAAGGTATGTCTTTAGATAGCTTGCAGCTTGGGAACAACCATCCCAAGTTATTATTACTTTTAGCCTTACAGGATGGTTATTTTTGCTCTGTGTATGAGGTAGGCTGATGTCCTTTTTGTCTGATCCAGAAATGAGAGGGATGATAGCATTGTGGCCTTTTAGTAGTAGGGCCTTGATTTGCCCATTGGGGTGTTGTGCCAACCTGTATTATGTGCATTTGCATTGCCTGAAACTGATTTGGAAAAGAAATGGTTGTGTGTAATTGAAAATAACCAAAACAGTTATTTTTTTGGCTTTGTCACCTGGGTGAGAGTATACAGTAAGACTTCAGGAAAAAAAGTCTGTGGAATTGTGTCTTTTTCACATGCAAATTACGTTTTAAAAGGGCTGATAATAAACTGGTAGTGAATAAACTGGTGGGTATGGATCTGCTCTCTGAAGAAACAGACTTTTCAGACCTAGGCAGACAGGAGGTGTACTTCTCATTTTCAAGCAGAACCAGTATTTAACACCAGGATGCAGCTGTTTGACCCTCCCATGTTATCAGTATTGAAACTGCTCTGTAATGGGTAACTATTAGTTATTAACAGGTAACACTGAGCTGGGTGATGAGTTGGTTTTGTGGTTTCACAGTGGTAGATTGCAATGATGTGTAATGCTCATTATTAGGTTGCATATCACTGAATTATCTTAGATCAATGAGGCAAACAGTGCATCTGAGAACTGCTTTGAAAATCATGTCAGTTAATCTTAGACTAAGTTTAGTCTTGCTGCTTTCCCTGCAATTCCCGTGTTCAGGGCAGGGATGGATAGCAGGTGGTTCAGTTCAGTATTCTACAGCTTCTGTGGAGAAGTCCTGTCTGCCACCCACCAGGTGAAACAGTTTATGAAAAGTGTTAGGCACACAAAATAGGCAAAATCAAAACTCTTGTTGTTTAGAAAATCCTAGAAACCCTCAGTAAAAATCAAAGGCCTTAGGGAATGTTTTGTCCCTTCAGCTGAAGAGGCTCTGTGAATGTGTGTGGCATGTCATCTCACTGAGCAATTATGAAGAATTCCAGTTTTAAAAGAAACATATTCTACTTGTTGAATAAGAATTATTCTGGATCCAGAGGACTAGGACTTTTGTAAATTTAAGTGCACAATTAGTCTAATCCCGTACTGTGAGCTTCCAGCCTTGGCAGTGGTTCTTTGGGAAAGCTAGGGCAAAGCCTGAGAAGGAGTCACAAAGGAGCCACCTCTGGAGCTGTGGTTCCCTGAGGACAAAGCAGACAGAAGATTCTTGCTCTAAGAAGAGGAAGGTAGAAATCTTGGATAACATCTTTTAGTTGTTCTCTTGTTTTACCTCCTGTAAAATAGAAACACCTTTCAAGTTAACATTGTCTTGCCATTTGAGCTCTTAAGAGCTGAAATCAAAAAAAGCCTTTGTTGTGGGGGCTGTGAGGGAAATATTTTCTCTTCCTTTGGTTCCAGTCACACACCAGCTCCCTTCCCTGCCTAGACAGTCTCTGCTGGACTAGGACTATTTTGTTTTCAGAAACAATTTTCCCTCTCTGGAAATATTCTGTTATGTTACTGAATCAAAGACCCACATTTCAGGGCAGATGATTTAAATGCACAACCAGTGTTCATATCAGACAGGGGAAAAGCAGCCTCCTTCTGATGGCAAGCTGGAGTGGCACAACCCATACAGGAAATTGAAGTACAAAGCCAAGTTTTGTTTGCTGCCCTCCTCCCTTTTTTTTTTTCTTTTTCGGTTTGTTTGGTTGGTTTTTTTGTTGTTGTTGTGTCTTTGTAAAGCAGTTCTTTATGATGCCTCTGCCTGACTTTTTTACCTTTCCACTGTCACTTGAGCAATAGTGTGATAATGAATGCCTTGGTCTTTCGTCTTGAACATGAGAGCTGCATCTAGTGAGTAACACATAAAAAATGAACATGTTTGGAGCAGATGGATTAAAAAAAAAGAGAATCACAAGATACTCCAAGGGTCATATGGCATTGATAACAAGAATGAGATTCTGGCCCATTCTACCACATATGAGAACCCCCCCTACATTTTCTTGTTGCAGATGTGCATATTCAGCACATTAAAATGTGTGCTAAGTAGATTGTCTGCTCCATGGGGATATTCAAAACAAGGCAGAAGTTTTGTGCTGCCAACCCTGTGTTTGGGCACTAGGCTGGAGGAGGGGTATCTGAGCACTTGCAAAACCACAAAAAGATGTCAATAGGAGAAAAAAACTTTTTACTGACTCTGTAGAATTTGCAAAATAAAAGATAATCAGTGTAGTCAAGCTGAAGCATATTTGGAGTTTGAATTGGGAAGCAACTTTTTTTGCTAAGAAATAATTATGGAATTCTTTAAATAGGATAAAGTTTCTTTTGTATGTAAATGATCTCAATTTAATCAGTTTGTTTAAACAGAATCACATTTCTGTGGTTTGAAGTTTTTTAACCTTACTGTATTAGAATGTGTACTTAGGATTTTGAGGCAGTTATTTTACTATCTGCCACAGAAAGGTGGTTTATGATCCTTTTTCCTTGTTCACAGTCATTAATAACATATTCAACTCATGAACGTTCAGTGATTTATGCACACTTGAGCTCAGCTGAATACTATAATATCCCACTCTAACCATTAAAAACAGTTATCACAAGATAACATTAGGTCAGAACGCAGAGTAGGCTGGTTAAATTGTATTATTGATTGCTGCTTTCTGAAGATTTTCCTCAGTTGTGTTTAAAGCCTGTGCTTTTGCTTGTTACTGGCTTCTAGAAAAGAAGGCCTGGCAACATAATCTGAGTTGAGATGTCTTGCTTCTGATGCCAGGTTGGAAGTTCATGTTTATATCGTTTAATTTCTTATATAAATTATCTCAAATTGTCTAGTTGAAGGTTTTTTGAAGACAAGGGTGCATCTTCAGTTGAGTCTTCCAAAGTGGAGAGTATGTGCTCATCTACGACAGAAGATACTGTGGAAGTTAATGTTTTTATTAATTAAATATATTAGGACTTTATATGAAATTTATGAAGGTGTAGAAAGCAAGAAAGATTTGGGTTTACTACTGGGTTTTCAATCAGTTTAGTTTTTGTGTGTCCTGTAGACATCTTGTAGTCTGCCACCACCCTCCCCAGGGGGTGGATTGGTAGTGTACCAGCTGGTGTATTCTGTTTGTAAAATGTGAGATAATCACTCCTGTAAGACAACAGTCATAATGTCTGTAGAAATGTATTTGGGAACATTTGAAAAGAAATAATAAATACATGTACCTTAATGTTGTCTAGCCCATTTATAAAGATCAGCATATTTTTTAATGTCATTGTTTTCACTGACTGTGTATATGTGTTTGCATGCATTAAGTTTCTTCTTCAAGAACATTTATTTGACACTGAACTTGCTGGCTTCCTAGGAAAACAAATCCTTTTTTTCTCCCTCTATGTAAACTGTAGTATTTGACTCCTCTTGAGTATGTATTCATTATCTTAAAATAGAAAAAACCTCTCCTCCCTGTGCTCAGAATGAACATTATTGCTGAATTCTCAGGCCTAGGAGAATACCGGTTGCATTGCAAGCAAATCATTTTCTAATCTGTGTGGTTTAAGAAACTGTTCATTTCATACAAAAAGGTATTAATCATATTACCCCTCCTTAAATACCACTTTGCTTTGCCCTTCCTGCATTTGCACACAATCAAATGGCAAACCTGTGTTTTTGTTCCTTTTCAAAAATCCCTGACAAGCCCATGACACAGGCTACTGCTGTAGCTGTACATTTCTATTCATTATTGATGACTTGGGGCCAGGCAGGCAGCACAGAACACAGGCAATATAGATTACCATATTGGGGGCTGGGCTTGGGGGGTTTCTGTGTGTGCATGGGCTTGTGTGCTTTTGGGTTGGGTTTGGCTTTAGAAATGCTCAATGCTGAGTGGAAATCCTACCTGAGAATAATAATGGAAACAGACTGAATGAGCTTTGACATACATTTTACTAAAACAATTCAGGGCACTTAGACTAAAGATTAAAAAAAAGAGAATGTATGAGCTTGCTTGCTCTCAAACTAATGGTTAATAGCTTAACTTTCCAGTGGACTTGGGAATGATCTTGAAGGATCCTGAGGGATTTGAAGGGCATTTCTTACCTTACAGAGTGCAGGTAGCACTTTGGCTGATGAGACATTTTTCTGATAAAGCCAATGTAACCTGTCTAATTTATAACAATAATTACAGACAAACGATGCTGTTGGTTTGATTTGGGGTGGGGGTGATAGTATCTCATTTCATGAATACCACAGATAAAACCCACATTTTGGGGAAGTGGGAGAATTCTGCCAGCGCTTTAGTGATACGTTTTAGATGGTATTTCTGAATAGCAGGTCACCAAGAGACCTTTGCAATGCTAAGAAAGTGTTTTACTACTACTGATGCATAATTAATCCTTATAGGTTTTTATTGGCACAACACTCCTGCCCATTACATAAAGTTTTTATTTTCTTGCATATATCAAGGAGGAGTTGTACAGTGTTTATATTTGCACTGTTTGAGGTTTTTAGCTTGAAGAAGAATGAAGGAGATCAGAGTTTATTTAAACATAGTGTTTATGTTAACAAAATGTGCTTTGCTTTATATGTTGGTGGTGTCTTTATACAGAACCTGTTCTACTTGAATAGTTTTCAATTACATGGAAAGCTATAGAAAGAAATCAGTAGAATCAATTTTGATAACTGCTTGTAACTGCTCATTTCTCTAGAATTTGCCATAGATTTTCTCTGAGGTTTCTGTAATCATTCCTTTATGCTTCTGGTTTTTTTCACACAACTGGTCATCATGACAGGAAAAGTAAATGCACAGATTAATTCATTCAAAGTTTATTTAATTCAAAGATTATTGTGTCAAAATAATTTTTTCAACATTGATCGGAATAAAATGGTATCTGTTAAAGGGTGGTGAGGTCCAATCCCAAAAAATGATAGAAAAGTCTTGTGGGGATCTTGCCTGTTGGAGCTATGACTTGGGACTGTTTCAATTCAGTTTTACATGTAGAACCCTTTAAAGTAAGGCTGGTGTAGAGCATAAAAAGTGCATCCTTTTCCTTTGGGAAGGAGAGGCAAGAAACCTTCCAGTGGAAGCATGGCACTTAGCTACTCCAAAAAGCAGTGTCAGTCAAAGCAGAATGTTTATTTCGTGTGTTCCTTCCATTTCTGCGGGTCTGGTTTCTTTTGTTGGGACTTAGGACTCTTCAGTGTGTCTCAAAATACAGAATCAACTCTCTGACTAATTGAACAATACAGTAACTTCTGGTTTATGAGATTGTTTTCCTTGGAAGGTCCCACAGCACCATCTAGTGCCATCCTGTCCTAGTGCCACATGGCTTTGTGGGAGCAGAGGTGCTGAGGCTGGCATGCTTTGCTGGGAATGGTTTCTTAGTAATTTAAATTAGGATTTGCCTCTGACTCGGCATAGATCACAATATAGGGGGAAATTTAGATTCTTTGTAACTTTCTTCTTCAAGAAAACAGACTTAAAAATTGGGTTGAAAATCAACTTTTCTTGTGAAACATGTTTGTTACTGCTCCTGCATTTCTGTTTTCTGTGTACAAAACAAAGGAGAAATTGTGGTGCGTCCTTAAGACTTCACTAAAATACCTTGCACTAATTTATCCCTCAACACATGTAATTAGGTTTATTATGTCCTTACTATACTTTAAACCCTTTTCCAAGGAAGGGCTGTGCTTATCCCTACAGACATCCTAATCCTACAATCTCTGAGCCTTTCCTCCTCAGTCCCACTGAGGTCATACTCATATGGTGTGGAACCTGCTTGCAGTTGTAAAAATTACAGGATTGTGTCCAAGGGATTTTTGCAAAGACAAGGGGCCCACTCTAAAAAGAGTAAGGGTGTGGATGATTGAAAAGTTCCTTTCTCACTTTTGTCTCCTCTAGCAAAGGCCCACTTAATACCAGTGTATAAACTCCTATCCTGACATACAGAGCCACAGTGATCTTGTTCTCTGCTGATACCCCATGAGAAATTGATTTGAATAGGAACAGACAGTGTTAAATGAGCTGGAATTATGAAAAATATTTGCATAGGAGGAAGTTTCAAAAGGCTGCATTGAGGTGAAAGGTAAAGGAGAGGAAGAAGGTCTTGGGGCCGGGAGTGATGGTCAGCAAAAGCAAATGAAGAGGAAATGGGAAGAGGAAAATGTAGGTCCCGCAAGCTCAACAGTATCCTTGAATGCACTGTAGATAGCAACAAGACAGCTGAATTGAATGTGTTGCAAAAGAGGCAAGAAGTTGTTGCAGGAAGGTATTACAAGTTTGGTGGGTATGGCTTGATCCTGTTCCAGATACGTGAGCAAAGGCCCACTGGAATCTCCTTGGTCACACGCAGAGCTGCTGCGGAGAGGCTGCAGCGGGTGGGAACTATGGCCAGAAGCAGCACCTGGGATCCCACCTGTTGTGGGAGCTACTCCACGTCCTGCCAGCCAGCTCCCATCTAACTGATGGTTTCAGGTCATTTGATGGAAGTGGTCATTTCCAACTCTGACTGAGACTGTGTTGTATTTTGTACATCATTCCAGATATTACTCCCGTATCACCTGCGAAGCACCAAGAAGTTTTCATGGCTGCTTTAAAACTTCAGGGTCCTTACTGCTGTGTTCTGAACTATTCTGTTGCTGTGTAAGAAGCAAATTTCTAATGTGTTGAAGATGCCCTCTGCTGGGAAAGCCGGGCAAACTGGGTTTATACATAGTTTTACCTTTCTAAAATACTCTTCTTATTCTTGGCTTAACTCTCAATCTGATACCAGAAACTCGCCCCTCAACTTTACTGAAAAGAATGCTCTCTCCTTTTGGTTCTATTCTTTACACTTCATCTGTCACAAGTGTGGTAGAGTTACTGCTGGTAGTTCAGATCACTGTATTTCTTGTTCTTCTGATCTGTTTTTGTTGAACTCTGGCTGCTCGCATTCCTTTTGATTGCATTTTTTCGTGCTTGTATAAAATGTAGGCAAAAGGAACATCTGCAAAGAGTAATTATTAATAACTAGTGGAAATGCTTTTGATTTCTCTTGTTATCTGATGTTGGTAAGCCTTTTAATATCATCTCATCCTTCTTTTTTTTTTTTTTTTTTTTTTTTTCAAATTAATGTCCATTCCCACGACTGGGGGCACTAAATAAATACAACAGAACAAAGGTGGTACAATGTCTGGAACAACTCACAAAGCTTTCTGCATAATCTCATAGTTGATATGAAATCTGGTTTATTTTGCCCCTTCTGATAAATCAAAAGCCATTTTGACATAGTGCTTCTAATTTCACAGTTTTGTTATTAAAATCCAATATTGGGCTAATTGCATAAGTTACAGCTAATGTTGTGATTTTTTTTATTATTATAGTTGAATTAGGGTTACTTAGAATTGCATTTTTGATTTTGTATTGTAGTTTGTCATCTTGGTGTGGCACAATGTTTATGATTTTACCAAAAATGTGTGAACTTAACTTCATACTCGTTTCAGTATCTTTTCAGATGTTACCATTATTTATTATGGGTAGAATGGGTGTATTTAGCATCCTAAAAAGCATCAATTCATCAGCCTTTGTTCTCCCCAGCTTTCAGAACAGTAATTTCATAAAAAACAGGGCATAAAGAGCTAAATTACATATTTTATTTTGAATAATTGCAGTTGCATAAGCCTTCTCAGAACCAACAATGTCATTAGAGTAGCTGACAGAAGAGGGATGTGTAGTAGGAGTTTTACACTTGAAATAATTTTGAAAATAATTGAATCGGAAAACAAAAGACAGGTAATTATGTGACACCAGGAGCTTCTGTGATGTCCATGGGGGAGCAACACAGGGACACAAGTTGCATCTTGGGGAAATGACTGAAATTACAAGAATATGAGAAAGGTCTAATTTAATCTCTGAGATTGCGAGAGATAAAACCAAACGTTTATGTCATTTACATGCGCACAGCATTAGAAACAGGGGGGGAACATGCTTTATTGTGGAAATCAATTCCAGCATCTCAGTCAACAGAAATCTGTCATCTCCGCTGCCATCTTTAAGTAAGTCGAATTAACAGTATAGTTTGTATAGCCATGCTTACAAAATATTAAAAGCTGTTTAAAAATCCCATATAAAGGTTGTCTCAAGGAGGCTCCTGCAGACACTGGATCCAAATACTAGGACACTTCAGTTACAGATTTGAAATCTTAGTGTTCAAATGGTTTAGTTCTTAAAAACTGAGATATGTAAAATTCACAGTTGCCTCTGCACCCATGTTATCAGGCCCTTTTCTGTTATGCCCCCTCTGCATTCAGTGCCTCCTGAATGCAAGGCCTTGCCTGGTCCCAACTTGACTTTTAGTGGCTTTTGCCCTTCTGGTTTGGAACCAAGTATGTATATTTAGCATAGGGGGTTTTATCTTGATCTGTGGTGTCTGTCAAGAGGTTCTGCATAGTTTTAAACTACATGGGGACAGATGGAAAAAGGGAGAAGGCAGCTAATTTCTGAAGATTTTGGTGTGTGAAAGCCGTGTATCAGCAGAAGGAATCATTCTCTATATGATGTCTGAAGTTACAATTACTGCCAAGCAGTCTGACATGGGAGTACACTTTAAATCAGTTTATTCACAATGATGAGTAATGTGGTATCACAGGTAATAAACAGTGTGTTTACTCAGGGGTGATGCTGTGAAGTGGAAGTGTGGAGCTGTGACCAGTCTGAGGGATGAGAATAGTGGGGGTCTTGTTCTCCTTCATTTGAGTAGACTGAGAGTTGGCTCTGAGTGCTGCCATGATCTTTACAATCTGTCATGTTAGTGAAAACACTGAACAATCAGATTTTGAATCTTAAGGAGTGCCTACTTTCTTTGTTTTGTGATTTTTGTTTTTGGAGAACATCTGTATTCTGTCAGAACTTGGGTGCTAGCTGTCCTGTTGCTCACAAACATGCCTAATGCAGACCTAGAAGCACTTTTCTAGAGGCAGGGTTCTCTTTTTAAAATGTAAAACATTATAAAGTTGTCTGCAAACTTGTTAAAAATAAAACAAAGAAAAAAAATTGAAAAGCCACTTCCAAGCACAAAATCAAGGAAACAAAAGACATAAGAAACAGAAATAATACATATTTTGCGATACAGTTTCTCATATTGTAGTAATAAAAACTACAGTTCTGTTTGTTTGTTTGATGGTGAGGTGGGATGTGCAGGCTGGGGTTTATTGGCGTTGTTAACTCCATATTCCAACCAACTGAGCTAATCCTTTTTTTGGTTGATATTTCTTTTCCAAAAAGTGCCAGCAACTCTTGAAATAAATATGAGAAATACTGCCGTACACAGATGAAGACTAACTTTCAGTTCTCATTTATGCTTGTCTTCTGATGAAATGATCCAGTGTTCACAAGGTTTTTTTCTCAGACCTTACCCTATCAGTAGCATGGAAATGCTGCCCAGTAAGTTTTTACATAACACTGCTTACACTTCTGCTTCTTTTGTGTCATGCTCTGGTGAAGCATTCAAGAACATCTGTAGCATTAAGCACGAGTAGGTAATTGATTTCAGAAAATACATATTTGTTCAGAACCTTGATTACAAAACCCTTTTTTTTGTTTCTAGCCCTGGTTGTTAATACAAATCAGACGTGACTTTGGTTAAGGTTTTTCTCACTAGCGATTGCCACATGCGTGTCGTACTGATGACCTGTAAGAATGATGAAAAATTGCATGGGAAATTTGTGGGTAAAGGAAACGAAGGAAAGTTCACATGTATTTCATGCCTCATTACAATAATCCCTACTTGTCTTCTACCATGTGTCCCTCTGGATCTGTGCCCACCCTTCTCCTCCTATTTGCATAATTTCATTCTTAATGATTTGCCACCATAGTTTCAAATTCATTATGTGACTTCCCTTCCCTGTCTGATTTGGCAGGCAATTCCATTTATTGATTTTATATATTCTTTTGGAAAATAAACACCTCTTAATACCTGCTCTACAGCAATGCTGTACTGGATGAAACCTGTAGAAAACCTCTTAGCAACTTTATCTAATCAAAGCAAATAACCATTAAATGGGTCTCCAAGTACATCCTTGCTGTTAATATGTATATTTATGTACATGCTATCACACACAATCTGTATTGAAACTCTCTTACATAAAATCAGTTTCATGATCTTTACTGCAGAGAGATGTTTCCAGGTATCTGACTCTTCAGACTCCTATGTTGTATCAGTGTCTCATGTCAGGCTGACATTTTTTTCTGCCCTTTCCACTAAAATCGTTGAAATATATTCAGTCAGTCTTTCACATCAGAGGTGTAAATGGATTTCTTGAAAGTTTTTCTGCAGATAGCAAACAGCAGTCACTTTACAACTTTGACTCCATTGTGGGCAGCAGTCAGGAAGCTTAACACTCCACCCGAACTTTGAAGATGCTAAAACTGTGTAATGACCTTGCATTCTCAAGGGCAGATGCTCAGCTTTTGCTGGAAGTGCTAATCTACAATCTGTTTATCTCCATACAGTATGTACTTGACAGCACTTGCCTGGAAAGCAAGGCAGGGAAAAGCATTGTCAAATTTAGTTCCTTTTTCCTCTCTGATGGTCTCAGTGTCCAATGGACTTAGAAATGGTCATCTTTATTTTAATTTTTAGCTTCCTTTGTGCTTCTCAGCCAGTTGCAGTCTTAGAAAGCAGCCACCCTGCCAGTGTCAGAATATTCTCATCTTTGTGAAGCCTCTGCTGGAGCACAAGCTGGGCTCTGGAGTAACTGTTTTCTGCCACATTTTCTTTATTCTTAGTGAATCAGACTTTGGGTTTTACCTTCAAAATGTAAATTGTCTCCTGCATTTTCTGTCAGTAGGCTTTAGACTCGAAGTGCTCTATTTATTATTCTTTAGTGGGTATGAATTGAAATGCATCACATAATGCTCATGAGCACATTGAGGAGCATGTTCCTAATGAAGAGGTAATGTGTCGAAGCAAGGTGCTGTGTGCAGGGAAAGGTAATGCCTTTTTTTAGACAGATACACCATGGTTGGGTAAGCCCTTCCTCAAATCTGGGGCAGGAACCTGAAGAGAAGGGCTTTAGCATATAAAAGCACATCAGTGTTTTCAGGTAACATATAAATGGGCTTTATATCCCCGAAGTCCATCAGTTGGCTGGGTAACAGAGGTTCCCTCCCTGAATAAATCTTGCCTTGCTTGCACCTGTAAACCATCACAGCCACCACAGCACTACTGACTGAAGAAAAAACCCCTTTGGTTTTAATGTAATCCCTGTGGTTTTTCAAACTGGCACTCCTTATCAAAATAAAACATTAACATCAAATTACTCTGATTCAGCAACAACATCTATTTTTTAAGATGAACAGTCTCTTCTGTCAGGTAATTGTTTAGCTTCCCAGGGAATTGCCTATGAGTTGCAAATGGGAAAGTTCAACCTTGTAAATCCTTTCTGCGGTGAGGCAACAGGAAACCCTCTTCTGATTACTAAGATCACCGGGTTTAATAGCAAAATTTAGTAACAAATTGCTAGAATTGACCTTTTGAATGCTAGATTTGCAGCATGTTCAGTCAGGAAACTGTTTATGGTGTATAGGAGGATTTTCTTCCTCTCCACTTACAGAATTACAAGAAGTGTTACTGTCACAGAGGTGCCATTTCCTTTTGTGACACATGCTTTGAACTAGCAGTGGCTGTTGCCCATTGTGTTAATATCAGCAAGCTTCTAAAGTAAATAAGTAGCAAGTCACAGCTCCCATCCTAAGGAGGAAGGACACCATCTTGATTTATCAGCAAGATAAAGAGGAAGAGAGGAAGGTTGGTTTGGTTTGGTTTGGTTTGGTTTGGTTTTTTACCTTGGCTTTGTTGGTTTTTTTTTTGTTTGTTTGTTTGTTTGGGTTTTTTTTTTGGGGGGGGGGGTTTGGGTTTTTTTTGGTTTTTTTTTTTTGTAACATATAAAACCACTCTGAGGCATGAAGTGCATAAGAAGTGACTAATGGTGCTGAATCAATGCATTCCTTCAGAGTCAGAGGAGAGCTGGCTGTGCTCTCAAGCTGCCAGTGTGCTCTCTTCTCCCTACACTCAATGCTTAGTTGGAGTACAGGATGCTTTTGGAGCATCACCTCCTGCTCCATCCATGCTCCTCTTCACTCGTGCAAAGGCCTGAAGGTAGAACCCTGCTGCAGTGGTGTTCTGCCATCCCAAAGTTACAGGAGGCCAGGGGAATACTCAGGCACTTGGTAATGTTTGGTAGTATTTGAGGTGTGCAGTGTAGTTGTCAATGGGGATAGGGGAAGAAGGGCAAAGTCTGGCTCATGTCTGCTTAGCAGTAGTCCCTAAAAGCTGGAGTTGGGTCACTCTGATGAAATGACTGTGTTGTACCTACATTACACAGATCTTGCAGTCAGTTCTTCCTCATAGATTCTGCTGTGTGCGAGTGTCAGTTCAGCCCTTGGTGCCTCCTCCCTTCCTCAACTTCTGTTTCTTCCTCTCCAGCTGCTGTACTTGAACACTTATATTTCTTCATATCTGTTATCTGCATTTTGGTCTAGACCTCCTGTAAATACTGAGTGACTCCCTGAAGCAATTCTCACTGCTTCTACTTCTCATTTTAGTCTTTTATGATCTATCTCAATTGTCACATTTGCAAAAAGATAAATTATTATGGATAGCTAGGCTGTGGGGCAGTCAGATATGGCATGTATTATTTATTTTGAAATATGTTTTTAAATTCTGCAGAGCCTTCAAGTTGCACAGCTTAACTGTTACCTCCTTGATCCTTCTCGTCTGCTATAATTTGTGGCATTTATTTGTTGCATTTTGTTTTAGGAACACAATAGGAACTCTCTGTGGCTGATTGTCTGGATCTGTGATTTTTGTGGATGCAGAAAGCAAATACAAAACTAGTTGTTTAAAGTTTTTCTCTATATTTGTTTCCAAAAGATTGAAGTAAAGCCATGTTACTCAAGGTTAGGTGAAAAGTAGGGGACAACTGGGTTTTTTTGTTCAATTGTTTCTCACTTATAGCTAAATAAAACATAAAATAAGCACCCTTTTAGATAAATGTGAGCACATTTTTGGACCTTTGTCCTTTAAAAATAAAGTTTGTGACTAGCTGAAAAACTAGCTATTCTTGTGACCTATCTGGATGAAGAACAGTCTTGGCCTAGAGAAGTTCTGAGCAAGCTCTATGAATTAGCATGAATTAAATGATAGAATCATTTTATTGAGCCCTAATAAAATATTGAAGTTAGATGGAAGGATGATGGGGAATTGCTATTTGCAGCTCTGAAAGTGATGCATGTCATGTTAACTCCCAACCCAAACAACTCATTCTAAGATTTGCTTTCATGAAACTTAAAATCCTCTGTTTTGTCCAATCATCAGCTTTAAACCTGTTCCTTGTCAGTGAAGACAACAAATCTTTTTGCTTGCATCTGCCTGGGGGATGTGGAAAGCCGAGGTGGTCCTGTGTGATTAAATTAGATGAAAGACTTGCCTTCTACCAGTGAGACATGAAGTCTAATCAAGTGAAATGAGTTTTGAGATCTCAGCTCATTTCCTTGGGGAATATCTGCTTACATTACACAGTCACGACACCTAATTCATCACAGTTGATGCAGCTTGTGCTCAGAAGAGGACCTGGGACTGGGTGGCATGGGACTTGATCACAAGTCTCCCCCTAAGGAGGAGCTGCTTAGTGAAGTTAAGATACAGCACACTGAGGGGAGAGCTTTAATATGTTTTTTTTTTAATAAATGATCCATATTTCTGTGTATCAGATCTTTTAGAACGGAAGAGTTTAGGTGCAAAAAGGTAAAACAAGGTACTTTGTGCTGAGTGTAGTTTATAAAATGATAGCTGTACAAATGTTGAAGAACATAGTGAAGAGCAAAGTTGAGCTTGTTATTTAATTTCTATGATGTTAAAGGATATTTATGTATTTCCATGTACTTAGGTAAGAAAGTAAAGATTATTCTGCCTCCCTAACAGACTGTTTTTGTTTGTTTCTTCCAGGGCATTGTTATAACTCCACTTCTACTTTTGCTTTTTGTAAGTATCATGATATTAATATATCTTCTTACTGGGTAATCTTGCACCTACTGGACATTATATTTAAGATGCAAGTTTGGGTGATTTTCACAATGCATAAATAATGAAGAAGATTTTTCTGGTCAGTATTTGCAATCAGCTGCCTCCCAGGAAGGCCATCAAAGTGTTATCATGGTTAATGCAAACACAACCTACACTTCATTCTAAGATGACCAAAAGCTGTTATTCTTACAGAAGTGCAAAATCATATGCTGTTAGGCTGGGTAAAAGACATCAGGTAGGGTGATAACTCGGTTAGGAGAGCTCTTGGAGAGCTTTCACTTGCAGGAGCTGGACAGGATTGTACTGATCTGAAATGGATGAGAATAATTGGAAAAGCACTATTCAGATAAACAGAGCCTTGCTTTTGGGCAACTAAGCCCATGGGTATTTTTGTGGTAGAGGTTAGCAAGACAGATTACTGGAGCCCCTCACTAAATGTGATACTGCTTCATTCCTGTTAGTTCAAGATTTCTATTCCAATTGTTAGTCTTCAGTGAGGGCCTTGGATCCTTACATGGTAGAAGGAAAAGGAGAAGACCAAGCTTTATCTTCATGTTTTATAAAGGCATGGATATTTAGTCAGCATACAATGGAGAGGCTTTTGCAGGTAGCTGGTGGTGCTTTAGTAAGTCCCTTGTCAGACAGGAAGTCTTGGAGCCTGAGGATTTGCTGGCATAGATGGTGTGATGTGGTGCATGTTGCTGAGGCTTTGTGAAGAGCAGGGAATATAGGCTGAAGCACTTAAAGGATTTCAAGGAAGGCATACCTTTTCTTTTATGTTTGTCTTACTGATGGCTTTGTATGTAAGCAGCACACTGGAAAGGGGGGGAAGTGGGAAGTTGGTCTGAAACAATTTATTAGTGGCATGCAAGGGATGCACTGTTTTATAGCAGGGATGCTTAAGCAACTTACGAACTGTATACTAATATAGCAGTATAAACTGGGATAAATAGTACTCTGAGAGTGGCTGTAACATCAACTACTGCCTCAGAATAACTGTGTGGGAAGATTTTTCTTTTACTAGAACAAATTGTAGTTCATTGATGTAGCTGTGTTTACACACAAACTGCTTTGACTGTATTGTATAGAGTGATACACACCAGCAAAGCTTTCTCGACACACCTGGGACCACAGACTTATTGTAGGTTGAAAAAAATAACTTTTCTTAAAAAAAGATGGGTGTTTTGTTATTTTTGCACTGAATATGTTGATTCAGGATGGCCTGCCTTACTGTTTTCCAGTCTTCTTCCCTCTTGTATGGAATGTGTTTCTTCCACAGGCATTCATTTAGACCTGTGCCTTTGTTTCTAAGTGACTGAAACTTCAGCTCTTTTTACAGTTGCTCACTGGCAGCTTTCACCCTGCTTTACCTCACTGAGTTTGGTGCCCTGAATAGTCAAAAGGGATATTTTGTGCAGAAAATGAAATGTTAAGGAAATATCTGCATATCTTTTCAAGCAAGATAAAGATCTTTCCTTTGGCATCTTTATAGACAGATAACAAGATATTCTGCCCCTAAATTACAGCGTTCACCCTTCCTTCTCAGAAGAAGTGGTAAAACTTCATGTGTGTAAGAAGGCAAATCATGTCTCTCTTCTTCCTACCAGCCCTGGATACATTTGTATGAGAAGTGTGTAAAATGCACATTAATTTTTGGGTGTTTTGTAGCATGACTTGGGCTTGTTTTTCTTGAGGAAGATACACCCAATAATTGCTTTTTCATCAAGTGTGATAAGCAAACTAGTCGGGGGATGAGGGGAGTTACAAAAACTGTGGGTTTTTATCACAAAGCCCAAAACTTGAGGACTTCTCTTGTGGTATGTAAATATTTAAAACTTCTTGAGGTCTTTGTTGAGGGTTTCACACATGAAGAGCAGCATTCTGGTCAGCCCAGCAGCACACTTTGCTAAGATGAGGTTTGCCCTCTCTGAAGGTTCAGTTCATCCAGTGATAGGTATTTAGGACAGCTAAATGTGCACACCCTGAGTTCCCATGTCCTGACAGTCTGTAGTTTGGACTGCTGAAACCCTTTTTTCCTTGTGAACCTCTCTAGTTTTCCTCTGAGTTTCCTTGATGCGTCTGGCCTGGTGAACACATAGTGGATTCAAGCACACAGTCCACATGTTTCTGTGTGCTTGCTTACAACCTGCAGCTTCATCATTTCATGTGGTATTGTGGAGTTGCTGTGGAGTGAGAAACACTGACTAGAAAATTGCTGGTTATCTTCTCTAAACCATTCATCATTTTAGTCATGCAACTTAGCCTTAATACTTAATTATTGCAGGGTAGAATTTTCAAGTTTCAAAATAAAACTTCAGTTTACCTCAAAATTAACTGAGCTGGCCTTCCAAATGCTATTCATGGATCTTTCAAGTCAATGTCATCAATGAATTTTAGTTCCTGAGCATTAACTCTTCCACGAGCATTAACTCTTCCACACAGTTGTGCTATGCTAGTCTGAATGCTATATTGCATTAATGATCATATTTGTTAGCCTCCCTGTGTACAGTGCATAAAATACCTTTAGTGCTGCCAGAAATAAAATACATTGTTGTCTATTAGCTTGTTTTTGTTATATAGCTTAACCTGAGGTAGCAGTTATTGTTTATATTTTGCCCTGTGTGCACCAGAGAATATGTTCTGAACTGCCTTTTTGTTCATAATTGCCCAGTAATGTAAATATAAATTGTCTAAACAACATCGATAAAAGCATGTTGAAGCTATAATAAACAGTGTATTTAATGCAAAGAATTTATCATCTTAAATGAACGGTGTTGAACAGGATGTCAGTTACATTTCTGAAAAGTGTATTTCTGCTATGAAACTTCTGGTGTAAAGATTACTCAAAAGTAACATTATAAGAGGTTTGGTTTAATATAATGAAGCCTTAAATACTGTGCATGTAATTGCTGGACTGTATGAGGCTGCTTAGCTAAATTTTATAAAGAATATCTGACTTTGTCACAGATACCTCTGGTTAACATTTTGCCTACTAAGAGGCTATTGAATCTTTCTTCCCAGATATGTTAATCAGCAGTATCATCATCCTCATGTTAACCCCTGTTATTAACAGTTACTATCTCATATTCCCAGCAAAGATGTTACGAATGGGCAATGTCCCATAACTGTATATAATTGGAGTTCATATATGTGGTGAGCAGGAGTGTTGAAACAAAGTTAAATCAGTTTCAAGTTAGCATGAGGTTATGCTGTTTGATATTTCTTTGCAGCATTCTGCAGTGCTTCATTAACAATGATTAGGCATCTGTGTACCAAATCATTCAGAGTGTGAGCTGTCCATCTCCCTCTTGTCACTTTGCACGCTTAGCTGAAGCCAGAGGTAACAGATTGATCATGAAAAATTTTAAAGCAGAGAAATAAGTTTTGTTTTCTCAAAGGCATTTGAGGAGGAAAAAAAACCCATCAACTAGAAATGGTGTAGACTAAATTTTGCTTTTGAAAATAGCTATATTGCTATCATTAAATAATAACTGAGGAAGTAAAGCACTTGTCCATCTTTACTTATCACAACTTGTTCTGTGTGTTGTTTAGTTATTTCCTTCAGTATTTGTTACATTACATGATTCCTAATAACAGTTTATTATTTGAATTCTTAAATATGCTGCAATTTGGCCTATTTACATTACTAAAAGACAGTTAAAACAAAGGTGTTGTCACACTGTGAAGATAATAGTGCTGTAATCTGACAACCTCAAGATGTCAACACCTTTTTATGACACCTTGTTTGAAATACAGAATTTCAGGAGCACTGAACTCTGCAACAATTGTAGCTGTATCACCTCACTTCTATCCCCTTAGATTGTAAATTTAGTCATGGAAAAAAGGAATATGTATGAATGCAGGTTTATTTCCACTGAGGGATATCACATGCCTTTGTATTGCATGGGATGGAGGCCAGGCTGATGCCTCAAGCAAGGTCATGTCTCGGATTTGCTGTGAAAACAGCATGAACATAGATGTTGTACTAAGAGGGTGATGCAGAGTTGCCTTACTTGGGTGGAAGTGGCTCTGTTGCTTCCCAGCCACACTGGGATAGAGTTGCCCCATCTGTCCTAAAAGTTGGCTGAGCACATGGACTGGCAAGTCTACCCAGCCACACAGGCTTGGGATTTTGTTGATTGTAATAGGTTTCAAAATACAAGCTCTCAGTCATCTGCCCACCTGTTGGAGCCAAATGTGATGCTGTGGTTGTTATGGCATAGTATCCCAGCTTTGCCATTTTCTTGGTGTTACCCTTGGTGGTGAGACACTCAGTGCCTGACAGATGTGGTGTCTTCAGCTGCTGAAAACACAGCCAGTTTAGCTGTCAAAGTAACAAAAGTCTTAAGTGTGTGAATCTATTGAAAGCCATCAAAAACTGTTAGAGATAAGTCAGTATTTTACATTTTTATGTACTTCCCGTTCTTCGGAAGCGTGCCTGCAAAGCAGTTAATGCAGAGTGTTAAAGACCCAATACAAAATTCATGTGTATATAAAGACACACTTGGCAACCCCTCTGTGTGACTGTCAGGCATTACTCCCCCGTTAGCTCTTTTACCAATAAGACTACCATGACATTTGTGTCAAAACAGAATGTTCCCAAGGCTTTATCAGCTTGCTCCTGTTCTTGATTTCTGAATATTTATTTTTATGTTGGCATTGTAGTGGTGATGTCATAAGTACTAGAAAGTAGTACTGCTGAGAGAATTCAGAAGTAGACAAGTGAAGGAAATTTGGTGCAAGTAGTGCAGAAAAAGTGAAATAAATAAATAGAGTGAAATTTGAAGCTGATTTAAATACGGAAGAGCTTTCCCCTGTACTCACAATCTTTAAATTAAAATATGGGTCCAAAAGTTGTTGATACTTCTCAAATTTTTTGCCAAGTCTACTCCAATCCCATTAATTCACATAAATCTGTTTATTGAAAGGAGCTGCCGGTACTTTTTTGTTTTTAAACAGGATTTCTACACACTGTGCCTTGTTTTCCTTCTCAAGCACTTGGTGAGTGAGAGTTGATACCAGTCAAATGAATCGTTAAATATGCAAATATCTTAGTAGCTGGAAAGCCTTGGAAGTTGATAAGGAAGTTGCAGCTAATGGATTTCACTGGTATGTGACAAAAGGCTGATTACGGTGGGGGGAAGAGAAGGGGAGCAGCAGAGTGCATTAGCTGTTAACAGATCAACTCATTCACGTGGAAGATTTAAAGTGCATCATTATTTCTACCTGGTTATTTACCTCACCGTTTCCTTTCTTCTTTAATCACTGGGAAAACAAAATTCTCTGATCTGATCCAAGCTCTTTACAATTAACTAGAACTTCCTAATGACTGCTATGAAAAATTTACCTAATAATTTTATTGCTTTTTTTCACATTCACCTTTTATGGCTTTGTTATTAAATTGGAATAAGTAACAGAGAATAATAGGGACCCTCCTTGTTCCTGACACACACACAAAATACTGTAGATTTTTCTAGGTGCTTTTCTACATGTTATTGCTCTTGAGATTTTCATCTATATAAAACTAGAGGAGCCTTTCAAGTGCACAACCTGCTCCAACACGGGCAGAAGTTAATCACACATCTTAATCATAGGATCATAGATTCGGGCTACCAGGAGGCTCCCATCCTGACTCACCCAATCCACCTCTTTTCCATGCTGTGAAATTCACCTTGAAACTGAGCATGATCCAGCCTAAAAGTAAGGATTTTTGCTCTCCCTCCACCTTTGCAATATTAGAAACTTGTGTCTCTGATGAATAGAAAACTAATCTCCAGTAAGTACTGGTTAAGGATGTTTAATCCATTTGTCTTTGTTGCCAGTGTTATACATCTGAATAGCACTTCTATAAAATTTATCACCCTGGCTCAGACTTTCTCTTTGCCAGCCTTCAGTCAGCAAGGCTAAACAAGCCATGCATTTCTAATCTTTAAATTCATAAAACAAATCCCTTAATCTGAGGTGTTTTGTGCACCTGCTCCAGTTTTAATTCCTTCTTCAGCTGAGGTAATAGGAATCCTGCACAGTTGTGCAATTTGCTTCACCAAAGGCTTATCCAGGCCTTGTGCAATGTCTCCAGTATCCCCTACCTCGACTGATTTATTTCTTCTGGTCCATCACAGTTTTATTTTCCATGGATAAATAGTATTCGTGGTTCTTAATTACTCTGTATTGACTAATCTATGTCTTTCCACTTAGTCACCCCCTTTTTTGCAGCAGGATTTTTGGATGCTAGTCCTTCAGTCCCAGCTCTCCAAGGGTATTAATCTAATTCCCATTTAGGTGTTTCTGGGTTGTAAACTTGATCTTGTTTCTGTACATTAACCCTTCAGATCATTGCACCACAGTTAAGTGGAAGAGTAGCTCTGGTGTATTTCAGATGAAGAATACCTATGGTTATTTTTACAGCTCTATAAAAGGCTGTAAAATCCACAGGTATGTTTGGATTGGCTTGGTATTTAATGTGTTATAGGGGAACCCAAAAGGGATTAGGCATCTGTGATCACTTTAACAAGGGAAACTCAAAATATACAGTCTCATTGCCCAAGCCAGGAAATAATAAAAAAAAAAAAAAAAAAAAAAAAAAAAAGTCAAGATTGTCAACTTTTCTTTTTCCATACTTCTGAATGTAAAACTTAGATTTTTTTATTTGCCAGTGGAACTGGAGGGTATATGTAGACAACTAGATACTTTTTTATTTGTGCCAAATCAGTTCCCACAGCCACACAAGCATATAGAATATGCAAGAATTTGCAAAATATATCTTGTTATTTAGCAGAACTGGGGACTTAAGTTTAATTTTTAAGAATAACAGTGAAAGATCTCTTTGTTAAAATATATGACTGCCAAAGCACTGGATGCAATCTTTATTGTACATTTGCCCCTTTCTGAGGGAAGAGACAATTTGCAGTTTTTGACAGGTATAATTAAAAGCTTTCTTTTAAAATTTAAATGTGTTCTATAGAAACTCCATTCTCAGTGATATTCCTCCCCTTCCCTTCTACCCATTCAAGGTGGATTATTTCAGTACCAGTCAATGACTGTTGGTCAGTGGCTGGGAGCTGGCATCTCTTGCACAGCTTCTCTGCCTTACTGAGACGTCTGAAGGCTCTGCATGTGAGTGCCTGTGAATCAGGGGGGTGGGAAGGACACCCCAGTGACCTGTCAGCTCTGTTTAGATGTTATGTAGGAATGACCTCTTTCGACCTCCTACCTGAAATCGGGAGCTGGGCACTGTGGAACTCACAGGAGCATATCAGCGCTCTTCCAACTGCTCCCTATGTCCCAGAGCACCAGCATCATTACTGCCCATGGCAGAGTGCTCCCAGCAGAGCATTTCCATTTGCCACATACCTGGGTTACGGAAGGAGGCGTGGTTATTCTTCTGCTGTACTGTAACATGCTGCAATGACTGGGTCAGGATAAGAGTCCAAAGCAAGGGAGGACTTTGTTCAGCTGGAAATACTTCTTGTTTGTTGCCCTTCATCACTAAACTGGATACCATCCACATCTTTTCCAAAAGTACGTTGCTTTCTGTGTCCTTTTAGTGATGGGCCTGCCATCCACAACAGGATGTAAAGGGATTAGGTCATGGGTGGTCCAGACAGGCCTCTGAGGCAGCTGGATCTGGGCTGAATGAGAGGAACCAGAAGCAGTGACAATACAGCATTGAATGCAAAATTTAAATAGAGTGTCAGAGTAGCCAGATGTTTCCACCAGAATGTGGAAAAGAAAAGCTTAAATTGAATATCTCGTGTAAGAGAGCAGCCAGTAGTGCCCCTCCCCATCAGTTCTGCCCTCTTTTCACCCCTGCCTCACTTCCTGCTCTGTGCTCAGCCACTGCTGAGGCTGAAGCTGGTTGATGGTGTGTGAAGAGCACAAAGACACAACCTGAGGAAGCATTAATTGCAGGAGAACACTGGGAGAGTAAAAGCCACCCCCAAAGGATAGCCTGCTCCAAAGTGGACACAATGTGTGCAGCACATGTGCCACTGGGCTGTTATTTGGTGGAGCTGGGAGGATGTTTCTTCTGAGTCAGTGGCAGTGTAGATGTGGGAACACCCACTGTCATACCTGCCTGGTCAGCCAGAAAGATAAGAATGGAGCGTCTGGCTTGTGGAGACAGTCTAGGCTGGGAGATGGAATTGTCTTGTTTTTATGCAAGGAAGGTTGGGTTTTGCTCTTTGGTTTTTTTACCATATCCAGTTAAATATAGCCTTTTAATTAAGGATAAGCCAGTGTTTCTACCACAAACTCATAAAGAAACACACTAAATAATTTGTCGTGTTTTTGTTAAAACAGGCGATCTCTTGAGAAGAAAGGTCTAGGACTAAATTAGCAAGAATGCTGCAGGTCAGGTTTGAAGTACTGCATGGTGACAGAATTGTTTGGGAAGATTTGCCTGGAATTCTCTTTCTGCTTATCTGAGTTGCCCTGCTGAAATCACTCCGATTATTTAAGTGAAAAGTGTCTTTCCCCAAGCAGGAATTTTTAGGGTCTCTTTTTGAATAGTGAGTCTATTAAAGCAGGGCTGGCTTATTACTAAACCTTTAACTGAAATGCTGCTATCCAGAATAGTGTGTAACAATCTCTTCACAATATCAAACTTTAAAAAATGTTCCTAAATAAGCATAGATAATATGGTGGCATGAAAATCTGTGATTCCTTTTTCATTAAGTGGTGCATTTTATCTTCATACATCATTCCAATCAGGCAGGTGTGGGGTTTTTTCAGCCATAAATCAGCAGTTTGATTTTGTGATGTGTTTATCCCAGTTCTTACAGTACTTCTGTTTGCCATTGAAGAAAGGTTCATTTTTAGGCATGGAGGTGATTATAACAAGGAGGGCAGCCAAAGATAATCAGCCATTTTAGCATAATACTAATTTCTGTGCAATGCAAATCATCTAGGTAGTTAGTTTTAAAAAAAAACTTATGACAGCTAATGGAGCACAGAACTTAGCTTGATCCAACTAAAAAATCCTAAAGGATTGAAATCCTATTTATTCATTCAGACAGAATATTTGCATTTTGTGTGTAGGAAGGTTTGATTAACATTATATCAAGGTTTCTGTTTCCTCTGTTCCTCAATTCTCACTCCTCTTTCTCAAAATGGATGTGGCAAACATATCCAAAGGATGTGTTCAAAGGAACTCTGGAACCCAGGCAATGTGTGAGAGTCTGTGGGACACAAAGGATTGTGAGTCTGATGAGTTTTCATGCTACAGGTGTTAAGAAGACCCTGGTCAGATTATGCTTCCATTAGCTGTGGGTTCTTTAGTAATTTTGACTCCTCATCATTAGCCACTGTATGTCCAGAGTCTGGGTTAAAATGTCTTTTTCTTCTGTGTAATTGTGAAGTTCATACCTTCTCCTCAGCCTATATTTTCTCTTCTGTGTCCTTCTCAGGAAGTATATTTAAGGTTAAGGTAAGAGTTGATAGACATAATCTAACAGATAGATTTTGATAAAAACCAGCCCACTGAAGTTATTGTCAAAATATACAGAAGGAGTCAAAGTTCAGAAGTCTGTTAGAAAAGTAATATCAGTACCTTTAATTCAGTTTGTAATTATGTAAAAAACACAACAAAACAAATACCAAAAACCCCACATCCAAAGCAGAACATATCCTTATATATACACAAAGTGCTTAAAAATCCATAACAGTTTGAAGACACTACATTTGAAGTAATATTTTAAAAATCTGGCAAGACTATGCCTTTTCCAGCAGCATATTATGCTGTTGAATAGTTTTTCATTCCTGACTTAGAAACTGATTATGCATCCACTGAGCACAAAACTTGGAAGTCATGAGCAAAGTCCAATCAACATTTTTATAGAAAAGCACAGGAGTCACTGCCAAAGTGTCGTAGTTCTGTGAAGCTATGCAAGTGTCCTGGCATGCAGACTGCTTGCTTAGATTCACTCCTCTGTGGCCCAGGCCGATTTTAAAGTTTAAAAATCTTCACTTTCACTTGCAAAAGGCTTCCTGGAGTATACAGTAAGTAATGCTTTTAGCTCCTCAGCACATAACAATAAGTCCAAATACAGTTTGAAAAACTAAGAAGCTTTTAAAATTTCAGAAGCTCCTTACAAGAATTAAAACAACAAGGAGATCATGAGTGGGATGATGGAGTTCTGTGCTTTCTGCAGGGAAACACTCAGAGAGCCCTGTGGCCCTTGGGGATCTGGCTGCACTGCCAGACTTTGGGTACTCATGTGGGTGATCTGAATCTCCCTATGCAAGCTGTTACTTCTCCTTCTTGACTCCATGGGAGATTTAGGCTCCGTAATCTCAGTGCTCTCACTCGCACCCAACGTGCAGACCAAAATTCTCAGCTGTGACATCATCCTCAGGTCCCCTCCAAGCATTTTCTGTGCCCACGTTCTTAAAGTTGGAGGTGATGGTGACAAGATGCTGTAATTTATTAAGTGGCCAGACTGAGTCTTAGCTGATATTGCCAGTTAAGGTAGTACATAGGAAACAGCCAGATCCTGTACGTTCCTCCTGAGACTCTCCACCCAGAAAGAGTGTATTCAGAAAGGGACATATGAAATCTGATGCCATTTGCCTGCACCAAAAGCTGCATTTGCCCAGAGACATCACCCACAGGCGTGTTCGCTGTTTTCCCACACAGTGCATATACAAATGTTCATGTACAAAAAAGCAGTGCAGCTGTAGGTTTCTGCATTAAGTAAAATACTTCAGTATATGAAATTTCTGATTTTTGTGTTCTTTGAATTTATGAAGAATCTCGTTTTATGCCAAACCCATTTGTATGGCCATATGTTGATATTTCAAGGCAGACTTATAGAAAGTTACTAGGTTGCACGATCACCTTGTCTGTCATGCAGGTAGCTTGGAAAGGGAGGTAAGTGTGAAAAGTATAATCCAATCTGAGCATAATCTATGAGAATCATGTATTTAAGAACATTTTAGGAAATCAGCATCATTTAGATGGTGCTGAAAAGATTCTGAATTCTCTCGTCATTTTCAGAATCTCTAAAGTGAAATGCAAAATATAAAATAGAGTGGGTCTGTGAAAACCTCAATGCTGTGTCCTTTACCTCATCGTGAAGCAAGTGGTTGTCTATGAGAGCTCTGACAATGCTATTTGGTCTTCTTAGTATATATTTCTTAATGCATGTTCTATTGCTGTTAAAGAGGTGGTAAATTACATTAAATGAACCTTTCCAATTACATAGCCTAAAACAAGTTCTGTCAGAATGCAAAAAATACTGTCTATTTTCCTAAACATTCTGAAGTGGGTTCCAAAAATCCCACTGATTTTTGTGGGTGTGTGTGTGTTCCTATTTTCTGCATCTTAAAAAAAATAGTTTTAGCATTTACATTGTAGTTAGAGAGATCACCAATTTGAAGACTAAGCATGTCAGTTCAGTTGTCTTAATGAAAGAATAGTTATATTCTTCCAATAGATCTCTTTTTTAACAGCATTGAAATAAAACATGTGAATGTTGTCTTCACTATTTTATTATTTTCATTTATTTATTGAAATAACTACACTGACTTTTGATGCTTGATGTTTGTGTAAGTGGTAAAGTCGAGGTGTTTAGTTAGGAAGATTCACTCCTTGTCTCTTTAGACTATCATCCTACAAATGCTTACATGATTTACTTGGTGTATATGTGTAGCAGGTTTTCAATTAAATGAATATTGATGGAAATATTACCCTAGGTTATAAAATAATCAGAGATTGGTTTAGTTCTGTTTTTGGAACATTAATGCTTTATTGTGACTTAACTATTAAACATGCGTGCAGCTCCTTCCAGTGCACATACAGTTTTTATGTGTAAAATAAAATGCATATTAACGTGTGATATCTGTGTATGAAATTTGCAGATACTAAGAAAAAGTGCAGTGTTAATGGTATATCTTTATTTTGTAGCTTGGATCATCCTCCTCTGTGCCTTTTACATCCATATTCTCGCAGCTGTTTATGACTGTTGTAGTCCCTCTTATTATTGGACAGGTATGTCTTTTAAATATACATTCTTATTTAAAAAAACAAGATAAAGAGAGCTATCTTAAAGACAGACTGGCAACCTGATAAGCTGCCATATAGGAATAGCCTCAGGATAGTGAAGTCTAATATCAGGGAAAAGATGCTACAGTGCTCCCTGGAGCCACATTGATCTTTGTTGAGATTGAGCATTTGTCCCTCACTACCACAAACATATGCTGCTGCAGAGCGAGGAGGGAGCTTGTGAACAAAAAAGTGGCAAAAATGGCAGCCCAGGCTGTGAGAAATTCCAGCCCCATACAAATAAGCTTTGAGAATACTACACAGTCCTTTTGTCACATGCCCTTTGCCTGGGGGGTAAAGGAAGTCCTCCCTAGTATCTACTAATAATTACAGGAATAAAAAAAATCTCAACATTAATAAACATATAAAGGCTTGTTGGTCACAAGTTAAGAAATCATAAAATTAAGGCTCCTTGAGCTATTTTGCTTATGCTTTGCAATAAGGGGTTTAGTTGCACAAAGTATTTCTGCATGACTCCTCTATCATGTTACACTGGGTGGAAGATACTTGTTGAAATGAGCAGTTGTTAAATATTTAATTTTATACTTATTGTTCATATGTTCACATAAAGCCCTATTTTTCATGGCATATGATGAAAATTTCCACTGAATGTAAAAATACTAATTGCATATATAAGGTTTTCTATGATCCTTGTCTCTGTAGTGCCTGTTCACAAATGTTAACATTACTTATTTTTTCCTCCCATGTCATGGGGGGAAATTACAATAGCGTCAGAACTGTTGTCACTGTTCTTGGGCACTAAAACACCTTAATTCTAATTCTTACTTACTTGTAAGTATTTGTTGTTCTCAGGCATTCAGAATGCACAGAGGGAATATCAGTGGGATTTGAAGCTCATTGTATCATCCACTTGAACTCTGGGTTCAGCTGGAACTTTCTGCATTTTATCAGCCTAAAGCAGACTTTGAAATGGAAGGCATGGTTAAAATACAGGCAAATGAAAGCAGAGGCTATAAAGGAGCACCCTGGATAAGGTTAAGAATATCTGTCATTGCCTGTGCTACATAGGACATTCAATCAGTCTTGTATCAAACTATAATTGCACATTTCAAAATTGGCATGTACTGTACATTAACAAATTTCTAGTGAAGTTTCTTTTGATTAAAAACACACATTGAAGACTAGATGAGCATGATAAGCATGACAGTAGCCATCAGCATCATCACCTGTGTAACCTCTCTTCAACCATATCATGTGGAAAATGGACCTGGATCCTGAAGGGTGTGGAACTGTTCTCATGCTTTGAATTAAATGCCTAAGAGCTTCCTTATTAATTAGGATGAAGGGTTGCTGATCAACCTACCCGTGTAGTGCATTCTTACCTCATCAAAATTAGGTGTCCACAAAAAGCAGACAAGCAAAAGTATTTGAATCCTCTTCTGAAAGGTCCAAAAATTGGAAGCTGTTAGTTGGAAGCCTTAGGTAGAAATTTCTGGGAAACAGATGCATAGCAGCAGATTTAGCATTAAAGTGTCCTACAGCCATGGAATATCAGCATCTGTACTGCAATGTGATAAGCCCAAAGATGACGGTAGATTGCTGGACAAAGTGATGGCCAAATTTCAAGAGGCCTTTCATCTGTATATATAATGGAATGTTAATTTGGAAAGATGTGACAAGAAATTGATGTGTGAGCTAATTGGTGGAGTTGGGTGTACTTTCAGCTGTAAGAAGTGATAAGGCTGAGTATCATGAATTGAGCAGTAGGCATACGAAATAAATGCTCTGTGTGATCACACGGTCGAAATCAGAATTGTGGTGAGACTTAACTGAGATGGGATTTAGGAGTTCTGATAAAGACTGAAAGAAAAAATAGAGAATCTTAAAGCTTGTGTAACCCAGTGACAAATTAATAGTTTGGTTTTTTATAAATACACTTCAACAAGAAATAGGATGATCCTTCTTTGAAAGTGTTTGAAACAGTGAAGTGACTGGTCAACAGAAGTAGCTCTAAGCATAAAGACTTTGTTTCTGAAGTTACTGACTTCACTATATCTGTTCAGAGGATATGGGAGAGCAAAAATGCTAATGAAAGCTACAGATCAGAAATGCCAGTAGTTTACATTGATTGTCTTGATTAGGTAGAGCTGTACAAAGGCAAACCAACCTGCCCAGATAAGAATAGAAGCCATTTCTGAAGGTGGATCTCCAAAAGTAATGGGCAGGAGTCAGGGAAAACAATAAGCAAGAAAAGAACTGATACCAAGAGATCCAGTGATAGGTCTCCTTGCCCCTCATCTGTTCCAATTAAATGGGAACTTTTGCCCTTTGTTCACAGACCACCACTGAGTCATTACTGAACTGTTGCCCGACATGTGGCACAGGGATGTGTTTGTGAATCGCAGGTCGCTCACTCTGGGGTTTCAGATGTGTTGGGAGATAATGGACCACAATTCCTGAATGATGCCTTCAGCAATTCATTCTAATTTATCATTTCATGCCCACAATATCGGTTCCTTACCACATGCAGCCATACTGTTCAGCAGAAAAGTCAGTGGAAGAATGCCTGGTAAGGTTACCTGGTAGCAAAGAGCTTGATTGGGGAGAAAAAAAACCCCAAGCTTGAAACCTGCTTGCTGGGAGGGTTGCCTCTCCTCAGCTGTCCTAACTCATCTGTTATCAACGGGGGCTTTATGCTCAAACCACGTCAGTGTAAAACAGAGGAGGCTGCTTAAAGGAAATGTTCTCTAAGGGCTTTATTTTCCTGTAAAAAAATCTTGCCTCTGGGAAAACCTGTGTTGCCTAAATGCTCATTTCCTGAGCAGGCTGCAGAGCTGGCTGTTTGAGCAGCCCCTGGGATATAAGCAGAGCAGATGAGAAGGTGCTTTTAGATTTGTTTTGTTTGGGGTTTTTTGTTTGCTTTATGGCAAAATGTATAAGAGTTTTGGTTGCTTGGCTGGCTTGTCAGAATTTTTAATGATGGCTGGGAGAAAGAAGTCACAATAGTGTAATTGATGCTTATTTTCTACTGGTTTTTGAACAATTTTTAGCATTTCAGGACTACTATTGACAGGAGTCAAACATGCTCTTCTAGCTGCTGACAGTGAAATGTGTAAAGGGCTGCAGGTACAAGCTCTGCTCAGGTGGTGGCCCATTCTTTAGGGAAAGAAAGAACTGCTAAAGGAGGAAGAAGATATGTTACAAGAAAGGCGCTGAGTCTCACAGACAGCAGTGATTGATAGATAGTCTCCAATAAGGAGAATCACTCTGTTCTTTGTCAGAGATGTGCAGGTTGTCTGAACCTAGAAAATGTTGTAGCCTGTGTCCTCAGTGTCTACAGATGTGTTTTGCTAATTGACAGTCTGCTGTTACTCAAATCAGTATTGATAGTATAATATTGCATTTGTATTTGTAGAGTTATGGATAAGACCCCTCTGACAAGAGGTCTCAAAAAGGGACATAATCTATAGTATTTTATAAAGATCTAATTTTCTATAAGCCTTGAAGATCTGTAGTGAGTAAGAGCTGGTTATTTGTGCATCACTCTTGTATACCTCAAAGGGGAATTTGAGAATACTTGTTATATGATAAACATGGTAATAGATATCTCATGGAAAAGATTTTTGAATGTGCTCTGGCAGCTTGAAGTTCTGATTATTTTTAATCTGAGTAGCAGAGTCCTGGGTAAGATTGCTGCTTTTGAGGTGTTGTGATTTTGCTACAATCATTGTTCCCCTGTCCATAGATATTGGTAATACTTTTAGCCATCAAAATGTAAGGTTTCGAGAAATATCCAAGCAGATTCTTCATGACCAGTTGTGAGATTTAGCTGGAGACTTGTTTCTTTGCTTATTTTTTTCTTCTGAAGTGACAGATAACAGGAACAGTGAAACCCACTGCAATGTTTCCTTTCCCCTTTTTTGCAGACTTTCTCCATTCCCTACACCTAAGTGCTTATGACAGACTTTTATTTTATGTTTTATATTAAAGAGCGATTTATGATTAAATGTTAATGAAATAGAATTTTCACTGCGCTTTCATTATATTCTACTAGTTTGAACATTTTTCAAAGCAGCACACCAAAACCCACTGTTTTCTATGAATAAATAATAAAAAGCTTGTCTGTACATTATCATTCATGCATTCTCTAGTTGCCCCATTGGTAATTTGTCAGCCAGCGTAAAGTGGGCACTTCACATTAAACAGACCTTAACTAAAGCTAAAATTAATGTTATGATTCTGTGTAGTTCTTCTTCCCAAATCTATAAAATGAAACCAGTTGTACAGAAATCCTCACTGAATCTAGTCACACACACAAAAAATCTTGATGTCCTACAAGTAAAGGATTTTAAGTGCCTTCTGCATCATTGCCCAAAATGTTCCAGAGGAACCCTATCAACATTTGGAAGGTGTGCTTATAAACACAAGTCTAAAAGGGTGCTATGTTGCAATACAAGTTGTAAGTGAAATTGAAACTAAAAAGCTTAGCAAGATATTTATATTTAAAGAATGAGAAATGGAAAGGGGAAGGTAGGTGGCAGCTGATAGGGAGTAGAAGGTACTATTTAACTAAGGTGGGGGAAACAAAAAATAACAGAACTGTTATAAAAAAAAAAAAATGGGAACAGTGTCAAATCTTTCTGTTCTTATAAATTAAATCCACACAGAAGTAGCCCTAATTCTCTTCAAAGTCCAGGGGGGAGCTGCAGAGAGGAGGGGTACCCTGGGAGATGAGCTCTCCTAGGAGCTTCTTGCAGAGGACTAAAAAGCAGATAAACAACCTTCAGAGCACAGTTCAATCCCTTGTAACACCTGACTCAAACAGGGAACCGAGCCTAGTTCCACGGAATACAAAAAATGAAGGAAATGTAGTGCTGCTGGAGGCACCCTTCACATTTTTACCATGTTGCACCTGTTTATAAGGCTTTAAAGCAACAGTTGTGAATTACCCCCAACTGTGCAAGTTAATTTTGAAAATAGCCTCATGTGGTTTTTATAAACCTTGTTTTAATAGTATGCATGTGTCAGGAACTACCTCTTGGGAGTAAACTGACTGACATAATGGAGTCAGATAGCTTTTAGGGGAGTTTGGTAAGCTCAGGGAAGAAAACAAGGTGCTTGTAGAAAAGGTTGGGGTTTTTTTTCACTCAGGTTGCAAAAATGGCTTTTTTCCACCCCGTCTTCAGAAAAGAAACGTTAGATTGCACACTGTAGCATAAGGATAGATTTGACATTTGCTGATGTCCTAGGAAAGCAGATGAACCATCACAAAGTTTGGAACTTTACAGCAGTATTCAGGAACAGGTGAGAATTCATGCCTTCACACAGGTACAATCCCTCTAAAATTATCAGAACAGGGTCTGGCTGACGTTGTACAAGTTCTTCCTTGTAGAAGTGTCTGCATTTGAACTGCAATGCAGACCTTGTAAGATGGAGGGTGGCTGTTCTGTAGAAACCTGTGAAGGATATTCCATTTTAGCATCTTATTTTATTCCTACAACCCAATTAGTCTGTCTTCCATTCCAGGATCTGATTCTTTATACTGGTTTTCACAGCTGCTGTCATGCTAGTTGAGTTTCTTCCTAATTTTCTCACCTTTCATGTCTTACAGGCTTAACTGATGTAGTTCCCAATATTCCATGCAATTGTCTTTCTTGGTTTGCCATCACTATAAAAGAAGAGATTTGGAAAAATTACTGGACTGTTGAAAATATCTAGCTTGACTCAAATTTTCAAAAGAAAATTTTGTATTTTAGACTTCATTGTGCAAGTCTGTTGCTATAAGTAATTATAATATTAATTAAGAATGCATTAGGAATCTTACCTTAGAAGACAAGTAATGTAACTGCTGCATTTAGGTGTGGTGATAATCCGGCATAGTTTCAGCTTGTTTACTCATGTGTTTCAACACAAGGAAAAAGTGACTTGTGTTTCTTTGATATGGTAAAGCCCTGGGTGTTTTTCCCAGGTATTTAGAAGAACATACCAATACACAATAAACAAAAGGAGCAGAAGTGCAGTAAAACCACTGTAGATTCTGTTAAAGGGGAAGTCAGTCCGAAAGAGTTGGTAGAATCAGGAAAAATCTATTTTACATAGTGACATAAATAACAAGAGACACTCTTGTGTATAATGGAAACAGAAAAGGTGGCTTCCTATCCATTTCCTTGGGGTTTGTTTGGGTTGGGTTTTGGGTTTTTTTTTTTCATTTCTTGGGTTTAATAAGCAAGTTAAAGCTCTAGATAATTTTTAGGAGATGTATTATATGACAAATGTCAGAAATTATTCTGTTCCATATAAGGTATGGGGGAGGAGCTCCTTGCCCTATTTAGTTCAATTAATAATGAACGTTAATGAATTACATTGTTTATTGCATTTTTTATCTTGTATGTCCAGCACTTGAGCAGACAGGTGGAAACAGTCTAGAGCTATACTTTACTGACAGATTTCTCTGGGCATACAGTGTGACTGCTTTGGAGGTACATTTAGAGAAGGGAATTGTTTTTTCTGTGGTACACCTTCTGCTATTTTCATGTATGATCTAATAAGAGATGAGCATTATTTACCTGCTTTCCTGGAATGGCAGATCATGTTTCTTTGGCCAGGGATGTTAAGAGAAATAAGCATGTGAGCAGTGAGCCCATTTGCTTAGGGAGGTTGGTGTTTAGACAAGGAGGTTAAGGCAGGATACGGAGCAGTCTGTAGGAAAAATACTGTGGATATAACTATTCTGGTAGAAGAACTAAATTGAAATGGGGACACTACTGTTAATTCAAGTGTAATTACATTTCTTTGTTGTTAAAAATTAAATGCTGGGCAAGAGGAAAGTTTGAGCCTGCAACTGTGTTTTGAAGCAAATTTGAACTGATGCCTTTCCAAAACCTTTGGAGATTGCCAGAATGTAGTCTTCAGGAGGTGGTTGCCCGCTGGACATGTTTATGTGCTTTTATTGTCTAACTTTTCTGTGAGTTTATTAGCATCTTTCATCATGCAGATTATTTATAAAATATCACCTACTACAAAGTTTTGCTTCTCTCCCGCTCTTTTCTCCACTAAACTGCAGTTTGAGGGAAGGATTCACCTTCATGTTCTTTCATGTGCAACCTCTGGGTCAGCCTTTCCCTTCTCTTTGGGGCTGGCATTTGAACCTGCACAAAAATCTTTACAGTTCATCACTACCACCATGACTGCTGAGATCAGCCTTGGCCAGGGATAGGTCTGGAAGCCAGCTGGCACTGGCTCCATTGGTCATAGGGGAAGCTTTTGGCTTCTTCTCCCAGAAGCCTCCCCTGTTGCCTCCCCTGCTACCAAACCTTGCCTCACAAACCCAATACATGCCCTTTTTGCTCTTTCCATCAGTGTGTTACATCTATTTTGGATGCCAGTGGTTCATATTAACATTGAAAAATGACTGTGCTAGCTTTCGCTGCATTTCCAGACAAATGTAGCTGTAGTATCTCAGCCCAGGCTCTGAATGTGTGTTGTCTTTATTGTATTTATGGCATTTATCATTATTTCACTATAAATATTCACAATTCTTTTTTGTAGTTCTCTTTTTACCCTGAAAAGTTATAGAATTGGGTTAAGAATTAAAAGGCTTTCAAAGCATCCTTGTCCTGAAGCAACTCTGCCAGGCATGAATAACAAATGGATTGTTTTTCAGTCAAAGTGAATCAGCTGACATGAGCTTCTGTAGGGTTATATTTCTCCCCTCAAGTTATACAAGAATTTAGGTTACCTTGAATCAGTGATTATAGGATGAATTGACCTCTGAAATTACAGATCATGTTGAACCTTGTGATAAGATCAGAATGTATGGGATTCTGTGTTAGAGAAAATGTATTTTGTCTGTGTTTTATGCATATTTAGTATGACACTTGGGTTGATTAGATGATTTCCTGAAGCCACAATTTAGTTCTTCAGGATCTGACTATGTAATTTTTTAAATAATGCAATGTACAGCAAGAAGCTCTACTGGTATTTATGGTTGTTGATTCACAAAAATTCCAGACTATGTAGAGGTAGATATTTAAAGAAGGTATCAACTCAATTGAAGATTCTGAGGAAATACTTGCAGTTTCATTTTCTAAGGGTTTTTTATTTCTCTTTTATGTCAGTCAAGGATTAATATGTGTATAATGTTGTTATTGTCATGTCTGTTATAATTAGACCCTGAACAGGCTCAGGGTTATAGTTATTGTGTTAAATACTTCTACTAGAAGTTGTACCATGGAGTAATGAACCATCACTTTTCTTTTTCAACATCTCGTTACTTTCAGTATAAATCTTCTGGAAGGACCATAAATTAATAGGTGGCCTTAAGTAGTTTTTCTTTTTCTCCAATGTGACAGTTTAAGGGATAATAGGATTTTTTTTAAACTTTCTTTAAAAACCCCACTCACTTTAGAAGCGAAAGACTTTGCTTTTTTTGCTTCTGATAATTAGAGTCCCAAATTTGTTCAGCATTAGACTTATCTGAACTTCCTGTTAGATGTCTTTCATACTGCTCTCTCCATGCCTTCACTTTCTTGCGTCTCCTTCATCAATGCAGTGTCTTATTCCTACACAGTGGCTGAAGGAGCTCCAGTGAAGGCTCTGTCAGAAGTCTGGCCTTATTTTTTGTTATTTTCTCTTACACATCTGGCAAGTGTGACATTTTAAAGTTCAGTGCTTTCACCTGAGCATTGAGCATCTCCTCCCTTAGATATTTTCCTGCAAATCTGTTATTTTTCACCAGCAGGAAGCCCAGAAGTGCTGGGAAGTGAGTGCTGATCTTCAGCCTGCTTAGCTTGGCATGAAGCCCACGTGCCAAACTTTTAGTGTGTGCCCTGATGGAGTCTCTTTGCTGTGGTGACTGGGATAGCTGCTTCCAGGACTTCCCTGCTGAGAGACTTGCAAACAAGCTGGGGAAGCAGTGAGGAAAACTGAGAGCTGTGAGGAAAACTGAGAGCAACTTGATCCCATGGCTTTGGCATTTGTTGTGTGAAAGGGTCCTATGGCAGCATCGGTGATGATGCCCTGATACTAACCTTGAATACCTCTAAGACTTCCTGTGTTATTAAACCAATGGTGGTGATGTTGTTAATGGTACCACTAAGGGAAGGTCACGAGACAGCTTTGGAGCCCTCTGGCAGAAGTGCTTCAGGATCCCAGGCTGTGATTTCCAAAAGAGCGTGGTAACAGAGAACATCAGGAGGCCTCAGGAGAAATTAGGCAAGATAATGTGATTGCTGAAAAATTAACACGAGTTGCAGCTGTACGATAAAAGCTTTAAAAAGTTTTTTCAAACCATATAAAGTAAACAGAAAAACTACAAGCGACTCCCCAGGCAGGGCTAAAATAGATGCATTGTATCTGCTGAGGCTTAGTGCTGTGGTATTCAGCATAATTTGAAAGTTGAGGTTGCTTTAAAATTTATAGTAGTTTCTAAAAAATTCTTGAAAAACAGCTTCATATTCTGTTTTCTGAAAGTGCAAAAGTTCTGCTAGGTACAGTAGGTTTCCTTGTTTTCATGTGTTAATTCTGGTATTCTACAAGCGTGCAAATGGCATTTGTCTTTGGATTTACAAAAACTCCAGATATTCAGAGTTTGAATTATTTAAACTCCCACAACACATGCACTTTTGCTTTTCAAGCTTGAGTTATAATTTAATTAAAAACTTCTGGTGCATCGCTAGCTATTTAAATATTAAAATGTTCCATGGATCACTTTCGATTATCTACCGTCATGAAATTCCTGAAGATGTCAGATTTTTAAGATTCCCAAAGTTGCACTTGGAATTGTCTGTTGATGCAAAGGGGACTGTGATAATTACATACATCCATTAGTATCAGCAGAGGAGATAAACTTTGGGGAGGCTTAATGGGCACGTCTCAGTGACAGCTAGCAAAGAACATTTGGCATGATTAAGGATGGATTTGAATGTACTTGAAAATATACTCTCATTATGGACACCCAGTGGAAGTTGCACTACAAATGTTAAATTCCCCAGAAGAAGAGTTGTGTGGCAGGGAAGCTTTGAAATCCACTGTGGCCGTCATCCAAATGACTCTCTTCTCTTTGTGTCTTTCCACTGTCAGATTCACTTTGTGATGCCCAACTTGGCTCCCTGCATCTTTGAAAAGAGGCAACCTGTTGGTTTCTGTGTTTCAGATTGTCCGAAGATACATCAAGGACTGGCTTGAAAGGAAGAAGCCTCCATTTGGTGCTATCAGCAGCTGTGTGCTCCTGATGATCATCTACACAACGTTCTGTGATACTTTCGCCAATCCAAATATTGACCTGGATAAATTTAGCTTGATTATAATCGTGTTCATAAGTAAGTTCAGCCCTAAAGTGACTCTTGCTTTTGTGTTTCAGGTCTGTAACCAGCTACATGTAGTGAGGGAGCTGTGGGGATACTGGCATGAGGCTAGAGCTTCTAAAGCATCTAGACTTGTTTTACCAGACTTGTATTACCAGACTTGTTAGGGGCTGGATGCTTTTAGGTGGTTGAGTAAGCACTGAGAGAGGATGAACCCTGTTATTTAGGTGTGCCTGAGGTTGCTATGTGGTCTTCCTTTTCTAAAAGGGCACAGTATTACTTTACAAGCATTTACTGGCATTCTGGTTTTGGCTTCTTTGTTATTAAACAGCCATAAATGCACAGGTGTCACATTCCAAACAGCAAGGAAAGATTTGGCGTTGAGCTCTTACTCAGAAGCACTGTTATAATTTTTAAACTATTCTTCTTTAGCATATTATAAACCTAGAAACTAGTTGGGAGTTTGAATGTGTTGATCTGTTTCTGTGGATGAGCACATTTTTTAGAGTTTGTTTTAGAAGCACTCAAGTCATTCAGCCTTAAATAACATCCACGTGAGAATAGGCTGCTGGTATCCTTGCCATCAGCTGGAAACACACTTGCAGATCATTCCCTCCCAGGGAAAGGCAGTGCTGTACAGGCACTGCCTCCTCTCCCAGCAGGGAATTCCCATCTTGCTTCAGATGGTCCACAGACAGGAGTTTCAATTTGCATGGAGGAGAGGTAACTACAGTATACTTCAGTATAAATCACATCTCATACTCTAAAACTGTTAGAGTTCAAGAGATCAGTCCATCACCTACTTTGAGATGTGTGTCTGCATATGCTTCTGTCTAATAAAAATAATGTATCTGCTACAAATCTGACCTCTACTAAAGTCACTAGGAAATTTGCCCCTGCCCTTTGTGTATCAGATCTTAATTCTGTCCTATTTGTGGCTGTTTTTTGGATTATGAAACACTATACCTGTGTAAAATAATACATGGAATTATAAGTGGTACCATATAAATGCTTTATTCTGAAAGTAAAGAAGTAGGAAGCATTGATATGGAGCTTTTATTTAAAATGGAATAAATACTTCTTTGCACTGGCACCAGAGAAGGACCTTGCAGTTAAATCAGTGCAGAGTTGTCAGCAAATAGGAATGATACAGAGATTTTCAGCTCTGACTTAACATGCAGAGAAACTCAGAACGAGGTAATTTTATGTAACTGGGCTGACCACTACTTTAAAAAAAAAAAAATCTTTTTTAGTTCAAAAGTTACATTTTTCCTAGAACAGTTGATGTAGTATTTGCTTCTGTTGCCTTGCTTGGCCTTTATTTCTCTTCAATGCAACTCTGTGTTTGTGCCATGTGGAATGAAATGTACCATTTGCTGTGCAATACACTGAAAATCATACATAGATTTTCATTGCCAGTGTGCGTAACTAGAATTTCTTAGTAAGAACATTAACATAACCATTGGAACTGCTTGGAACATACTAGACAATTGGTAACAATTAGGGTTTTTTCTGGAATATTTGTAAAACCAAAAACCAAGGAAGTTTTGGAGATGGGGTATGCACATTGTTTTCTAGAAAAAGTTTCTGTATCATATCACCATTGGATGTGTTGGCTGGATTCAGGTGTTGTGTTACACCAGGAAGTGAAATTAGCACGAGGAGTTTGAGATGAAACTGAGTTTGTTATTCTGCTGATTAATGTTTTTATGTAATTTTTATGCTAATATTCTAGCCACGGCAAAATATTCACAAGGAATAATTGGTAGCAACACATGTTTATTGCTTTACAGAATTATGTATAATAAGGGATCGGTTTTTTCTGTGCATATTAAATTAACATACTTAGTTGAAGAAAAATTGTAATTCAGGAACAATGGATTGCTCCCTTAGTTCATGAAGGAGGAATTAAGTGCATGCTGAGGTGACATTTATACATTCTAGGAAATGTATGTAAGAGAATAGAAAATGTCACTGGTAATAGCTAATATCCCTGCCATGTTTCCCAGTTGTAAACTGGGGTCAAAATCAAATGTATTGTCTTGACTTGCACTGCCCTATGGGGCATGCCAGCCTTACTGCATTCAGAAGTTTTGCAAGGAGTAGGGAGAGGACCCACCCCAGATTCTGCTGCAAGTAAAACCTTTCCTCATAACCCACAAACTCAGTAAAGGTCTGTGCAGGTCACAGGGTCTCTCCTCCAGCCTTGTGGGGAGTTCCTGTGCTCTGGGATGATGCTTGGTCTCTGCAGCTACTCGGGGGGAAGCCACCGGCTTCTCCCCACGTCTCTGCCGCACAAGTGTGGGCTCTGTGCCCCCCAGAGCCCCTGGGGGTGTCAGCAGAACTGGCAGAGAGGAGAGCTCCCCTTGGGCTGCTCACAACTACCCACACTTGCAGAGCTGACTGAGCTTGAAGGAAATGTCTGACACACACTGCCCAGCCCAGGAATTAGCCTTTGTCTCAGAGAGATTTCAAACATCTATGATGATCTTCTCTTCCTCTCCCCATGAATGATCATGATTAATATACCCAGGGTTGAGAATATTTATTTGGATCATGCTTGTACACTGTGCTTTCTCCTGTAAAATAGAAAGTCTAAATGCCCAGCAACCAGAGCGTGTCTGACAGATTTTATTTTGTCAACCCAATAAGCAAAACTTGTGCAAAGAGGTGTGCAGCATATGCACTATTTCCTGCCATTCATCGTGTCAAGAAATACTTGATTCAGAGGAGTTATCCCAGGAAGGACTTGTGCAGCCATAACATTAATTCTGGCTTCTCTGGATATAATGATCTGTATTGTTCTTCCAGGCAGTCCAGCTTGTCTGTCAGTGGATTTCTCTGGATAGACTTGGTCCAGCCTAGTTTCTGACTTGTAATATGGGGACAAAAGGCATGTACACAGCAATTGCAATTGTGATCTAATTTTAGCTTGTTTCTCTTCCAGTATTTTCTGTTCAGATGAGCTTCATGTTTTTGACTTTCCTCTTCTCCACAAGGTAATTGAATGTGCTGAATGACGACCTTTGAATATTTCTTTTGTGTGATATCTTTGGTTTGGGTGATAAAGTTTATGCAAACGTGTAAAGGCAGGTTTCTGAATAGGGGTGACCTCATTTTGATATTTCATATTGTCCTTACTGCATTTTCTCTGTTAGAGTTTCATAGGCTAAGAGAGCAGGACCTGAATTCTATCCTTTCTTGTGTGTTAATTACAGAGTTGTTAAATCTCAATCAATCACTGCTATACCTCATCCACTGAAAAAAAATGGATTTGCACAGATGTCACTGAAGGTATAATTTGCCCTGCAGACATCCTGATGACATATGAGAGAGAGAACTCAGTTTGACTTTTTGCATCTCAAGATACATTTGCTGGGCTGGCAATTCACTCTTCCCTGTATATGTCTAATTTGCTACATTTATATGGTGATTTTTAAAAGACAGTTGTCCTGAACTAATGTTTGGTAGAGCTTTTTTTTTTTCTTTTTTGAAATATCAACCAGGAAGGACAGTTGTACGTTCACTTCTCAAAAAGTAGTGAGAATGGTGTTAGCCAGTGAGTCAGGGCCTCACTGGAGCTGGTTGGAGTAGCCACAGTTGTCCTCTCACTTAGGCTTACTGGAGTATTTGTTTTAGCAGCACTCTGCTGAACGGGGCGTGCCACAATACAGCAGGCTCCAGACAAATGCTTCATATAAATTATACAATATCCATAAGGGAGAATCACAAAGAAGGGTACAGTGTCTTAGAGCTACTTAGGCTTCTTTTAGTGCCAGAAGAAAATTTCTCTGTGACAAGATCATATCCTGGCCTTAAAAGGCATTTTAAAATAACTTCTGAACTGCTGGACCTAACGTGGGGGGAAGATATGCCCCAGATGTGAAATCTAAAATGCCTTAAGCAGTCACCAACTCAGTATGGTGAATATTTAGAATCTCATAAAATTACTCCTAATTTGGACTAAAGGGTGATCCATTGGCCAGTCATATCTCTCTCTCTATATATATGTCATTTTCCCACCCCTCCTGGCCTTAGTCCCAGTGTGTAAGCCCTTAGATGCAGTTTTGCTCTGAAGTGGAAGCTAACTCCTTAGTGTAGACTCAATATATTTCCCAGACTGAGCATTTTTTTACTATTCCATACTAGGAAAAGAAATCATAGGTCATTCTCTCTTCTTTTGTGGAGGCAGGTGGCCACTGCTGTGATATTTTTGCACGTTTGAGAAAATAACTTTGGCTGGAATAAAGTTGTGTCCTACACACCATGTCTTCAAAATTCCTATCCTTCATATGGAAGTGTATTCATTAGAGAGCTTGACACAACAGAGAAACAATTCTGCTAAAAGAAAATAAATCAAACACTACTGTTCATTTATGGGTAGAATTATTTCTATCACTACACTGATCAAAGTGATGTGCACGTGTATCTGGATCCTCAAAGTATTATATTTGATAGATGCTGTTTTAAGAAGGTTTTTGCTATCAGAGGTTATGAAAACTCTTTTGTTTTCTAGGAATAACTCTACTTTCACACCAGCAGACACAGTGGCTATCATTTTCTGTTCCACACACAAATCCCTCACCCTGGGTAAGTCAGGAGATAAGCTTGTGAGCAAAACAACAGTAACATTCATACCTTGCTGTGTTGAAAAAAAATATGGGTTTAGTTGCTGGTTTTTCTGCTTAAATGGTTTTGATTTTAGTGTGACAAGTACTGCTACCAGTATGATACTAATAGTAGGATAATATTCTTGCACAGATGAAATAAATCCTTTCTACAGGGCAGAGAAAACAATCATCTCAGCTGAGATTTTAGTGGCTGTAGGGTAAGACCACCTGACTTGGGGAAAGCTGTATTTTTGTTTCTGTTCTTACTCTATTTTGTTGCGTAATTCAATGCTGATAAAATTTCAGGTTTCTTTCTGAAGAGATTGTGAGGTGTATGCCCAGTTTGACAGAAAAATCTTGCATCTAGACGCTGGAATGTACAAGTGAAAATCAAAGGTTGTAGCGTATTCAGAAATCACAAATAGACAATACTCTTTTGCTTAACATGAGCAAAATGTATGTGCAGAATCTTTGGATAGCTTTATTTCTTGGAATTAATTTATCCAAACATCATAGAGAGATTTGTCACTTACGACCCCATAGTGATAATAAGATATTCTGATGGATATGCACAAAATACTGTTAAATCAGAAATGCTTACAGCCACTTGCTGCTAGTCCCTCCGTTATGTTCAGTCAGGGACACAACTGGACTGTTCTCAAACTATAAAAACAGATGTTTGGTAAAGCATATATGACTGAATATCTGACTCTTTTCAAGCGTGTATCTGTGAAAGAGGAACACAGCAAGTGTCAGTATCAAGGTAAGAACTCAGCCTGAAACAGGGGAAGAACAAGTTGGGACTTAAGTGAGATGTTTTCCAAGTCAGTTTCACAGAGCGAAACTCAACCTCAGGGTTCTTCGCTTCAGCCAGGCCTGTGCTGCAGAACTGTTAGCAAGTGCCTTTGAAAGTCTGTGGGAAGTGAAGGAGTTCCTGAAGACAAGGAAAAGTCAAATGTAATGTCTCTTTTTACAGTGGAAATGAGGAGGGAGACAAGGAATTTTAGATCACTGAGTTTAACTTCATTTTGTAGAAAACTACTGAACCAAGTCATTAAATAAATTATTTTAACAGTGTGGGAAGAACAATGAGTAACAGCCCCATAGCTTTGTCAAATGCATAGTATACTAAACTAACTTACCTTCCTTTTGCACAGGGTGCTGTGGGTTGCAGAGAAGTAGCAGAAGTTGTATTGCTTCAGAGTCTTATGGCTTTTGAAATTTGCAGAATGTTTTGGGCTCCACAATTCAAAAATTATGTGGACTAACTGGAAAGAGGTCAGAGGAGAGTGCCATGAATGATCATAGACCTCAAAAATGTGACCCCAGAGGTAGTTTGAAGCAGTTGGGATTGTTGAGAGAAGATAACTGAAATGCTGTAGTGATCTTCAAATGCATAAAAGGTTGATGCAAAGAAGGAAGAAAGTAACTGTCACAGTGGACTTTGTAAAGGGAAGGACTTGGTTACAGTGATGATGATTTAAGCTAACAATCAGGGAAACCTGACTAGTGTAAAACAGTTCAGCTTTGGAATATGTCGCCTATTGATATCTTCAATCTCCTATCATTGTAGACAAGCCTCAGATGGGAATTAAATAGCTGGAGTTGATCCTGCCTTGGAGCAGAACATAGATTAAATGACACTGGTCTTTTCCAGCCAAATGTTCTGTGAAGCTGAGCTTGAACTAATAAATGAGCTTATATTCAGGACAGTTACACTTGTATTTGTAAAAAGCAACTGCACACATAAGTCATAACACACTGGCTGTGCTTGCTGTTTGGAGGGGTGTATGAGCTTAGGGCACAACTGTGATACTGCAGAAGAAAAGCTGGAGAAGCTGGATGTGTTTAACAGCACAAATGTGCAAGTTTCCCCTTCTGTCCCCAGTGAGAGTAGTTTTATATATGCTCTGTTGAATATTTCTGCTAGCTTGCCATGACACTAAGAAAATAAGCACAAAGCCTTTTTAAATATTTAAGTCCTAAAAGGGGCTTGCCATCACCCCCCAAAAAATGAGAACTATTCATTTCTTTTACTCACTCTACTGAGCATCCTTATGCAACCTGTCTTGACCTGACACTGTGCGCACAGCTGAGTCAGTTCACTTTTCTTCTGCTACTACACTCCCAATTTTTTAATTTTCTTTTTAGAAGAACTCAGTTTGAAGTTCGTAGCTCCCTTGACCTTTTGGTTCCCATTTTCCCAATTCCAAGTCACTGCTTGTATTAGCATAGCCTCACGAGCCACCCTTTGTATTCTGCAGCTTTCTTTGCCCGAGTACCCCAGCAAAAATACTTTGGCCACCTTTACTTCAAGGACTCCTGCAGCTTCTCCCCAGCCATAAATATGAAATGAAATGAAACAGGTTTCTCAGCTATGGACTGTTCTGTTTGTTGGCTTTGGGACAGACTGCTTTCCAGTCATCCTGGCAGAGGGATGGGGAAATGCTCCTTTTGGCAGTTCCCTGGGAGCCTGTCCTTGGTAAGCCTGAGGTGCCTGCTGCGCTTGTGTGCACCTCTACTCCATGTGTGTCCAGGTGTGCCTGCTGTGTATCAGATTCCAGCTGACTGGGTTTGAGACCATTGATATTTTATTCTGTTTGGTGTTAGTACCAGATAAGGTAGAGCTGTATAAAAACAAATCTGTGTGAAAATAAGGAGTATTGGGTTTTACAAAGCCAGGGTGTGATGAGAAGCGTGCCCCTGAGCTGATGATGTAAACAGAAATATTAACCAGAGCAGGAGGCATTTTTTTTCCTTCACTAAAGGTGGGAGCAGAGTAGATCTAATCTGTTTTTAAGGATTAGCTGTTTCTGAATGACACTTAAATATTTCCCTGTCCACCCTGATCTTAGCAGAAACAAGACAAACACAATCATTTTGACCCTTACTCTTTTGCTGTTCTGGCACATTTCTATTTGTCCATGGGTGTTTACTATAAACCATGCAACAAGAGATCTTCTGCTCGCTTGTGGTGGAGAGAGCTTTTCCTTCTCCTGTCACTGCAATGCCTGAAAGCACAAACATGGCTCATGCTCTCATTTCACATCCATTGTGGAGCTCTGCTTTGTTTGTCTTCAAGATTCCAGTGGTAGTGTATAAATGACCCCCCAACACTTGTTCTTTCACTTTGAAACTGATTTCTCTCAGCTTGGCAGGTGAAACTCCAAATAGGTACGTCTGGCCCATTCCCTGGGGAGCTGAGAATGGCACCGACTAAAGTGGGAGAAGAGCTGACAGCTTTAAAGCTTTAGAAGTGGTAATAGGAGAGGCATGAGAAGACTTTTGTAAGTCACTTTCTCCCACACCATATTATGAAACCAACTAATTCCCATGCAGTGCATGCTCATGAGGCCAACTGCCACTTCCACTGTTGCATCCATGAATAAGTGCTTGCTCTGCACGGAGATGAGTGCTGTTCCCATATGCTGGGTTTTATTTTGTAGACAGAACAGTTGACACACTTTTTGTCTCAAAGATCAGAGTGCAGGGCGTGTTTGTGTAAGGACAAATTACACGGGGTAGGTGCCTTTGTGTTCTGTAGGAGCACAAGCCGTTACCTCTGTGAAGAGGTGGGTGCTTCAGCAGGGTTTTGAATACAGGGCATCACACATGCAGAAAAACCAATGTTTATTTGCATTTCACCTAATGAGTGAAACAGGATATAAACTTGCAAGGAGCCAAAATAAATATAGTATTCACAATGGCCTCTGGCATTTTCACCCCCACTTTGTTCTCTTTCTCTCCTTTTCCCTGCTCACATATATGCATGGTACATGTGAGCACACACATATGCAGACATTTGATGCATGGCTTTTATTAGTGCATTTGCCATTGATTGATTAGTACTTAGTATTAGTACTTCTTCTATTGATTGATTGCAGATGAAGTGACTATTTGACCTTTAATTATGAGCCTTGCTATTGAAAATGACATTGAGCTATGGCTTCACATAATCCATCTGGAAAGCCCGACATGATGCCATTCCCTGGAGTTCATTCAGTGAGAAGAGAAGAGGCCTCAAGGAAGTGCAAAGCTATCACTATGGCTCATTTAAAAAAATACTGCAGTTGTTGCTTGCACTTACACAAAAGTTGCAGCCAAATACAGAATGTTATTTTATTTTTTTCAGAAAATGAATTGCTAGCTAGAAGTTACAACTCTGAAAGGAAAATTCAGGATTGTCAAAAAATATGTATTTGCTTTATTTCTTGGCATTTACTAAAATTATTTTATCAGCAAAAATAAAAGTAATGTTACCTATTTTGGCTACCATAGGGGCAAATATTAATACTGGAGGTATGATGAACAGCAGATTCAAACAAAACAGCAAAAATACCCTACCTAATAATAAAATCAGGGTTTGTTTGTGACAGAGAGCTTATGTTTCCTCATTTGGATTCAGCAATGTAGCAGTTCTTTAACCATGAAGCCCTTCAAGTAATACAGTCAAAGCTTCTAGCCTGCAAAATACTTTCAGGCAAGGTAGAGTTCATTCTAGAAATAAAAGCCAAAACACCGACTTTCTTTTGTTTTTACTTAATTCAAATTTATTTTTTAAATACTCAGCTTCTTACTGCTTGCATGCAGAACCAATGGTCTGTACCTGAACAATTCTTAAAAGCCTGATGTAGTGCACAAGTAGATTCGGAGACAATTGCTTGCGAGGGGATCATCCAGGCTGTGGATTAATCAGCCCATGCCTTCCCCCAGCTTCCCAGCTGCAGAGTGGGACAGAGTGCATCATGCTCACATATAGCTCCAGTCTGCTCCCAGGTATCTATAGTTTGCCCATGCTTGCTACAGATATCACCTTATAAGATTTTTCGTGATAAATAATATATTGAAATGTTGGAGTAATCCATTGCAGACTCTTTTTATTGTGTGGTGATAATCACCTTTCTCCTTTAAATAGAAAAATGCTAAAATATTCTAACTTGTGCTAAGATAAAAGGTGGATGATTTTAAAAAGGAGGCATCTCTTAATCATTCTGTAATAGAAAGGTAAGATGGCAAAATCATTCGTGTTGCCCTAAGCGAGTATTCAGGCTATTCTCGGGTATTTTTGGAGTGTGGTGTTTTTTCTCTGCTCCTGGCAGAGAACTTTCCTCTAAGGCAGTTATTCATCAAGGTACTCTGCCTTTCACTCTGCCTATATGAAGATATAGGAAATAATCCTGGTTAATTGCGCTCTGAAAGTTTTCAAGAGTAAGACTTTTGATGCTGTTTTTTACCTTCAAAATTTTCCCATGAGTGTTGGACAGGAGATGTTACTACATCCCGTCATACTTCTTGGTGTTGGTAGTGCTTGAATTTGCATATGTATCTTTTACAGGCTTTTAGTCTCATTCTTTCCCCAGGTGTCCGAGAGGATGATGTAGGTAAAAAGGATCTGGCTACTCCTCTGCCTAGAACTGGTGGGTGCTGTGCCTCAGGGAAGAAGGGAAGCTGATGGGAGGAGGATGCTTCAAAGAATGAGTGTCTTCTAAAGGCTGTGTCTGGACCCCTCACTACTGCCCAAAGAGTTAGGAACTCTCCCATTTCTGCTTCTGAGATCCCTCAGGAGTGGGCTTAGTGACTGCTAGAACCTTTTTGAAGTTTTGATACAGCGATTCTTTCAGCCAAAATGAAATGTTTTTCTCATCACTTCCATCTTTGCTCAGCATTTGCTTGTGTAGTGGTTTGATCCAAAATACTCATTACTGTTTACCTTCTGGGAGGTAAGAATTAGGAGAAATGCAAAGCAGGCACCAAACTTGAAAGAATATAAAGAAGTTTATTAGCAGACCTAAAAGAAGAAAAAGAAAGTCATACCACACCTTCAGGACACTTCTCCTCCCCCCACCTTTCTCCCTTCTCCCTCTGACAATGTAAAAATACAACCCTTGAGATGTTCAGTCTGTTTACCACTTCCATAATAACCTTGTTCAGTCCATTTAGGAAGAGGAGTCTCTCTTGTCCATGCTATGAAAACATTATCACAACGAGACAGCCACCCACTTCCAAATATTGTTCAGTCCATTTAGGAAGAGGAGTCTCTCTTGTCCATGCTATGAAAACATTATCACAACGAGCCAGCCGCCCGGGTTGGTTCTCTGCTCGCATGTGAGTCCCTTCCCCCGACTTGCAGCTTTTCCCACAACTGCTTTTGTGGGTCCACTCTTGAATTACTGGGGTACAATTTTAAGGTTGAGCCATTCAGAAACAAAAGTTCTCTTCACCCATCTCTGGGAGCATTTCATCTCTAAGAACAGAGGCCCTTCTCCTTCCCTGGGAGCAAAGGGTCCTCCTCATCTTCAGCTCTAGGACTATCTCTGGGAGCATCTCTAGGAACTGAGCTTTTCTCCTTTTCCATTTGGAGCAAAAGTCCTCATTGCTTCCATCTCTCCCTGTTCAAAGTTCTCATCAAATTACAGCTGTGTCAGCATCTGCCTATCTCAGCGCAGGTGCTTTTTCTCACAAGTTGAACGCTCCACCCCCCATGCCTTCATGAAATTACAAGGGGTACTCTGATCTATCATAGCTTCACAACAGAATTTCAGCTTTAAGCATCTCCTCTTTCTCTTCCCTCAGGTTTTCAGCTCTTCACAGCACTAAAAGGGTTAATCTCACCTAGGCCTTGCAGCTGGAATTTCACTTATCACTGTTGATCACATGATCTCTGCCAGACAGTGGTGCAGCTTCAGCTGAATCTTGGCTGCAATGGAGAGGGGGAGCTGAACCACTCCGGCTGCCCACAGCAGGGCTGTGGGGGGGGGGTTCTGCAGGTGGAACAGGGCCCATTGGCTCCAGGATGGCCGTGGCCCGGCTCAGCCTGGCCCGAGCAGGGCCTGGGCCGCCGGGCCCGCTGGCCCCTGCACGGGGCCCGCAGCCACCTGTCCCAGCACTGGAAACGAGAGAGCTGTGGGGGCGGGCGGGGGGGGGGGCTGTCTTTTCTTAAGTGTGGATCACAGAGGCGGTCACAATTTTAAGTGGCTCATAAAATTGTCCATATTCAAACTGGCCAGCTGATAGGTTCTATCAGGTCCCAGAGGAAGCTGTAAGCACCCCTTAGCAAGGACATCCCTTCTGGGGCTATGCTTGCTAACCCGTGACAGCTTGGAAGGAACAGCAGGTGACTGGGCTTTTTCCTCAGCTCTATGATTCTCCTCTCTGTCTCTGGAAAATAAGAACCAAGGAATTTGTGTTACATGAGGTGACAGTGGGGAGAGCAGAAGCATCTTGATCTGCTGCACTTTTCTCATGTTAGCATCTTTCTTTTTTAGGCAGGTGGATCACATTTCCTAGCTTGGCAGTCTTCTAGAGACAACATTTGATTCTTACTAACCAGTATTATCAGTCAGATTATCACCAACTAACTGTCATGTCTTCTTTCTCAGTAGACCCCAAAGAATGCCTGGGAAATGCTGTTACCTATTTCCAGTACAGCTGCAAAACCATGTATATATGGATATATATAATATGATATAATACAATGTTTTATGTAGATGTGTTTATCAGAATATTAGCAAACTGAAATATAGACAGAAGATTTCTGTAACTGGGGATAGGGTGAGTGTTTCCTGCTTGCACACCAATCCCCCCAAGGTGAGATGCCATCTTGCACATGAAAGCATTTCTGTCGTACTTAAGCCACCCCTCACATGGGGGGACTGTCTTCACAGGAAGTCAAACTGACAGTTTTGGGTAGGCTGTGGTCACTGGCATCATCTGTGCCAGAGCATCTCTCTTATTTTTCCTCGTTACTCGTATATGACTGGCCATGCATCCCCTGCTTGCCTCCTTCAGACCAGAGAGCATCCCTGAGGCTGAACTTTGCAGAGGGAAATATGCTGGCAGGCCAGTCTGACAGTAGGAAATGGCATAATCCAGTGAGTTATGGTGGCTTTTGGGCACAGAATACCTGGCTCTCCCCTTTTTTTTTTTTTTTAACCGCAAGTATCACCATCTAGTACATTTAATCTGTTTCAGTTTAGTCAATTTTGACCTCTCTGTGATTCCAGAAGGGGAAATACTAGAGCAAATTAGGGAATCTCCTTTCCTTTCTGACCTGAAACATATGTTTCTTTGATTAGACCTAGAATGTGGCAAGAAATTCTGTACCAGCTCCTAGGGCTTCCTTTTCACCTGTATGGGTTTTTTATTAATATTTAGAAAGTTTGCCTGCAGCAGTACTAAAATGTGCATCAGAGGACAACAGTTGTTTACTGTGTTTGAACTGAAGAATCTCACCCAGGAGATCTCATTCACTTGAAGTTTACATCTCTCAATCTCGACTTGCAGAAAGAGATCGATGAATAACAATTGTCATTTCAGAGTTGCACCTCTCCAATTATTTATTTGGTTGTGTGTCTTTCCAGAAGCACACGTAATTGGATCAGACACTAAAAACCAGATTGCAGGTTTTTAATGACAGCAAGCTCATACCTCTTTATAATAAAGTAAAAAAAGTAAACACACATCCCCATCTGTAAAATGATAATGACACAGGAGTTCTCCCTCCCCACCAAAAACAGTTAAAGTTAATTTATCTACTTTCAGAAACTACATTATATTCAGCAGACAGCTGACAGGTTACCCTTGGGAAAATCCATGTTTGGACATGACTCAAGATTTTTTTTTTTTTTCCTCAAGCTGGCAAAGGCTACAAGTGTCACCCACACTGAAGCTGGTGACTATTGAAGATGATGTTGAGTGTCCCTGAGAGAGTTGCATCTACATTTGCTGCTCTCAGTGCACCTTCTGGCAGCCACTCTGAGCTGCTGACTCCAGACACTTCTAAAGCAGTGGGTGCAAAGATGTGAAAAATCAACAGCAGCAGCAAAATTTAGAAGTCCCCTATTGCAACACAGTTTGGGAGTCTGGAAGAGGGATCCAGTTCTAAAAGCTGCCATGAACACTGCAAGCACATAACCCTATCCACAGTTTTATAGCAGGAAATAGTATCCCATAGGATTTCAAGGTGTAGGGAGCTGTTTTCTCAAAATACCTTCCCAAATGGAGCATTAAGGTTTCTGGCCTCATATATTATTTTCTTAGCCAGAAATTAGATGAAGAAAGGAAAAAATTATGATTATTTCCTTTATGAAAAGAAGGGCTTTCTTGGTTTACTCTTTATAATGAATTTGCGTATTATGTTTTCCTTTGCATCAAGGTTACAGGTGGAAAAAAGTTTTTTAAAAAAATCTGATTAAAAGATAATATGAAACAGGTTGGAGCATAATCCTTTCCTGCCTGTGTTTACAAATATAATAAGAACAAATCTAAGACGTGCTTTTCATGGCTTTTTAAATAATACGTGTAAATAAATCTATGTAATCAAAACTTGAATACTGTGAAATCTTACCCTCAGTTGTGTGTGGAAGGGCAATAATGTTCAAGAAAATAATCAAATTAATCAAATCTCAGCTTCATGGTTTTAGGACACTTGTCCATCTCTCTGTCCAGAATTCCTTTCATTAGTAGGTTTCACCTACTGAACCTTTTAAAAGTGTTTAAATTCTGTTCATTTTAATTTTGTAGCTTAGTTATTGATAGCAAATTTGTAATTCATTATCCACTTGCTGTCTGTGCTTTGAGTAGGGTATGTGTATGAGGAGTGAGCTGATATAAGCACTGAAGTGTGAGTATGGGCTTACAACATTGCTATGTCCACATTGTGGTGCCAAATTAAGGGTAAGTCACATATGAAAAATGACTTACAGTTGTTCAAATCATTCCTGAATTCTCTGTTAATTAATTCCTACCACCATATTGTCAGCCAGGTGGAGGTGTTCTGGAGTCTCAGGCACCAGTCTTTAGTTGTTGGTGTTAAATGTTTCATTGTTAGCAGCTGGTAAGATTGCCTGTGTTGTTCTTTAAACATCACTTCCAAACTGAATGCACCTGTTGAAACCCCAGAAATAGACAAACTGTGCTTTCTTTCTCTTCCTCCCAGCTTTTGCAGTTTTATTTCCTTAGAATTTTGATAGTATCAAGATGTGCTGTTTTCTGGTAACTGTACTTATATTGCACTTGAATTACTGATTTCTCTGTGAGTATAGTGGGCCAGTTACCTGAAGAAAAAGAGTTAGCAAAAGCATTCAAAACATATTAGGTTTTCTTCTTTTTTTAAATTCTTGTTAGAGTTCTAGCAAAAGGAATACCCTCTTTCTCATTAATTTCTCTTCCTCTTCCTCCTCCTTCTTTACTTAAATATTAGACCAGTCCAATCTCTTATAACATAGTGTAAATTCTTGCATCCCAGCAGAACTGTATGGCCAGTACGTGGCCACATCACTGATTAAGGGCAGAGCCTTGCCAGTAATTCTAGTGCTGCAAAGAGGTAAGTAATTTAATGTAATGCAAGGGCATTGTTCCTTTCCAAAGAGAGGGAAAAACGTGGAAATGTTTATGAACATTAGGGTCCACACAGACCTCCAAACTGAGCTAGGACAGCCTTCATTTTGCAGTTTTCTCCTGCAGTTCTTCCAGAGTCTCTTAACATCCCACAGTCCCTTGTGTAATCTTCCCCTCAGATGTTTGCTTTTACCACTCCATGAGCCTGGTTTTTGCTTTCCATTACACTTGTCACTGACCTGAAATACGAAAACATACTGAAAAAGAAATTGTCTTTTTTTTTTCCCTGAGAACATTTTAAGCATGAGTCTTCTTCATACAGCATGTATGTGGGCAAAAGGGCACAATTCTCCCTGCAATATAATGTGATCTCATATTACATTGGAAGGTGCTTTCTTTGGCTGGAATGAGAATAGTCAGTAGCAAACAAATATTTGTATTGTTATAGGTTGTCAGGTATCCTTTAGCTATTCCCATACCTGAAAGAAACTGGTCCTGAGGGAAAAGCATTTAACTTGAATTCAGGGCGTGCTTTGGAGAGGGCATGGATGTAGAAAAAAGAATCCAGTTACTTTTCAAAAGCATCTTCTTCTATCACGATCTCAATATGTCATAGCACAGTCTGAACGAGGGCAAGAAAAATCTATCCTTGGTTTGGCCTCACTGAGGACAGGTGTAGTGTGTAACCTTTTGTCTCCTCAAAACTAACCACAGCAATGATTTGCCTGGAAAGAAAGAGGGAAACCCTTAAGAAAGTTTTCACGTGAGATGAGCAATATCTTGCTGTTGTGGCAGCTCTCCTCATGAACAACTCTTTTCTAATCCTCTAAATTGGGCTCTGCCTGAATCTCACCACCCCTTCCCACCATGCAGTCACTGGTCTCCATGCAGAGCTATTCTGAAACTTGGCAGTAAAATTTCAGGTGCTCATTTGGCATAAATTCAGAACCGCCCTGCTCTGGCAGCTTGGGAGAGGTTCAGTGCAATATGTGCCCCTCTTTACAGGCCTTTTCTCAGATGAAAAAAGAAATAGCTATTTGACCAATAATGTTCCTTTCACATCAATCCCTGAGAGGATCCTTCAGAAGGAGAATAGCATAGAGAGCGTCAGAGAAGCTGCCATCATGTACTTGATTCATTTTGTGTATTACACTTGAAGATTATGGCAATTGAGAGTTCTGAAATGCATTGACAAGTACAAGAGAGAGGTAAAAATTCAGAGGCTAAAGCTTTACTTCCAAGTATTTCCACTGCCTCTTTGTGACGGTTCTTTGGCATTCTGATTCCTGAATGCCTGGTGGTTCCATAGCCCGAGGATGACCTCTTTGTTCTGCCCCAAATCTCTGCTCCTGAGAAGAAATGCTGCAGTGTTTTGTGATGTGGAGCATGTTTAAGTAACGTAGGCATTAAAGGTTTAGGATAAATTGTTTGTTATGAAGTCATTGAAGAGAATAAACCTATACAATGAAGTATGCTAATAGAACACTAGCAATAATTCTGCTTTGCATGTGAGAGATAATGGCCTGTGTTCTGGTGGTAATAAAAATGTTCTATTAAGTTCTCTGAACCCATTGCAATGTGATAGAAAACAGCAAATGATGAAACAGTGCTTTAAGGGGAGCTTACACATCCAGCGAGCATAAAATAAACATATTAAAATAGAAAAAAAACCCTGATTTTCAGTACTTATCGTTTTATCACTTCCATCATGGGTATAGGATAAAAGAAAACTCTTACTTGCTTGTTAGAAGAAGAAAGCTCCTACTTGAAGTTCTTACTTGGCAGATGTCAGTTGAAAGCTCTGCTAAGGAATATGCTGCAATGTCAAACTCTGTTGGGTAATTTTAGACAAATGTGTCATGTGTGACATGGAAATATGGCATGCTGTACATTAGTGATTTCCCAAGTGTTTGGATCAGGTAGTAATGTGCTGAGAAAGTGCTCTTTATCTCTCCACACTGTGTACTTGTATAGCAGTGGGGAAAGGCTTTTGGTAGAAATTACTTCAGTCAGAAAAAGAATCCATTTACAATATGTGCCTTCTAACATCTTTCAGACAATGCATTGTATTAAAGAGGCATTTTTTGATTAATGTTTTATAAACATTTTTCAGCATGACAGCTTAAAGTCCCTGTAAAATTGTAAATGCGTGCATAGTGCTCACTTCCATAAAGTCAAGTGCCATCTCATAAAGTCTAGTTGGATCCTGTCAGTGACAGTGACACAGAATCAGTACCTTGGAGCATTAAAATTAATTTCCTTCATTTATATTACTGCAGTGATAGCTAGATGAAAAGAGTCCTATATTTAAATTATCTTAAAAATACCTTCAAATCTTTTAGGGTTTTTTATTATTATTATTTTACAGTTAACTAAATGTAGTGAAGTGCAGCATTAATATTTTCATGGGCCTTTTAGGAAATGTGAAAGTAGCAAAGGGGAAAGGGGAGGATGTGGGAGGCTATACTGGATGCTAACTGGGGGAAGGATTAAGTAGCTTTCAGTTGAGCAGGTTATTAGAGAAACAGTGGCCTTTGGCCACAGCTGATAACCTACAGCCTTGGAGCCAAACTGGAATACCCTGGAGCAATGGAGAGCAAAGAGGGCTTTCCTATACTGGACGGTAAGAGCAGTCCTCTCTCTCTTCCTTGCTGTTGTTGAAGGTCATGGATAAGCAGTGTTTTCTTTGCTTTCCTCAGGTTTGCAAAGTGCTTAATGTGGAAAAAAAAAGAGCTGAGTGAGGACACAAAAATGGGAGAAAACCGAAATGTGCTCCCTGTCACAGGCCTGTCTTCTTCTCTTGGCTGCAGTGGGACTGTGATGTTGATGCCCCTGCCCTTAGTGGAGCTGAGTGATTTTAGTGGAAGTACCCCAAATTTACACGTCTGCAAAATCAAAGGTCTTGGGAAGCAAACCCTAGGAGGCTGGAAGCATGGGACTGGAGGAAGGGAGAAAATAGAAACAGAAAAAGAGCATCTGAATACCAGGGCCAAAGAGCGAGGAGAAAGATGGGAACATGGGGGAGCACTGGTGGGAGAAACATACCCAAACAAAGGGGATGAGGGAAATTTGGGGTAGACAGCTGGGAATACCAACGATCTTGTTTGAAAGGGATACCTGTAGGATGATATTTGTTCCTTCTCCCTTCAGCTGTAGCTCCCAGTAGTCCTGGTCACGTGGGGTGCTGCTTTCTCATTCCACTTCTTTGGAGGAGGATGGGGGGCTTGTTAAACCCCAAAGCTGGCACCAAAGCACAGAAGAGAACTTTGTTATTCAGGTCTCATTATATGAGTGAGGGTCTTTGGCAGAGAGTTGAACCAGGAAGCCTGTAACTCCATAAACCACAGCAGCACGAATGGGTGTTTGTGGCATGAGCCTTCGGTGTTTGGCTTTTTCCCAAGTGTGTTTTTATTTATGTCTATATATATCTATATAGATATATATATAAATATAGATATGAGGAAAACATAGTTATTTTTGTGTTTCATTTTAAAAGAGGTAAAAGTAACAATTAGAGCATGTTTCTCCTCAGATATTTGCATGGGTTTTATATGTTTGGAAAACAGTAGCGGTCATACTGATGCTTGCAGCTACTACATATTGCTACTAAAAAGTTTAGATGATGTTTTTAAAAATAAATAAAACTTGTGCTGTTTAGTTTAGCTTTGTGGTAATGGTACTGACACAAGCATTTGTGACTACAGTATGGGGATCTCTGTCACGAAATATTTTCTGAGAGAGTTGCAGCTGGCAAAATTGGAATTATAAAGATCAGAAAGTGCATAAAAAGGCAACAAGGCTGGGTTTGGGTTTTTTTTTCCATTAGACTAGTCTTTACATGCAAAAATGATTATTATTTCTTCTTTTCACCAGTTAGCATTTCCTGGTAAATAACAGAAACTTTAATTGCACATTAGTAACTTCCAGGAACGTATTGTTGTGACATGTATTTAAACAAGCTGTGAATTAAGAACCTCTTTCCACCCAGTGATCTAATTATATTGTCACGCTAATTATAGTGTTTTGTATTTATATTTGACAACTTTAATCTTCTTTTCCTAGCTTACGGAAATAGTTTTCCTCTAGAGGATTTACCTTTTAGGCTGGAATTTCTTATCTTTTCTTTCAGAAAATGTACACTTATCTAAAGCATGTCTCAGTCACTTTGGATCCATTCTGTTCACGTCTCTGGCATTAGTTTCTGTGTGATCTTAGGCTAGTCATTGTAGTGTTTCTGATTCTCTGTAGGAGCCCTCTTCAGCTTTCTAAAATGTTTTTGGATCTGTGGATGAAATTGCACTACCAAAACACCAGGTACTGTCTTACAAACAGAATATAGCATGTTCATCTTGGGAGTCTGGGGTATTTTTCTGTGATTAGAAAATAGAAAAGGACCCACAAGGGTCAAGTTGAAACTTGGAAACAGGCAATAAAACCTTTATCTGTTTACAAAAACAGTATGATGGGCATTTGAGGTAAATTACATACCTTAACATAATGCAAATGCCCATTGATTTCTATCTAAACACCATTTATTCCCAATCCCCAGAAATTAGTGTTAATAATAAGCAGTTGTATGATAGGTCCATGATGTTGTTTTGAAGGTAATTATAATACTGAAATAAAGTATGCAAGCCTTTATTTATTTGATTTAATCTGTCCCTGGAAACATAGACATAGGTAAATGCTACTAGCATAAGCATGAAGTTTTTAGTGGGGTAATGTGATGAAGCTAGTAATAATAATTACAAGAAATGGTGGTGTGGAAACACCATGAAGATTTCAGCAAGCCTAGACACGTGTCAGCAATAGTGGGACACTTGTGAAGTGGTAATATTCAACAAATAAGCTGTTTGCTGACACAGGGAGGAGTCAGCTTTATTAAGGGAAACCTGAAATGGTGTTGATAATGGGAGTTTATCCAATATATGAAGAAAAGTTTACATGAATATGACTGCTTTGGCTGTTCTGAAACATCTACTCCTGTGGAAATGGAGGGTATGTGGCACAAAGCTCAGTGTTTTGTCATTGCTGAGAGAGGAGACAAGGCAGAACTGGGTTGGATGGGGATTGGAGCAAGCTGGTCTGGTGGAAGATGTCCCTGTGGCAGGGGGGTGGAACAGGATAGTGTGTAAGGCCCCTTCCAACCCAAACCACTCAGTGATTCTATGAGACACTTGGATGAGCTGTGTGAAAACTGTGTGTAGTCTGCTTCCCTGCAAGGTTGATGCCAGCAGAAGATTCCTAGAATCTGTTTAAGATGAGGGAGAAAATAAGGTGCATTCTCAGGAGGCTCCTGAGGAATCGCAGCTGCTCTTGTTGGCATTGATGCGAATATCTGGTCAGGCAAGACAGCTGTTTGCAGGTTTTGCCCACACCTTGTGGAATGTGGTATCAAAGTTCCAAGATTTAAACAGATAATTTTGAACAGTAGTATGTTCAAAGTAGGCATAATTGGTTTCATTTCTGCAAAAGGGAATGAAATTTAATTTTACATATCACGTCCTCAAGCGAGAAGATTGTGCTTGGAGATGTGTGATAGAATTAGCACTGTTGAGTGCAAATTCCAGCTCTGAGGAAAAATGGCCCATCTCTAGGTCTTACCATTCACTTCTTCCAGCATCTAGCAACTTCTGTACTCCAGCTGCTGCCTAACTCTTCGTGGGCAGGATCACTTCATATTGCTCACCCAGCAGATTAAACGTTTTCTGTTTCATGGATCGGTCAAAGCAGGAAAGGCTCTTGTTTGGAAGCTCACCAATTGGAGGGAATGTACAAGGAAAACATGACCCTCCTCCAGTGGAAAACAGACCAAACAAAGGTTGCAAAGGTTACAAGCAGGAGTTGGACAGGTTGGATGGAGGGCAATCACGCAAATACAAAACAGCCCAGTGAGAGGAAGTAGTAAATAAGCAGTACAGAACTGTGCTCAGCAACTGAACAGTCATGCTGCAGCAGAATGTATTGTATATCAAGTCTTCAGCAGCAGTTTTTATTTACTGTAATATTAGCATAATTAGAAAAGATCTTTTATGGTATTCCCTACTCCTCCCTTTCTGTCACAGAACTTACTCTGCCATGTATTTTTTGTGTTCACGTTCTTGCTCATTTGGGTTGGATTTTTTAATATATAAAACATTTGAATCTTCATTTTGGGATTTTTGGGATTTTGTTTTTGTTTTGTTTTGTGAAATGTCAATGCAACATAAAGTGCTTAGCTTTTATCTGGAGCTCAAAGTCTGAGGTGAGAGTCTGTCTCCTGTTTTTCTGCCTGCAGGGATTCCCATGCTGAAGATAGTATTTGCGGGTTACGAGCACCTGTCCTTAATTTCTGTCCCTTTGCTCATCTATCATCCTGCTCAGATCCTCCTTGGCAGTCTGTTGGTACCAACGATAAAATCCTGGATGGTTTCTAGGCAAAAGGTACGAATTGCTGGATTTGATTTATAATGGTAAGTGTGCTGTGAGGGGAAAAATATTGAAACACATGTCCTGAAGTCCTGGGGTTCCTTCTTGGTGATCCTGTGGTAGGCAGTTTTCCATTTTGTTGCTTCATCTATAAAAATGATAGTCACAGCAGTATCAAATTAGAAGTGCAGAACTTTATCCCCCTTGAAAAGTGGGCTGAGAAGATTCTGAAAAAGTTCAAAGCTTAAAGTTAGACCTCTACAGTTAATTTAAATTACAAACTCATTCAAATTATGAATTCAGAATATGCCCCATAAGAATGTCTCCATCCATTAGCTGGCTAATGATCACAGCTTTGGATCTCCTTTATGGAGAAGTGACAAAGATGTGTTGGCTGGCATGGGAGCTGGGGAAATGAGGTAAAATAAGGACACTTTCTGAACTGGATTGAAGCAGGATGAAAACTTCCCCACCCCCCTGCCCTACTTGGGTCACCCTTTACAATAACAAGAAGTCTACAACACTCTGGGGCATCACATTTCATGCAAAATTAGGCATGGGATAACTTGTAGGATTATAGACTATAACCTAGAGGGTTTGGAATCAGCATCGCTGATTCAAATTATGCTTGTTTCAGTACAAATTGAAGGTATTGACATCTGACAGCCATTTTGTGATCTATGTGAAGTAATTGCAGTGGGTTTAGTCAGGTTCTCAGAATTACCACCCTGCAAAAAGCTAGTCCATGAAATCAACTTTAATGCTGTCTTTTAATGCTCTGAGATAATAATGATCAAGAAGCTGCAGCAACTGGAGCAACCTTTGGCAGCCATTTTTGGTGATGGTTGGGACCTACTGTGGGAAGCCCAGCTCCATCAGCAACCTGCATTCTCCACTTATCAGTGGAGAAATTTTATGGATAAGGCTCATATTTCCAATTTTCAGCAAAATCCAATGGCTGTCATTTTACAGCTTCACACCACTAAAGTAACCTTGCTATCTTGAATGATAAAATTCCCCAAATCAGTGATTTTCATGTGTTACCTGAACTGTAAAAAGCATGAAAACTCTCGGTTTTCAGGAACTGTGTTTAGAAATCAGACCTTGTTAATATATACTGGTCTGAGTATGTGAAAATGAAAATCTGAGAATCCAGTGGCAATTATCCATCAGTCTGAAAGTCAGGGTTTTTCTTTTAATCAGAAACTATCAGGAGACTTTATGGGTGGTATAAAGAAAATTCCATGCTATTCCTGCAGAAAGACAGCCTAAAGTTAATGCTGCTGGTGACAGAATGATCCCTGCAATGCTGACTTCTCCTCAGCATCTCAAGAGTGGGGCTGGAGCTCATCCAGACCTCCCTGATTCTCAGGACAGTAATGGCCTTTAGGGGCTGCTGTCAGCTGCTGAAAGTTAAAACAGCCTTTAAACAGAGCATCAGAACAGTCAACCAGTACTGGAGAGATTTGCAGTTCACCAGCACTAGTTTCTTATTCATTAAGCATCAAATAAACCTCCTGTGCTAATCAGACTGTAATGCCACTGTAGAACCACTTCGGGGGATTGTTGTTCTGTTGCAGTAGTTTCTTCAGCTGGCCTTCTGTATTATTCACAAATGTTATTTTAATTACTCTTTGAAAAAAATCAATGAGGTTGGGTCTGGTACAGTTGCAATAAGTATAATAGAAGTGAATGTTGTGACTGGATAATGGTCTCCCGCTTTGAAAATAAACATGTCATCATCACCCTTGATGTTTATTTTCTACAAACACCTTGGCTTCATTTTGGCATCTCTCTTGCAGGGGGAGGCGGTTATCCAGTCACAGTACTCAACTGCAGTGACATTCTTACTTAATTATGATAGTACATGTGATCGGGTTGTATGAAATTGAATTTAAATATTTAGAGGTTCATCTACACTAAGGTATTTCTACTTTGTAAATATGGCAGCAGAATCTGCCAAACTACAAAGTTAAAGAATTGTTTCCCCAAACAAAGTCTGGAATGATGTCTCTCTCTCCAAAGTCTCTTGCTGAATAATATCCAAAAGACTAATCTCAAAGGGCTGGATTTAACAATAGTTAAATGCTGGGGTTTCTGAGGGTAGTATAGCCCATTTATTTTTAAAGGTTTGGGGTTTTTTTAAGGGTTTACATTTGTGCTGGAGTGATTTTCAAGCAGTGCTTACAAGCTTTAAATGTACAATATTAAAGGTTAATATCTACAATAAGAAGCCCCATCAGGCATCTCTCAGACTGAAAACTGCTTGTTTAGCCAACCTGCTGGAAACAAGAAGTCAGACAAATGCCAGTCTGTCAGAGCTCTTCACCCAAAAGACTTCAGAAAAATGGAAGTTCCATTTCAGGAATTGGCTAATTTCTGTAATTTCCCTCTCACTTGGGCCAATTTGTCCCACATAAGAAGGCACAGAGCTTTTTTTGCTGCAGAGCACACCAACAGCCAGCATCCTTCCCAGTGACCACACTGATGTACAGGAGCAGCTGAAAACCTACCACCTTCTAAGCCTATTGCATTTCTCTCCTTACTTAGAGAGGCCGCTTCCTGCCAGACTGGAAGCATGAGTTGAACTTCTGTCACACACTGAGTAAATAACTCAGTGACCATAATTGGCCAGCTCTGCGAGGAACACAGACCTGAACCCTGCTGTCAAAAAAGTCATGGGGTTTCTTTCTTCCTCAGCAACAGTAGAGCTACAAAGATGTCAGGTGTCCCCTGGCATACGATCACCTCTGGACTGATGGACTTTGGCTTATCCTTCCCTTTTGTCAGAAAGGAAGGTATAAACATCAGAGGTGCATGATATCTACCACTGCAGCAGTGATTATCCTCTGAGCAGGCTTTGAGCCACGTGGAAGGAAGCCAGGGGACACAAAGGTGTTGGCACAGATTTTCTTCGCTGTCGTTCCTTAAGTGGGTCAGAAGCTCTTCTATCAGTGCCACGAGTGGTTTGAGTGGGGTCCAAATAGCTGCTTTCTAAAACGCATCTGAGACCCGTCTCTGCTTCCTTCACTGGCACTGTAGCCATAGTCCTTGTGGTTCCTCTGTTAAGGCTCTCTGTGTAAGTGGAGGTTGTGATGGGCTATCAGAGACAAAAGCATCATCTCAGAACCCACAGCCTGTCAGCTGCACGCTGATTCCGCTCTCAGCCTCTTAGAAGTACACACGATGTTTTGTTGCCCCTTCTAAATGAGAATCTTACCTTGTGCTGTTGCTTGTCTTTTAAGGGTATAAAAAACTGACTGTTTTGTTTCCTGTTCACAGGCACTGAAGTTAACCAGGCAGCCCAAAGCACCCGTGAAGGTATAATTGTGGAGATGGCCTGTGTCACAGTGAATGTATATATGTACTATACTGTACACATGGACAATTGACACAACTGGGTTTTGTGAATGTTGCTTCAGTGCATATTTTATTTTTATATATATATATATATTAAAAGATACCTGTTAAGTGCCTTACAGATGCATTTTTGGCAAAAGCATTGTTTTCAGAAGCCACTTTGTTGGTTACTGCAAGAAGTTGTACAGTATTTTGGAGTCCTTTAGTTTATTTTTCTAACTGAGTGAATGGTCATGACTGACAGCTGGTTCTTCCATTGCCTTTGCTTTGAAGCCAGGGTGTACCAGCTGCAGGTCACTGTTCTAAACTAGCCAAAATGACCAGAAGCCTATCCCACTGCTGGCTTACCCTGGGGAAGAGCTTTCTGAAGGTTTTTTCTGAGATTGACTTGAATTTCTGTGTGACTCTGTTACGCTCCCTAGTCATATGACTGTGACATGCCTTTTTCTTCTGAGTTTGTGTATACTCAGCATGGGGCCATCCAATGGATAGAAGCTGAAAAGCATGAATTATTTGCATTTGTTGACACAGTTGTCTAGACATTCCTTCAAAGTTAATGGTTTCCCAAGAAAATTCTTTCAATTCCATTGTATGATATTGTGCCATTGTATATCTTAAATGCCTCATAAGCTTCTTCAAAGAAATGGTCTGGTGCTTGGGTTATGAGTGAAGTATTTGTGTTTGCAGCTAGATCTTTTTACAATTTACCCCTGAAGAACACAAATTTTTGGTTTTTTTCTTTTCCTTCCCCCTGTGCAATGCACAGAAACCTGCACAGAAAATTTAGGATGCTAATATTGAAACAGAGCCTTTATTGTAGTAAGCCAAGCTACATTTTCTCTATTGCTGCCTTGGTAATGAATAGTAACAGAAACACTATCTTAGCTTGTTTGACAATCAGTCACAACTTTTGAAAAAATAATATTACTCTTTCTAATAAACTTATGTAAAAAAAGAATACAAAATACTATTTCTAAGCATTGAAGAGAAAGGAATGTGGGCATATATTTAAACATGCAGCCAGCACTGCATCTTGTCTGGGAGATGAAGATTTCAGAAACATGCTCTAGTCCAGACCAGGGGGTGTACCCATCTGCAAAAACTGTGCTGGCAATTGTGCATTAAAATATTAAGTAAGGAAAGAAATAGGTCAGTGTGGGATCAGTATAAATGTAGAGCTTCCATGTGTGTCATGGTTAACATTGCAGCTGAGTGCAAACACCTCAGAGCAAGTCTTCAGCAAATGTGAATTATTGGAGCTCTAATAAGGCTACAAGCCTTTGCACAAACTGAAGATCTTTTTGTGTGACCATAGGCATGTGAAATTCATATCCTTTTGCCTTAGTGAAAAAAAAATGTGCTTGGTTTACCTAGTCTGTTAGTTCCAGTCCTGTGAACAACAGGAAAAAAGTAATCTGGTACCAATCCTTGGTGCTTTACCTGATGGCCACTTCCTGCTGCCATCTGTATGAGAAACTACGGGGAGCTGACAGCATCATCCTCTTCAGTACTGGCATCACCAATAAAAGGACCATGGGACAAAGGTACGGGAGGTGGCACATGCTGAATTCTTTCCTTCCCTGGAGGGCAGTCAAGCTCTCCTCGCTGAGCAGGTGAGAGGGCTGAGGGACACTGTCCACTGCCCGTGTCCCCAGGGCTCTGCTCTCGTCCTACTGGACAGTGGGCAGTGAGCTCACAGTTTGATCAGTGCATCCCCAGATAGTACAGGCAGATGCATCAACAGGCCAGCCTGTGAGGAGCTAGAGAGTTCTTGGGCCAAATTCAAATTTCTGCTTCCTTAAGCATTCTAGGTGGTAACTGGTTCCATATGGGAAAAAATTCCTCTAGGCTTAAAAGCCCTGCTTGCACCAGGGGACTGCTTCCAAACTCAGGACAGTTTCTTTTTGTTCTGCTTCCATAAACCTGAATTTCCAGAGTATATAAAGACTTAATCCCAATCCCACTGAAATCGATGACTCTTTCTGTTGGTTTTGAATGGCAAGACAACAGGCCCAAAAGGAGTGTTCCCTTTTTTAAAGTACACAGGAAGAGTTCAAGCAGACAGTACCTGACTGTGGTTGTGTCAATGCTAAATAGTCAGAACACTGCAAGTACCCTTACTGAGCTACCTCTGTGTACTGAATCTCTGCCTTTCAGTACTTCCAACAACTTGCTTAGATTCCATTGAAAACATCCTTTGTTTTTTGGGGTTTTTTTTTCCACATTTAAGAATATTCCAAACTGTTTTACCATGTAGTTTTGTTAGAGTCTTTACAAAGTTCTTGTTGATTGCTTTGGGGCAGCTTAAATATCATGTGTGAGTGTTGGAGGTGTTGGTCTAAAGGGAATATCAAGCTAAACTGAAAAACATATTTTAAATCCATACTTAATGAAACTTAATTGTGTACATCAATTCTGTTATGTTTGAAGACTGTTAAGATGTTTGTTTTATGACTTTTTATATGTCTTTAATAAACACAATGGGTTTGAGTTCAATTTTGTTAAAAGGAAAACAAGATAAAATTATTTATCCTCTAGGCCAGATTTTTACCTCTGTTATCTGTTTTATTCTTTTGTGAGTGAGCTTTTAAACTCTTTGCTTGTTTTTTTTAAAAAAAGTTCATTAACTGTCTGGAGATACTTTATGAACTTGAGGGAAAAAAGTCCTCAGAATACTGCTAATTGTCATCAAATGAAAATTAATTCATGGAACCCAAACAGTTTTTCAGTAAAGGGTTAAAACAGTTCTGAATCTTTTCAACTTCTTGTCTTTAAATGTAATAGATATTAAACATAATCAGGCCAAACTGATGGCAAATGAGAACTTTGCCCATGTTACAACATGAAGATTCTCTAGGTCATTTCTGCATCTCTATAATCCCATCTAATGATAGTGGAGGAAAAAAACCCACCCAAACAATAAAACAGGACTTCAGAGGTCAGGGGGAATGTTAGCACTTTGTGTTGAGTTACTCAAACATTCCACTTCCCTTTTTGTGCACTAAATTGAAAAGCTTTTGATGACTCCAGTAACTTATCAAGATAAATAATTTTTAATGCCATTAAAATCAAAGATGTGATTGTGTTTTTTCTCGTTGATCCATTAGTTAGTGTGAACAGGTTATGTGGTAGAAAGGCAATCTCAGCAGAAGCTGCACAGTTGTGCTTGTTCACAGAGCAGAAGGATTTTGGTTTTACAGAAGTAGTCCCCTACATTACTCTGGCAGTCAGGGAAAAAGGAGCTGTTAGTTTTATTTGTGTACATTTTTCTGTGGAAATATCTTGACAGCGGGAGGTTAGAAGGCAAGATGAAATATGGTCTGTCTGCAAGCACATTGATTTATGTGCGAGTGCATACGTGCATAAGAGATGAGCAGTTATATATGTAGAAATGACTAGAAAGGGCCAAGTCCCTGGGATACATTTTTTTGCAAGACTGCATATGGAGAAAGAGCTACTTTTTTTGATGTTATTCTACCATTAAAAATGAAATTTCAGACACTGAATTGTGTTTTGTATTGAATCATAATCTCATACAGAACCCTTACAGCAGACAATCGCAGCTTTGTATTTGTAAACTGTAGACTGTTTTGCACTTAAATAGATGCTGATGCATTTGGGAATTACAACACGGTAAAGGGCTAAATCATAGTTTCTCCATTTGGTTATAATCCAAATGCATTTATATTACTGTTATTATGAAGTGCCAGGAACACAGGCAGTCCCTCGCAAACACGTTAAATAGACAAGAGACTAAATTCTGCCCTTGGTTACACTTGCACATCTCCAGAGCAAGGTTGTTAAGCTGCAGAGCAGTCTCCCCAGGGAAGCTGTTTGAAGAGCCCTGCCATTGTTCTAACAAAGCTCAGGGATAATGTAGCACATGATGAGAGTAAATGAAGAGTATTTTACTTTAGATTTGATGGCCTGCCCTTTCCAGCATTTTACAAACCAAATCTCTTTTGTCCCTATTTCCGTGGGGTAGCCCCAGTCCCCAGACCAAAACTTACAGCATCCTGTCAGAACAGGAGAGGAGAGGGAGAGGGACGTGGTCTCCTCTTTGCCATTTTCTTGATTCAACCACATTATCGCTTGTGATCATTAGACTGTGGCTTCTACAAGGAGGCATTTGGACTTAAATTCCTCCAAGTTGATGTGTCCTGTTCCTGTAAAATTCTCATTCAGCAGGGAGCACCCTTACCGGACTGTAAGGAATCTTCTGGACTTCCACGGACAAGCTGTGCAGGACTAGGGAAAGCAATACTGGGAAATGCAGGTTGGAGGCATTGCTCCAGGCAGGTCTGCTTCATGCTGGCATCTAGAGCTGCAGCAGAGATCATGAAAGCAGCCTCTGGATTGTTCCTCTTGCCAGAAAGGTGGAAAGTGAGATCTTCAGTGAGAAGTGAAATTAAATTTATTAGTGATTAAAAGGACAAGAGAGATTTGTTGGAAACAATGAATGCCAGTGAGGCCTCTCGGCTGCCCTCCTAAGCAACTTGCAGTCTTGGTGGAACATCAGCTTCTCAGTCCATCAAATTGCAGTAATCAAGTCTGGAGCTGATGGGAGTGTGAGTCACTACTTAATTTTCTCATCAGTGGAGGCCAAGTTTTGAAAATATTTTTAGATGCATTTCCACAGAGATCTCCGCCAGCCAGTGACCTGTAGACTGACAAGAAAATGAGCAATAGCTGCTGCTGCTGAATCAGACTTTGCTCCCTGCCACCTAGCTTTCTGACCATAGTCGGGGGCAGGGAGGGTAGGTAAATCAAAGGCTTTTGGAATTCTTATGCAGAAAAGAGCCCTGCTGAGCTGATAGGAACACCTGGGTTGGTTAAGTAACAAAATAAGCTGTGAATTCTTAGGCTGCCTGGTAGGTTCAGATGAACTTCGACTGTGTTGCTAGCCCCAACCAGAAGCAGGTGTGAGATTAGGAACTGACTGTGATCCGTGCTCCAGGGACAGCCCATACCCAGCAGCTGCAGCCCATGGAAGAGGCCGTGCATCTCCTAAGGATCCCGTGCTGGTGCATCTCATCTGCTCTTTGCCTGTGTTCAAAACTGCCACCTGGCACAACCATTTGTCACCCGGGTAAGAAAAGGTTAAAAAGCCTCTGGGTGGCATCCTGTGTGGGTGGGCTACCTCTAGTATAATAGTCACAAAATCAAAGAGTTGCAGATGTTAGCATGCTGGTGCTGGTTCATCCCTGTAAGAGAAAACTTGCTATTCATGGTCAGTTTTCTTGTGAAACAATTCCAACTTCTAAGGGAAATCAGCTGTCTTGAAAGGAAAGAAAATGGGCTTCCTTGAAGGAAAGACAATTTCATTGATAGGATTAAAAAAATTATGGAGGTCATGTGAGAACTGGCCTTCTGCCAGGAGGAATGCAGGAAATAAAATTTGAGAGTGCTGTGACAATAATTGGGTATGAATTCTATTGACAAAAGCTTTTGCAGTTCTGTGTTCCCTCTGTTCCTTAGCATTGTGACTGCAATCTTTCCCTGTTTCTCTCCTTTGTCTGCTGCACAGCCCATACCCAAGATGTCACAAAATTGTTTTATTTCCTGGTGTCTTCTCTGTGTAGCTTTGCCACTTCTTGTCAACACTGCTTGATGAAGTAAGTGATAAAATGTCTTTTTCCCCTTCTTTTAAATTTTAACTTCTCCTAGTTAGATGTCCCTAACTGAACCTGGTGTCATCACCAAGATGATGCTCTCATCTGCTCTCCAAGCTCTCTTAGAGACCCTGTCCTGTAGCCAAGAAACCAGGGCAGCTTTCCAAGGTGATGCTTGGGGAAGCAGAACTCAGCTTTTTGTGCTGGGACTGAGCAACTTAATCCATGTAAATTACAGTTCTTGTGTTCTTTGTTAGGACTTGCAGCTCCCCTGGAAGGGAACACCCACATGATGCAGACCCTGAAGCTCACTGCTGGATCCATTAGAGTCACTGTCAGTCCTCTGGGCAATCCCATACTGCTGTTGATACATTTTGCTAAGTTTTCCAGCAAAATCTCACTTGTTCTGTTTCATAATATTGCGTCAAATTAGAGAAATGTTGGAAGAACCTTTATTTTTCTTCATAAAAATTACAAAAAAACCTTTTTTGATCTATTTTAGGTCTCTGTTTGTCTGAAAAATTAACTGTAATTTCTCAGAAGTGGCTCAGGACTACTATATTTGCCTCACACATTCACTCTACCCCTTCCCCAAAACATACAGTCTTTCAGGTAGTTCACAGCGAATTGCATAAAGCCCTTTTTTAGAAAACAGCTACAACATCTGTTTAGGTCCAATTCCCTGATAAATAAAATATATCCCAGAGGCATAATAGCATGCTAAAAATAAGAGTATGACACAATTTGAGCCAGCTAATACGGTAACTCTGTTTGCTGCAGCTCACAGAGTGTGAATGTGAGAAGCCTGTATCTTTCCAGCTCGGCTGGCTGTGAGTGTTTTCGTGTGGATCTCTGCTAGAGCTGGAGCCAAATCCCACAGTACTGTGCCATCCTGTGCTCACAAACTCCCCTCCCTCTGGCCTCTCCAGGTGTAAAACCATAGGGGAATTGTGATACAGGAGATTTTGTGTGAGTCAGGGAACAGAACAGAAGCGCTGCAGTCAGAGGAGCCCAACCTTTATCATGTTTGGGATCGGGTAGCGCCTGTTTGTGACACAAAACACTAACATAACCTCTCTGGTTGTAAAAGGCATAAAGAGCTCTACATAGCTACACTATCACATCTCAATGTCCCAAATCATTTCATTTTAAGTATCTATCAGGGCATTTTCAAAAAAACCCAACAAAATTCAAATCTTGCTGGTATTAGTTTTTCAGAAGATTTTTTGTAGGGTTTTTTTGTTGTTGTTGTTGTTTTAAAGTAAGATGCATATTACCTGTAGAAAAACTCCTCCATGTGTATCATGATGTATATTAAACCATTATCTTCTATGTTCTCTAATTTGATACTTCACATATTTTTAGGAATGTATTTTGCTAATCTAACTCTCCACTTCCAACAGCAAACTCACTCTGCTAACTCATTCCATTTGAATTTTTATATTTAAATTGAATATGAACTTTGAATCTTGGTATATGCATAAATATGCTCCAGTGTATTGCAAGAAGCAGCTTCCTATGTTTAAAAAAGAAATTTAGTGAGAAATTTCAATATTTTTTAATGCTAGTGAAAATAAAATTTAGTCTGTTAAGATGGCACACTGATATTCTTAGAATAGCTGCTACTTAAAACGTGTTTTAATTTTTATTTTTTTTTCAGAAGCCTCAGTTTGGGAATTTATTCTCTTAATAAAAAAATATTAGCTCTGAACAATCCCAGAAGCATACTGTATTAGCAGAAAGAAAAGAGTATTTATAGCCAATAATTCAGCTGTTATAAATTATGACTGTAAAAAAAGAGAAAAGGGTTCCTTTTTAAAACTTGCTGCCAGATTCTGGTGCAGAGATGCTGAGTAAGGTAAGTAATGTTCTTTTGATTAACAGTCAAGTCTTGAGTACTTTTCATTTAAAGAAGAGTTTATTAAGCGTTTTTCTCAAACTCATCTTTTTTGTTCTGTTTTGAACAGACTTCCATGTGAAGAAAACTCTTAATGACTCTTCAGCCTACATTAAATTCTCACTGACAAACAGATGAGAATTATTATTAATTTGCTCCAGAAAGAACTAATAGGCTTTGCCAAATAAATCATGCAGATCCTAAGTGTGCTATTCATCTCTTCTGCAGATTATTGCTTAAAAGCCATGATAGTTGTCCTTTAAAAATCAAAAGTCAAATCAGTTCTTTGACTTGAAGTGAAAAATTTGGACTGATGGTTGTCCTGGGCCTTATTATTGTTTGGTTTTTTGCAGTTTGGAAAATGAGAGAGCTGGTGGGCATGGATTCTTGATAAGTGTGGATTCTTAGCTTCTGGGGAACGCGACCACACCTGGAGACTGGAGGTAACTGGTTTGTGGTAATGAATGGCTCAGTTATTTACCCCTGCCCGGTATTATGGAGCATCCCAAGTCTCCTGAGAAGCCAAAGCTGACAGTGGAGTTGAACATCTTCAGCTTGGACACCCTCTGTGTCCATGTGTCTGTCTGTGTGTCACAGCCAGGGCCTGGACTAGGTCCTGGAGTATTCCAGCATCTTCCACTGTTTCAGTTCCCGCTGTTCTGGAAGTTGCAGATACTTTGTGCTCCTCTTATCTTTTAAGAATACATTGTAGGTAATTATTATGTTTACTTAATTAGCTTTATGTTGATTTGAGCTAATTTGGTGCAGTCACTGGTGCTTCTGCAGTACATGCTTCCATTGTCTCTTTGATTTTTTCCTAATTAATGGAAGAGTCTGATCACCCACTTCCAACTAGTTTTTAAGTACCCTCGTTTATTTTTTTGTTGTTGTTTGGGAATTGATTTAGAGTTGAAACATGTCTCAACTAATTGCAAGACATACTACTACAAAACTCTATGAATTAACAAATACTAATACCTACTTAACATCTGTCCTAGATCCCACACACGCAGGATGCTACTACAGGCTGAAATGAGAAGACAGGAACAATGTAGTTTATCCAAAGTCTGTATTTCTCTAGTAAATTTCAGATCAGCATGAGACATATATCCCATTCAGATATTCAGCTGTTCAGCATCTTCACTAGTAAGAGAACTTTCTAGACGACCCTTATGTCAGCAGAAGTTGTGGTTCTAGCTGACATTACTCAACTAACATTGTATGAGACTCCTCTGAATGTGTTGACTGCTGTATCCATCTTAAAAAAAAAAAAAAGCACAACCCCCCCCCCAAAAAAACCCACCAAAAAAACAAACCAAAACCTCAAAAACAACAACAAAAAAACCCACACGCACATACTTTTAGTTTTTCCTGTTTGTCACTAAAATGATGCATTATAAATTTGCCAACTTGTGCAAACCAGCATAATTTCATATTCTGGGCACAGCATAAATTTTCACAGGAAAATATGTGTTTAGAATCACTAGGTCTGTTCAAACAGTTACTTTTCAGTATCTTACACCCATGAAGTTTAGCTGCCTTGTAGTATCAAAAATCCAGCTGTACAGGCAGCAGAAAACAAACAAGCAAAAAAAAAAAAAGTTGGAAGAGGAAAAGGGGAAGGAAGAAACCCTTGTGTGACCTCTGCTGGTTTTAAGACTTACTCAAAATATTGTACCTTCATCAATGATTAAATTATTCTCTTTTAAAATGTATTGAGCCCTCATTTTTATGTGGATGGATATTACTACACCAGAAATTCAACCTCTCACTGAGAAAAAGGGTTATCATAAGAATGGGAAAATGACTCAGATAAGTAAAACCAATGCAAATGCAAACCTTTCGCTAATTCCTTGAAAGAGATTGACAATCCAAAAAGTGTAAACTCATGGGGGCCTACATTTCCCAAAATAAGGAGTGATGGCAGATGTTCAGCTAGCACTGACACGTCACAGTAACCATCACTCTGGGAGGACAGGTGCTCTTTGAAAACTGGGCACTTCTAATAAGATTGAAAAGAAAGGGCTCAAACACTGAGGTGTCCAAAAATTTAATTTGGTTTGTGAATACAGATTTTGACTCTTTCTCAAGTTTCTCATTTTTTTCTTCTTTGTGTGTGTCTTCTCCTTGCTCTGTCTGAAAACAGAAAAAGGGGTAGAAGGCACGATGGGACTAGACTAATACGTGTATATACACATATTAATTGTATACATCTGTATCAGTCAGGAGGTTAATATTTAGATGCCATTTTGATTGCAAATTTTTGTTTGTTTAGTTAAGGTTCTTCAGGAGGTTTTCAGAATATATGGGCTGGCATGGAAAGCAAAGCTAGGTTTTGTCAGTTATATATCAGTGCTTCTCAATACCATGTGCTTTCATCAGTGTTTTCTCGATGCCTTGTTCTTTGTAGGCAGTACTTAGCATTTATAGTTCTTCAGGGATAGTGCTGACTGCAGCTGAGAAGTCATCCTGGAGATCAGGGACACAGGTATCTTCCATTTAAGATGTTCAGGCCAAAATACCACACATACATGACCAAACTGACTTTTACTGAGGTACTACATGATGGGAAAAGTCAGTCAAATTTTCGTATTTTAAAGAATGAAAGCAAAACTGTCCATCTTGCCGACAAATGCATCTGCACTTCCCTGTGCCCCAGACCCTGCGCACCCTCATCCCGCAAGCAGAGGGGCCTACCAAAAAAGATGGAGAGGGATTTTTATATAAGAGCAAGTAGTGGTAGAACAAGAGGGAATGGTTTCAAACTGAAAGAGAGCAGGTTTAGAATAGATGTAAGGAAGAAATTCTCAACTGTGAGGATGGTAAGGCATGGGCACAGGTTGCCTAGAGAAGCTGTGGCTGCCCCATCCCTGGAAATGTTCAAGTCCCTGTTGCATGGGGCTTTGAGCAGCCTGCTCTGGTGTGAGGTGTCCCTGCCTGTGGCAGGGGTTGGAACTGTGTGATCGTTAAGGTCCCTGCTGACCCAAACCATTCTATGGTTCCATGTTGCTCCCTGTGCCAGAGGCTACAGTGCCCAGAACACGGAACCGGCCTCTCTGTGACATCAGCCCCGGGGCCGAGGGTGCCGTGGGTGCTGCGGGCACTGTGGCTGTGGCTGCGCTGGTGCACAGAGGCCTCACTCTCCCAGCTGACACGAGCCACGGGCAGTGATGCTGCTGCTCTGGCTCCTTGTCCTGCTGGCCACGTGCAGGCCTGTGCAGGGCATGTGGAACACCTGCGAGTAAGCAGCCCTGGGCTCTTGGAGGGAGCTTGGGCAACATCTCAGGGGTTCCCTGGAGAGGGCCCACTTGTCCTCTGTGGTCAGGCCACGGCTTCCCGAACCCTGTGGGGGAAGCCTCAGTTCCTTGTGGACAGGTGCACACGCCATGGTCTTCCGTGGCCTGCTGTCCCTGCACACCTTGTGGGGAGCTTCTGCTGGAGCAGCAGCAAGCCATGGAGCAGGATGGAAATTACTTTCTGCTTGCAGAGGGAGCTGTGGGCTCCGGCCCTTGACTTCTGATGATGAGCAAGGCATGACACGCGTCGTGGGTGGCACAAGTGCCAAGGCAGGGGCCTGGCCCTGGCTTGTTAGCATCCAAGATCCCTCGGTATCAGGCACGGGGCATCTGTGTGGAGGGTCCCTCATCAGCACACAGTGGGTCCTTACTGCAGCCCACTGCTTTGCCGACTCCAGGTAAGGAGGAGCAGGGAACAGGGATCTCCCCACAACATCAGCAGGTGCCCTGTCAGCAGCACCGTATGCTGCTCCCACCTCATTTCCTTGCAGTGTGCCCAGTGCCTGGGCAATGCAGAGCCCAGCTGAGAGATTTCTCAGGAGAAGTCTGGGCACATGCCACTACTTCCTAGCAGCCTCCAGCTGACATTGGCAGAGCCTAAGACATGCTAGAGCAGTCACCACCTCCATAGTACTGCTTTTCTTTCTGCCTTGAGAAGCAGGCTGGTCACTGCTGCGCTGCCACAGCTCCAGGCTCTGCTCCCTCTCACCCCTCTCTCCACGTGCCTTCAGGAACATCAGCGCCATGCGCCTGCTGATCGGGGCCACCCAGCTGACTGAGCCGGGCCCTGGGGCCGAGGTGCGCCTGATCAAGCGGCTGCTGGTTCACAAGGAATACGGTGCTTCTGACCAGAGCAATGACATCGCGCTGCTGGAACTGAACGAGCCTGTCCTGTGCAGCCCCTACATCCAGCTGGTCTGTGTGCCCAACGCCACGCTAAATGTGGCAGAGCTGGAAACCTGCTATGTCGCTGGCTGGGGTGCCACCACTGCAAGATGTGAGTTTCCAAAAATGGAGGGCAAGCTCGACACACTGGGAAGATGGGTTGGGCTTCCTGACAGCAGAGGCCAAAGCCAGAGTCAGGCTGCCCGCTCCCTAAAAGAAGACAGCAGGGACAGAGCATTCCAGCACCTCTGCAGAGGCAAAGCCAAGCCCTAGGGAAGGGGATCACCCCCAGACAGGGGAGGAGAAGTGGCAGTGAGCTGCTGTGTCCTCATTCCTTTCTGTGCTCACAGCTCAAAAATCAAGCGATGTCCTGCAGGAGGCCAAGGTCCACCTTATTGGTGTCCAGATCTGCAACAGCAGCGAGTGGTACGCAGGGGCCATCCACACCCACAACTTGTGTGCTGGCTACCCGGAGGGTGGCATTGACACCTGCCAGGTAGGAGCATGTGATGAGTCACTCAGCCCCCAGCAACGTGGGCAGCAGCACCCCAGCACAGCCTGGTGCCTGCTTTCCCTGGCCAGTCACTCTCAGCCCTGGCTCCCCACCATTGCTGGGGCTTTCCACCCATTCCCCAGCTGCAGGGCGTTTCCCAGTGCCTCCCTTGTCCCAGAGGCCTGGCACTCTGCCCAGAAAGCCCTACTAGTGCTCATGGCAGCCCAGAGGTCCAGATGATGATGCTGGAACATCTGTCCTCTGTACATCCAGGATCCCTGTGCAGAGCTGAGAGAGAGCCTTCACAGGCCCCCAGCCCACTCCCAGCGAAGCTTCTGGAGGCTCCAGCACCTGAGCAGAGCCTTGCTTTGCGGGAATACAGCTCTGGCAGGGGCTGTGAGAGAGAAGGAGGGCAGCCCCAGTGCTGACAGGGGCCACCCAGTCCTTAATCCTCTCACTCCTCTGTAGGGTGACAGCGGTGGTCCTCTCATGTGCAAAGACAACAACGCTGACTTCTTCTGGGTCGTCGGAGTGACCAGCTGGGGAAGAGGCTGCGCCAGAGCAAAACAGCCTGGAATATATACCTCTGTTCAGCACTTCCATGACTGGATTCTGGTCCAGATGGAACTGCTTCCACAAGTAGAGGCTTCTCGGGCATGGACTCATACAACCGCCTCACAACCCTGGACTCATCATACGAATGCCCCATGGCCCACTCAGAAGCCATGGCCGACACGACCACCCACTCAGAAGCCATGGCCAACAGCACTCCCCACTCATAAGCCATGGCCAACAGCACTCCCCACTCATAAGCCATGGCCAAAACCAACCCCCACTCAAAAGCCAAGTTCAATACCAACACCAGTGAAAGAGACTAACAGGTGCCCATTTCCAGTCAAGAAGCTGGTGGAATTCTTCGCTCAGATCAAAGAGCTCCTGAAGAACCTAAAGGGAATTACAGGTTGAGCAGGAGAATGGACAGAATCCAGTGCAGGCTGCATGGGACCACGACTGTTTCCTGCTGAGGCAATGGCTGCTGATCCAAAGGCCGCCTCAGTGCCAAAGGCCTGCTCTGTCCTGCCCACATTGCTCCTCTGCATGTATGCAAATGCTAACGTTGACTTAGTTGCTGAAATAAAGTTGCCTATGTTTGCAGTTAACCATGCTTTCAGCCCAGTTTGATCTCCTGGGCAACAAGGACTTCCTTGCCCAGGACCTGCAAAATGAGGCTGTGCTAGGCCACTTGGGCACAAAGGGAGTCACTTCAAAGGGCTGGAACTGTGCCTGGTCAGAGAGGAGAGTGCTCCGAGCCACCACAGGATGGAGAAGACTGGCACATCAAGGCTAGGAAGAGGACAGGAGAAAATGATGCCACATGCAGACGCCTTGAAGGGAATGCATTGAGGCACACGAGCTGGTGACTAGGGCCTGGCAAAAGCCTTAGCTAACAGAGCAGACCTGGGAAACTCCTGAGCGTGACAAGCAAAATTGCTGACTCTCATAAAGACAGGGAGAAGCTGACAGGAGCTACAGTGCCCTAAGGAAGAGCAAGATTTCACAGGTAGCAAAGGGACACTGATGTGTGAGGTGGCCACACTTCAGAGATGTTTGAAGGAAGAGTTGGGGTCATTCTGGGGAGAAGAACCTGGTAGGAGCAGGAGGACCCAGGAAACTGCACAGTAACACTGTGAAAGGCCAAAGTGAGCTAGTTAACAGCACCTGCAACACCAAGTCTGTTCACAGGTGGGACAAACCTTGGATTCAGGGGGAAAAGATAGCAGGGAGGAGAAAAGGGCAGAGAAAGAGAAGAGTCAAGAAGGATGAGGGGGATGTATAAACCTGGCAGATAGGGAGAAGGGAGGATCAAGGAGCCAGTCTCACAGATGCAGGATGATGGTTGGTTTGCTTGTGTGACTGAGCCCTGCACCTAATCACCACAGGATGGGAAAGAGACTTCTTCACCCTAGGTTTGCTGCAGTAGAGTCTCGTATGTTCAGTTCCTGGAGAATGGCAGGTGGGGCTGTGTCATGATCTGGTTCTTAGAAATTCCCCTGCCTGAAGTAAGGTGCAAACAAGACCATATGCCAGTGACAATAGTATGGGTTTTATTTGATAGTAAATATGAGAGAGAGAGGGAGAGAGAGAGAAAAGAAAGAGATAGAAAATAGGTGGGGGGGGGGGGATAGAAAGTGTGTGACAAACACAGAATAAGGAAAACATCACCACTCCATGGAGCCAAATGATGTTCCACTGATCCTCTCCAGCTGGTCTTCTTCTGGTGAAACCAAAAAGCAGAGAATCCAATGGGTTGATATATACTCAGGCTAGGTAGGAAAACCCAGGCACCTCCCTGGGGGGGAAGTTTGCCATTGTCACTTACAACAGGCTCTGGGTTTGTTGTATCACGGGCAGTCCTGTGGTGCAAGGCTTCAGAAATGACTCTGGGGGGCACTTTGGAGGGCCTTTGATGGATTATGACAGCCCCTCAGCTGCCTCTCACATGAATGTCCTGTGGATGTAGCCTGTGGGGTTGGGGGTTCCACAGCTGGGCTAGTTTGTGTAAGGGAGGATGGGTGTTCACTGCCTCTGACCAGAGGCATTGCCTCTTCCCACATCTTCATTTCGGGGTGTGGGAGTCTGTGTAAACCTGGCTTCTGTGGGCTGTGGTCTCCCCCACCCCAAACTCAGCCAGGGAAGAATCTCTGCTGTTTGGCTTTCTTGTGGATGCATTCCTCTCCTTCGCCTTGTTTTTTTCCTAGGCCTGAGATGATGAAAGAATGGGTTTTTCCTTTGTCTAATCTTAGTGGTTTAACTTACAGTCCAAAGTCCCAGTCAGGTATCTTCTGGGATGCTTCTTTGGTTGTGGCTTCTTTGGTTGTAGCTTCTTAATACAGTTTTTGTTATAATGAGCAAAACTTTATATCAATGTTTGAGGCACAAACTATTTCAGTCTCTGACAGGCTGAAAGCAGGAGCATCCTTCTCCATCTATAGCTTCCAGTTGCTGTGCATCCTTGGCCTCATGTTCCAGGTGCCACAACTGCCCTTGTCAGTGTAGGCCTGGAACAGCACTAGGCCTCATAGACAGCAAGGACAGGGAGCCTCCCAGAGGGTGTTGCTGTGGCTGACATGGCCAGCATGGACTGTGCTGCATCCATGTTTCTCGTGCTTTGTACGGGAGGGGTGACAATGCTTGGGTACCTCTGGCAGATTTGGCTTGTGCTGCACTGCTCGCCTGACACAGCTGTAACCAGATTGGACACGTGCATGCTGTCTGCAGGAGCCATGTGCTCTACCAGGTGTTTTTTGGGAGGGAGCTGCTGGCAAGTGGCTATAGAGAGCAGGGTGGCGGTGAACTTCCCAAAGAAGCCATGATGTCACACAGGGTGTTTTCCTGTGAGCTGTCAGCAGGAAGTTCTGGGAGCTGCTGCAAAGAGAGGGGCTAAAATAAAGCTGGAGAGGGACTTTTCAACAAGGGCAAGTAGTAATAGGACAAGAAGGAATGGCTTTAAAGTGAAGGTAGGTTTAGAATAGATATTAGGAAGAAACTCTTCTCAAGCACAGGAACTCAGTGACTTCAAAGTTGCACTCAAAGCAAATGTCACAACTATCTTCTCCTCAGAGATGGAAAAAGCCTGTCACAGTCACTACCGTGACACAAGCACCTACCAGAAGCCTCCAACTGCTCATTCAAATGCCAAGTGACAGGCAGATGTTTCCAGCAAGAAATACAGCCCTCTCAGAGCCTTTGGTTGCATCACCCACCAGGACAGCATTGCCTCAGCTTTCTCTGGCCAGGGCTGTGACCTGCTGGAGTCACTCGAGCTCAGCCGGGCTCAGCGCATCGCTCTGACCAGGGGGCCCAGACAGGCCACATGGCACTGCTGGAACTGGAGAGAGGATTGCCTTTTGCCTGTCCTAAATGTCTTTGTCCGTAGGGAGCTGGCAAGGAGAAGGGGACGTAAGACAACCTACAGCCTGCCTATTGTTTTCCCAGCAGCATTTGTTAGTGGATTTCTAGAAGAAAAAACCCCACAAACTACGGTTAGGAATTTAAAATAGCACTGGGGGAAACTGTGCATGCTCTTTAATGACTTCATAGGTAAGACAGAGTATAAACGATATAAGCTGACCTTTCACTGATGAGTGCACAGGGTTACAAACCCTCCCTCCGCCCGAGCGCTCCCCGCCGCGGCGGGACCGGCCGGGAGAGCGGGGCCGCCATCGCCGGGACAACGCTGCCCCCTGGTGGCGGCCAGCGGGAGCGAGGAGCGGCCAGCGCTGTCCTCCGGGAGCAGCTGGGGATGGATCCAGCGGCGTGGGCCTGCATGGATCTGCCCGGGAACGCAAGTACTGCACGTTTCCTGCCCGGAGCCACGCGGGCAAAGACTGCTGCAGGCAGCCGCTGCCTCTGACACGTCGTGTTGGTGCTGCCTTAGACACTGGAAATTACTGGTGACACCTCACTTCGACTGGGTTAAATATTTTCCCACTCCGGGCCGTGTGTTTGCACAGGAAGGATCAGTAAGTCACGTCTGCTGCCATTCCCTCTGCACCAGCCGCCCGATGTCCTTGGTACCTGGCCGTCAGTTCTTAATGTACATCAACATGCGCTGATATACAGCCAGGCTGATCTCTGACTCGCCTTTGGAACAGCGACACATTTTCTCAACAACAAATTATACTTTGACATTAGAAGGTGGCAATCTGTAATGGATATTGCAATCTGAAGATTGAAAGAGACTATCTGTGATCTTTGTCCTCAGCCGAGTAAGCTGGAGTCTCTCTTCCCTCCTACACGTTATTTGATTGTGGGACATAACCTTGGGATGTACTAATAATCATTAGTCAGAGCTGATGTATCCGTTAACAGGCCTGCCCTGCTCGGGGAGGGAGACATTCTTTAGAACAGCAGTAAATCAGCAAAACATGCACTTAAATATACAGTAAAATGTGGTTTGAGACACGGTCCTTCATACATCATGTAGCAAAATGTTTTATTGAGAGAGTCACATACACACTAATGAGGAAAGAGGGCTGCCGAGATGAGACCTGTGTAGGGGAAATGGTTTGGTGGTAGGAAGGGGCTGGGAGAGATCTCTGAGCAGCTCCTGGTCCAGGGGAAGTCGTGACTCCCCAAGTCCTTCTCTGCCCTCTCATAGCCTTGGATGAGCTGGCAGGAAAGAGGGGAAGGCAAAGGATGGAAGGGAGCCCTGCAGAGCTGTCCAGACACAATGAGCCTTAAGAGCCTGGCAGGGGCAGTGGAAGGGTCCAGCTTGCCAGGAGGAGTGGGGGTCTGTTCTGCTGTTCACAGCTTTGCAGGTCAAGCTGCTACTTTGTCATTTGTTTTTGCTGCTAAGCAGCTGTCTTTTTTGGAGCTGAATGTGGCAGGAATCAATAGAGCATCTCCTTTTCTTTTTTACAGGCATTTGTAATTATTATTTAAATCTAAGTGAATAAATAACACATGCATCTGCTGAATGTTTTACTGTCTGGGTTCCTGACCTTGCTGCTCTGCCTTCCTTGGTTTGTGTGGTCTTGAGTAGTTGCAGAAACTGTGCCAAAAGGTCCGGCCAAGCCAGCCAGCCAGATCTCTGCAATGCCTGGGGCTGCATCCCACACTGACCTGGGAGAGCCTGAGCTCGCACATCCCTGCTGACCATGAGTGCTGGGCCCACAGAGCCCTGGGGTGTCTCCTGTGAGTCTTGGCACCCTTTTTGGAGCTGACCAAATCAGTGCATGTCTGGCCTTTTTTGCTTACTAGTGACAATTCAATGCAGGAAATGTCCACGATGACTTAACCAAGCTTTGGATGAACTGTCTTGCTTAGTGCAACCTCTCCATGTTACATTTTGGTTTTTGTATTTTTTTTTTTAATGAGTTAGGATAGCTCAAGCATTGCAAAGGCATTGGGTTTTAAGGCAAAGACATTTTCACTGCCAAAACTATGTTTGATGCCTGTTTGTCTGGTGGGGAGATAGGCTCAGGATGATAGGTGTGCATTAGCTGCTTTCAGTGCTTCTGACCCCAAACTACATCTCTTTGCTGAGGGATGACAGGCTGACATGGGCCACAGGTGACTGCAGGCTGAGCTGCCCTGGAGGAACTGCGATCCCCAGTTCCAGAAGAATGTCTGAGACCAGCCCAGTCATGCACCTAGAGAGGGAAGCAAGGCAAGTTCTTCACTTGTGCCTCCAGTAAATATTAGAATGGTTTGTGCCTTTGTTTTCCTAATTCTATCATTTTTTTCTCGGAAATCTGTTCCAAGCATGAGCACAGACTAATTTCTGTATAAGGCAAGTCAGTTAAGAATGGGGATGTTTGAATGGTTTGCCTTTTAATAAATTAACCAGTGCTCATGTTTTTAACAGCTTTAAGAAGAGATAAGACCTCCATTCCTCCTGTCATGGCAACTACAACAAGCGGAACATCATTCGGAAGTCAAGAAAGAAACAGAGGCACTTTAGGTCTCAGCCAAGAGAGCTGCAAAGTAGCAAAACTCATTACTAATTCACAGGAGCTATATCCCTCAGAGCTCACCATTACTGGTCTTACTAATAATAATACTGGAGCACATGAATTTAGCAGAAGGCAGAGTCTGGCAGAAGGCAGAATTGTGTTGAAGTGCCACTCTCCCAATCAAACACCTCCATTTCTCCAGTCAGCCTGGTAAGAAGCAGTGCTGGGTTGTGGGAAAAGATCTGAGGAGAGGAAGGTTCTGGTTTTATAGCCATAGCAGTCTGGTAACATTAAACCTAGAGAGACAGTGAAAGAGGCCATAGGTATTTGTAATTTATTCATAAACAGCTATGCCATCATAAGAAACTTTTTAAAATAATATGTGATAGTTCTTTAAATATTTAAGAGTTTGTTGACCTATTTTCTCAGTTAATTAGGATTTTTTTTTTGGCTGCATTAACAATGACTTGAATGCAGTCTGTTTTAGTCACTACACAGTTCAGCTACACTGGGTTAAAGAAACATGATTTCTTTCTAAGGCACATGACACAGGAGATGAATGCCATTGTGTCTAGATGTGTGCTTAAAAACCTGGAGACTTACTAGTAGGTAGGGCATAAGCTCAACTTAGTGAATATAAAACCATTCACCTGGCATCCTTCTGAGTCCTAAACCCAACTTTGTCTTTTCAATTACAGCACTACCCTTGTTTTTTCTGCAGCAAGGGGCTATGGTGCAGTTGCCCTTCTCTTCAAAGTGCAATGGTCAAGAGCATCAAGTTCATTTCTGCAAGCTGCATTTGTGAGTACACTTCTTTTCTTATTTCTTTTGCCCAGGGCTTACTGGGCCTAGAAGTGAAGTTGACAGAAATTTGTCCATGTGTGCAGCACAAATGTCACTGATCACAGTGCAGCAGAAACCAGCTCTTTTTGAATGCTAATGGAAGGCACTATTAGCAAAAGATGCACTCTGTGCATCATGCTGGAGCTGGAGCAGGAGAACTCATGTCTCACCTGTCTCCTCTGAAGTCAGTGGTGAGGTAAGGGAGGATTTGAGAGCAGTGCTTTGACTGACTATCCAGCATGGAGATGGGCAACTAGTTGGAGATGGCCACAGGGCCCTCCTGACAGAGGGGAGGTTGTCACCAGGCTGGCTGGGTGAACCATCAGAGTCCCATCATTATCTGCTTGGCTCAGGGGGATTGCTCTGGGCTGTGAATTAGGCTGCAGCACCAAAATGTAAGTTTGTCCCCCCCCCTACACAGCTTGGGAGTGATCAGCTCTGAGCTGATCCACCCTAGAAAAGGACACCTGAAGGATCAGTTCCTGCTCTCTGAAAGGCTCTAAAATGTACATCTCAAGAGAATCATTATCAGGTCTATTTCTGGCTCTTTTAAAGCTGCAGTAAAATAAAACTTTACCCTTGCTGTTGTTACCTCTCCTTCTTAGGAGGTGTCCAGAATCCTGCTGTTTTCCAAGAGTTGCTTTAGGGGCCTCCTGCAGAAAACCACATGGTCAGAGAGAAGTTTGCACAAACTCAGAACACAAGGATGCTGTTAACTTCCCATGCAGCCTTTGCAGGGTATCTCCAAAGTGACCTGAGAAGGGTACTTCTCAGTCCTGTTTCTGCACAGAGTGTCACTGAGCTGACTCAAAATAAAAGACTAAATAAATGTTGGCTGTCAGGTTTCAACAAGCTTCCTCATCAGGTGCAAATGGACAGGACAGATTTTCTTCCATTTGCACCTGATGAGGAGGCATGTTCTCCCCCAAAAGCTGGTGTCTGCCATCCTGTGTTTCACTCCCATGGATCAATTCAGCATTCTTGGGATCAATGTTCTCCACTAATGAGTTATTGCTTTTTATTTTCAAATTGAAACTTGAAATCTTGAGGCAAATATTTGTCGTCTGAGGGATGCCAAGTGCACAGAGTCAAACTTGTAAGCTCCTAAATTAGAATAGTTGGGTTTATATCACGGGTTTGTAGTTCCTAGAAAGAAATATAACACTAGAAACTTTTTTTCTGAGATTAAACAGGAGTCAATACCACAGTGGAGAGGAAGAATTTCTATTTCTAGCTACAACCTTAAGGCAACAGAGAAAGTATATGTCATTGCCACAGTGACAGCTAATGAGCAGATATACAATATTAATTGCAGTAAGTGTAACACACTGAGCAATCTATCAGCTTCTATTTTCTCAGCAGCTGCAGTTTGGATACTTTTGCCTAACACCTCTGTCTGAACTGGCTGCTTTGGGTTTGTTTGCCTATATGGCAGCACACAGAGGCTCTAAACCACCATCGTCTTCTTCCCACTGCTCGAGGGGCTGACCCAGTTGTACTCGGCTTGCACCAGCACGAAGCTGTTCTCCCGGATCTTTCGGAAGTGCATCACCTCCCCATTTTCCGTGATGGTGATGAGGTCGGGGTCGGGCTCGCTGAAGGACACCTCGGCCCGCTTGTGGCAGTGCTGGGCACAGACACAGCGCACGGCAGCTGCCAGTGCCAGGCCCAGCGCAGCTGTGCAGACCAGGAGGATGCCAAGCTGGGCTGCAAGGAGTCGGGGTCCTCTGCCAGGGCCTTCCCCTTTCCCAGGAACAGCAGATTCAGGAGCTGGTCTGGTCACCCATGGCAGGGTATTCCCATCTGCCTCCTGCTCATCCTTGTCCTCCTCCCCTCTGGTCCCTGCCTCCTCTGGCTGCGGTGCCAGCTCTCTTTCTGCTATTTGCCTTGAAGCCGAGGACAAATTGCTGGCAGCGTTGGCATCGCCCAACCAGGCTGTGGTTGCAGCAGTGTCACCCAGGAGAGTGTGTACGTGCAGGGCAGAGGGAGACGCTGTCACACGTAGGGAGGCTTTCAAGATGGTCCCACTCTTGGTACTGCCCTTTGAAAGCAAAAACACACCAAAATGTGCAGTGAAGGAAGAGAAAAGGGGGCTGATTAAGTTCTCACTACTTACCTCATGGAACACTTCAACTCTCTTTCTGATGCCCATCTCTTCCTCTGGCTTTAGATTAACTCTTCTCTATTCCCTGTTTACTCAGTAGCTTTTAGAAAATGAAGCAGATGCAACCCTGCTCCATCCATACCAGAACTGCCATGGGAGGGACAAGGCACTTGAGTTGGTCCCAGGGGCAAAGGCAGTGTGGGTTGGAGGGGCAAAGGTGAAGGGCACAGATGAAGAGGAAGGTCACTGCTTTAAAGAAATCACTTAATAAACAGTTCCCACCTTGAGTGGCATCAGGGTCATGCTGAAAGGGCAGGTGTGATTTTCTCAGCCAAGCTGCATGTGTAGGGTCACACACTGGGATTCAGTATTGCCCTTCTGAGGCTATGGAGCGGAGGGACATGGGAGACTTGGGATGATTTTTGCCATCAGCAGTTCTGGGGCATTCACATACAACCTATAACCCTCCCCCCCCCAAAGCCTGTCTTGCTTTCTCAGTTTACACAGCCAGTTAGAAATCTGCCTTGGCTCTCTGTGTTGCTTAACCACCCATTTTAGTGGGAGTGACAGTTCCTGCCTGCGCCTGTTTCTAGGGACTGTCTGGTTCCATGCACCTTATTTTAACTGTGACAAAATGCCAGCTGCTCCATGCCAGTTCTGCAGCCCAGGCTTTGCTGCAGGTATCATCCAAGACTAACTGGGAAACAAGCATGCAATTTAGGAGGCCCCCAGTGAATTTTTCCATTCCCACTATGCACCTGAGCCCCCATCCAAAACCTGCAAAATGTACTGGAGTTTTTAATTTGGCTCCACTGAGATTTGGATCTGGCCCTCAGTAGCTGGCACCTCTCCAGCCTGTCCAGCCCAGCAGGCTTTTTCACACATCCATTAATTACACCAGAGAAACTCTCAACCTCTACCATCATTAGTGATTTCTAAAGCTTCCTGGGAAGACAGTGTGACAGGAGCACAAAGCTGAGGTAGGAGCCCTGGCAAACTGTGAAGCAAAGTAGTGGAGGGTCAGAGCATCCTTTGTGGAAGGGGTGGTTTCTGAAGGTGCTATTAAAATACAGTAGTAAATAGAAGACTTTCAGTGGCTGAACTGCAAACTGTAGAGTAGCTGGCTGGCAAAGTTAGGATTGCATGTGTATGGATCACTTGCCCTCAAAATGCAAACACCATACTGTCAGGATGTACTGCAGGATTTGGGACTTTGGGATAGAAAATGGAACTGCCTCACAAGTCCTTGCTCTATTTCAACTCATTTCTCCTTTCTTTTAATATTCCTCTCCATTCTTGCCTAATTTCTCAGTATTTTTGTTTCATTATGCTCTTCTGGTCTTGCTTTGTGCAATAACTCTTCCTTTCCTTTGGTTTCCATCTACTGCCATTTCTCCACTTTTCTCCATGGCTACACTAGGTGCTCATGGTACACATCTCTCCTTTACTTGTTCTCTGTCCTCTGCCCCTTCCTAAATATTTCTGCCTCATTCTGTGCTGTATGTCCCCTTTTGCTTTTATTTTGTGTGAGATTATTTCTCTTCCTCCTTTGGCATCCTGCAAACCAGATCTAGTTCTTTCTTCTCCTTGTATCTTTCTTCTCTCCATCACCTGCATAGTGGACTTGCCCTGTTAACTCTGTATCCTGTGTCTCTAAACACACACATTTCCAGCAGCGTGTAGTCATGTCTACATATGGGAAAGCAATTTTTTTACAGTGGGCCTCTTAAAAACCCAGGCAGTGGGCCCAAAAAAAAGCTAAATTAGAAAGAGATATAAACCCCAATTTCCAGTTAAGGTAAAAAATTTAAAACTTTTAAGAGTTTCAGTGTCGTTTTAGCCACTTACAACACCTACATGGGCTGCTTGGTGCTGTGACACAGTAGAGAGGTTTTACCCTCATCTCCTCTGAGACCTTTCTGTCCTTGGAGGAAGTGTCCTCCCCCCCCTGGTGCTTACCTTCCTGTTGCCTGTACACATCAAACACAAGTGTGGGGTGGCAGCACTGGTAATGCTTCCTGCTCTGAAATATGGACAGAGGAAAGGCAGGGTTAGCAAGTCACACCTGTGGCTCACACCACCAAGAAGTCCTGCTCCTTAGAGCAGTTTTGGGATGCATGCAGTCAATGCAGATCATACAAGTTGTATTTTTGATTACACCTGATCACTGATTCCTATCCCCATCATTTTCATACCCACAGTATGAAATGTTGCATGAAAGTTCATGCAGCCCAAACCTTCTAAGACTTCTGAGCAGACATCCTCAAGCCCAAGTTTCATAACTGATTTGCATCCTTTTTTTTTTCCTTTTCCCTGCAGATGGAGAAATAGTTCTGCTGAGTTCACTGTTTCACTGAATATTTGTGTGCACTTTCAGAAAAACGTTGTAACAGTCAACAGGTTTTTCACATATTTCCCCCACCTGGCCAGTCCCCCACTGCGCTGAGCAATGCAGTGTTTGGTTCTTAGGAGTTTTGGATTTTCTCCCTGTCACTGTCTGCTGTGTGCAATATCCAAAGGATTATTTCTCAAAATCTCAGCAAAAAAACACCCTCTCACCTCCCCTCTAGACACAGACACCTCCCTACATCTTCCTTGTTCATCTGCAGGGAAACTAATACTATTTTCCTTCCCCACAAGGACTGGAGAAATAGCTTTTCCCACCATGCAGTTTTTACCCTTTGAAGGTGCTGTAGCTGGAGGCATTGTCCTGGGAGAGGGAACCTTGCAAGGCATTCACCATTCCAGCATGCTGGGTGGGAAGGGACAGCTCCAGCCCCCAGCCTCTGGACCGGATGCCTCTGGACCGGATGCCGGACACAGCCCGCGAAGTCTGGGCCGGCTGCTTTGGCTCAGTAACAGGATGAGTGTCCAACCCCACACCAAAACCTGGCTCTGGTGCTGGTGTTGCCACGATGCCAGTGGGGCTGGCAGGCAGAGGGGAGCCAGTGGCAGCTGCAGGAGAGGTGGGACCTTGTCCAGCAGGGAGACAAAACAAAAAGCAGGGAGAGAGGAGCAGAAGTCTATTGTCTTCAGTTTGTTTATTTCAAATCCCCCTCGGTGCCAAGGTTAGCCAGGAAGGTTCATAACAGTGACTCTTTTATTTTCATGTCACTTTTTTTTACAGGGGAACCCACATGGAAATTAAAGCAGCAAAGCTTTCTGCCTGTGTAGTGGTCAAGTAAAATAATTAAAACTCAGCCTTGGTGCCATGCCAAAAATGCTTAGAAATACATCTGAATTGGGTACAAGTAAATTCTTGGAGCATCTTACTGACCAAAGGCTGCATAAATACAATTAAATATATACCTGGAGGGCAATAGTCACATTTAGAGACAAGTAAGTTCCTCTGTTTAGGCAACATTGCTAATTGCACTTCCTTCTCTTCAAGAGCTGAGATTTTAGGTAAATTGTTTTAAGGTTTGCATTGAAATCCTAAGATCTGGCAACCCCGTTTAACTTTCTGGTGCCCTCCTTGGAACTGGCTCCATCACCTCAAATGCTGACCCATGCCCTCACTTCAAGGAGCTCACCATGGCCATCACTGATCTCCTCGACAGCCACAGGAGTTAAACAGGTCCCCTCAGCTTGTTTGGGCCACTTGTGTTGGACATTTGTCCAGAATAAGCTGTAAAACTACTCTGCAGGGGTGCTGGTAAGAAACTTAGGGTTTTGCTTGCATACCTGTAGGGTGAGGGTCAGCTGGTGCCTGTGAGGGAGTGGAGGCTACAACCTCAGGCTTCTCGTCAGCAAGAGTCTTGTTTTGTCCTCCCTGAGCCACAACAGCAGATTCAATCTTTGCCCAGTAAACAAAGTATGACTGGACTATGGATATGCTGTTAAAACATAATCAGGCAAGAATTTACTGGTTTGATAGCACTAATAAAACATCTGACTGTTTGGCTAATCACAAAGACTGCCTTAATCTGAAGAGAGAGCCAACGCAAAAGTATTTTAAAGGATTAGCCTGTCATATGTTTTCTCTTACACATAAAAGATACCACGTCCCATAAGAAAGGTTCAGGGTGAAGAATCACCATTCATAATTAAGATCAGCCAAAAAATGTGTGGGAACTTAAATAAATTTTTAAAAAAAGTTAAAAGCTGTATTACATTCATCATGTTGATAGAAGTACATTTGTAAAACTTGGACTAGCTCTGTTTATAATCTTCTGTAGGCAGGGAAACAAGAGTGGTATTTACTAATTAAAACAAGCCAATGTAACTTGTACAAACAGCAGAATAGGTAAGGGGAAGAAAAGGTCTCTCTTCTCAGCCCTCTGATATTTGAGCCTGTCTAATCCTCTGCTTTTTGTCAGGTGCCAAAACTGTGTTGGCCAACTTTTAACTTCACCCAGAGAGCCTTATTTAAGCTGGAGATTTTGGGAGAATTTCAGCTCAGATTGCTCAGCTGCTTCTGAGAATTATCTAAGGGGAAACCAACCTGGGTTTTCCTGTGCCAGATGACACTTACAAGGCATTTTTAACCCTAACAAGGCATTTTTCCAGATGCTGTGACAGTGTAAATAGGGAGAGTCTGTCAGATACCAGCTTGGAGGGTCAAAAGCCAGAGTGTGAAGGAAGTATCAGAGTGGGTAGCTAGGTCTTGTTGGGATTTGTTTGGGTTTATTTGGGGGTTTTGTGAGTTTAATAGTATTTTTTTAAACTTTAATGGTATTTTCTGATCTAAAGCAATGGCCAAAAATTGGAAATACCAAGCAGCAATATTTCTCTGTCAATGAATTTTTCTTGAATCACGATGAGATGCTCAAGCCACAGTACTCAACAGGATACTTAGGTTTTGGGAAGCAGCCAAGGATCTGGCCAAGCAGTTTCTAAGTGGTTTTGTAAAGTAGAAATATAACAATTTAATCTCTTTTGCAATGAAAAGCCACTGTGCTTCCTCTAAGGCAGTCAGAAGATGTTTAGTTTCATTCCAAATCAGAACCAAACTACTTGGACAGGTTGGGACTTTGGTGCAAAACAGAGATGTCAAGTTTTGACACGGTACTCACTCTCTTTCTATTGTGAGTAATTCTGTTTACATTTAACTTTTTTTTAAAACTATCCTTTTTTTTTTTATGAAGTGATATACGAGATTATCATATAGGCAGAGAAGTCCTATGGGCTGTGTTATTTACAAATATTTACAAAGACAAGCTACATGGTCACAGTTCTCACTTTATGCCTTAATATTTCTATTTCCTCAAATGCTTAAGCTGTCATCTTCCAGTGTATCTATTCTGAGAAAACAGTGACTGTGTAAATAAAAAGCAGCTCTACCCAGCAGAAATTAATGGTGATTTACGTACCAGCTGCGATACTGCTGCAGCATTTGGTAAGTATTTAGCTGTATGGGGTTCAAGATACATAAAGCACTGTGCTGGACAAGTACAATGGAACCATAAAGCCAAGCCTGTTTCTGAGAAGACATAAATTCTGATTAGGAACCAGCATGTCCTTACAAAAACTTGATGTCTCCAATGGGTTGGTCTGGTGCTTTCCATACGAAGGACAGGTTTCTCTTCAGTGACTTGTCCGAGTGGGTGACAGTGTCACCATCTTCAAAACAAGTCAGCAGCTTTGAACCAGGAGGCAGGAAGATGAATGTGCCAGCGATTTTGTTGTTGGACACTTTGCGAGCTTGCAGCATAAAGCCCATGTAATCCCGGGTGCTTCTCACTGCCACTGGAAGACAAAACACGGGACACAAAGGCATTTGTCTTGCTGTTATGGAGTGAATTGCCTGCAATGGAGTTCCCAGAAAAAAACCTGGGGCAACGCTACTGAAAACACCTTACTGTCTCTGTCCTCACAGTCTGTCTTGGACATGCTGGATACAGAAGGCCAGACTTTTACCTTTGGCTTTGCAGTGTGTAATTGCACACAGGATTTGCTTGAGTCTTCCCCCACATTCCTCCTTGATGATCAGCTGTTAACCATATTGGATCTGGCAGCATACAGCCATTTTTAAGGAAGGAGGTTTGGACACCACTCTGTATGTATGCGAAAGCTCGTGTTCTGCTCTCAGAGGGGTTTTGTTTTGCACAGGGATGAACAGGCCAGTGGCCAAGCTGGGGAGTGATGCCTCTCAGCTCTGTCTGCATCTGCCTCAGGAGCAGCAATACAAGGGATGGTGAATGCTGCCAATCACGCCCAAGAGTCAGGTGAATCACCCAGACCCCTTTGAGTGGTGCAGAGGGGCTGGGAGGGTGACTTCACCCACTGGAGGTGCTTCTCATGTGCTATTGCATGTAATGAGCTCTGGTATGGTTGAGACACAGCTGACATAAATGAATCCCACGCAAAGCACCCATGCTGCAAACAGAATTCCTCTGTAAATATGTCCTCATGACAAGAGAGGTGTTGTAGCTCACTCAGAGCAGTTATCCCTCTTCCCAGAACTCAGAGAGATTAATTCCATTGCTTGAGATTAATTACCATGTATTTTTCAGACGCAGGAATGAGAAGCTGTTCCTTACCTGGCACCTTATCTCCTGGGAAGTAGAAGGACACGTTGGTGTGGACAGTGACGTAGTTGTTGTTGGAGCTGTGCAGCTGCACCCTCAGGTGCCTGGGCATCATGTCGGTGCAGGCGGAAAGGCTCGCGCCCTGTGAGAAGGCGGCCGCGTAGGAGACCAAGCACAGCGTCATGCAGGCCCAGCCAGCAATGGCAGCGTGGGCTCTCCCACCATCCTCCATCCTACAGCAGGAAACAACGTGCAGTTCACTTCAAAGCAGTGGCTCCCCCAATGGTGCCATTGATTTAGCTGATCTCCAGAGTCACCCTCCCCCCTGGCTTTATACAAAAGGGAATAAGTGATCTCTGTGGCACCTGGAGCCACTTTGGGAATCCGCAGCATTCACATTCTGAAGTAAATTGTTGAGGCTGAGGGAGAGAAGAGCCCCCCACAAGAGGATGTATTTCTTGTGAAGCTGCCCATGGAGGGAGCGGCCAGAAAAGATTTACTCTAAAAAGTCTTGTGGGTTTTAGGAGGAGAAGCAGGCTCTGTACAGCCACACTCAGCACCCTCCACCACTCCCAGCCCAAATGTACAGCCTGATTAATGGGGGAAACATATGCCCCTTGGACCTGCAGAGCTGCTGCAGGCCCCATCACATGTGGGGCTGGTGCCCGGCGCAGGGAGCCTGTCCCTGCCCACTGTCACAGAGCTGCATCCCTGCGGTGACAGCACAAAACACATTTCCAGATTGACCAGAGTGTTGTGCCATTCTGCTTTTTCAAAATGCACTTTTCAAAGTGAAGCTGAAGGATGAGTGTGTGCCATTTATTACAATAGGTATCACAAGGCAAGTGCTTCTGATTTCAATGTAGCGCTAACATCTTCTTTTCAACATGCAGCCTTTCCTGCCTTAGATGTCATTACACTTACTCGGTGAGTAAATGTAAATAAATCAGAGGCAACAGAGGCTGAGGAGGTCTAGCTTACACCTCCCCCTCAACCACTTCTGAAACTTGCCAGCTGACTAATAGAAGCACCACTGTGTGCGCAACAGTTCATGCCCAGCCTAAAGCAGCAAGCAGATGGATGCAGTTTAACCTTCCACAGCCAAGTATCCTGCCACTTCAACCAGTTGTGTGCCAGAAGATGCTCGTGGGAGTCATGGGAGCCTTTGCTAACTCTCCCAGCCCTGCTAGACCAGCGGCAGGATGCCTACTCTTCATGGAGCCAGCCTCCCCTCTGGGTACACCTAAACCTCCCTTGCTGGATAAGATTTCTCGCAGGAGCTCATGGAAGTGGCCCCGAGCAGCAGCCCTTTCCCTTGGGTGTTGCCCCGGCTGTGCTGTTTCCCATCCCAGCCCCAGCCGCCCTCCTGTGCCCATCCCCGCAGGGGAGCAGCGCTGCTCCCCGGGGCTGCCCGGGCTCAGGCTGCCGGTGCCGCCGGCGCTTACCTTGGGACGCGTTCGCTGCCGGGCTCGCTGCCACCACTGCCCTGCCAGCCTGCCGGAGACCCATCCTTTCAGGGACTTTCCTCGCCTGCTCCTCTAATGGGAAGCGCAGCAGCTGTTACTGCTAATACCCACCACCCACAGCAGCTTTCTGCCAGTGCCCAAATCCTGCTTTAATCATATTAGATTTTTTCTTCATATCCTACACCTTTTTTTTTCTTTTCTTTTTTCTCTTTCTCTCTTTCTTTTTTTTTTTTTTGTCTCTGTGTGTGTGTGTGTGTGTGTGCATGTGTGCCCGCTAACTCTTCAAGCTTCTTCAATGAAAACAAAGGCAACTAGTGGAGAAGGGAGGGGAGACCCACAGCAAATCATGGGGGTTTTGTGGGACACCCTGAAACTCCTGTGCAGAGGTGCAGGATGATGGGAGTTTTTCTTCCCTGTTACCCTCCCCACACACACATCCCCCCTTCCATGCTGGAGCAAAGCAAAGCCAAGCCACATCATTTCCCTCCATGACCCCTGAGCAGTGTGCCCTGTCTCTGATGCTTACATGGGATTAATTTTGGCAGTAAAAGCAGAATTTTGCTACAAAGGCTGGGAAGGTTCATCACATGTGCCAGCCTTGCCAGAAGGAGCCATCAACACCCCACAAATCCCCCGAAGCTGGCACAGGGGACCAAACATCTGGTAAGTGTGACTGTCCCCTGGCACATGAGCTGTATTCACATCCTGGCTGTCAGCCCTGCTCCTTGCCCGAGCTTTGCTGCAGCTGTACTGGCAGCCGGTCCCTGGGTTTCCCGGCTTCTCAGATCCACCTTGTCACTGCAGACTGCTCTGGTGATCAGGGCTCTCTGATGACCCTGGCCACTGTCACTAGGCTCGCCCTACTCCCTGCCTGTGGCTCATTTCTGCCAGTGGTGCCTTATCTGTAATCCTGCTTGGGATCTGACCATTGTGGAAATCTGTCCAGAATGGGCATCCTGGTGACCTCTGCCTAGGGCACCCCCAAAAAACTGGGGGCAAGCTTACAGATGCTTCACTTATTAGCACTGTTCCTATCAGCCTGCCCTGCTCTACAGCCTGTCCTTCAGAAGAGACACAAGATGCTGGGCTGGAGCTGAGGTTCTACTGCTGACAGTCCAGCTCTCAGCTGTTTAACTGGTTGGAAAGTATGGAAACTGGTGGTACTGGGCTCTCATCAGCCTGCTCTCCTCTGCATTTGAAAGAGGCCTTAAAATCACTGAATTTCAAGATATAATGTAAGTCTTGTAGTTTTCTTTTCTCAGTGGAAGCAGAGCATAGTTCAGGGGGAGAGAGGACAAGTTTGAATTACTGATTCTGTTCCAGTATGTAATTGCCCATCCTTCATATACAAAAGAGAATACCTTTATGCTGTATTGATGACTAATCCTTTCCTGAGACCAGCCAGTCTCTTATGGTTTTCCTTCCTAATTTATACCTAAAATAAAGCATCCTTTGCTTATAATTAAGCAGCAGCTCCAGACCTCTGGTAATCTGCAGGAGAAACATCAAACATGTTGCAGCCATCCTGGCATGGTGGCTAGGTCTGAAAACAGTATTCCATGTGGGTGTGGGTCTTTGCATTGTGTTACAGCATTGCATGGTCTTCTCCAGCTGCTGTCATGGATTGGGCACACAATTCCATTATGCCAGCTCCAGTGAGGACCATTTCTCCACTGACTCCCACCTGGAAAATAGGGAAAAGCAGCCAAGTGCAGACCCTGAAACAGCAGTGTTCGGTGTTCCCCTGGAGCACCATGCAAAGCTGTGGGGAGAAGAGGCTCAAACAGATCCAACCCATCTATAACAGCGTAGGATGTAGGGCAGTGTTGAACTGTCCATGCTCACTTCCAAGGCTGCAGCAGCCTCTGGCACGGCAGGGCATGGTTCTGTTCACAGGTTCAGCTGCAAGGGTCAGATGGCACTGCCTGGACAGTGTTAATTGCTGGGCTGATCTGAAGTACAGCCTTAGACAGCATTCATCCTCACTGCCTGCTCTCAAGCACAGGAACTCAGTGGCTTCAAAGCCACAGTCAAAGCAAATGTCACAACCATCTCCTCCTCAGAGATGGAAAAAGCCTGTCACAGTCACTACCGTGACACAAGCACCTACCAGAAGCCTCCAACTGCTCATTCAAATGCCAAGTGACAGGCAGATGTTTCCAGCAAGAAATACAGCCCTCTCAGAGCCTTTGGTTGCATCACCCACCAGGACAGCATTGCCTCAGCTTTCTCTGGCCAGGGCTGTGACCTGCTGGAGTCACTCGAGCTCAGCCGGGCTCAGCGCATCGCTCTGACCAGGGGGCCCAGACAGGCCACATGGCACTGCTGGAACTGGAGAGAGGATTGCCTTTTGCCTGTCCTAAATGTCTTTGTCCGTAGGGAGCTGGCAAGGAGAAGGGGACGTAAGACAACCTACAGCCTGCCTATTGTTTTCCCAGCAGCATTTGTTAGTGGATTTCTAGAAGAAAAAACCCACAAACTACGGTTAGGAATTTAAAATAGCACTGGGGGAAACTGTGCATGCTCTATAATACCTTGATAATTAAGATAGAATATAAACCATATAACTTGAAATTTGATTGCTGAAGTTCACAGAAGGATTACAAACCCAGTAACATTGCAGGTTCTTTGGTGCAGAAACTCTGTCCTTCTTGCAGATTGCTTCTACATCTCCACACCACTGGGGCACAACAGGGACAGCAGATGTGGAGCAGGTGCAGTAGAGATCAGTATGTAATATGGGCATGGATGTAAGAAACAAAGAGCTGACACTCCAGAGCAAGCTGGTTGCTTCATTGACAGGCTGGGAAATACTTTGCTGCTGCAAGATAATAACGGTTTTAATGAGTTAGAAGTTCCTCCTGGTCAGCTGGCAGCCACCTGAGTCCTGTGAACAAAGTTTGAGGGGGCTTAGGAAAGAGTGGGCAGGTTGATCAGAGAGCTTGAAGGTGGCAACAGTTGAGCCCAGACCACAAGGAAGTGATCATTAAACCAGCAAAGCTGGCAGTACCACCTTATTTAAGAATATTTCAAGTTATCTTTAAAACAAAGAGCAGTGGCCAGCTGTGAGATGAGTGGTTAAAAACCCATGGTAGTCCACAGGGAGAATGGAGAACAAGCTCTACAAACTGGCATCGCAGGGTGACCTATGCATGCCTGTGCCTCTGTGTTTGGGGAGACCAGGATGTTTTTCTGACACTAGTTAGGCAGAGGGTTGGCAAAAGTACTGGCAGGTCCTTTCCCTTTTATCCAGTTGACTATTCTTGCTGTTCTTCTGTCACTTACTGAAGTGTGACAGTGACTAAAATGTCACTGCTGGGAATGAACTGGCACATACACATGCATGCAACATACAGTGTGAGCCTCCTTCCCTTACAAATTCAAACCAAAAGAAACCCTTTATTTTATTTGGTAACTGCTGCAACCTGGGCAGCTGTTCTGCTCTTAGAGGAGGGGTTGGGGGGAGAGAAAGAGAGAGAGGGAGAGAGATAAGGCCTAGCAACAAATAGCTTTATGATTGCTTTATGAAGTGTACAGACAGCAAGTAGAATGAACATGCCCTCAGATGCTGGGCTCCCCACATTCCTGTAGCAACAGACAGAACCCACATGGATTTTCCCACAGTGCGCTGCGCAGAGCAGATGCAAATCATCCATGGAGAGCTGCTCTCCCTTTTTATCACTTGAGCTATTTTATAATTTCCATACATAAAACCAATTCTATTCTAAAGGATGATCTCTTGCTGCTGCTCTGTTAGATAAAGGCAAGGGCAGGCAGGTGGTGTGATCACAGCACCAAGTGGGAGCTGCCTGTGAGCTCTGTCACGGTGACCTGGCAGAGGAATCCTGTGGCCGAGGGTCCCTCGCTCAGGGTCAATACAGCAGCCCAGAAAATGCCCCCTCCCATCTGATTTCAGGCCTTGGAGAACAGCTTGGCACAGGAATCCTAGACTTGAAACTGCTGACTCCACAGCCTGCTTGTTTTCAAAACCAGCATAGGGCTGCAGCTGGCCACAGGTGTGAGTTGGGGTATTAAAGATCAGGCATTGCTCTGGTACCATCAGTCATACGTTGCAAGGCTGTCACTTTGCAAACACTTTCATGCTTTCTTATCTCCCAGGAACAACACAGCTGTGGGGCACAGCTGGTTTTCAGAGCTGTGAAAAAGCCTGAGGAACTAATGGGCAACTCAGAAAGGTTCTGAGTAGCTGTTTTGTCACCATAACATCACAAAAAAGATATAAAGAACTCAAACGAATGATGTTCAGAGTGGTTAGCAGTAGATTCCCTTTGAACTATGAACCAGGTGGAAACTAACTGTAAAAGTGAGTGGTCATCAGGGTATATACCTTTAAAACAAAACCTTCCTAGCATGACCTGCTCCCTTTATATAGGAGCAACTCCAGGGCACTGCAGGCTTTAGTGGTGACTTGGCTTTGGCTGCTCCACCATGCAGTGAGTACTTGCCTTCTTCCAGACTTTCTCTAGTTTTTGTGAGGTATGCTGTGCTGCTGCTCCCAGTCAGGCTTTTGTTTAAGGAGATGTGGCTTAGTTTGGCTTTTCAAGTGCAAGAAACTTGTGCTGGATGTGGTGTGGGCATGTAGCAAATTCACAGTTACTGCTCTTCCTAGAATCTGTCTGTGAACTGAATGTTGTAGCTGAGGGTGGGGTAGTGGTTGAATGGCCGTGGTTTCATGGTGGGATCTCACTGCATAAAAGTACTGACTATCAACTTGAGTGCAGCTTTAGTCTTTGAAATTCAGTAATTTTTGTTTGTTAGTTTTGGATTATTTAATTTTGGGTACATTCTTCCAAGAAAAGTGGACAAATGCTTGCAGGTTGTTCAAGGCATTTATATTTCATTGTCAATTCTGATCTCAATGAGCTTGATCCCCAAGTGAAACTGTTTTATACACAGGTATTGGGGCAAGAGCATCAGGATGTGGTAAATGATGTAACATGGAGGATACGAGCACTAGTATCTCATGCTGGCCTTTGTGTATGAAGGTGTATTGTGTTTGTAAGAGTGTACTTGTATCTCCCAGTGGGATAAAGAGCTTATAAATTAGGCTGGGTCATCAAGAGTTTATGAAACATAACCTTTCTGCTTTGATGTTGATGTTCATATATAATGCCATGCAACTCTGGATAGCATTCCAGGTGAAATTCTGAAAGCTGTGGATTTACTTGCAAATGTAATGTTGTCCTACACAATATGTGCAAGTCAAAATCTAAAAGATAAGTAGAATAAATCCAATATGAGTATTTTATCCAACCAAAACCAAGCTACATTTGAACACTAGACTGCCTAATTTAAATCAAGTTTAATGTTTACTTGATTTAAACACTGGGGTTGAAAAATGAATTAGAGGGTAAAATCTTGTAAAATAAACTGAAAGTCAGTGATTGTGGGAATTAAATACTTCATTTCTTTTGCTACTTTTGAAATTTAAATATTAATTACAACAGCTGATCTTCAAGGCAAGTCTTCCTGTCTATCTCACATAGTAATAGTGACTTCATGACCTAGAATACATTAAAAAACCCCTTGGCACATAAACCACATAGTATTTATATTTATACAGAGTTTAGTATGTGATTAGACCACCAGAAGTAGCAGATTACAACTGTTCTATAGAAACAGAACTGCAGTTAAAAAGTTAACAATGCAAATTCTTGACATTAAATCAAAGTCTGCAAAATGTGTTGCTATACGTGGGTAGGTGTGTGGAGAGGGAAAAAAATTTAACCCTGTATTAAAATAAAAACAAAAAACAAACAACAAAATCCAGACAGTCTCCTGGACGGAAAGCAGACAGCAACTTGCCAGCTACATATAGATGACAAGGCAAATGAAAAACTGCATGCCCCACTTGGAGGTACATCTTCATTTTTAAGGAAAAAAGTCACTTACAGAAGAGCAAGTTGGTGATTTGTCTTATATCCTGGACCTTTTTCAACCCTTGTCAGAAAATGATAAATTATTGAAGCATATTGTACAGTAGCAACTCTATTTGTGTGTTCTGTCATGGCTTCTGAAGTGCTTACTGTGGAAAGGTTAACTACTGACTGCAAAATAATTTAGAATTATTTCTCCATCTCAAAAAACAGTAAAATTAAAAATTTGCAGACCACATTCTCTCCCTTTGATAACTGGAACGTTACTATTCCCTGCTTGCATCAGAACTACTGGTACTTGGGAAGAACAAAATAATGTTATAGTCACACAGTTGTCTTGTGTTAATCCATCCACAACTAGAAGTACTTTTGTTCTTGGAGGCATTATAAACTGTCCAAAAAATAAAGCAAGGCTTCAGAAAGCTTATTTTAAAAAATTGGCTCAATAACCTCACCATGAGGTACATTACCCTAACTTATAACTTTGTCACAAAGAACAAGAGAACATTCTCAGTGTGTGGATGTTAAGTGCAGAAACACTCAGGCAAAGGACTATCTGAATGTTCAGAGTTGGTTTGGGTTTTTTTCTTGGCTGACTGCATGTGAAAGGAGAAAATACACTTTATAAATTGGAATAAGTATCCATGTAAAACTGAGCTGGATTTACTCACTGTGCTTTGATTATCTGGGAGCATTGTTGCAAAATACACACAAACAAGTTCCCTCCTTGTTGTCTGCTCAGAGGCTCCCCCTCACTAATGCATGCCCCATACTCTAATGCATTTGTTCTCATTTCTGGCTAGACACAGAGAATATAGAGATGGTACCAGGTTGTGGGGGCAATGGATGGGAGAAAGAGGGAACTGGCTGGAGAGGACACATGTGGCATATTTACAAAAGCTTTCAGATTCCTAGTGTGTTTTCAGGAGTAGCTTTAGATATTAGTTAAAATGGCTTTTTACTGAAAAAGTCCATTGTATCTGGTAGAGAAGCACAAGAAAAAGGTCACCCCAAGCAGAGGAAGGGTGGGGGGTACACAGGCAGGAGGTGAAGTAGCTACTAGGCTGTACTGACATACCAACTGAGAGCTCTTCACCTCTGACTGACTTCCTCAGCTGGCACAGAGCTTTCTTTACACCCTTAAGGCTTTTCTTCCATTTGATTCAATTCTTTCCCCACCCCTAACTGTTGAAGTGTCAGTGTTACATCCCTTGATTCAATCCACAATTCAAGATTTTTTGGACAGCTGAACTTTTTACCCGACGACTCTTACTAGACTGGCATTTAAAGCTGACCCTGTGTTTTCCAGAAGGGACAGGTCATTGTCACCAAACTATTAGCATTTCCCTTCCCAACATCAGTTAAACTATTGTTTTGCCATCAATAAAGGGCTCTGATTTGCAATTACTCCATGCCTGCTTACCTTCTAATCCGTATTTTTGTAACTGTTAGCATAATTAAATGAGCTGTTACTTCATATTAGTCTTGCAGTACTATTACATGCTTCTCTTTTATTTTTTTTTCTGTACCATGGAACAAAGCAGTGCTTTGAAACAAAAACATTCAGGCAGTTTACACCTGTTCACATTTATTTTAAAAAAATATTTAAACACTTGTGTATTTCACCTGCGGATTATGAACTACAAATCAAATAGGGCTCATCACTTCAAAGAGGTTCACAAGTACAAAAAAACAGCCTCCTTCTGGCATCTTCACATCCTCCTCTTCTGGGTGCTTATGTACAACACTGTGAAAAAGAGAAAGTGGCACACAGAAGAGGGCACTGGTAAATAACATGCAGAAGCCTTTTTATTTAAAACATCTTATTTCCATGGCTTGTAAACTGACGCTGTAATAAATCCCATTCAGCACAAACAAAGCCAGGCAACTTTTAACTCCAGGTTTCAAAAAATGCCATTAGATCTAAACATTATGTATTACTCTGGTTCAGTATTTATTTTATTCATAGCCCAACTATGTTCCAGCAGATGTAGGCTGAACAGAGAAGAACAAAGGCAGTGCCCTGCAGTATTCTGAGGGGAGCATGAGAGAGTTGCTCAGCAGCAGAATTACAGGTGTCAGACACTAATGCTGTGATCTTTCAATAAAAGCTGGAAATTGCAAGCACTTAAGGCAAAACTAATGATTAGTTATGAAGGAACACACATCCTCCTCCTGCTTGGCTGATGATATCCCCAGAACAGATCCATTCACAACATGACACTGTGCTACTAAACCTGGGACGTCTTCAGTTCTCTGTCCAGCCGGTTCTTGAGCCTTCTGCCTCTCACCCATTTAGCTTTCATAACATATTATTTCCTTAATTGATTCTCCAGCTGTAATGTCACTCCAGTCCTTAGCATAACAAATCCAAATGCCTTGCAAAAAGCAAGGGTGGGCCTTGTTTCAAGGATTATTTCTCCACCCAAAATGCTCTTTTACATTGGTACCACATCCTCTTTGACTCTTTTTCTAACATGGGATTTGGTCCTTGTGTCTTTTTATTCCATCCCTCCATTTTCTTCCCAAGCAACTCAGTCAAACTCTGCTTCATTTACCTCCTCTTCAAGTCTCTTCACATCCGACTTGTGAACCTTTTCTATTTTTAGATACTCTTCTCCCTGGCATGTCCTGCTATTACAGCCTGATACCAGGGAGTCATTTCAGGAGCCTGGGATTGTCCTTGAAGTACACTAAAATCCACCTACTGCACTCAGATATTCAAAGGCTTGATATTAAAGCATGAGTGATTTTCTTGACTGGTGGTAAAATCTTTACTCAAGAGATGAAAATAGCCTCCAGAACTAAGGATCAGCATTCATTCAGTTCTGGAAAACTGCTTCACCAGAAAATATTAGTGTCACTGTAATAGCTGCACTGTAGCATAAATTTATGCAGTAGCTTGCCTAGAAAACACAAACTCTTATGGTGCAGAGGCCATCTAAGCAAGCAGTAAGTGCAAAAGAGTAAGCCTGTCAAACAGTAGAAAATAAGCTCCAAGGAAGGCTAGAAAAGAGCATGATTCTCTAAATGAACTTCAAGTTCAGAAGCAAAATGGACCACAGGAATGCAGAAAAGCACAGGCCCTGGAAAGTGAAACTGTAAAAAGCAAATAGAAAGCAAAGATTTCCAAGAAAGAATATTAGTTTTAGGCTTACAGGCAGCTTATGTGCACCTCAGCCACCCCTCAGATTCAGAATATCAAAACACAATTTTCTAATGTGCAGCAACAGAAGGAGTAGGAATTACCATTATTTCCTCGGATAAATGCATCCCCGTACTTGTTCTTTAATTGTCCATTTACATATTCTTCAGTCTGCTCCAGAGCTATGTTCATATATCCATCCAGGCAAGCCAGGACACCTGAAAACAGTGGCAGTTTAAAAGAGAATTAGCTTGAACTTACTTTAAAATAAACAAAAATGCATGGTGTTTGAACAGTACAGGAAAAAAACCCACCCTGTATCTTTATAACAAACTAAAAACCCAAGCTTGGAGAGGTATCTTCAAAGAATTCAACTGGGAGAGAGGAATCCCAGGCACTCTGGTAGCAATGTTAGCAGTTGGTGTAAGAGTTGTGGGAGTAAAAAAAGAAGTTATTAAGGTATTATTTCAAAAGATGGACAATTTCCACTTTGAATATTTGTCTCTTCTCACTTGTGTTTTAAGCACCCACCAAAAAAAACCTGTGACATTAAGTGTAACTGGATAACCTAAGGACAAAGCTATGTAAACTGAGTTATCAGCAGAACTTGTAAAGGATACAGCTGAAAAACAACCCCTTCAATACAGGACAGCATACATGTATTTGTCTTCATGCTTACAGATCTAGAAGAACACTGGCTGCAAGTCTCTGGTTTGATGTCAACAAAATTCTACATATTTTTCAACAAAGGGAATTGAAATCTTCCCACAAAAATAAAATCACACTGTTTAGATAATGCAGTAAAGAAAAAAAATGTCATTTGTAACATTAGATTATTTTTTGGATCAGAAAAACATGCATTTTAGTAGCACACAATTAATACAGCTTTTTACAAGTTGTTTTATCTTCCTCTTGCCTTTGGGTTTCCTGACTTCATCCTTGCAGAGACAATACTACTTAAATAATTTTCCCTCTGTTTGAAAAACACCTACCTATTTATCTAGCAGTCAAACTTGAAATAATAGTATTTTGGCTGTACTTAGGGAGAAAACTCAGGACACATTCTCATTTTTCAGAAGTGTTACTGTAGGATCTTCCAGTTAATAATCAGGAATTCAACTTCTTCTGCCAACGTGTCATGGTTTAAAGATTGTTATTTTCCTTTCTGTTTTTCTCTCTATTGTTTCCACAGACAGAGGAAAAACTGCTCACAAAGTGTCACTAAATGCACCAAAAGCCCAAACCAAAGTCAGGGTTCTTTTCCACTCTAGTAATCCTGAGGGATCCACACAACAACAGAAAACAAAAATATGTTTGTCCAAAATTAGAATTGGACCATGCAGATTTACCCGAGCTACCACTCAGTGGGCCATAAATGCAGTATTTACAAACTCTTGTTCCTAGAGTGCATTCATGGTTGTTTCATTCTCTTCCTCCTTTTCTTTGTGTTTACTCTTACACCATTAATGGCATCAAATATGATCACTGCCCATCCTGGCTAGCGATTTATCTGTATGTAGAGATGTTTTAATGTACATACCCATCTTTACACACAGAAATCATACATTAATGTATCCCTGATTATTTCCTAGGGCTTCCTGCCTTGAACATTTGCAGCACTTGGCAACGACTCAAAACATTTCACAGTTACACATCAACACTTGCATGAGGCCACGGTGGTGCGTGTGGGGCCTCAGAGGGTGGAGGCAACAAAAAAATCAGCAACACAGCCTGGGGGAGCATCTGGACAGATCTGCAACAATAGTCTGAGATGCTGTTTTGTAAATGTTTGGCTTTTACTACTGGTGGTCACATTTCTGCAGAAAAAAACTAAGTGCATATTATTCAAATGAAAACACTACACAGATTGTCTGTCACAAGATCAAAAGAGTGCACAGGGAAATAAGGAAGGGAAGGGGGGAAAAATCCAATGACAAATACGGGTGTTCAAGGAACTCTTGTTCAATTAATGTGGTGTCTGACTGAAGGCACATTGAACTAGCTTTGCTGAGGGGAAAGTCGAGTATTTCATCTACAGCATTTATAAATGGATCTTACCAAGGGAAAGGTAGCAATGGTCTCAAAGGAAATAGGAAGTACAGCAAAAAAACCAAATCCAGTTTGGCCCTGCCTCGTGTGTACCCTCAGGTAAATGATGACTTGCTTTAATGGACTTTAATGAGCTCTCTCCTCATTCTCCTGCACTAAAGAACTGACAGAGGCAGTGAACTTTTTAAGCCACCGACCCCACCTGAAGTGCTCAAACAATGTGGTTCTCAAAGAAATGAGAGACTGCAAATTTTGTCAGCTGAGTAACACGGAAGAGAAACAGGAAGTGCCAGTGAACACTCTGCCAGTGAACAGAAACAATTTAAAACTGTCATAGCATAGATTCCTTGTCACAGAACAAACAAGTCTCCTCTCACAAGTGCTAAGCTAAGCCAATTGAAGTAAACCTCTCTGAAGCAGGGATGTGTTGCAGAACCATCATGTTTAAGTAATTAGAGAATAAAATCTCTTAATAGAGCACAATAGAAGATACATGATTAGTTTTGAGTTTGGATACTACTAAAAAAATTGGATAGGTTGATACTGTTATCTTAATGGGAGCAGGACCAGGACATTTCACTGCACAGAGAAGTTTAATCTGCTACTGAAAAACATCTATAATCCTATATACAGTCCACATAGGTATACAGGTAGGGTGAAGAAATCAGGGATAAAACTGATGGGCTGTGTTAAAATGAAGTTGGCAAAAGCTACACTAAAGTTTTTCCTGTATCTTTGTGAGTTTTGATCCAACACAGGTCTAAGCAGTTGTTTAACCAAGAATGTCAATAATGCTCCTACCCCTCGTGTAAGAATTCTATTATGACTGACAGCATGGTTTGCTCTGAAGCTTTTCTAGCCCAAGATCTATACTAGGAAATGGAGAACAGAAAGGTGAAGAAAAGTCTAGTTCCAACATGGGGTGCTCAAAGGGGGCAGCTTGGCCATTTCAGGAGTTGTAATTCCAAACAATCTTCCCAGTATCAGTTTAGAAACTCTGAATCTTCCAGTTTAGTCATCTGTGACCAAGGACACTAATGATTTAGATCAGTAATTTAAACCTCTTAAATCCACTGTTACCCCCCCTTTTATCACTTTCTCCTGAGTTGATTTTCTATTTTTACTGTCACCATTTTGAGATCTCTATTCTCATATTCCATGATTCTGGATCACACTGTTTTTCTTTTCAAAATCAATGCATCTATTCCAGTTTCCCCAATGAATTACTTTACTCACTGTGAGAGACAGATGAAGAACTTACCTCGATAATCAACTCCAGAATTTAATTTTACAACAACTGGCCTTCCAATGATTTGTTTTAGGAAGTCACTGGGGGTTTGCTTCCGTAGACTCATCCTGATCTCAGGTTAGCTGAGAAGTGAAAACATTAGGATAAGAGACATGCTTCCACATTGTTTTAAATACTCTGTACAGACAGGCAGACCCCTGATCTGTCACACTTTCAGTAGGAGAAAATGCTGAAGGAGATAAAAGCAAAATCTTAAGGGTTGAGATGGAGAGACAGAGCTCCTAGTCACTACAATAAACATTCCCTTTGGCATTTTTATTACTTCTGAAAGTTTAACTAAGAATCCTTGTCTGCCCCACTGTGCATCTGTTAAATTTCAACAGCGCCAAAGGCCTCATCATCCCTAAAACCTTTTGCTAAAATGGTTTTAGAGGGCTAAGCCATAAATAGGTGTTCCATGTCTTTAGGGGCAGAGGGAGCAGTCCATCCATGCTCTATACACGGAAATCTGTGCGGGAACAGCAAAAGTAGTTTTGATCTCAGCTCACAAATACAAGAAAAGCATAAATTTAAAAGGATGCCTTCAGATGACACAGCAGACTAAGTTAAGGCTTGTGATTAAACCACAGAGGAAAGATGCTGTGGTTAAAAAACGCAGCACACGCACCCAGTTTGGTGCAAGACCCCCTCTGTCAGTGTTCGCTTGACTCCTGCTCTAACATCGCTTTGTTCTGTGACTTCAGTCTAAGGCAGAAACACCCGTACGGTGCCAACTTCATTTCGCTGCTTCCTGCGGCAAATCGCAGTGGGCAATTCCAGCCGTGAATCCAGGGATCCTCACTGTTTCCCTATCAACACCCACTGCCACCAGCGATGCTGGCGCCCCAGGGCTGGGTCCCTTTCCCGGACCACACACGCACTTGGAGCCGCTCCCCCCGTTTGGAACCCTCGTGTTCCAGCCCGGCCCCAGCGCCCCGGGGGAGGTCCCGGCCGGAGACCGCGGCTCCATGGCAGGCCACCACGGAGGGCACACGGCCGGCCCGGCCCAGCCCCACACTCACCGCCCGCCGCCTCTCCCGGCGCTTCCCGCGCCCCTTCCCGGCGCTCCCCGCCCGCCGCGGCCCCGCCCCGCTACGGCGGCCGGGCGGGACAATCCGCGCAGGGGCCGCAGCGCGGGGCGGGTCTGAGGGCGCGCTCCTCTTGCCCGCGGCCCCGGTGGAGGCTCCCCGAGGCCCTGAGGCCGCGCTGCGGGGGGATCGCGGGAGACGAGCCCCGTCCCTCACGGAGATGCGAGGGGTTTTTGTGTCTTGCTTAGAGTTCCACAAAATAACGTCCCATCGGTTTCTTACGGAGAGAAATCTTACAGGAAAAAGATGTCTTGTGGGAAAAAACCCCACAGGACCAGTTAGGTGGGGAAAGACCTCAGAGATCATCGAGTCCAACCTGTTAGTCAACACCCCTATGTCAACCAGACCATGGCACCGAGTGCCACATCCAGTCCTTCGTTAAATGCCTCCAGGAGGTGACTCCTCCACCTCCCTGGGCAGCCCCTCCCAATGTCTAATCACCATTTCTGTGAAGAAGTTCTTCCTAATGTCCGATACGATCCAGTACATTATTGTATTCTACTCTAATGAGATCCTGTTGATTCCCAAATAATCTTGTACTTATTGGAGACACAGTGAGCACCTCGCAGGTGTCCCGTCCAGGAGCAGACAGGAAAGTGCTGAAGGTGCTGCTCAGTTCATTTCACAGAGGAATTGATGAACATAGAAACTAAGAGTTTGTTTTTTTTTTTTAAAGTCACCTGGGAATAACTTGTCACAAGGAGAAGCTGAATTCACCTTCTACTCTTCTCCACGTCATCTCACATCTCACTTGTTTTTCCTCCTTTCTCCCAGCTATCTCCTGATGTCTGGAAAATACTTTTTTTTTTTTTTTTTTTTTTTTTTTTTTTTTAAGGATTTAGTACTGTGACAGGAGTTAATCATCTGTGAAAGCTTCTGGACTGTTTTGTTTTGTTGGGTTTTTTTATTCGTCCATTATTGATTTAGTATCTTTCCAAACTTCTCAGTTCTCATGATACAAAGAAAATTTAGCATGGCTTTTCAGAAGACAGATTTGTATTCTCGCTTCTTTCTAGAGTTGTTTATCTTCTCTTTTTGAACACGTGTCCAGTAACAATTTTTTCTCCAAAGCTTAGACTAAAAGGCTTTAAGAGGCAAGGGCTGCAAACCCGACCTCACTCACCTGCCTGTCCCAGAGTTCAAGCACAGGCTCGGTCAGGGAAGTTTGGCCACACTGTGCCTGTGTTTCCAGGCAACCGTCATGTTAATCAGGAGCATCCAACTGTGCTTGATTATATCTAGTACTTGAAGCAGAAAAGGAACATAAAATAGTTACTCCAGGGAGCAGACTTGCAAAGTTTTATTTGGCTGCCTGGCTTCAGTGAGTAATGCTTTGATAAGGGAATATTCCTGTTTTCATTGTTACCAATCTCCAGTATAGAGATTGGGCAAATAAAACTTTCATGCCTGGGCTGGTAAATTTGCATGGCAATTTTGCAAATACAACCAGGGACACTTTGTTTTGTGAGTCTTCCTCTTTGTTTTATTTCTTATGAGTTTGTCTTCAGAACTTGTATTTCTTTCTTTCCAAGCCATCAGAAACTGATGAGCTGTTTTGCCTTCTGCTCAATAGGCTGCTTTCTAGCTCACTGAGGCTTATACTTAATTACAGTTTCTATGTGTGTGGGTACTTTGATTGTCTGCTGTCAGTCAAGAAAATCCTTGTACTTTCCTGCTTCACAGCCTGTGAACCTCACAAACACATCGGATTTGAATCATGGGCACTGAGATTGGCAAGGTCTATATTCTTAGCTCCCCTCTTCCATAGTTTGAGACCAAGTCATGAACCCAAATCTTGGGTAATTTTCCTTGGTTTGCCATAGGTCTCAAAGCAGTCTCATGTGCTGTTCCCAGAGGTAAATTAGCCTTAAATTGACTCCTTAAGGATTCCAAATCTCCAAGAGTGAAAATAGAATTCAGATGTCATTGGCTAATGATTATCTTTTGTTTGTTTGTGCTCTAGATTAAAACATATTTTGTTCTAAAATGTTGCATGCCTCGCTCTCAGTAGATTTTTTAAAACGCTGCATTGCTTTATCTTTTCCTAGTGTACCATGGTAGAGCTTTTTCAGCTGTATAACTCATGGAAATCAGTGAGATGCTGCCCTTGCGTTTTAATCAAGATGAACTTGAAAGGTGAACATTGTAAGTGATAGAAATTATTTATAATTTGGTAATAAAAGTTTATGTCTAGCGCTCCAAATTTCACACATCTGCTATGTGCTGGCCTTGAGATACAGAACAATTGCAATTGCCTTTACATTTGGCCTCAGATGAAAGGTCATAAATTACAATGATAGAGTTTGTAGTCGTTCCCAGCTCACAAAATTTCCATATTAACATCTTCACCTCAAACATAAATGGTTACAGAGTTACAAAGAAAAGAGGTGTGTTGGCCTTTGTCGTCTGAACTTTAAGATGGAAGTCTGTGGATCTTGTACTATTGCTAACTCTTAAACATAAAGCATCACAGAATCCTTGTTCAGAGGACCTAATTAAAACTTTACCGTTAACTTTAAAAATGAAATGGGATTTCACTCTCTCTCTCTCTCTCTCTTATCAATGCAATAAAACCTACTTCAAAGTTAGGAAGGTTTTTCTCTCCCAGCTACTTGAAATAAAAGAATTTTCAGAGTGAGATGGCTACAGAACACAGAATAGGTCAGAAGGAGTGTCCAGTTTCTCCTTCTCCTGTGAACTGCACATCGTTTATGTAAGTTAAGTGCAGATGAACAACAATCCAGATGACAAAAGAATGTCTGAATTTTGAATTCAGCCTGAACAATCCCCAGGTACACCCAGGAGATGAATAAAAGCCACAATCTTTAAACAGTCCTCACCTGAAACTTGTGTCAAAGAGGACAAATCCATTCTGGCCCCAATCAGAGCATACCACATGATTTTAACAATTAACTTTGGTGCCTTCTTAGGTTAGAAAAAAAGGAAAAAAGAATTTAAAAGAATTATTTTATACAATAAGAACCCAAGCTCAAGTTCCAAATCCAGGGAAACTTTTCTTGTTCAGAGCCTCTGAGAACAGGGAGCTGGAAGGAGGTATCAGCCTCCATGAAATAGTGCTGAGGTGGAGAAGCTCTGCGATTCAAGATTAGCACTGCTCTTGCATGGTTTCCTGAGGGCCCTGAAGCAAACACAGTAGTGCATTTCTGGGACTTGAGAGGTGGAAGGCAAAACTCTGCTCTCACTGAAGCCAGCAGAAGTTTTTCTAATTACTTCTCAGTACTAAGGATGCCTCTGTAAGTTACTGAAAATACAGCTGAGGTCTCAAAACCTTCCTTCTGGAGCTGTGTTCTTTGGCTGTGATCTGTGCTTCTTAGAAGTCGTCTTCTGATGTTCTCAGTGTGAGGAATAGGACATTAAGGAATTGAAGGGTGCATGAAGAAGGAAGAGAAAGAAAGGAAGTATTGGGACCTTCCTCCTTTTCCTGCTCTGCAAACTTCCTGGTGAACAAGGAACTGTCAGCAGCTCTTCAAGGGAGCTGGGGAGAATAATGTAAGAACTCAGCCTGAGGCTTTCTCTCTGTCTCCTATACTTTCAGTTCCGTAAAAAAGAAATGGAAGATCCTCAGAAGCCTTCAGAGTTCACTTAACCCCCTCCGAGTTCCTGGGAGTGCACTCCCTGGCTTCCCGAGGGACCAGCTTTTTCATGAGCATTAAGAGGTTTGATGTTCCCCTTTGCATGCATTTGGATGAGAGAGTTCAAGCCTTTCAGCATTTGAATGATTGTCTGTGCCCATACAGTGAAACTTCAAAGATATTTTCTCTGTAAATGGAGGCTTAGTTATCCAGCATTATTTCCCATGCTGTGCTAAGATCATCAGAACCACTGATATCCTGCCATGTTCTCAATAAAAAAGGTAATGTATTTTTTAATGGAACCTTACTCAAAAAAGTATTAGGTTTATGCTACAGATTTTAGATACAAGAGCCTAACAAAATTCTGTTGTCTTCAGTTTCTTACAGTGTGCTCACCACCTTGGGATGTTCATCTCCTCCTATATGGCTTAAGTGACACAATGACCTTTTGTCACCTGTTTGTGTCTCCTACTTTCTGTCCAGTTAAAATACAGTGTGACAGATCATGTCAGACTTGTGTTTTGTATTAAGTAAAGGCTGGAAGCCCCACTTGATTCCTTCTTGCACCACTTAACTAGAGTTTTTTCTAAAATATGATGGAGTTGGAACAAAGACTTTTGTGCTTAGACTCTATAGAATATTTACATTAGTGTAAACACGCATTCTTTATTTTTTCCTTGTGGAGTATCAATTCCTGATGACATTTCAATGTAAACTTTCCCACAGCCAATTCGATGAAGCTGATTCAGTACTTCAGGTTGAAAACTCTGATATCAAGTTTAAGCACAGACACAAGTTGAGGTGGTCACTTTAAATTGACCTGCTGGTGCAAATCATCTGCAAAGTTAGTTCCCAGCTCCCTAGAAATGCTTCTGATGCAGACTTGGGGATATGAAGCAAACATGAGTCAGATCTAATTTGTAGTGTGGTAAGAACAATACATACCTTGTCCTGAATTTCACTGAAAAAGGAAGGTTAAAGAGTGTTCAGCCACCTTAATTATTTAAAATAATGGGGATTATGTTATCGTCACTGCGTGCCTTCACTAACAGAAGAGCTCAATTTCTTTAGAAATAAAATGCAATTTAATGTCAATGTTAGGTCACTCCTAGAGCATTTGTGAGCTGGTATTTTCCAATGGGCCCCAATTTTTGGCCATTGACTAAAAAATCATTATTTCTGAGGTTAAGGGAATGAAATAGAATGCAATTCTTTTGTAATATAACAACAAAAATGGGGAGATCAAAATAAAAAGGGAGGGTGAGAAGCTGTATATATATGAAATAAACAGTTTTGTTAGGAATAGAACAGTAGCATAATGTTCCATATTAAGTCAAAAGTTAATTTTTCACAAAATACATTATACAACTCTCTTGTCTTTTTAACTCTATTATAAATTCAATGGATACACTAGTGAAAATAAAGACTATCTATAAATATAGATCTGTCAGTCTGGTGTGGCTGCCTGTTACCCAGTCCCCAGGGCCTGCAGTTTCAGAGGTAGTATAACCTCAAACACAATGTTCAGATCTGATTCCCTGGTGTTCACACATGCCAGAAAATATTCCTCTATACTTCAGTCTTGTCTGCTTTTACAAGAAAAAATACATTCCTGGAAAAATTATATAAAACAATATTGAAGGTTAGGTACTAACTCTTCCAGATCTGCAATAACAGGTTTGGAGGAATGTTAGCTTCTAGGAGAGGGGAATGATGCAGGGCAACTGACTCACTGTTCCACAGTCTGGTTTACGCCTTTCAGGCAAAACTGCCATCTGTGCCATCAGTGCAGCTCCACCACTCCTAGGAATTGTAGGAGCTTTAGGGCAAAAAGCAACACCCATCTTTTCTCACTCACCTGATCCTACCTGGAAAATTGAGAGGGCAGTAGCATAAAGTGCCTTTAGCAATCCAGACCACCTGGCATTAGAAATCTCACCTTTGCTGCTGCTGGACTTGCCTGGCTGTTGGAAACAGTGGAGAATGCTACGAAAGCACTCCGCATAGACATGGTTTGTGACTGTGGAACTGCAGAGGCTCAAAAGCCTCTCGTGAGCAGAAGACAGATGATACAGGAGCCTACTCAGTCCTTGCAGGCTTTTGTGGCCAGGAAAGTGTTGGCAACATTGCTGTAAAACGGGTTATAAATCCTTATGACTTGGATCATTAAAGAACTACAGCTCTCATTACTTCTCTCTGTTCTGCTCTACATCAGCAGAGGACTTCATTCTACAAAGAAGAGGAAGAAGATCCTCTCTGCTTCCAGTAGAAACTGGAAGGTGAAGAAGCACACTGCGTTCACACGCTTTTCTTTGGTTTCTCGTTTCATTTTGCTTCCAGCTCCATTGAGTGACACATGTTCTTGGTGTCCTCTGTGACGTGTGTGCAATCCTCTCTTCTTGTCTCATCAGACCATATCCCAACCATGTCACCTTCTCAGTTACTACATTTTTCCTACACATTTGCCTTCCTCATCCAAATAATTTCCATTATTTTTTTCCTATTTCTGTTTTTATTTTGTTGGGTTTTTTTCCCCCATGGCTTTCACCTGTGTGCTTGTCTACTTGGGACTGACATTACCAATTGATTTCACATAATGCACACAGGACAGCCTAAATATATATTCCTGTCTCTGGGTATAGGGTTTGGACATTAGAATCAATGCCTTGGAGGTGAAAGGCTTCATCGCCCGTAAATAACTCTTAAACTGCTCATTTTGGCTCCTCAAACAGAGTATTAACAATGGAGTATGTAATTTGGAAGATGAAATGTGAAAATACACATGCTATGCTCACATGCTGAAGTTTCCTCAGCTGGAGGGAATTCTGGTGGAAATGGGGAATAACAGTGGGTTAGCGTTATTGCACAAAATGGATAAGGAGATTTTTAATTTGTTTTTTGTAATAATAAAGAAATACCTGTGATAATTTTACCCCATTGACGAATAATGAATAATAAATGAATAATCACACACTGTGTAAACAACTCAGGGTTACACAAGCAAACAGTGCAAATTTCCAGTTGGAAATGAGCAAATCAAGTGTGGGACAAGTTAGTCCAGAGAGGGAGGATCTGTTCTGGCTTCTGCTGCTGAGCTGTTCGCAAGTGTTGAGACAGGTCTTCTCACCTCTCTGTCTAACCTTCTCCTCAGTAAAACGAAAAGAATGATGCATCTAAAGTGCTTTCAAATCAATGGATTAAAACTATGTAATAAGGAAGGTATTACTAAGATCCTAATGATGCCATGAGAGAAAATGATCAATAATTATTTCTATTTTTCTTTGCTGTTTTGGAGGTATTTATCTACTGTCTATATTTTCTACAGTCAAATGAACAACAGCTGAGTGTTGTCACTGTCTTGCAGAACATACAAGTCTTTTTGTATCTATATGATATAAAGATGAAAAACAGGTTAAATTCTAGTATGTCATTTCTCTCAAGGCTGGAGGGCCAAAATCAAAGGAAAATCTAATGATTTACAGCATGAGCAAGTGCAAAATCTATGCATTAATAAATTCTACAGGACTGTGTATGCAAGCTTTACTCATACTATATTTTACGCTTGAATTTTTTTAGGAATTAAAATAAAAAAGATTGCTTTCAAAAACTGCCCCACATCAAGTAATCTATGTTTAAGGAATCGTGTATTTATTTTTAAAGTAACCTCATTACTACCAGACTACTTTTTCCTTTTGACAGTAAAGTGGAGTGCTTATCTTCCATATTTTCATAATGAAAGCTCCCAAGCACGGGATACTGTGGCAGATTTACAGCCTGCGAGCAGCAGAACTGACAGGCATTTTAATATGAAAGGAGATATGATGTCTTTAATGTACAGTGATGTCACTTCTAACAAGGTAGAAGCGTGCTTTTTGCACTGCAATCACCATAAGAAGTGAAACCTGTCTGCTTCAGGAGTCACCTTTTAACCCAGGAAAAGGTCACAAATAATAGAAAAAAGACGGGATTCTGCTTACTTAGGTGGAAGGGCACTCTGACGTTGGAGGAGCAAGGCTATTGTGGATGTGCATTATCTCCAGGAAGCTGAAGCTACAAATAGTCTAGCTAGAGCTAACCTTGAGAACAGAAAAGGAAAGGATAATGAAAATCCTCAAGGGAGTGTTAAACTGAAAGCCAGATTGCCTGTTGACCACCCTTTTTCCTTTTATCCAGCATTGATTGGACCTAATAACTTGAAAGTGATATTGACAGCAATATAGTCCACCATTACCTGGACACATGATTATTTCATTGAGAGAAAGGACAGAAACCCAGTACCAAAACCTGTTTCATTCTACATTAGACCAGAGAATTTACTACTTTGTCTAGGAAATATTTGCCACTGATTTTAAAGGCTGATTTTAAATGTGCATTTCTTAAATGTGCTCCCATCTCCTGACTGAAAGCTTTTATCATGTCGTCCTGAAGATGCACCATTCTTAAACATCATATGCAAGAGCATAAGATTAAAAGGCCATAAAATAGCAAAAAATCTCAAGGTCCAATAAGTACATTGTGTTAGCATTAGGCTGGTGACTTCGGTTAAAGACAGGAAATTAAAATACATTGTTGTATATATATATAGCTATCTCTTCAAGAGAGTTGCTTCCTCTAAACTAAAATTTCAGAAAATCAACTTTGGATATTATGTCCTTTGGTATTTTGGCAGTTCGATCTTGAAGGGATTGCAATAAGGAGAAAAAGAGCAACATAAGGAGTAATTACGTAATTTTCTATTATCTTTGCAGAAATCCTGATTTTAAATGAAAATGGTTTTCAGGAGACTCTGACTCATGTTCTCCTAACCAGGGTGCTGGGGCACAGAAACAGTGATAGTCAGGGAGAGCAAAACAAGGAGGAAATCACAGCATTGAACAATTTGTATAGTGTTATCCCCAAAATGAAGCACTGATGTCAATACAACTGCACATCTTAGTGTCCTGCAAAATCAGAAATTAGGTTGACCTCATGAGGATGCCTGTAATATTCCACAGCCAGTCCTGTGTTCTTCTGAATTAATTTTTATAGATTAGTATATTCTTAGAGGTGATGTGATTGGTTATCATTTACTTTGAAACAGTGGTCTCCCTTCCTCCCTCTTCAAAATGGAGGGAAGAGAAACTGGATTCAAGTTTACATATAGAAATAATCAAGTCACATTTCAGTAGAAAATGTCAGAAATACTGGCAGTATCAGTGAATTCTCTTCCAATTTTAAGCCTGTCCTTCCAACAGCAAATAAGATAAGCCCTGTGTATGCTTAGCATTATGATAATATTTTAATCCTATTTCCCAAAAAGTAAAAATACTGGGAAATGAGAGAAAATGTGGTACTGCTGTAGATCCATTGATCCCTGAAAAAATAAATCTGATGTCATTAATGTAAGGTAATGGTTTGAAAGGTCCTGTAATAACTTTTAAAGGTCCCGTGTCTGCAGAGGAAAGCAGCTTGACAGACACAAGTCGTGAACTGCTTTGCTTTCCACACTACCTTCTATCTGTCAATATATTGGTTATGGAGCTGTGCCGAGGCCAGTCTCCAAAGGCAGACTGTCACATTTCTCAAAAGATAAAATATCCCTAAGGGTACAAAGAATTCAGGGACACAGGCTGATAGACAGGAGCAGCGCTGCGACTCTAACATTTTATGGCTGAGTTCAACGAGTGAGCCCTTTACCGGATAATTGAATTGATGAAAGGCTTACTGTTGCCCCGATTAAGCTTGTTCCTTCTCCATATGTAAGACTCAGGATACTTTAAGTAAAAATTGAAGAAGAAATTCAGGAGAGAGACATTCATAAGCTCTTTGAAAATTGGTCTCACATGAAAAGCTTGCCATTTGTTCTGGTACGTGTGCTGTTTGTCCATACAAAGATTCCTGTTGTCCAAGAAGTGCTATTTGCAGCAGCCTTTTTTTTTTTTTTCTTCTTCTAACTAAGGATTTGTAAATATTTTTAGAACATGTCTTGCTGCTTCATGACTCATTCCCCTTACGATCTTTGGTATTTTTCCCATTTGTGATCATGCAGCATCCCTGTGGCATATGGTCACCTGGGAAAGTATTATTAGTGAAGAAATCAAGGGATTTTAGCTAATTTAAATGATTCTTGGAAGACTGAAATGTGAAAGAAGAGCCCCATCAAAACAACATTTTTCAATCTACATTACATCAACCAATCTTGTTTGTTTGTGCTTTCTATGATGTATCCCTCCATTTTATCTTTATTCATAACTGAGTTGAAAATTATCTGGGAAATGTACTTTGCCTCTGCACATGCTTGTCCAGTGCCAACTGCAAGAGGGTGATGGTCCATGACTGGGACCATTAGGTGCTGTGATATTACAGTTTTTAAATAATTGCATATTGGACCAGGAGCTCATAATTTCCTACTGATGGAAGAGAACATAAGGGCTCCTGCTGAACAGCCAGGGGATATTCAACCAAGTACTTAGATAAGGAGGACACACCTTCTAGTGTGATGAAAGGGAATAGGAAGTATGATCTAATTCTTCAAGCCTAAACTTAGATTTAGCACTGTAAGTATTAGCAGCAGGGTGCCCTGGCAGTGTGAGGGTGCAGTCAGAAGCAGGACTTATTTTTTACAGTTCAGGACTGGATGATGTCCTGTGTGAAGTTCGGAAAGTTATCATGAGATCTCTTAAATAATCTTAAAAGAAATTAACTTCTACAAACACAACTTCTCTTTTATGAACACTAGCTATGGTTTGCTGCTAGAGAACGCAGCTGACTGATGTAATAACTTAGAGATTTCAAATTTGTGACAGGACCTCCAGATCCTGTCTTTTCATTCTGTCAGGTTTAAGGGCAATGACTGGAAATAGGCCAATTTTAACCACTTTTCATACTGTATTCCTGTTATCCTTCTTAATACATTAAGGGAAAGGGGCACTCAATTTATACCTGAGCCTGTAATTAATCAATAGGATCAACAGGCTGGCAGCCACTTATTTCCAACATAAACTCCATGGTTTGCCTGTACCAAAGCTTCATTTTTTTTAACATTTCATTTCCAAATTTCACCTTTGGAGACAGTAAGCTAAAAAGAGAATCCAGTGCTGACATCTTGACTTGGCAGTGCCTATGGTTTCATTTGTTCTTGGGCTGCGCAGTCAGAAAACATCTTTGCTCAACCAGGACAGTCAGATGTGCCCCGATAATCTGCACTAATCAGTTTGAGTCTGATACAAGTAACTTAATGTGGCTTACAAGTTACAAGACTTGGCTAGCCTGCTTACATTCCCTTCCTAAATATATGTATGAATATGCTGAGTATTCTGATAACATTTTTTAGGGAAAAAAGTTATTTTATTCACAGGTTTTTTTTATTTATAATGTTTAGTGCAATATTTATATATGTTTAGTGCAATTGCATATTTACACTACTCTCACAGGTTCAAGAAATATTATACCATAAGCTTAAATATTTATTCTTTTCTTTAAATAAGACTGGATTATAACTGCAATTTTTTTCTTCTACCCAAACTGGTTTTGGATTCCTTCCACACATGGGATCATTTGCCATTCTGTTTAATTAACCAGATTGGTGAGAATGTTTGATTTTTTTTAAGCACCTTCTCTTTATGGAGAATTAAAGGTCTTAGCTAGAAAACTGGCCAGCCGAGCTTAGTAATTTCTAAGTATTTTGTTTATTTTTCCTGGTTAATGGTCCTTTCAAATTCAGATTGAGCAGTTCCTTCAGACTTGTATCAAACACTCCTCAGAACTAGCAGCTCACAGTGGGAAAAGATAACCTATTTCCTTCAAGCACTGCAGCTCTCTCTGTGAACTATTGGCATCACAGGAAGATTGATTAAAGTTCTGCCGACACCGAACGTGCACAAGAAAAAAATAAAAATTGCCCTCCTTGCCTATCAAAGGATAGCTATCTCACATTCTAGCTGCTTGCCTCTGAGGTCTGAAACAGACCGATTCTGTTTATCAGTTAGGGTGCCGGCGTTCAGAACAACATCCAGAGGGTGATGGTAATGAGGGCCCACAGTCCTGGTTCCAGGGGAACACTTTGGTATTAACCTTAGTGCTGGGTCAAGCACTGTCCCCTTTAATCAGGGGTGTTAGGCCTTCCCAGGCAGGTGCATCTTGAGCTGAAGTGTAACATAACCTCTTCTGCCATACCATGTCAGGTGAAAAATTCAAACCACAGTGGGCTAGAAAGGGCTTGCTCAGCACTACAGATAATTTAATTCCTCAGTTATCTTTCCTCTTTGTCTCCTGTTCACATGCTCCAGACTATAAAATAATGATAGAAACCATGTTCAGAGAAACACAAACGTTATGAAGGTGTCCAGTGGGCTTTGTGCCGTTCCTCTTGTTCACCTCTGTGAATGGCAGGTCAGGGTGCTGTTGGTGAAGGGGGAAGGGATGAACCTGGAGTGATCTCTGCTTTGGGATCCACCGGTCTGTGTGTGACAGACCTCCTTCCAGAGTCTCAGCAGCCTTGCCCTACCTAATGTGCAGCCCATGGGGCTTTGTAGGGGGCTCTTGGTTGTGGATGGGGATGTGTGACTTTAACCTAGCCCTCTTCTGCATGGTGTGATTCTGCCAGTCTCTGTTTCCTTGGAGTTCCTATTTTTAATATCATATGCATTTCTCCAGAAAATTACCTAGGTAGGCTTATAATAAAAAGTTTCCTGGGAACCACCACCTTTTTATGTGTTCCACAATGGGCTCACTCATAAAATAAGCTTGAAATATACCCTATTTCTCTTCAGGTTTTGGAGGATAAAAGCAGTTTATTTCATTAGTCATTAGTCATTAGTCAGGGACCAAACAGCTCATAGATCTGAAAGTGCTGAATCCAAGTATTGTAATTTATGGTTGGGAGGCATCATGATTCAGTCAAATATGCTGCTTTCCCTAAGAGTTACATAAGAATTAACGCTTTGGATCCTGGATAAGCCACCTAAGCGTTTTGTGACTCCCCTTTTATAAAAAGTGCATAATGGGACATGTATTGTCATTATAAAGGGCTTGGAGGCAGGGCCAGGGCCTCTTTGCTACACTAACAATAGCAGTGATCCTTGAGGCAGTGAAATGCAGGTCTGTCAGCAGTGCCTGCTGTTGTGGTGCAACCCCAGCCAGAAACTCAACCCCACTCGCTCCCTCCCTCCTGGTGTGATGGGGGAGAGAATTGGAAGGGTAAGAGTGAGAAAATCCGTGGGTTGAGATGAAAGCAGTTTAATAGGTACAGCAAAAGCCACAGGTGCAAGCAAAGCCAAACATGAAATTCATTCACCACTTCCCAAGGACAGGCAGGTGTTTGGCCATGCCCAGGAAATCTGGCTCCATCCTGTGTATTGGGGACTTGGGAAGGCAAATTCTATCACTCTGAACATCTCCCCCTGATTCTTTCTTCCCTAGTTTTACATGCTGAGCATGACTCCATGTGTTATGGGATATCCCTTAGGTCAGTCAGGGTTGGTTGTCCTGGCTGTGTCCCCTCCCAGCTCCCTGTGCACCCCCAGCTCCCTCGCTGCTGGGATGGGGTGAGAGGCAGAAAAGGCCTTGGCTCTGTGTAAGCCCTGCTCAGCAGTAACAAAAACATATTATCAGCAGTGTTTCCAACACAAACCCAAAACATAGATATCAGCTAACTGTGAAAAAAATTAAGCCCCCCAAGCCAAAAGCTTGAGTTGAGCACCTCCCAAGGCTACAATGGCTTGGTGATGCCAGAGAGTACCTGTAACCACTTGGCTATCCAGGATCTGACTTCTGCTGCCTATGGAAGGCCAACCAGATGTAGTGACCTGACACTCAGGAAAGGAAAGCAAAGTTCTCTCCTGAGAGCTAAGATCATTAGTGGATGTCTAAAGGGGAATGCTTGTTGCGACATTGATTTATGCAGTCTTTTAATTGCATTAAAATAGGTGTAGCCAGTTTGATGTTTGCAGTAGAGTAAGTTTTTATGAGGCCAGACTAATGAATGAGCCCCTCTGCACCCTCTGAAATCATTTGAGTCCCTCCCTTGTGTATAGATCGGAATTACTGCACCAGCCACAGCACAAGTGTGGCAGTGCCTGGAGAACAGTCCAGTGCAGACTCATCAGTCAATGTCCTATTGATATACTAACAAAAATGGGCTAGTAGTGTGTCCGTGTTAAATGTTGCCCTGGTTTTATATTTGTGCATTTTTCTAGAGCTAATGCAATTTCAGTGATATCCTCTATAATTATCGTTAATAACCATGTGTTCTATTAAATTAAAAATGTCCTTGAAGTGTCAGCCATCTTTTTGCATATGGTACAATGGAGAGGGCTGCAGTAGATCCATATGGAGCCCAAAAGTCAGCTGAGAGAACTGGAAAGAAGTTTCAGTTAGTGGAGGGAGGTTCACAGCAAGAAAAATATGCTGATGCTGTAAATTTCTTCATTCTGACCCTCCCATTCACTTAGGCATGTTAGAGACAGACCTCCAGTGAAGTCACTACTGAAACTGAGGAGGATAAGCAGTAGCTTTTCAGACATGATCTATTCCTGGTAGCTGATGATTGATTTTAGACATTTGAATAAATACACCCACTTTTTTTCCTAGTGATAGAATCATTTCTGGTGCATAAAAGTGTTGCATTACATTGCCACATTTCTAGAGTGCAGCGGCAGCAATAGCTGTATTTCAGGTGCCCTTCTTAATCATTCAGATTTGAGAAAAGAACATGCCTTTGAGCTGCCTGAGGGACAGAGTGATTGGCATCAAGGATGAGAACACCTCCTGTCCAGGCTGTGGGCCCAAGGTCAGTGAGAAGCTGGTGCTGATCAATGCCACCCAGACAGAGCCGCCAATAATAAAGGAAATCCAAGGCAGGAGAGGGCTCACACCACGAAGCACCTCTATTTAGCAGCAATGCTGTGCTCTGAGTGGACAAGTCATGGGCTAAGGAATAAGATGGCTGCCTTTATTAGGATGATAGAATGCAATTGTTTGTCAAAACTAGTGGGCTGTGCATTCAGTTATTTTATAACAGCGGTGTCAAGTGTTATGATTGTGTTGTGTAACGCTAGAAAAAGTACAGAGCTGACAGCTAAATTTGTTTTGCTCACTGTAACCTTTACTGTGATCCAAGAAATGTTTATCTTGCCCCATATCAGTACTTTATTCATCATAAAACCACTCCTTTGCTATGCAGAATTACACATAAGCACTTTTTCTTTCTTTTGCGTTTATACAATACTTTGTGGAGAGCAATGCCAGCAGCACTGTAGGAACAGGATTCAGGAGTGACAGATACCTCCTCTTACCTCTGCAGCTGTAATTCTTACAGGCCTGATCCAAATCCACTTGAAGTTTTTACAAAAGGCTTCAGTTTGTTTCACTGATCTTTGCAAGAAGTCCCAAGAGACATTTGTCAACCTTTTAGAGCAGAATTGTCATATAATGGGAGTCCCACTTTGGTCAGTCAGGGGCTGATCCTTAAATGCTGGTCTGCAAACTTTCTCATGTACCTCTATCAGCAAAAAAATGCCCCCCCACTCTATGTACAATCAGTTATTTATTTATAAATTATATACGTGTGCTGCTGCTGTACTAATAAATTCTATATATTATAAAACATGTACAAAATAGAAATTTTAAAAAAAGGATGAGTTGAAAATGAAATAGATGAAATAATTTTTAATAATTTATTTATCAATTATACACACATAAAGAATTTCTTCCTTCATCCCAGCTGTCTGTCTTATGTGTACCCCACTTCGGAGACAATCATCTTAAAAAGTCCATTCATTGGCAGTGGCAAATTTACATCATCTACCACCCGGAATTTATTTCTATACATCTTCTTGTATGTGCACCTCTGTTTGGGAACCACTTATTTATGTCACTCACAAGTTTGAACACTTTATAATATTGTCTATGGCAAAACCCTTCTCAGTTTCTCCATTTGTAAAATGAAAAAAAACCCAGGGAATTTAAGAAGGTTACACCCCTGCAGGGGTTTTTTGAGAAGGTAACTAATGGACTACTACTACTATAAGTATTACAGGCTGCTAAACTTTGTAGCATTTGGGTTTCCTGGAAAAAAATATCCTAGGCAAACCATGGAGATTAGTAAATGAGCCTGATATTACCCTTTAATATCATAAGAGTGATCTCATAGTTATCATAATATAAGTTGCCAGAACCATGTTTCTTCCACAAACTAAATGACTCAGAAGAGAATTGTAATGAAAGGAGGCTGTCAGATTATGGTTTAACTAGAGCTGAGCCAAATTTCAGACTCAGCCATGAAAAGCAGCTGTAGTCAGCCCTGGTTTAAATTCAGCTTTGTCTAAAAATCTGCTTTCATTTTGCTTTGGTTTTTTTTTTCCTAATGACCATTCATTGTGGATGTGAACTTTCCTTCTCTGTCTGGATATGTGTAAATATTTTGAAGCTTCTATTTGATTCCCATTATGTTTGAACTCTGCTTATTGAGAGGGAAAACATGGGCCAAGTTCCATCAGGTTGTCTCTCCTGTGCTCCTGACTCTTGTTCCACTGGAATGCTGTTGTCCAAAAGAATTTTCATGCTGCTTGACCCTGTTTGCACATACTCTCACCTACTTAATTCTCCTCCCCAGAGCATATTATTAAGTATATAAGTATATACTTAATTATATATTAATTGTTATTAATTATAATTAATAATATTATTAATAAATATTAATAATTAATTATTATTTAATTATTATTAAATAATTATAATTAATAATTATTATTAATTATAATTAATTATATTATAATTAATTATACTATATTAAGTATATAAGCATAGTATTAAGTATATCAGAACTAAATGTGCTAATTTTTCAATAAGAAAACCTCAAATGAAATTAATTCACACCATTATTAAGATAGCTGAAAAAATCACAATTTATGGAAGGCACAATTTCCAGAGGTACAAAAATATTCAACATTCACAAAGGCTGCTCACCTGAATGCCACTCTGAAATTTTGCAATCTCCTTCATAGTTATCTTTCCCTTTTCTGTTTTATGACCTTAGGACAGAGAACATGTCTATTTAATGTCTACATTAAAATGTAGCATGTCTACATTTAAATATTCAGTAACTATTGGCCACTGTAAAATCAAATGATCACTAACTTCCTCAGATCTTGCCATTATATTAAAATCATTATCATCCCATCTTTTGAAGGAAACATTATTTTAGGTGAACATCCTAAGTCAATGTTTAAAAGTGGATTTCTTCTTTATTTTTAATATATACCATTTGTTGCATGCAAATGAAGTAGTGTAGGGAAAAGAGGCAAAGCTCTGGGGTGTCATCACCTTGTTAATATAACCATAACCAGCTTGGTCAAAAGGGGAAAAGGTTAAAATAATGTAGGACACCACAGAATATAAGGTCCCACCACATTAAAAGAAGTCACTGAGTTAACATGAAAGATTTCAGAATGAAAGCTTGGTGTAAGAAGCCCATTGCAACAAAGGGTTGGAAATATTGTCCCTTGCCATTTGAAATATGTTCACAGGAGTAGAGCTGGAGTCTGTCCCACCATCAGCTCAAACAGGAGTTCACCACCCCCAAGAGCGGAGTGCAGTAGAAATGAACTCAGTATTGCCTTGTCTTCTGCTGTGACAGGAACTCTGCATTCATACTGGGCTTCATCTACCAAATCCATGTGGTGAGTAATCCATACAACAGCATGGAAAGGGTGGCATTTAACTGTAACTGGCTTATCCATGGCTGGAACAGAGCTTATCTGGAAGCTCAGTTCAAAAAATCACCCAAGCAGGAGTGAAAAAAAAGCTTTGCGTGGGTAAAATTAATGAAACCAATTAACTCAGAGCTGTACATTTTGGAAGAAGGCAATGAGAGGTCTCTGCAAATTCTAGAAGACCAAGGAATCTTCATTTAGAATATTTTTTTCTTGTAAGTATGTGTGTGTGTATTATATAAGTGAAATATATATATTTGTGTATGTGTTTATAATAAAAGCACAGTATTTGCATACTAGGCAGTAACACCCAGTTAGTGCTGACTTATAGGTAACAAGAAGAAAGTGAGCAGGTGACTTGCTCCTAGCAATGTCATATTTGTCCCTTGTCAGCCTGGACTATACCAGCAGCAGTTTACTGTCACTGCCATCAGGGTCAGCTGATCTCAGATCTTATGGTCAACCTATTGTTCATTACACACATATTTAGAACCACTACCATGCAATATTAATTCTGATTTTAAAAGCATCCTGTAACTTTAGTAATGCATGTAACATTTACACATACATAACCTTTGCATCTGAATCTAGGTCAGCTCCTTGTCTCTGTCAGGGAAATAATCCCTAATACCTCTTTATGTCAGGTTGAGGAAACTGATCTTGGCCACCTTGAACTGTTGCCTTTGAAGGCACAGGTTGTCAAGTCTTCCTGCCTGCAACAATCTGACACAAAGGAAGTACCTCTGGCAAGTTGATTGTATTTATCCATCTTGCAAGCAGTTGCCCAGCCTGTGGATTTCATCTCTTCCTATGCAGGAGCATTTTGCAGCCAATAGATACCTGCAGGACACACAGGCACAGAGCTGGTGAAGACTCACCAGGCTCCTGGACCTGAAAACACACATATTTAAGTAGGACAGTGGACCTACTGAAGTAATTGTGACTATTTACATAACTTAAGGCAAGTGTTTTCAGATTTGGGACTGTGCTGGCTAGCATCAAGTTTAACACTGCAAAAGCAATAGATTAGTTTGATTCCAGATCTTTTAAATGTTGAATTGCGTAATGTGAAATGGTTTGGACAAAAATGCTTGAATCAACGTGCATTAATGCATGGAAGAGTTCATGCAACATCAGTCAGAATGAGGAAAAATAACCCACATTGACAATCATTTAGTAAAAAGAAAAATAAACATATAAATAGGAGTTTATTCCAGTTCATCATAAACAGATGTGCTCTATAGTGTACCATACTTTCCATTCTTAAAAAAAAAAATAAATTATGGTCTATATAAAATTCTATTGCTGTACTTGTTTTCAGTCCCAAAAATATGTCCTTGATGAGATGTCTTCAATCACAAACAGTAACATATATTTTCCTTTCACTTACTAATACAAACCATGCTATGTTAGGACCGAATTGGAACAGGAATTAATATATTTATACAGACAAATGCAATTACAGTGGAAAGAATAGATTTTTAAATTATTATTTTCTAATTATTTTTTTACACAGCATTAAGAACATACCAAAAATCTTTATTAATTTACATTTAACACTTTTTCCTAAGTTTTTTTTGCAGTGGTTTGGTTTGGTTTGGTTTATTTCTTCTTAGTCATAGTGGTTTGAAGTGGTCCTGACTTCCCCAGAAGCCTTCATAAATCATGCTAAACAAGACACATACCTCTGGTGTTTAAAACTCAGCTAGGAGGGGAGTGTTAGTTCCACCTATGTGGTTTGAATTTGTGTCATCTACATTTCTGCTGATGCCACAAGAGAAGGGGAAAAAAAGTCCCCAAGTCTCTGACATTTTACAGGCAATTTCAAAATTCCATTGCTATTTAGAGGGCATTTGGATTAAGACAAGAATTTTTGTCCTGAACTTTCAGAGGCATTTGAAGTGCACCCTGAAGTATGAAGTGTAAAATGGAAATACTTTCGTAAGGAATTACTGCTTCTGAAACAGGAATGCTTTGCATAAGTTTGTTGACATTTGGTGGATTATTTCTGTGTCTGTCTGAGGTTGTCTGCACTTCAGAATTTTCCACTGTTGCTAGTCTGCATGTGGCACTACCAGAGCCTCAACTGTAGACAAGCCATGTGTGCCCTTACCAACAGATAACTTTTCTCAGAGCAGATTTGGATGCCACAGCAATATGAATGACAGCATCTGCTGGTACATGAGAAACCTGAGCTAAGCAGGCAGGCAAACTCTGAGTACCTCTCCTTGGGCATGGCTTTCTTTTGTGACAGTAGCCACTGAGAGAAACCTTGTCACATGGGGAGACAGGTTTAAGGTGCTCTGAAACTGTATATGTGCTTCATGTGGGTAGAAATACTTGTACAGAAGCTGGGTGAAGAATTTAAGGATTCCTGGCCAACTGGTTAAGGGAGACTGGGAGAGTCAGTGGAGTGTGGCCAGGCCTGTGGCTACCCATGCTGCCCACCAGCAGCCTTCTGTCTTCTCCTGCCCTGCTTGTCTGGTGGACCAGAGCTTACACCACCAGGACAATGCTTGGGACCGCAAAATCATGTGAAGTGGATGTTTTTGGCTCTCTGGTTTCTTCTCTGGTTGTGAAGGACATAACTTTATGTTTGTATATCTGACCATGCAGGGTGTCTGCCACCACACCACCAAGTTACATGGAAATACAGTGATATACATGGGGCAACAGAAAACCCATCCAGGCTTCCCATGCTAGGAGGTGTCTCTAAGCAGTCTGTTGTCACTTAGGAGCAGGATCTGACCTGGTAGATCTGTCTGGTGTTCTTATGTGCCTTCTGTTTGTCTCTGAGGTGCAGCTGCTTCTGAAAAGGAGCTTTGCTGATGTACAAACTCTTAGAGCACAGCCTGCTCTTTGTGCCTGGGTGAGTGGCAGCTTTGGCCATTGATACTTGAGGATACCGATAAAGAAGTGTCTTCAGCAGTATTTCTAGCCAACACCTTCAGCATGTCTTATGATACTTGATGTTTCCAAAGTGTCCAGTTCTTGGAGCTACAGGAGAGTGTACAAATATCCATTTCCTTGCAGAGGTTCAGGTTACACGAGCTCTTGGGTTTGTAAGATGTCTGAGAGGTCAAATCCAGTCAAATGCTTGTGTGGCTTATCTTGTATTAAATATTGCAGTAGTCGTCTTATCTAGCTGAGAAAGGTGAAGGGTTCAGTGACCCCGAGACTTGAATCTGTGGTGCCAGGGAGTCAGGGAATTTTTCAAACTTGCTGTATTATGCTTATCCTCTTACAGTCTGACTTTTTTTTAAAACATGGTGTTAAAGACTACAATACAGTTAAAAACGTAAAAAAACCCCAATCTCTGATTGTATTCATTTGTAAGCCTTGCTTATGCTCTGATCCTGCAAAGCACTGAACACCTCAAGTAAAAGGGATTTTAACTACTGTAGGCTTCAGTGGGAATTCTTGTTCTGTATGCTCAGTCAGAAATCGGAAGAGAAGGATCTTGAACAGAGTTCAGAAATGTCTTTGGAGCTCACTCATGGCAACACTCACAACCTTATCTACAAGGTCACCATTTTTAAGGGCTTCTACAGCTCTCAGCTCCCATAGCTGTGGTAATATGAGCATATTTGCTATCATAATACAGACAAACAAATGTCTAATCTTTGTGGCTGAGAAAAATGTAAAAACATTGAATCCATTTATCTCAACACCAGCAGACCAGCCAGATGACTGAAATATCACTGGGCTCTGAAGTACAGTAATTCTTAAAACAACCTCATGGTTTTTTTAAAATGTGTTTAGAGTTATCAATCCTAGCATTTTCAGGCTTATTTTCTGCTACCCCATTGTGTTTCTTATGACAACAAAATTGCTACATCACTTTGCACATGGGAGCAAGCTAATCCTCTAAAAAATTCTGAGACCGAGACTGCTTGTCTTGGTTCTTAGTGGGTGGCTTGCTGGGTCACTACTGGCCCTCTTAAAGATGATTCTAATGCTACTGTGAAAGGGCTTTCATTGACTGAAGAAGCCCTGCTATGTGCTACAATACTTTGATGTCTTCTCTGTGTTGTCTGATACATTCAAAGTAATTTCACAATTCATTCCCACAAATAGTGGGATCAGGTTAACATAAGAAGCAGCACCTTCCCTGTGAGCCCTGAGCCACTGTCTCATCCAGGCTATTAATATGCTTAAATGATGAGCAGTATTTTTGTTCAAAGCTCTTGGCTATTCTTTCTGGACAGAAGCACTCTAATTCCTTAAAACTTTTCCAAGCAGCTCTTCTAAATAACACTGATACACACAAAAAAACCTGCTTTTCTGTTTGCCTGCCTGGAGTGTGTAATCTCATATCTGAACAATGTAATTTATTATCAATATCTGAAGTGGATTGCTACAGCTTCCCCCATATATTAATAGTTGTAGCTATTATTTTCTAAAGAAGGATCTCCTGGGCCCTTCTTGTGATATAAGCATTGCTGCTAACTGGGTAGCTGGCTGGAAAGGATGATAGTGTCCCCTGCTATTATAAATCTAGTGAGCTCACCTTTAAATGTCTGTCGCTATTCTCCCCTTTGGGCATTGTTCCAGTCACTTTTTGGCCTTTTTATTTTAAAGAAAAATCCTGTCCATATGGTCAAAGGAGGAAGTATACTTGCCCTCAAATTCACTTAATGTATGCTCGTTCTATATATTTTGGAACTGGACTGCCATTGTGCAGGAGAGGAAAAAATAGCCATCTTCAATGAAAATCTAAATTAGTAGCCTGCATGCATCAAACAAGAATAAAAGCCCATGCTGGAGGATACAGTAGATCTAAATATGCATGCCCTGATTCACGTAGACAGCCAAACTCTTTCAAACAGAAACATAATTTGACCTATGAAGTAATTAATGCCATGATTATGGGGAGGGAAGACACCACAGTTCAGGCTGCAGCCGGACTGCTTTCCATTAATAGAAAGCTCTATTATTCCCTCCCCCCACACACATACTTATCTCAGTTTTAAAAACTATGTTGGCTGCAAAATTCCTGTCTGCACTGAAGGCACAGCAGAGTGTTTCAGAAAATTTCAATAAAGTTGATGTGAGTTTCCCAAGTTATCTGATTTAGTTTTGCTCCTCTATTATCTGAAAAGGGTAGTTCACTACTTCTTCAGTCTTGCCATATAAATCCTTTACTAGATTTTTGAGGAAGACAGATTGGCTTAATTAAAACGTATTTCTTTGTTTTATTCTAGGTAATTCTGAGACCAGTCTCCCACACACCAATATCAATGGATTTTTTTTTTTGCTGGATTTAGCAGGAAGAGGAATACCAGCTGAAATCTAGAAAGATCATGACAGGGGTTTTTTTCACACAACCTGTAATTAACTGTGGTACTCATTTCTACAGGGTTTTGTGAATCTCACTTTTTTGTTTCTATTGAAAACATAATCAGACAACTTAATGAGCGTAAAACCTGTCTGGGACTTTCAAATATGCAGATAGTAACTCTTTTAAAAAATACTTATAAAAATAATCCCTGAATCTTGGATGACTAGAAACTATAGGACTATACTGAGGATGTGTTTCTGCATGTTTGCCACTTCTTGTTCACTTCCTTAGGCATTTGCTGTTGGCTTCTGCTGGATGAATGGTACCTGGTGGCCTGGACTTTTGATGTGATCAATATGGTGAGTCTGAGGTATGTCAACAAAAAATTAACTTTGACTCAAAGGATCCTATTCTGTGATCACTTTTGACAATTCTAAGCACAAGGAACATGGTCATATTTTCAAATTCTGGGGTAAAATATACAGACAACTAAAATGTGATCTGAACCTTTTGCATTATTTGAGGGAATACTTTGTCAGAATAAGAGCCTGAAGTGGCAGGAACAGGGAAGAAGTATCATAGGTTAGGCCTGCATCCTGCATAGAAGCTCATTTGTAACCGGTCCCTCTCTCTCCGCTTAGGACAGCTATAAAATCAAGCTAATAATGTTTACACTTGGTTTTGGAAGGAGCTTTGAGAGCTAGAAATAAATGCTTACTCTGCAAATGCAAAGATTTATTTTTTTACATGGAGTGATTGCAACTGAGTAAAAATGGGAAGAGGATCAAAAACATTTGGAAGACTCAAGATCGCAAATGATTGTCAGTGACACTAATTTTCGTAATGTTTGAGGTGCTTTTGCATGTCCTCTAGGGAGGCTAATAAGCATCCAAAAAAACAGCTTTGGCATTATGTGCCCTAACCTTTTGATGCCTGGCACCTGACGTGCAGTTCCAAACCTTACATTAGGCACAGCATTTCTGGCTGTGTGAATACTGAACACGTTTTGCCAGCAGAAGAGCAATGAAGTTGCCTCCGAACACTGAGCTTGAAGTCAAGAGCCCTCTGCTAGGTGGAAATTAATTTTTCAAAGGAGCAAAGACCTTGCTGTTAGGCAGATTTTGCTGGAATTTAATGATACTTCTCATTTTAGGCAGCTACTTCTTCATTTTGGGGAGATTTATCCCCAAAACCTCAGATAAAAAAGAGATGAGACCTTTGCAAAACCCCATTTTATAATAAGCCCTGTGTAATAAATACTGACTCTGGCCTTAAATTAAAACAGAATAATTTATTGCTAGAGGTTGACTACTTTCCTTGAAGATGTCCAAAGCAAAATCTGGGCATCTTCAAGGCCTGCTAGGGAAGAGATGGCCAAAGGAAAGGCTGGCTGTGAGCCAGCAAAGCTGACCACAGCAAGGGAGAAGTGTGTGATGATTACACCTTGGCCAGCCTGTGCTGTCCTGGCTCCAGGCTGTTCTATGGAAAGATGTGTAAGGACAGAGTGAGGATTTTGAAGAAGCTGAGGCATTGAAACTCAGCAGCCTGGGACCATCCCTGCTGTAAATGGCAGCATCTGGGAACCAACAAGCTCAGCTAGACACAAAATCAATCTTTAGTTAAAATCCATGATCTTTCCACAGGTTTTTAAGGCCAATACAATAGTGGGGTCCAAGAAGTGGCTCTGAGAGTGCAGTGCTTTAATACAGAGGTCCAGTTAAAGTACTCTGGAAGCCTGGCACTGCCTTATGGAATTGTTAATCCATCTTCCCTCTCTGCCTCTGCTGTTCCTGCACATTTGAACTGTCATATCCTTTCTCCATTATGTAATAGCCTAGAGGTCACACATGTTCTTCTGCTTTGAATAATGCATCTCTATGAAGCCTCAGTATCTCTGTTTGAAAATTTATTTCTTTCATTTTAATATTTTATCAATTTTGTCCTAAATGGATGACCTTAACTGGTTGCAGTTCATTTCATTTCTTCTCTGCTTAAATATTTTAAAGGTTCCAAAGTACAAACATCATTCATGCGGTGTGTAACAAAAATGCTCAGCTTGAGCTTTGGATTACTTAATTGTAATTGTCAAGCTATTATTAAAATTGATTTTTTTTTTTCTTTTTTTCAATTTCTTCCCCACTCTCCCTCTCCCATTTCTAACTTTGTTTGTCACGTCCTTTATGCTGGTATTTAACTACACTTCAGTGCTTATAGAAGAGCTGTACAATGCATTAGGACCATTATTTGTGAACAACAGGCAAGAGTAAAAATCACCATGCAATGGGGACAAGCATTGCATTCAGAAAATACCTCAGTAACACAACTGATCTGGTACCACATACAGTATTTGGTGTTAGGTACAAGTAGAGTTTTTTTTGCCCTATGTTCAGAGAAAAAAGAACCAGAGTTGTATTTTATGAGCTGGCCATCTTGATGCTGCAACCAATCTGGATTTCATTAAGCTGGAAAGGGGTTTTATTTGAATGGTAAATCATGACAACACACACATGCACCAGGAATTAAAAGGAGTTAACAAGTACCTGGCAGTCCTAGCTCTGAAATGAGTTGTGCTGTTAGGGAGGTGTCATTTTGAGCACATAAGGTTCTTTTTAAGAGTAGCAGTCCTAGCCCTTCTCAAGCCTTTTTAGGTAATTAAATTCAATCTTCATAAATTTCAGTATCATTTGGCTTCCTGTCCTGAGCAGGTTGATGTCACTACAGGCAGCTTCACACTGGCAGTTGCTGAGTGCCTGGTCGTACTGACCCTTCTGATGTATGAAATGCTTTGGGTTATGTAGATGTGAAAGGCAGCAAAAGCTAGTAAGCACAATTTGATTTTATGATTGTTATTCTGCACTTATACTATAAGAAAGCAAAACTAAGGTATCTGCACTCCACACTGTGATATTTTTATTAAAAATAGTAATAACAACACTGAAGGAACCTGATTCATGTCCTTGAATGATTTCAAAATAACTGTAGCTGTTCTGGATTTGCAAAATACAGAAATAAGTACACAATCCATTTTTTATATTTAAGGCATTTGATTATTTGGGACAGGTCTATATTTATGCTGATTATTACCTGGCTCATTTTCTTCTATCTTACTTTTGTTCAGCACTAGTCTTGCCCAGCTCTAGCTGTTGGTAAGATATGGACTCATGTTTCATTTCTGACATCTCTGTGTCATATTACGGTGTCGTCACCTGTCTTCTGGTTTGGCTATGCAGTATTCCACACCAGGAAGACACATTAAATCCTTTTCCTTCCCACTAAGTCCCTAACTGCCATATTGAGGACAGCATGAAAGGAATGGCACCACCTCTCTTGCACTGGCTGTAGGGTTTTGGTTTACCTGGTGTCGTGTCACTGCAACAGATGCCACACAGGTCACTGAAAGCAGGATTCTCTGTGCCTCCATGTGAACAAGTGGGGACATCTTGTTTCCAAGTGTGATTTCTGAGCTGTGCACAGAGGTGGAAATGAGTGGAAATGAGTGAATGTATAAGCAGGTTGCCTCTTGTTTGCTCCTGGGATAGAGATCAGGATCCTTGGACATCAGCCAAAAAGTCCTGAAGTTTTGTTTTTGTGGTAATCCTGTTTTCCTCCAAACCATAGAGTAGATGTGCTATAACCAGAGCAAATGCTTTGAATAGTTCTTTAAAGGACACTTGAAACACTTCTTGCATTTTTTTTTTGCCCTGTACAAGCAGCTCTCCTGGTTTCTGAGGAAGCTACTGAAGGAAACTGGCGTTGCTTCTGTAACTAAAGGAGTTTCCTAATTCAGGTGGTGTGGCAGGTGAGGTTATCTTGCCTCAACAGGGAGTGTGTTAGTATAATCCTTCAGAAAGTTTTTGCAAACACATCCTCCTCATCCCTAATTACATAATTAAAATGTAGAAGCATTGAAAATCCTTCTAAATACATATTTAAATCCTAAAGGATCTCCTTAGACTGGAGTATTACATGATATAGAGAGCTTAGCAATGAGTTGTACTAAGGCCTGATACATTACAGCAATTATGAACATGTTCACTTTATTAACTAAATATGAGTAATTGTGCTGTGAGTAGTGCACCTCACACTTAAATTTAAGCAGCTTTAATGTACTTGTAAACTGTATTTCTGTGTAAATCAGGCAAAACATGAGGGAAAGGAAGAATGAGGTGTACAAGGAGGAGACCAGGAACTGAGGCACAGAGACAAAAGATACTGAGACGGTTCAGTCTGACTCCAGTATCTGCTGTTCAATAGTAGCCAAGCACAGATTCCCAAAATACTGTAAGGAAATCGTGGCATTTCTCCAGAAGCAGATTTCCCTGGGAAATCTGTCACTTGGGCCAAAGTGAGCACACACTGCTGCTCTTCACCTCAACAGGGTAAACATCCTCATGAATAGCAGTATTTTGTGTGACTAGAGCTGCTCTTTTAACTCTCTGCATAAGGACCTGAATTTGGGGAGCTAAAGATTGTGAATGCAAATCCCAGTTTCCACTTCCAGATGCGTGTATACATTTTGGCTGGAAACAATGCTGGCTGGCTGGATGTATACAGCCACGGATCATTGCAGCAGCACAAGTCAATTAGCCTTGGTGACACTCCAGTGTCCTGTGAAATAATTTTATGGATACTTCAGGGGATGTTGTCAGAAGGACAGTGCTGAGAACTACAGGACACAAGGGGCAAGGCCAGCAAAATGACCACCTTTGGCACAGGTTCCCAAATGCCTCTGTGTTTACAGACACCTGAACCTTTCTGCATTTCCTGGGTCTCTCTTGGGAAATAAAAAGGATCACAATTAACCTTTCCTTATTACCAAGCACAGAAAGTAATAGGGGAGCCTCACAGGTGACACATCTCATTTGAGCATTCCACTGGTGTCTGCAGTCATGGGTGTGTTGTTGAAATCAAGGCAGGGAGAGAAAGAGCTGAGCCTCCTAATTACAATGTATATTTACAGGCCCCATTTTTATTTTAAAGGCAATAATACAGAGTAGTCTTTGTTTGACCTGTGGTGTAGGAGCCAGGCTGATATGAGATAAATCTCCAGTCGTTCTTCAGTACTTCCATTTCACTGGATGCTACTCTGTGAAACAAAAAAAAAAGACTGCACGTGGTTGCTCTATACTACCAACTAATTTGGGGGGATTTTTTTGGTTGGGTATTTTGTTTTGGTTGTTTTTTTACATTTTTCTATTTCCATCCCCCAGAAACTCTAAATGAATAGCTCTTAAGAAATACCAACATCTTGTAACTTTTTTTTTTTTTTTCTAAATTTAAATTAAAGAAGCATCTTGTCTGGTTTTGTTTGGTTTGTTTGGGTTTTTTTTGCCTTGCCTCTTTTGGGAGAGAAACAGTGTACATGATGAACACCTTTTATTTTCTTTTCTTTCTGACTTGAAAGTTTTAAAAAAATAACATGTCTAGTTTTAAAATTTGTGATTTGAGTTTCTCTCGAATGAAAACGTGGGAGTTTTCTTTCACCTCATGGTTCTGTGTTTTGCCTAGTTTTTTTAGCTTTTTCTCCCCAGAAAGTTGTATAAGTATAAAAGTATAAGAAGTATAAAATGGCAACTTTTCTGAAAAAAAGTAAATGTAAGTAAAAGAAAGTATCACTTCTTTTTCTTTCAGTTGTCCGTCTTGCTCAGTTTTGAAGTGTAAAAGAAAGTTTTCATTTTACAGAAAATTTAAGGGAAATAATAGTGATTTTTCTTCCCCTCCATCCACTGTAATTTCCTTTCCTTCTCAGTGTTTTTCACTGAGGACTCTATCTGTGACATTGCACTTTGTTAGGAGATGAAATTAATGTAGAGGTTAAGTGTTAGACATGTGGGAGACCTAATAGGGGACAACAGATGAGAGTAAAATTAGAAGAAAACAAAATCCTTGAGGGAGAGAGCTAAAGATATAATTGTTTTGTTACTATTAGACAAGTCTTGGAAAGAAATTGAGAAAAAAGTATAGATGAAATTAAATGAAAATAAACACTAAACCCTACCACCGTCTAACCATTAATTAAAAACAAGACATTGTCCTTAAAAGCTTAGTATTGTACGAGTTTTGATAATGAATGATGTGCAGAGACAAGCAAGGTAATTATTCTATTTGATAGTCCCATGCAAGCCTCATTTGCAAGGATGTGTTCAGTTGTGGGGCCCAGGTTTGAAGATTACCACAGTATGCTGGGAAGAGTCTAGTTGACAGCAAGAAAACTTCCAAAAAGTTGAAAAATTGGGCCTTTGAAGAAAGACTGAGAAATTTTTTCATGGTCCAGCTAGGGAAAAAAAGCTGAAGTGACACACTGTAATCTTTAAAATAACTAAAAACAGATGTTTTAAGGAAAAGAGGACCCAGACTTGCCAGCAAAAAAGAAAAGGACCGTCTAAACTGTAGATTTGGCTGAAATGTAGCTGGCTCCCTGTGAGGATTGTGCCAGGGAAAACCAAGTGGAATGCTGGATGCTGGAGCGAGGGCTTTGTGGTGGCAGACAGTCACCTTCTGTCTTTCAACTCCAGCAGGCAAAGGAGGGCACCAGGAGTTCAGCTTGTGGGGCAGGAGAACAGCACTCCTGCCATGGAGTTTTTGTGCTGGTACCCCAAAGCTGTCCCTAGCCAGCAAAATCTAATTACCTAGTTTTCCTTCTTAGGAACCCACAGGAGAGCAAGGCAGTTTTCAGCAGACCTGGCAGGTACAGTTTGACTCTGGCCCCACTTTATTTCTGTAGGAGAGGTTGTCAGAGGTGTGGAAATGGCTGTCCTGGTATGGTTGAGCTGAGATTTGAATCTCTCTAGTAAGAAGAATTTAGACATAATGAAATCAACTGTGCTCCTTGCAGAGGAATGAAAGTAACCTACCAACAATCTTGAGTCTCAGTATTGATTCTGTTCTTATATTTGCAGTGCTTTGAAGCTGCTATGGTCTGTTGGTTCATTAAGTTACATTTACAGGTTATCCCTAAACACTGGCTTTTACATAGTCTGCATTTTAACACTCTTTAAGTGCATATTGATATGTTCTGTCCTCTGTGCAAACCACAGTCAAAGAAATCCCTTTTCTGCAATGGCTAATGAGGTACCAGAGTGGTAAAGTAAACAGAAGGAGGAATTACACAGTGTCAGGAAGCTCGACCAAAGAAATGTCACCTTCAGAGAAGCAGCAATGAGAAATGACCTTTCACTTTATTACAGTGTGCCAAATTTGGTTGGGTTTCAACAAGAACCTACAATTACGGAATATTTAAAAGTGCACATTCTTACAGAGAAGTCAAATAGAGTTGGGGGGACTTATGTCACAGAAGCATGTATGATGAAAGATGGGTTTGACACACTGACAAGTACCATGACTGAGACTACAGTTGAATTATGCAATTATATTTTATTAACTATACATATTACTAAGGACTTTTCATAACAGAGGAAAGGATGTCAGGGTCCTGGTGATTGTACTGACCTCTTATGCCACTGGGAAAGATGCAGAAAGGCTTTCAAAAGAGCAATATAGTTCCTATTTAATCTTTAAATAAGAAAGAAAGGTCAAGGAACCATTGCTGCTACTTTATTTCTCTCAAGTCTTCACCAAGGAGACATCCCATTTTACTGTGCATTGCCTTAGATTTATACGTATTAGTAAAATATGCATCACTGAAACATTAGATACTTTTGATTGCACTGAATTCATAGCAGAACTTACAAAGTGTAGTATGTGCATGTATATGAATCCTCAAAATTATGTAACTAACCTCTGAAGGTTTCTCACTTTAATTCATTTCTGACACAAAAATAAAAAGAAAAAAGAAAACCCTTTGACAGATTACTTAACATCTCTGTAAAAATGTCATATCTACACAGATATTCACTTACCATGCCAAAGAAAGAGGAAAAAAAAAAGGCATTTTATATTCATAATGTGGTTTAATTTAAAAATTATATTCATAATTAAAGATAAGTAAATGAAAGTAACAGCCAGCTCAAGACAGGTAGGGAAAAAAAGCCCCAAACAAAATTGCAAGCACAGGTGTAATTGCAGGGACTTCTTTAAGTCTGCTGCTTATGTTCCAACTTTGGTAGGAAGCCTAATTGCTCCTTAAATTTTTACTTCCCTTTGAAATTGGGAGCAACACTTCCAGAGTAGGTGCAGCCCAGTTCTTCCAGTGGCAGATGTGCAACAGCAGCTGTACCCGAGCTGGCCCCTCACCACCAGCCTGGGCTGGCTGCTCTCGGCAGGTACAGCAGGACAACCTCCACGTCTGCTCCACACAGAGCTGTATGAAAAGCATGTTCCATCAGGGACTGGAATGAAGCCTTCACGAGTTAGGAAGTGCCAGTGTCAGTGCTGCAGTACACCCTTATCTCAGTCCTTTGGGAATGTCTGCCTGATGATAATCTTCAGTGATGTGATTGTTGGTTTTTGCAGTGGGATGCAGCAGTTTGTCGGCCAGGCCTCCTTTCAGAGTCTGCCCCTGACCTTCACTCATGTTTCACGTCCAGGCATATTTCTCCCAATCCATTCCCCATTTTCTTTGCATGTAGTTTTTGCTCTGTGTTTTAACTGCATGGATTTCTCTCCTCTGCTGCATGGATCCCTACAAGTCACTGTGCATCCAGGAGTCTTTTTGACTCCTGGTGTCCAGCAAGCTGAAAGTGACCATTATACAGAATGTCCTTTAGAGCTGCCAGAGGTGTTAGGGCTGCACTGTGATCATGTACTCCACAGTACGAGTTGTCCAGTCTGAGGCTGGAATTTTCTGAGGTTTTATGTGTTTCAATTCCAACAGCTGTCCCTTGCAAATAATGAAAAAAAAGAAACCTAAAAGAAAACTAAAGGCTATTAGAAGTTGTGTGAGAAGCCTGGGTAAAAAGTGTGCCACAATTCAAAAAGAAAACAAGGCAGTCCAAAAATCCCCTGCATGGCTGAATGGGAAAATGATGTAGTCCATAAAAAAAAAAAAAAAAAAAAAAAAAAAAAAAAAAAAAAAAAAAAAAGATGAAGGCTTTTAAGAAATGGAAAGTTTTCTCAAATGAGAATGGGAAAACCCATAAAAATGGCAGGCCAATTTCAGATGAGAAATTAAGAAAGCTAAAAAGAATGTGAAAAGAGCCTTGCAAAGAATGCCGTAGCTGAGAGTAGAGAAATTTGTAAATACACCAGAAGCAGGAAGCCAGCTGAGGATTAGTGGAACCACACAATGACCAAGGTGCAGAAGGGGCTGCAGCAGTTGAAGAAACCTCAGTGTGAACTCTTTCAGTTGTTTTTTACAGCAGAAACTGACTCATTCCCAGTTCTGATGCATTCTTTGTTGCAGGTAAATCAGAAAAAATAGATCAGTTTGAAGTAAATACACAGGATGTGTTTATCCAAACAGACAAGTCAGAGGTCAGTAAGTCATCAGGACTAGACAACATCCACCCAGGAGTCCTGGAGGAACTCAAATATGAAACTGCAGGACTGCTGGCTATGATGTAGAATACAGTAACAAAGAGCCACTATATTGGAGGGTGGCTGTACGGCCATTTACAAAATTGCCAACTTCCATCTACCAAAAGGCTCTGGTGGGATCCTGAAAGCTATAGATAGGTGAACCTTAGCCTCATTCCTAGCATAATGGCGGAGTACCATCTCTAAGAGTAGTAGTAATAATAGTGATAATAAATAGGATCAGTGAGCACATGGATAAATTTGATTTGTTGAGAAGGAATCATGTTGGCATCTGTAAGGGAAAATACAGCTTCACTAAGCTCAAGTTCTTTGATGATGACAGTAAGAATATGGACAAAGAGGACCAATTGGACATAATCCATTTGGGTTTTCAAAATGCCTTAGCCAAGGTTCCAAAGGATAGAATAGAATAGAATAGAATAGAATAGAATAGAATAGAATAGAATAGAATAGAATAGAATAATTCCGGTTGGAAAGAAACCTACATCATGTAGTCCACCTGTCTAAGGTTGGTCCAGAAAGTAAAGAAGTAAAGCTAGACTTGAAGAAAGGTCCTTTGTATGGACTGAAAACTGGATAAAGGCAAGAGTAGGGATTAATGGGCATTTCCCATGAAAAAGAAAAGAATTGGCAGTAAGGTCCCCCAAGAACTGGTCCTGGGACCAATTTCATTCAGTATCTTCATCAAAGAGCTAGAGAAGAGAATCAACAGTGGAATTTTTGGGTTGAAGATGATATTTATGGATTTTGCATCATCAGTTTTAGTGTAGATAAGAATGATTTTATGAAAAATAATCTCATCCCTACCTACATGATGTAGAACTCAGAACTGAGGTGCTGAACTCCTGAATTCAGGAGAGATCTTGGAGTGATTGCTCTCAATTCTCTGAAATCATGAGCCCAAGGTCCTATGGCAGCAAAAAAACCTCAAAACCCCAAGCCAAACAAAAAACAAACCCAAGGAAAGTACTGAGTACTACTGAGAGGTGACATTCTGTCACCATACAAAGCTGTGGTGCACCCTGTATTTGGTGCTGCCAGTTGTTTTCCACTTCTCAAGAAGGAGGCAGTAGAAGCAAAGAAGATACAGAGAAGGCCAGTCAAAAAGCTTGTGATGATGTAGCAACAGCCTTGTGAGGAAAGAAAAAAGCTGATATTCTTCATTTTGGAGAGAAGGGTGAGGGGAGATTTGATAAAGGTTTGCAAAATCATGGATGTGATGGATTAGCTAAATTTTCCTGGTATCAGAAAGCTCAGAAATGAATTGGACAACATGGGTAGGATGTGCATAAAGGGATGCTGCAATGATTATGCAGGAAGGTAACCTCTAAAATCTCTACAACAGTGGGTGCTGGAGCAGTAGAAGAGGAATCATTGCCAATAGTTGCCAAATTCACATGCCCTCCTGAAACAGCTCTTCTGTTTGTTGTTATCCCTCTGGCTTCTCTATTATGGGCCAGGGATTAGCCACCACCACCACCCCAACCCCTCCCCCCCCCCCCCCCCCGCAAACTTCCCAGGGAGAAAGGTCTAAGGAAAAAGTTCAAAAATAAAGGAGGAAAAAAGCCTACTGTTTGAGGTGCAATAACAACTCCAGGTGCAATAGCTTAAAAAAAAGAGGAAGGGGTATGAGGGTCAGAATATAAATAATATATAGATAGAGAAATGGAGGGAAACATGGGAAAAAAGAGCACCCAGGTGTGCCTACTACTCCCTGTGGAGCTCCAGGGATGGAAAAATGAAAACAGCTGCCAGAACACCCCCTCCTCCCCATTTTTTTCCCTGCTGTCAGAGACACAATACCAGACTGAATGGATCATCGGTCTTACCCCAGAGAATGTTTCTTATGTTTGAATGGTCTTTTATTGGAGGCAGTCCTGGCCATCCTGGAATTCAAGGAAGAAGTTGTGACAGGTTGTACAGAGACTTACTGCATAATTTGTTTCTCTGTTTAAAAAAAAAATACTTTAAAGCATGGTCTCAGTTTCCAACTGAAACAGAAAGCTATAGGGTATTGGATAGAAGGCAAGTAAGACAGAAGAAACTGCTAAGGGAAATACTTAAGATGGATATAAGAATGTAAAACTGTATCTCACATAAATCAGTGGATTTTAATCCTTTTTGATTTCTAGTGTGGGTGTATTGCAAATTTAACCTACTTAGAATAAATTTGCTTCTTTGAATTTCCCTTTGCATTTCCCTTAGTTCTCTCTGAGTTTTGCAGACCACAGGTTGCTAAGTATTATAGAAAAGACACCATCTTGGAAGTTACCTATTTCTAGATTCTTTCTGCAGAGTTAGAGCACATCTGCATGGACACTGACCAGATTGTAATGCCAATGGTCACGCTGTAGCAACATTTCTTTTGTAGAGCTGAGTAATAGTGCAATGCATAGCTGACTTTGGGGCTTAGGTTTTTCATCTCTTTAGAAAAGCAAAGGGAAGGCTCCAAATCTTACATATCATCTCCCCCCGTAGTGCATCTGTTCTACTCAGACTTGCAAGGCACTGGGTTGTCATCATTTGTGAAAATGGGTCACAAACCCAAACAAAAAATATGAAAAAATGACTCCATCTATTTCCCTGTGTGTGATGCCAATCAAATTGTGAAACAGATCTTCAGCTACAATAAATCAATATAGATCTGTTAGGACAATTTCATTTACAGGGAGTGAGAATTTGGTGCTGTACTTTGTGTGTGAGAAAAAAATGCACTTGAAAAAACTAAAAAAAAGTTAAAAGGAAAAAACAACCCTGTATCTTTTGCTATCCAACAATTATGCAAATTTTTTTTAATAGAATAATAGAAGACTGCTGGAAAACATTTGGTAAAGAGAAGACTTAGATAATAATTTGACTGTAAAACTAAATTATATAAAGACATGCCACACATTAATTATTTTACATCAGCCACTTTCCCCGGACTAGAGCACATAGGTCTGACTGTGAAAGTACTAACACAGAGTCCCAACAGTCCTATTAGGAGACAAAAATGTGAGATCTGGTTAGGCTGTTTTTTCATCTTAATACCACTGTCTGATCACTTTATAATTTTGAAAATAAAGCCCTTTAAGTGAAACAATACCACACTACTGGAATAAAGATTTCCAAAACTTCATGATCCTGATTCCCATCTGCCTCACCCCCTCTGTAGTCATTTTGGCCCGCAAAACTTTATGATATTAATCTGGCAGATCGTTATCCCTTCTTTGTATAAACATTAGTGTCCTCACTGAGATAAGAGGGTAAAATTGGGTCCAGGGGTCCTCTTTGTTTCCATTAGACATTGGAAAGTGTGTATGTGTGCCTATGACTTTTGAATACTAAAATGAACACTGTAAATCGGGGGGAGAAGTTCTGCCCCTTTTTCTTCTATCCTTGCCACTCCCACTCTTCTCTGAGCTCTTTGGTTTCCTTTCTTTCCACAGCTTTTATTTTTATTCTCTATTCTTATTTTTCTCTTCTTATTTCTTTCTCCATAGCTATCCTGCTCTTCCCACTTAATGCTGCAGTTGTTTAGAGTTATTTTGAAACTGGACAGTATACTCACTCTTACCTCCCAATTTCATTTAGAACCCAATTTTGATCACCACTGAACCTGAACACTCCCTTGCCTTACAAGGGCTGAGGAATAGAGCCCAACTCTGCACGACTAAGGTATTGTCATAGGGACCTTTGTGTTTAAGCAATTATTTTAATTTTTTTTTTAGGTTAGTTCATTTGTCATTTGAATTGTAATTTGTGTGAGAAATTTTATGGGCTGAAAATGGATAGAACACAAAGGATGAACACAAAGTCCTGCTTCAGAGGACTGATTTTTCACAGCCCTCACCTCTGTTGCATACATCAGCACACATCTTTTGTTATCAAATATATGAGATTCCTTTGAAGTATATCCCTGAACTGGTAAGTGAGATAACCTGGGGCTTTTGGAATCCAGAGAGGTGGGAAGTCTTGAGGCAGGCTGATACACAGAGGCTGGGACAGAACTGGCCAGTCTGTGCCTCAAGCTCCATGTTGCTCTCTAAGTATTTAAATACCACTCCTGTGGCATGGGGGCTGTGGCATAATCCCTGCCCTCAGAAGCAGTGACTCAGCAAGAGCTTCCAAGGCCAATTTTCCTTGGCCTCTGCCTGTTTGTCTAGCAGAGCCCCATTCCTCAGGCAAACTGCAAGGCCATGCTATCATCAGCTGCCCTGAACCATTCCCACAGCCTCATTGCTCTGGAACAGGATAGGCGTCTTGAGGCCTTTAACACAGGGAGGATTCTGATGAGGTGTTTGGAGAGCTGAGGATATCAGACATTATGGGAAAAGACTGTGAAATAGTCTGATAGGTTATGTTTTTAAATTACATCTTTTCCTCATCCACAGTAAATTTTTTCCAAGCCATATGATCCTCAAATTACCAATACAAATGGGAATACAATTAATAGTGGTGCCATATCTTTATAGGGAGCATCACATTTTTTGTGCCAGGAAGGCATGCCTTTTATTCTATTAAACTGAGCAAAAGTCTTCTCCTGGGCCTCGTCTTCTCTGCCTGGTGCCATCCTTTCAGGAATACATCATCATCAGAGTGCTTTGTCCCAGTGATGTATTACACTAATACATCTGTTGCTTTAATGATATATTAGTGTAATACCTTATCAGAGTGATGCATACCAATGATCTATTGCTCAAAAGGTGGTGCCATTCAGGAATGAAAGAATTCATGGACACAGTCAGTGTAATTATACAGATAAAACCCGACATAGATTACACTGGGAGCTGCTTTCATGAACCCACGAACACCAATACTATGCCAGCCTGTTTGGTGCCATTTTCTAGTGCCATTGCACTGGATTTGTAATGCTGAGGTTGTTACATCTCTTTGAAACCTTTTAAATATACTAAGAGCAACTACCATTAACCTTGGGTCACTGTGAAGCAGAATGTATCCAGTTACATTATTTTTACTGTATGGTAGTACAGTACTTACTTACCCGTAACCACATGAAACCAAGTAACATTAACCTCCAAATAGCCTGAAGAACACACTATATCTCATTATAATAATCTGGGCTTCATCCTTTGCCTGACTTTAATTATTGTCCATTCTCAAATATTTTCGATTACATGACAGTTGAATTACTTCAGCCTGTCATTAACTGTAGGCCTCTTTAATCTCAACCTTCATTTTCTTTACTGTTACATTTTTTTCATTACTTTAGCCACTGAAAAACAGGTGAAGTCAGTCTCATTTACATGGTTTTGTGTAGCATGTTAATTAAACATTTCAAAGCATCATCCAGAGATTGTGGCAAAAAAACCCCCAAGTTCTAGTTTCTATTTTTTAAACTTTTACTGTAAAGAAGGGGAAAAAATGTGAGCTGATAATATAAAAACACTCAAAACTCAGATCTTTTTCCCCTCTGCCTTAACTCCCTCACTAATTGGGTCCAAGCTTCCTCACTAATTGGGTTTCCAAAGAGAAAGACAATCAGAACCACATTTTGCTTGTGGTAATTTAACTGAGGTATAAAGTATTGATTAGCTTATTTACATTTCCTCTAAATATGCTTTACACCAAAGTATAAAGAATGTTGCAGAGGAGAAAATTAAGGCCTTCAACTTGTTTCAGTTCATCAGAGCAGGGAAAGCTGTGCAGGTAACTCTAGAATTTTTGCCAAATAGTCCAGCACTAAACAATCAGTAACACGAATGAGGGAGAAAAGAACAGGTAAAGTATTTATAGAACTTAAATACTGGGATTTTTCTTTCCTCTTCACTTTCTCTTCTGTTATCTTCAGCTTCACTGCTAGTGACAAGTATCATTTTAATTTGCAGCAAGGGTTGCTAAAGCAACTTCCAGGAATGTACTTAATCCAGTGGCAAACTGAATTCACAGAAGCCGTAATGGGGATATAGTGTGATGGATGCAGTACATCCTACTTGCTACATTCCTAATCCTCCAAGGTCACTCAGCTGACATGTGACCTTCCAGTTTAGAAACTGCTGACCCAGATCTTTCTCCTGCCCCACGGGAGGATGGTATAATCTAGGAGCTCATGGGTGGGGCTGTGGTATCTGATCTCTGTCAGAGGTGGAAGCATCCTGCTGGGATGGCAATCCAGGAAGTATGGCTGCAGTGAAGTTCCTTCAGCAAGAATCTGTGACAGATTTATTCAGATCAGGAAACCTGCAAGTTGCCCAACTGTGTCTTGGCAGGGTGGAGGGGAAAAGGCATCCTCTTTTTCTGGCCTGAAAAACCATAAACCCCAGTAAGACCAACCTCCAGGGCCAGGCTATTCAATATTTTACCTGAAAGTATAATTGCTCAAGTCACCATAGGAGGATGTTTGCAAACTTCCCTGCACTTCTCAGAGGAAACTGGTTGTTTCAATGAGTATTTAGTAGGATTTATCAGTCCTGAAAATCTGTAGTGGTGGGCCTGATCGTGGTGGGCCTAGTGTGCTTCTTGTGGAAGTCTGATCTGTGACAAAAGCCTTCCAGAGGGTGATTAGCAAACACAGCAGCAGCTAATTCTGATAAACTGCGGGTGAGCAAATAGACCTTTGTGTAACTTGCCTTGTGTGCTAAGCAACTGGAAGGGACAGATTTGGGATGGGGAAAGAGAGACTTAGCAGGTGGGCTTCTGACACTGTTGCTCTGCTTGTGTGCATCCTTACCGAGCTTCTGAGATACCATGCACATTGACAGCTCATGACATGATGTGTTTTTAGGGTCACAACAATCAGTAAGGTAGGGGGTGTGTTAGTCTTTTCTTGAGAGATGGGCATCTGCATGGAGAAAGAGAATAGAGTGAAATGCTTAATAGTGTACAACAGCCTGCAGGCAAAGTGTGTGGTCTCAGCCAGCATGGCTCTAATGGCCATTCAGTCATAGGCAGCCCTTGTTTTCCCCTTTGGAGGTGCAGTTTGTAGGGTCTTTGGGAACCCATCTGAATGTGAGTGACTCCCAAGTTTTTGTTTTCCCGAGTTAATTTTAGCAACATCTGTTTTCCAGTCTTGTTCACTGTGTGCTACACAAATGCTTTTGCTAGTGTAGTGCAGAAAAGGAGGAATGATGGACAAGGTGGGTGGCAATTGCTTAGATTTGCTCGCTCTGTACTGGCACTGAATGTCAAACCACACCATGTTACTGGACTGTGTCACATTGTGTATGGTGGCTTAGGACACAGCATTCCTGTTAGTTAAATGTCATCCCTTTTAGCCAAATGGCGTTCCTTTTAGTTAAATAAATAACTGATTTTTAAAAGCTGGAGTTTGCCTTTAAGCTAGGTTTAGGAACCTACAGATTTGTTTTGAGCTGACCCAGTCTTTCAGTTCCCTCTGCAGTCCATGGAGAGAGGAAGGCTTTCCCAGAGAAATTCATCCTAACTTCCACAGCATGGGGAACAATTGCTTAACTCTCTCTTTTGACAGCAGGTAACCTAGAAATCTAGGTTACATTGAGTGACTGTCTCTCTATCACACTGAAGATTAGCAGAATTTGCATTTGTTATCTACTGCTTAAAACTCCCCAAGCCTCGTATCTTCCACTAATTTCAAAAAGTTTTGGAACAAAAACCTGACACTGCTGCACGTCTGAAACTCTGTCAATGGCAAAGTGGCTCGATGAAGTGGAATTGGTTTAGGAGGGGAGAACTGTGAAGCGACACTCAACCTCTGGCAGGTTACTTGTGTTCCTCTGGCACAGTCCCCAGCAGAAGCTTAGTGTATCACCCTAAGTTTTGTGTTCTTAAATTAGAAAAAAATCCAACCTTAAAGCAATAAGATTTCAAATCTGAACTGGAAAACAGTAATGCAGAAAGTGAAAACAGTAGGGAAAGGGGGGAGGGGGGCAGGTCTGGGCATCAGAAATGGGCCAGCAGCCATTTCATCTGGATCAGGAGAAGCTGAGTTTGCCTGGCAGTGTCTTAACACCTGGACTGCTAAGGTGGCTTAAGTGGCTAAGGTGAAGGTATATGATTAATTCTGCTGACTCTGTTATGGGCAAATTGATTTCTGGCAAAGGGGTGGAAAGAGCAGCTGGGGCAGTAAAGTGGCTCAAACCTTGGAACAATTTGTGCATGAGAGTTGGAATCATCAGCCTCTATGAGCAAGACCTTAACTATAAGTAGATCAGTGAGGATTTTGTCACTGATTGAATTGGGACCAGGATTTCACTAATTCATGACTAATTGGTAATCACAGTAAGTAATTATTAATTATGGCAAATTTGCAACAGTTGTGCTGCTGCTTGGAGCTGAACTGTTTACTTCTGGGTTGGGTTTTTTTGGTGTTTCAGCATGGGAAGTAGGGCTCATAAATCCTTGTGTTATTTACCTTTAAAAGATGTGACTTAAAAAGTAGCATTTGGCTGATGATAATGGATGCATGGAAGGACTGTTCAAATGAATGAAGGGTGAGTTCTTTCCTCTTAAGGCTCTCAGATGCTGCTTGCTGACCTAAGTGTACTAAATAACTGAATAAAATATTTGTGGGTGTGTACTCAGGTATGGTAGAAAAAGCTGATTATAAAAAGAACTTATAGTAGAAAAGGATTTTTCTGTAAAATCCTGGCATTATGTCAGTGGTAAATACATGCATTCTCATCTCATGTTGATGTGACAGCCATTTCTGTTTATAGATACTTCTTGAGGAGATTTTTTTTCCTTTTTTTCAGAATAGATCTCTTCTGTCCCCAGTCTAGCTGGTTTCTAGAGAGCTGTGATAGTCAGTGAAAGATGTATGAGCCTAGAAAACAAGCTGACAGAACTGGTGGCTTTATCAGGACCATTGGAAAGAAACTCAAATTTTAAATTTATGCCTATTAAGAAGTCTGGGAAAAAGCTGGTTTTCATTTGAAAAAAATACTGCAGAACAGAAAGGTACTCAGTAGGATTTCAACATCAGGGTTTGATCCTCTGTTTTCCCTAGCACCCACTCCTGGAGGAGGGAATAAAGAAATAAAAATAGCTGGGGTGTTCCAACAAAGGGAGGAAAAATAATACTTTGATCAGCTGCACCTGCAAGTCTTGGTCAGTGGATTAGCAGCCTGGCTGCCACCTGAGTGTGATGGAATGAATGCTGACTTCCCTCAGAAGGAAACTTTTGTGTGGAGAGGCAGAGAGTCTGGTGGCCAGGAGAATTTCTCTGAAAGAAGATGCAGACTAAGCCAGACTGACAGGAAGGTGGCTGAAGGCTAACAGCAAAATTCAGTTATTTTAGCTCCTTAACACTTTTCCTATGCCTTTACAGCCCATTTCCATCAAATACCCAGGGAGTCTTATTACTATGTCTCTTCTACAAAAATAAACTGAGCTGTTGAATGTGGTGGTGGGGAGGATGTCCACACTCTTCTGCTTGCCCAAACTGTGTTCAGGGACTAGTGTCTGACAGTTAAAAAAAAAAAAAAGCCAAAACCCAAACCTACCTGGCCTCCTTCCCCCCAGCCTAAACCTTACCTACATCTATGACTGCAATTAAGGGGGAAAAGCTTCAGCTGCTTTTTGGCCCTGGAAGCACCTACACTTAACTTTCATTGTTAAAAGTTCTCTGAATTCCAACTGAGACTGAACCACATAGCACACAGTTTGACCAGTGAGTGTTGCTACTCTTTTCTTCCAGAGCAAAGGAGCAGACGAGAAGGGAAGAAGCTAAAAGAAAGGTTGATGACACACAGACCTTCATACTGCAGACATCTGCTTAGTGAGCCCCAGGATACAGGTAAGCTAAGCTCAGTTTCTTTCTTGAAGGAAAATGTGCATGTATTACCTGATATTTGGCTCTGTCGGATGGGGAAGCTTATTGAGGAAAATGCATAAACAACTAGTAAAAGTAATACCCATTTTCTGCCAGCCCTAGGCAACTTCTTAGTGTGTGGTTGGGTCACAGCTATGGTTTTGAGCCAGTCGTGAGCTATGTGGGGACTTCAGTGGCTTAACACAATTCTGGATTCTGCCCTAGAGGCGAGATTACAAAAAGTTCCATTTTTTAAACCAATTTCTTCTGGTTTTGTTCCTTATCTGATGCTTTCTCTCACATCTAAATGTGACTGCATCAGCAATGCTACTGCTGTGACCAACTTAAAATCAAATGAACAAGTAGAAAGGGCAGACCTGAGGTCAGTGGTAAAAGTACCAATTTTCTAGATGCTCAGTACACGGTCATCAAAAAATATAACAAAAATGGTAGAACTAAAACAAGTGAGTATTAACAACTGAAAACTTGGCTTCTAAATCCAGAATGAATTGGCAGAGTGACTCCTTTATTTCCAGTATATGTTCTCCAATTCAGAACTTTGAAAACCCACTGGTTTAGGATTGTGTAGACTATCACAGGCTGTTGAGTTACAATGGCATAATGAGGTAGCTGACTGCATGTTTTTCTCCTCTCTGGCATATTTGAAGTGAAAGAAAGGTATTTTAGTGTAACACATTGTATATGCCATTGCAACAGTTGAAGAGGGTGTGCAAGAACAGTTAGGGAAGCTCAGCTGATGAGCAGCAACTTATTAAGCCACAACTGCATACCATCTGGAGTCGTCTTTATCCTTACTTTTGTGTTTGCCTCTTTCTCTGACACCGCTATGGAGCGTGTGCATTTTTGCAGCAGCTGTTGCTGGTGGGTAGAAACATTCATGAATGCCTTGTGAAGAAGGTCTGGGATAGAAATTGCAGTATCAGAAAGCTTGATTTGGAAGCTGAATGGTTAAGAGCATTAGCATTTACACATTTGACTGGTTTGAGATTAATGGGTGAAATTCATAACTCCTCCAGAGTTGTATTCACATCCTCTGCATTAATAACGAGCCATTCCACAGCTAAACCCACATGAAAATGGCCCAGGTGAAAGCTGCTGCTCAAGTAGCAGATCTTGTAGGATATTGAACTGGGGAAGCTTCTGAAATGGGCAGGTGTCAAAGGACAGACAGCAGCTTTGGCTCACCAAAAATCAGTAGAGTATGTGGAGAGACTTTAAAAGTGCAGATAGATATGCTATTCCACTATGTCATTTTCTTTAAAACATTGCTATCTATGGTGTGGTTTTAATTAAGCAAAAGGGAAAAGTTGGCTGCTAAACATATCTTTGGGCTCGTGCTCAGGCACAAATTGAGCCATGCAAATACACAGCCAACCAGCTTGGTTAGCGCTAAGGTGGCATTGATGAAATCTTCTGGTTTGTTGTTGAGTTTTTGGGTGTTTTTACCCCCTAATTCTTATGGTAGTTTTATTCAAAAGCTGACATTATTATGTGGTAGCAAAAGGCCTGCCTGAAATTTTGCTTTAATCATCTAATTTTCAGTGATTTAGCATATTTACCTTCGAGGAGCAGAAACAGTAGTGCCACAGACTGTTGCATGTGTTTCTGGGGGACTTGGTCGGTTTGGGGGTTTTTTAACGGCACTTCTTTTAAATACAAAGGAAACAAAGCGTTTCCTTTGTGCTGAGCGTGGTTCTATCCAAACCATGTTAAGAGTCACTCTGTAGGAACAGGAGATAAGGACAGAAGCGAGGAAAGCTTAAGTTAAGGCCGGAATTGTCTCAATAGGCTCCAAAGTCGCAACAGAATGGAGCAAACGCATCCTTACACTCGCTGCCTGTTGTGTATGACAGCGAGGTGGTTTCGGCCCCTTCGTGCATCCCCGTCCCGTCCCGATGCAGAGCGGACAGCGGGTGCCCACTCAGGGCGGCTCGTACCGCCGGGCAGGGATGCGCTCCGGGAACAGCTGGAGCGCGGCTCCCCCCGCGCCGGCCGCTCCCTGCAGCCCGCGGGGAGCGGAGCGGGGAGAGACGGGGGCCCGCTGCCGGCCCCGCTCTGAACGGCAAAGACAGGAGCTCCCCCCAAACCTCGGGAAAGGCACCCGCAGAGCCAAGGGAGTGGCACTGCTCCGGGTGCCCTGTGTCTGCTTGCCTGGTGCCAGTCTCCTTCCGCTCAGGCTCATCTCCGACGTGTGGGGGGTCTCAGCAGGCAGCCGGCTGATGGAATGGCGAGCTTGTCCTTGCTTAGAGAGATGCAAAAATCACGTAATTCGTGCAGGATTTTTTTTATTCCTGCACCCATAAATAAGTCACTCTTATCTTCAGTATTGTTAACCTTATTACTAGGAAACAAGTATTGCCTGTAACCTAACCTTTCTGCATTGGTGACTTTGCCATCCTCTGTGTATCAGCACGGCCTTTTTCCTCAGCAGACTTTCTGCCTTTTGGGAACAGGATTTTGGGTAGAGGTCCTGTCTTAAAGTGCTAGTGAGCAAGGCCTGAAAAGGTGCCTGGTTTTGAGCTGTGAGCCATGAAAGAAGTACTTCCCTTTCAAGTGCCTGCTAGCATAGGTGCCTCAGCCTGGGGTCTGAGCAGGTACAATCCCTTAAGACAGGCTTCTAAAGGCCTTTGAGGTTTCTTTAATTTATTTTTTCTTTCCTAACCCTATGGCAAAATCATGTGTTCCCACTTTGTCTATAAGATGGCTTTACTGTGCCAGTCAAAACCTGAAGCTCGGCTGTACAGCGAGCAGCTAAAAAGAATGACACTCGGTCACAGTATGGGAAGCCTTGCTGAAGACAGTGTCATGGAGATAATGGGAGACTTTAACAGGGCCTGGAAAGGAGCAATTTGTCAGAGAAGGTCAGTTTGAAAAGTATGGTCAACCCATTTTGAAAGACACTGAAAGTCAAAAAAATTTTATGTCTTGGTTTTGGAGACAAAACTACAGGAGGAAGCACTCCGGAGTGTCTCCTCCAAAGGGAAAAGGGCCTCCCCTTTTCCTCTACCAATAAGACAAGTGGGTCACAGCAAGTGAAAGTGGGAAAAAGAAACCAAACTGTTTATTAACGCACAAACAAAACAGGGTAGAACAGGGGAAAAAAACCCTTCAAAATACAACAAATTCCCGGAGAGGGAACAGACACGTGGGCTTGGACCAGCTTGGGGCCACCCTGCGGGCCCACAAGGGCTGCCCCCACAGGCTCCCCAGACCAGCAAGGAGGGAAGGGAGGCAGTGAGGCAAGGGGAGGGGGAAAAGGAATAAGAAAAAAAACCCCAACAGAACCTTTTCCCAGCTAACTGGAGCACAAAGGAAACCCAGAAAAGCAGCACAGCGCTCCCGGCACACTCCCTCCCGAGCCCCTGGAGCCCTTGGGCTGAACCATTCAACTGCCCCCTCGGGCCGTGACTCCGGCCCCCGGGTCCATCTTACATGCACAGCATCTTTGGGCATTGAGAGGATGGTTAAGGAATAAAGCAGCTTCATAATGTCACCCCAGGACATCTCTATGATACAGGAAGTTGCTGAAGGCATGGCAGTTCAGAGGTGGGAAGGATTTTGGTAAGAATGATTGACTTTTAGTAACAAATGAAACTAGAAATTTTGAATTGGATAGGATGGTCAATCAGAGGAAGAATAAAAAGCTTAGATGTTCATGGAGGTTAGAACAATGTTCTGGGCTGGGGTGAAGGGGAGGGATGTGCCTCAGTTGTAAAGATAAAATGGGAGAAACAGGGAGATGTAAAGAACTGGATGAGGCAGTAGTTCAGAGGTAACTTGGGGAAGAGAGAGGGACCCTAAGCTTAAAATGTGCATAAATTAGGTATTCTCTCTTATTACATGGTGGTGTGACAATTTCGGCCAGCTAAAACATTTGAGCTGTCAAGCCAGAAGTCTTCAGACTTTCCTTGCAACCTAAAATATCTTCATCTTTTTAGCTTCATTTTGGTGGGGTTTGGGTGATGTTTTAATTTTGTTTTTCTTTTTTTTTTTTTTTTTGTTTCTTATTTTTGAACCTGGAGTATCTAGCTCCCAGTAACTTTTTGGACTTCATTATTTTATGGTAACTTAGAGGCACTGAGTGCATAGAGCAGGACCTTTGGTAAAAGCCCACATGTTGTGAAGTTCTCCAACAATGTCTGTGGAGGACATTCTCCAACAGCAGTGGAGGAGGACAGTCTTCGTATTTTTATATTCTCCAGTGAAGAGTGTTATGAGTTCTCAACATTTTTAATAAGTTGGTTAAGAGCTATGGAAGGGAGAGAAGTCTGACAGAGTATCACAGCTGTGGGGACTGGAGGGTTGTATGAATTATATAAGCCTGGTAAACCCTGGACAGGAGAGTTTCTCTACTCCACTGTGCAGATGTTTTCTTTTTTTTACACTAGAAGACCAGAAAAATGTTCCACACTTTCCTCCTAATCTCAGCTCCATTGTAGTACCCTCTCCAATGCTGTTTGCTCTTGGAAAGCTGCTCTTGAGTATCTTTTTGGCCCACTTCCCAATTGTTTTGCTACTCAGAAGATGATTTAAAAGCCCCTAATTTCGCTTTTTTCCCCCCATGTAAATGAAAGCATCACAGTATTTCCCTTCTGAGTTGACATGATCCAGCTCTTGTAGGGTTCACAGGGCAACCAAAATATTTTGTTTCGGATGGACACTGTTCTTGGCATGTTGGGGGAGAGTCCACCTAGCTTAATGGTTATTGAGACCAAGAAGGCTTACTTACTGTTTTATAAGCTGCCATTCAATATATTAAAATGACTAAAACCTCCAAACTTTAATTAAGATTTCCAAGAAAACCCAACAATAACATCTTGAATCTTGCACAAGTCTATGGCCTTGCTGGACCTCTTCTCTAAAAGTCATTCACCTTGATTTTTCCCTTTTATCCTCTGCTTGATGACCTTCACAAGACTAAATGGGAGATCTGTACCTTCTCTGGCTAGGCAGGGGATATTTCCTGTTCAGGCTCTTACCTGCTTCTATTGATTCTGGCTTGTGCAACATCCTCCATGTAGGAAATATGGGAAAAGTACTCCTCCCTTTAAGAACACTTCATCTTCTCTTTTCCCCTCTTTCTTCTTTAATATAAAAAATGTGGAAATTTTTTGTTGGGAGGGGAACATATACAAAGAGATAGACTAGAAAGTATTTGAGTAAATCTGTGTATTCTTCCATTTTCAGACCCTCGATTCTTCATTCGTACAGTTGCTTTTTGAGGAGGGAAACACACAGAGGGGCAACCCCTCTGCCCCACAGCTCCTTCATTTGTTTGTTGCTCCAGTTGGGGGAAAAGAAGTGCGTGAGAGCGTGTTCCCTGGGACCGTGACTCCATCTGCAGGCAGGAGCACGCCACTCGCTGCCAAGAGCCACCACGACCTCTTTGCAGCGTCGACCCCCTTAGGTCTTCAGTGACACTGCTGAAATCCCCCGGTGTTTCTCAGTGCGCAGCAGTGTCTATCCCTCCCAAAAGCTCAGTGAGAATAAGAGTAATAAATAGTCAAATTATATGGGTACCTCATGAATTTTACTTCCATGACCTGGGCACCTTTAGAGCAAGCAGCCAACACATATGAGGGATTATATGGGTAAATTTGTGTGCTTACTGGTGAAAGGAGAGCATAGCACTAAGGAAGTATGGCTGCAGGTTAGCGAGAAAAGCAATTAAATCCTGTGGCCACAGCACCTACATGTCAGGGATGTGTTGATGATAATGGTTTGCTGGGAACCGCAGCCTTAAAATTCTACATCTAGCTTTGTTGGTGAACTGCCACAGGCAGAGTGCATGTCCCCAACTGAAACGTGGAGGTAATGATGCTTTGCAAATGTCTAAGAAAAAGGCAGCCAACTTTCAGTGCTTTCATTTTAGAGGGATTAAAAATACAGTCACTCTTCTACCTGCTCTGTAGTTATAAGTTCATTTATATAATGTTTTGTATAATCTTCAGGGTAGGAGCCATACTGAGGGAAGAAGAGTGAGGGACTAAAACACCAACCATGGTTTTGGAATGATTAATTAATGTTTTCCATCTAGTAGCTTATGAACCAGGAGTAATTCTAAGAATAAGTATTTGGACATTAAAGAGTTCTGGATATCATAAGAGTGTTTTTGGTGAAGAGTCCTGGTAGCTAAAAAAGCCTAGTGGAATATTCGTGTTCTGTAAACTGCTCCCATAAAACCAGATGTGAATACCATGTTTAGGGAACAGTAAATGCTCACATTACAACACTTTCACTTAGATTGGGAGATCCTCTTAAGATCATCTAGTCCAGCCTCAGTGCTCAAACAGGGTAAGCTAAGTTGTTCAGGCAACCTCTCTGGTCAACCTGTGCCAGTGTTTGACTCTCCTAATGGGAAAAAAACAATAAAAATCATGTTGTTGTCTTCAGATGGAATATTGGTGTTGTGTTGTTTGATTGGTTTGGGGATGTTGCTTTGGTTTTGGTTTTGCTTTTTTTTTTTCATTTTGTGCCCCTTGCCTCTTATCCTGGTGATGGACACTGCTGAGAAGAGTCTGACTCCTTCAATCTCTTTCCCATCCATCAGACATTTGTACAAATGGATGAGATCCCTCCAAACCTTCCCTTCTCCAGGCCAGACAGTCTCAGTTTTTCAGCCTCTCCTCATACAGTAGATGCTACGGTCCCTTAATCATCTTTGTGGCCCTGTCCTGGACTTGCTCCAGTAAGTCCAGATCTTTCTTGTGCCAGGGAGCCCTGAATGAGATGCAGCATTCCAGATGCAGCCTCACCAGCACTGAGTAGAGGTGCAGGATCACTTCCCTCAGCCTGCTGGCAACTGTCTTCCTCCTGGTGGCCTTCTTGGCTACAAGGGTACATTGCTGGCTTGTGTGGCCACCTTCTTGTTTACCAGGATTCCAAGGTCCTTCTTGGAAAAGCTTCTTTCCAGCTGGTAGATGCCTAGGATATGCTGGTGCCCAGGGCTATTCCTTGTTACACTGCATTTCCTCTTTTGAACTTCAGGACATTCCTCTGCCCACTTCTGTTGAGGTAGTAGTTCTGAAAGGTGGCAACCATCTGGTGTTATCAGCCGCTCCTTCCAGTTTTATATCATTTGCAAACTTGTTGAGGATGCAATCCCTATCTTTTTTGTGGAAATGAAAGCTGCTTCCCTCCAGGTATTACCACTTCTCCTTTTTTCCTACTCATGAAGTTTAGTGCCACTCTGTGGGATTTTTCACTATTATTACTCTATTTCTTTTGGACAAATAATTTGCATCTTACTGTAAACTATGGACTTGAAAACAGTGGGTGGCCTTAGAGTTGCTGAAAAGTAGGGACTAGAAACAGTATTTCCATCAGTGTTTGCAGGGGTTGAGGAAGCTAGTCTTTATTCCTAATATCTCAAAAGACAAATTAGCTTTTCCTGTGTGTTGTACAGCCCGATGGGGAAGTGCCAATGCAAGGAGAAATTTCCTACAGGCTGCATGACTTCATGCTCAGCAGGCTGACTTGCAGCCCAAACCCTTCTGCCTGCCAGTAGTTGAGGGCTGATTACTGAGAACATGCAGCATGGTCAAGCATAGCTGAATTCCCTGTGAAATTCATCACACCAGGTGGATGAATTCTGCTACAAGCTTGATCCTCCACATGGTCCTTCCCTCCCTTATCCTAATGGATTTCTTTTCCTTGGGAATATAAAATCTCAGCACCACCATATTTTCTTGTCTCCCAAATGCCCTTCTATCTCACCCTTCTTTAAGCTGTTTAGGTATCCCAAAGAGGGCCTAGTTGGCATCAGTACCACTGCCATGCCCCTCTGTGCCTGCTTTCCTCCTGCTGTGTCTCTGATAAGGTGCTGTGTGTGAAAGATGAGTTTGGTGAATGCACGGTCCTAGATGGTAGCAGAGCTCCTTGGGGTCTTGTCAGCTCTCATGGTCCAGTGCAGTCTCAGTATTACTCCAGTGATTTAACAATAGAAAACTAGCTAGTTGATTGAGAAACCAGAATTGATTTCCCTGAGGAATTCGCCACCTTGCTGGTGCAGCAGAGACTCTGACTTTCAATGTAAATGTAACAAGGTGTTTAAAAACTTGGACACACTTCCATTTAGCAAACAGCTGTGGCTTAAAATGCTGTTGCCTTGCTACTTAACGAAGCTGCAAGACTTCTCTGAAGTAGACAGGAGGCCAAATACATTCTGTTTTGCCAGTTTGGAGGGTGGTTTTTCCAGGAGGGGTAAGGCCTTAAAACCACGGCAGGTGTTTGATAATAAGGCTGTGCCTAAATCTTCAGTTAACCAGCCACCAGCAAACTATTAAGCAGAAGCAAAATGAGAGAGGGAGTTGTCTGTGTCTCACTCTGATTTACCTTAGACCATTCTTAGGGTGGGGTAAGGTTATTGATTTCAATGTACTTAAATGTACAATATAAAATTATGCAAAAAGATCAGGATTGGAGCAGATAATTATCCTTCTTTATTTCCACATTTGTAACTGCAGTAGCCCTGAGCTAAGTGTTCCAGTCCTCAATTGACTAAACAAATTCTTTTCATCAGCTCAGAAATTGCTTAGTGTTTTATGTTGTAAAATATTAATTTATTTTTTCTATATTTAATCTGTACTGGGTAGGATGTTGCTCACTCAGACTTGAGGGAGAAATACTGCATTTCAGGTATCTGTAGGCCTAACTCAAATAGTCCTAGGGTCAAGTGAGTGGCTGGTTGTTGTATTTTGGTTGGTTTGGGGGGGTTTGTTTTTTGAAAAATAAGCTTACACTAAAGGGATGTGAAGGGGTGATATATAATATATTATATGTAATTATATTATATATAAATATCATTATATTACATGATTATGAAATTGAAAAGCCAGCTGCAGTTATGGTAAAATAAGAATCATGAAACTCTTTGGTAACTCTGAAGAAGCATCCTATAGTATTTAAGTAACAACAAAATTACATGGATGTTAATGTGTGGTCCCTCTTCAGACCTACAGACAATGTATTTCTGGCCTGTGAAATCTAGGATTATGTATCCATAAGGCCACCAGCCTTACAGTGTTGGGGTTTTTTTTGAATTGAAATTAGAAGCTATATCATCTTTCCTTGGTAGTGTGCTATTCTAACAGCTGAAAAATATAAACACCATGGTTTTTCTGAAGAAGTATTAACGTGTTAAATTTGCACCTCAACTAGAAGCATCTTGTGCTAAAGTTTGTTATGAAGTGATGATGGCTAGTTAGTTTGCCAGGATTTAGACAAGATTCTGAAAAAACTGGTTGTGTTTTAGCAAAGAGGCATAGGTCATATTGCACTCTTCCTCCTTGATGCCTCTCCATTTGGAGGCTTTGTGACTGTAGTGGAATTCTTGGTCTTAAAGTACATTTGTGATTCAATATGCTCTCTGCAAGAGTTCTTGCCTAGAAGTGGCTGTGGGCCTTTCATTTTCCTTTCATTTTAAGAAAGGTTAAAAACTTTGCAGAAGGAGAATTTGGTTGTCTTTTAAAAAAGCTAAAGCCTATGTGTCATTTAGGATCTGCTGGTTATGCAACTGCGTCTCCCACTTGGTACTTGCTATCTGTCCCAGGATGATACTCATCAGACAGCAATGGTTTCTGATCATTGCTCATTGACCTTTGTGGGGTTGGTTGGTGGCCTTGCCAGTCACTAACTTGTCATTATTAATTATTCTTACAAACCTATTACTTGATGTCATTTGTTTATGGAGCAATCGCAAACATGGATGATGGTATCTATGAGCTGTTGTCCTATGGACTTGTTCATCCCATTGTGTTTGCCTTTCAAATGCTTAGGAGCAAAGAGAAGTTTGTAATCAAGTGTTGTTTGAAGGACTGATTTGTAGTTACTGCTGAGCATGGAAATATTGGCATAAATTAAAATTAGAGGATTTTATGCTGTTACAGGTAATGGCCAACACATGTGAGAGAGATGGTAATTTCAATTTAAAATTGGTGGGCCTCATCTTACATACTGAAGATACAGAGGCTATAGAAGGTATTTGCCTATGGTCAACAGAAGATTAATCCAAAGATAGGAGTAACTTTAAAAAGAGCCTGTGGAGCCTGAATAACTCTCCTCTGCATGCTCAGGGACACACACAACTGACCTGGCCACCATTTTGGTAGGCTGTACTTAAAGCAGAGGTGGCCATAGTTTGGTTTAAGAGGGCCCAGGAACTGGTTAAAATGGTCTTATTTTTCCACTCAGTACACTTCTTTAAAAAAATCTGACCCTGGGAACAGGACTCTTTAAAGTTTCAAAGAATAAAGCAAGGATGCCAGGTAATTTTTAAATTTCTGTTTAGCAACCTTTTCAAGTATTTGGTACATTGCATAAAGACAGTTTGGATGCTAGATACCCTGCAAAGGTTTTAGGAATGTTACATCATTTATTACTGTTTAAAACCTTATTTACTCAATTTGTTTCATTTTTCTCATGTGTAAGCGAACAAAATATTTACTTTGTTCGAAAGTGGTTTCTGGAGCTGAACTTAATTCATATGTGTAACTAGGTTTGATGTTTGGAAGGTGCCATACAATCATTACTTATTAATAGCAGGACCTGCAGAAGCAATGCATTATTTATATTATGTTATCTGTGGAAGACTTGCAACTATTTTCTTGTGTTTGGACAAAAAAATGTTCAAAAGTGTGGTCAGCTGACTTAATTCCTTTTTTTTTGTGCTATACCACCAAACACAACATGGAAGATTATTTTTTAGATGGTGTTATGCCCTTAGTCACCTTCCTTAAATCAATGTGTAAAATAGTGGAAGTGAGGACTGCTGTGCCAATGGTTTCAGTGGGAAGGCTGGATACTATCTATTGACAAGGACAATATCTGAAGTAATGCACTTAGCCAGGATAGAGATGAAGAACCAAGTTATTCCCAAAGAGTATTTCCAGGTATGGGGTTAGAAACTGTTCAAAGCTAAAGTATATGAAGTTTCTCCCTGATAATTCATTCAAGCATTGGGATTTCTTTCACTGCAGAACACGCTTAAGGCTTGGCCCACTAAACTCCTAGGAAAACTGTTAGGATGTCTGTGGAAGCCAAGGTCACCCTCAGAGAGATTTAAGGCTGCTCTGCTGTGTGCCAGTCCCCATGGCCCTTTCAGAGAGCTGTGTTCCCATGGTGCCTCTTTGCTGCAGCCACCTCAACTCCCCTAAAGGGGGTTTCAAATGATGGAGGGGAAAAAAACCCGCACAGCACATTGTAAATTAATGCTGACAATGTCAACATTAATTTATGCCAGAAATGCATGAGGAATAGAGGGTGGAAAGAGTGATAGTGAAGAACACGGTATTTCCTGTGTCCTGTTCTCCTAGAGCACCTAGGGAAGGGCTGCCACAGCAGTGGTGGATCATAGCACAGAGCCAGTACTCTTTCCCTCTCTGAAATGGCCACTTTGTGGCCTCCTGCACAGACATTCGGTCATCAGATCATTCGGTTGCTGCTCACAAAGCTGGCTTAGTTCAACACAGTTGCCATTAGAATGTATTGAAAAATAAGTAATCTAGTCTAGCACTGCAACTCCTACAGTGAACAAAGTTCTGTTGCTAGTCCCAGGCGTGTTGAAATTGAGGTTTGTGAGCAATAGCGAAGAATGCTTCTGATATTTTTGGTTAGCGCTACTAACGCTGTAGAAATCTTCAAAACCAACATAAACCGGAGAACTGAGGGAAAAGACAGGACCTAAATATTCTGAGGGAATTCTGGCTCTGGTATTCCTGGTCATGAGTAAGTGTAAGGTAGCAGTTTGGACTCATCCCTACCCCCAGAAATCTCCAGTACTGACAGTTATACACTTTGTTTTTACCTCTGAATTAAAAATAAATAAACCTCTCCATGAAAATGAAGTATTTTAACTGTATTGTAAGAAATGATAAACCAGCTGAAGCAAGGAGGAATCTGTTTTGTCTCAGTAGATGTGTACCCTGTACACATGGTTTAAAAACTCAGAATTACATAGGCATGTTAGTGAACCTGGGATTGTCATATATGTAATCTTTTAAATCCTATTTAGATTCTTTTCCTTCTGAAAGGCTCATTGTGGCTGTAAAATGGGTATAAGATTATGTGAAACCATTCTAAATTGAGGTGATTAAGAGTTTAAGCTGACTGTTTTAAAATATTTAGGTTGCAGATTTGGTGTTTTGTATTTTCCTAGGCAGCTGTTTATTTTTTAAAAATTGAAGTTAGGATAAAAAAATAATGTGATAAAATGATGAGTCAGGTTGTCAAAAGCCAAAAAATTCTAACAGGTATACCTGCTAGAATAATGCATATTTTTATTTTTGCAACATCTGACTCACGATTTTGATTATGTATTCTGCTAAGTTCAAAGTTTTCTTACACAAAGAGAGCTATATGAAACAACCATGCTTCAAATAATTTTACTTCAATTGTAGTAACAGGTTTTGGAGTTTAAATCATTAACAACCTCTGTGTGAACTTTTATCCAAATGACTGCAAGTCACAAAGAGAGCACTTCTCTTTCACGGAGTACCTTTTGTGCTTTAGTGAGACCCAATCGCTCTTCTATTTTTTTTTCCCCACCTTCATGTCTGTCTTTGAAGAAAGATGTGTGATTTGTGAAGTAATGAGAGTATGTATCAGTTAATGAAAGCTGCTATCCTGGCTTCATAATGCACACTGGAATTACTTCAGGATAAAGCTTCATATACCTGCATTACAGCAGGGGGAAAAAAAAGTAAATTTCAGAAGTCCAGATTGCTGTATGCACTGTAGAAGTATCATGTAGCAGTTAAATCAACCATTAGGGGTGACCTAATCTTGATTTCCTCCCCCCTCCACACACACACACACACACACACACACACACACACACACACACACACACACACTCTCAGGGAGTTGTGATTTTCATGCTGCCTGTATTCCTTCCACTTTTTAAAACTTGCACTAGAAATTGTCAGAATACCAACTTGCCCACCTTTCTTCCTGGCTTATTTTGGGTGCTTGTTTTGGCCTGGAGGGAGCTGTGTATAAAGCAGCCTCTCCCTCCCACACTGAAGTTCGGCTGTAGAAAGCCCCTTCGGCCCCTGTGCTTTGTGAAGGGATAGCTGACCCCATCCAAGAAATTCTATGGGGTCAGCTTTGCACCACCACAATTAATTTTTGTTTTCTAACACAGAAAGGCAAAACGCCTTAATTAAAAAAAAAAAAAAAAAAAAAAAAAGGGTTGATGCTATTATTTTCCTTCCCACCACAAACGAGGGGATTACAGTGCGAATGGTCGAGACCCACAAATTCAAACACACACCTTTTTTTTTGCTTGTTTTTTTTTTTAATTTTAAAAATTTATATATATATTTATATATATAGATGATTTTTTTTTTTTTTTAAGAGCGGATTAGCAGCGGGTGCAGGACCGGGGCAGCGCATCCTCCGCCGCCGCGCAGCGCCGCGCCCGGAGCCCGCGGGGAGCGGGGGCACCGTCCCCTGTGCTCCGGCGGGGCGCGCGTGTCTGTGCGTGTGTCTGTGCGTGTGCCCGCCCGCCGGGGCTGTGCGGGGGTGTGTGCGGTGTCCCTGCCCGCCCGCGGGCGCGCCGGGAGCGCCGCCGCCGCCGCTGCCCTTTGATCCCGGCGTTAGTGTTAGTTAGGGGCCGGGAGGAGCGCGGGGCGCAGCCCTCGGCACCGCCGCGCCAGCCCTCGCCCCGGCACGGCGCCCGGCGCCCGCCCGCCCGCCCGCCGGGAACACATCCCCGGCCGCTGAGGGATACTGCGACCGGGGACAAGCCAGGTGCACGACCGGGTTGCGGGGGGGGTGGGGGGGTGGGGGGTGGGGGGGAGAGGAAAAGAAAGAGAGAGGGGAGAGGGAGCCCTTCGCGGTGGCTCCGAGAAAACCGGCTTCAAGCCCCCTTTCCCCCGGCGAAGAGGGAAAACCCGCCCCGGTTAGCAGCTCCCCCGGGGGCCCCGGCTTTGTGCCTGTCCGTGCCCCCCCCTCCCGGTCTTATTTGATCTCCCGTTAAACCAAGGAGGAGAATGTGAAAAAAGGGGGAAAATGCCCAGGAGGAAGCAGGAGCAGCCCAAGCGCCTCTCTTCACGTAAGTGCCCCCTCTTTTTGCCATTTTCTCCTTCCTCCTCTCCCTGTCTCCTTCCCCTCTGCAGCCGCCTCCGTCGTTTCGTGCATTAGTTTAGGGTTACAGAGGTGAAACTGACAAAGACACAGCCTGGGTTATTCCTCTTTTAGGTCTGAGCTAAGGCAGCCATGTTGGTGATGAACAGCCTTGTGCCCTTTTAATTTTTCCTCTCTCTCCTTTCCCCCCTTCTTTCTTCGCGTCTCTCGCCCTTTCCTCCCTCTCCCTCCCCTCGCCCGTGATTGTGCATTTGTGCTAAGGGGGGGTGGAGGGGGGGCGGTGTGGGTTTCTCTTTGGGGCCGGAGGGAGGGGGGTCTGTTTTATTCGGGTGGGGAGGGGGGCTAAGCACGGGAGGGGAGGGCGGCGAGAGGGGAAGCGGCTGCTGGCGTCTTGTGCGGAACCAGCCGAGAGGTCCGTCCCCGGCTAAAGGTTGCGGCGGGGCTGGGCGGCCCGGGAGCGGGGGGTAGGCGGGCAGCGGCCGCGGAGGGGGCCGGCGGGGCACCCCACACCGACCCCAGGGCCACCCCGGAGGGGGCTGTGGCCGCCGGCGGCGGCGTGGGAGGGGGCGGCGGGGAGGCAGACCGTGGCAGGCGAGGTCCCTGCAGAGCAGGGAGAGGAGGCGGCGGCGGGCTCCGGGCTCCTCCTGGCCGCAGTGAAATGAAGGGTCAGGCGAGCCAGGCGAGACTCAGGCTTCGGCGGCGCTGCCCCAGACGAGAGCAGCAGAGCACAGGGCTAAAGTGCATCCGATCCTCCGCCCGCGGGCACCCCTTGCGCTCGCACACACACACGCACACACACACACATACACACACACACATCCCCTGACACGGCTCACCCTGCCCTGCTCCTGATCGCTCCCTCCCCCCTCGCTGCCTGTTTTCTCCCCTCTTTGCAAAACAGTTAACTTTTCTCCCGCTCCCTCTCCCCCTCTCCTTGTATTCAGCGCTCGGCAGCTATTGAGAGGGAGGCGGAGAGGAGGGGAAGGGACCTAAAAATACCGTGCCCCTGCATGGCCCCAGGGCTGGTTTTAGGAGAGAGCGGGGTGGATGGAGGGGTCATTTATCTGTCCCCGACACATCTGCTCGGAGTGTGTCTGCAGCCCCTGCGCGCCGAGCCAGGGCAGAGCGAGAGCTGAGCTGCCGATGCCGGAGCCGGGCTCGGTCACCGGGAGTTCACCGGGGCGGCTCCTGCCCCTGCCCGCGGGGCGCCGCTGCGGGCGGAGCGCGGCCCGGCCCCCGCTCCGCTCTGCGGGCAGAGGGGCTGGGGCAGCGCTCCCCGCGCCCTTCCCGTACCGACACACGGGCCGGGATGGGGGATGTGGGCGCTGGGGGCGAGGGGGCGGCACTTGCAGCCCCGCAAAGATTTGTCTCCCTTTTTCTTTTCCTGCCGACTCGAGGCAAGGGCTTGAGTTGTGGTGGGCTTTGCTTCGGGGGGAGGGGGGGGCGTTTGATGCTTGAGATTGGTTTTGGGGTTTTCCCCCCCCCCCTTCCCCTCCTCTTGCCGTTTGCCCCCGCGTAGCCCTTTGGCGGTCCGCCCGCCGGAGGAGCCGAGCCGGCAGCCCCGGTTTCTCCTGCAGAGCGCAGCTGGCACGGCTGGGCTCGGCTCGGCCGGGCTCGGCTCGGGGGGGCGGCGGGAGCGCGGCGCCCGCCTCTGCAGCGCCCCGGCCCCGGCGCGGCGGGCGGCAGCAGGGGCCAAGTCCGGGCGCGGAGGGGCGTTCCGGGGGGCGGCCGCGGGGGGCCCGGCTCGGCAGAAGCCCCGCGGGGCTCCCGGGGCGGGCGGAGGCGGCGGGGCCGCGCCGGGCTGGCGGCTGACCTTGCCCTCGCCCCCGCCCCGGCGCGCTGCCCTCCGCCCGCCCCTGGGGCTGACATCAAACCTGGGCTCCATCTTAGCTCGGCCGGGCGCTGCCGAGCGCGGCGGCGGGGGCTCGGCTCGGCGCGGCTCCGCCGGGCCCGGCCCTGCGCTGCCCCCGCCTCTGGGTTGCGGCTGAGGCCGCCCGCGGCCCCGACCTCCTGACCGCCGCGCCGGGGGAAGCCACGGCTTTTTCTGGGCCGGGGAACAATTGCCTTCATTGTGCGGATAGAGTTCGGCGTGTGTTATTATTTTGATATTTTTAGATTTGTTTGTTTGTTTGTTTTAAAATACACGGCCTAATTTGTACTTCTTTCGGATTAATTTTTTAGTTCAGTTCATGGGAGGAGTTTTTTTTTCTCCTGATGTGCAAAAGGCACACCCGCCATATGTCCCACACGAATGCTACTATTCAGTGGGATTTATTTATTTTAGTTTATTTTGCAACTATATTGCAATGGATCAAAAGCTATTACTGACAATAGTAATAATACTTTCGATAACTCAGAACAATATTGTTCTAGATTCAGAAAATACCTTGGAATTCAGTGTGCAGATGCTGTAAATAGTGATTTGGTTTGGGTGGCTTTTTTGGTTTGCGATTTGTAAGCAACATGTTGCTTTAATGGGTACTCAGTGTAAAAGACATTTTTATTCTCTGATTCTCACTGGTTTTAGCAACACATTTCTTAGCGGGACAGAGGGTGTATTTCGTTTTGAGATGTTAGTGGTGGCAGAGGAACGTAAAGTGCCCCACGTTCATCCCAAAAGAAGCTGTCAGCTGCTGTGCTCAACCTTAACTCTGCCCCACTGAGGGCATCACGCTGTGATTCACTCCCAAGTCATGTTACAGGTTGCTGCTGGTGCGTGAATGCTCTCCAGGACACCGAAGTGATGTAGCATCTTACTGAACCTCCCTGGGATATTTTGGATTCTGTTGCAATTGTTTGGGAAATAAATAGTCAGATGTTGATACACAGAATAATTTGTGTTACATTGTAACTGAGCAGATGTAACTTAGTCTAGCAAATGCCTGTCGACTGTAGTAGTTTGGGTAGGAAGCTGTGTTCTCAGGGTTTCTAGGCCTTAATTAATTCTTTATAAGTTGTTATGTACCCTGCAGTGCACCTGAGGATTGCTGTCACTGCTGACTAGCACTCTGATTTTATACTTCTGCCCACTGACTCCACTGGACAGCCCTCACCTACATTTAGAGGTAGTTTCGCTTGAGAAGACTGCACTGCCAAAAAACATGCCATGGTGAAGAAGTTCTCTGTACAAGAGTTTGCTTGAGATGTACGAGGCTGCTGCAAGAGTTTGATTCAGTTCCAGGGGAGCTGCGAGCTACTGACGCCTCAGTGTTTGAAGGAAGAGAAGGATTGATATTATTAGATGCAATAATAGTGTGTTTTGGTGGCATCTGCTTAAAAGGGCAGAGTTAAGGTCGAGCTTTCAGTCACTGGAGTTGTTTACAACGTAATTTAGTTTGGAAGGGTCCTTTGGAGGTCATCTGGCCTAGCCCCCTGCTCAAAGCAGGATGAACCTCAGGGTTCAGTCAGATGGATGGGCCCTTTGAGACTCCAGTATTTACATGTATTGTAAAGTGGAGTTTTTGTGTCCAAAGAAGTCAGGTTTGGAGAACTGGTTAGTCACAGATGCCAGCAGAATGTCTTCAGTCATACTCTGTGAAACACAAAAGAAAGTGCATCTTTCAATTTAAGATACAAATGAATGAGGAAAGGGCTTTTGGAGTTCCTGGATAGACAATGGCTCGTTCATACCCAAACTAAATACTGTGACTGTGTAGACTCGGTTTACAATGGCAGAATTAAGTCTATAACTAAAATTTTGTCCAGTACATGCGTTTCTTATGATTACATTTCGATGTGGCTAACTTGGACAAGTCAATTCATTTTCACTGGAATGTTTTAAGGAATTTTGCTCATTCCTGTGTGTGCGTTAGGGTTTGTTTTCCCTTTCAGCTGCTTTAGCAGTTAGATATGTGTTTCTCATTTACTCAGCATAAGAATCTTTAAAAAGATATGTATAAACACAACCCTGTCTTTCTTCTCCTTGTTGCCTCACTTTCCATCCTACCTCAGGCTATTATTTTCTTTACTGAGGTTTCTTGAAAGTCTGCTACCTCTGAATTGCTCGATGTGACTTGGAAGAGCTCAGCCTGAAAAGTAAAAGTTTTGGGAAGTCTTTAGGCACTCGAGTAAATGTTTAAGATCTAGAGCACTACATTGCCTTAAGTGCAGCAATCAATACTCCTTGGGGTTTGATTCTGTCTCGGAGGCTTGTCAGCAATGCAATTTGCGAATGGATGTCACAATTCCATTTTTTCAAAGCTTGCATTTATTACAGAGTCTCAGGCAGAATTAAAAGTTACATTGAGAAGTCTGAACTGCTGCTAGCTTCTGAGGAATGTTTTCAATGCAGGACAAACGGTAGTGGCAGTTTCTGTTAGATTAGTTTTGTTAAAGGAGGAGATGCGACATTGATACAATATTAGTTTCAGTATCAAAAGCTGGATATCCTATTATGAGGGCGTGTAACTCTTCTGGCTTTCATGGTCAGGTACAGTGTTGGATGTTCCAGACTTTGTTGAAGTGCTCAGCTGTTTCTATACACTAAAAAACCACTTGAACTCCGTGAAGCTTTTTATTATATTGTGGTTTTATTGCTCGATTATATCATCAGAGGACAAAAAAATGCTGTCAAACAAGTAAATTAACAGTGATTTAGAGCTTCCTTCATTTTTTATTTCTGCAGCTCGCTTCATCTGATACTTTCTGATGGCAAGAAAGGATGCATTGGATAGGTTTTTCAAAAGACTTCCCAATGTCAGGAGCACCTTTACTGTCATTTAGTATTTAAGAGTTGCCTCCAAGACAAAACACTTTTGCCAGGAACAGGAATCTTTCTCTTTCAAATGAGTTTATTACTTTGCTAGCAAACATGGCATGTATAAGGGGAAGCTTTTATTTATTCTTCTACCATGTTTTATTTATTCTTCTAACATGTTTACTATTTTTGACCTCTTACCACTGCGGGGATCTTGATATAGCACATAGTCCACAAGAGGATCCACATAGGGAAAATTATTATTCTTGGTATGATTAGGTTAATAATTTTAATGCTCTCATTATGGTTGTCCTGGTGGTACTGTAATGAACCTCTCAAATGAACAGCAGCCTTTTGGTGGATTGAGTAACAGCCCCATTACTCTATCCGAAAACACTTCTCTCATTTTGTCCCTCTTGTGCTAGTGGAGTCCTCACAGACTTTTCAAAAATACCTTCTCCCTTTATGGAGGTCTCTTCTGACATGTAAAGTCTTTAAATTTGTATGCTGATTTTTTTGTTGTTGTGTGAACTAAGTCACTTTTACAAGATGATTCAGTGGTAAGTGTGTAAAGCACATCAGTGGTAGGTGATGTCTTACTGTTGTCTGACGGTACAAAATACAGATAAATCACACTGGAGTATAGATTGGGCTGCTGAAGAGTCAGTGTTGTGCTCATTAAGCTAGTGAAGTCTTTAGAATCTTATGAGTGAGATTTTAAAGGGGGTAGGAGTGCCCAGTGTTTAGAACAAAGCTGCAAACTTTATAGTTTGCCAAACAGGAGAACCAGCAGGGAGAGCAGTGGAATGGGAAATGTAAGAGCATCCAGACAGAATTTTTACTTTTAAAAAAGATGAAGAATGAGTATGACTTAATCTTTGTAGCAGAGTGATTGTTGTCTTTTTCATATGTAAGAAGGCAGGAGTAGGAGGAATTAAGTTTAGAAAAAAAATAAGGAAGAAGAGGAGCCAGGAGGAGCTGGCTGTTCAAAGTGAAGTATTAGTAATTTCCTATAATTTAATCAGACCAGATCCCAGGGCAAGATAATGAGAGCATGACCTACAAAAGAGGACTTTTTGGAAGTTAAAAGGGTTTCTAACATGAAGCTTCACAAGGCATGTGATTTGTCATGAAGCACTGTATAGAGGACTTTTTTTCTCCTTTCACATTGTGAAGAAATCATAATATGGGCATGAGTTCAGATGGTTAGGGAGAGCTGATACGGACTGTGTCTGGAATCTTTTTACTATTGCAGCTTTTCAAGCATGACCCTGGAGTTCTTTAAGAGTATATCTTCTAAATAATGTTTTGTTTCCTAGTATAGCATTTTTTGTTGCCTAGTTTGCTGTTCATCGTACATGATTTGTATCATTTGGGTTTATGCGTGCAAATCCCTCCAGGACGTTTGGAGGCTGAAGTATCATATGCTTTTCAAAAATAACAATAATATGCTAAATACCTGGACTGCAAAGTAGCCAGTGGTGTGTAATAGAATCCAGTTTTCATGGGGATGGGGGCAGTTTTCTTCCTCTTTCTCTCTGCCCCCCAAAGTAAAACCTTTTTTTGCTCTACTTTAAATGTATTCTCTGAACAATACATGCTAAGTATTGATATGTGGATGAAGAATAGTAAATTGGGCTGAAGGAAAAAAAAAACAAACCTTCAAAAAGGTGGATAATATCCCTTTCTCCAGGGATTTTCTTTTTTAAATGTAGTTAAGTAATAAAACTCAGACTTGACCCATACTTCATTTGAAGGGATACATGCTCTAGGGTACAGACAGCATCAGTGCTGCAGTTATACACTGCATTGTGGCTACTGTAGCGAACAATTCAGCAATTTGTACCCATAAGCTCACATGAAAGCTTGTCTTTCAGGTTTCCTTTTTTGCAGACTAACTTTGAGTCACCTTTATGGTAGTGTTATGCTCCCAAAGACAGTTTCTCTTTCCATTGCCTAGTATCCGTCTTGGTCTAGACACCAAATATTTTGAATGTCCTGTCTAAACCTGACAGCTTAGGAGTTAGCTCTGTTCTTTAAATTTCTCCTGCCTTTCAAGGGATTTCCTTGTTTGTGGTGTAATTATACTGAGTAGTGGAGTTCCAAACTAAGACAAGCCTGTTCCACTTTGCAGGTTAAGAATTCACAGGGTCTGAATTTGGATAATTTGGAATGACACAAAATTCGTGTTTGGACTTTTTTTCTCTGAGAAACATTCAGCAGAGAGAGAAAAACTGGGCTGCATAGTCCTTTCCCTCATTTTTCTCAGTACTTAGATAACAGGACTGGAAGCAGAGGAGAAAGAGTGCCTAGTGCTGATAGCACAGCAGACCGAGAGGGAAGGTTGCATGCGAGACTGATGATTTAGTTGCTGTTTAGAATAAACCCCATTAAAAATTAAAGGGTTACCAAGTGGTAGCGCTTTTGTAATGAGTGGTATAATCAGCAGTTTCAGCTGATGAAATTAGGTTCCAAACATCTGCACTGTTTTGTTTCTTTTATTTGGGGTGCTCTCACTAGGGTAGAAGTAACATTTTTGAAGCAACTCAAAGCCAAGCTACTGTCATCATCCCTTTGAATTCTGCATGGCCCTACTCTGAGGATTTCCGTCCTCAGGAATAGTTTGTAACTCTGCTGGCTCTCATCTGGGGTTTGTAGCTTGGATGTGGTTTGCCTCTGTTGCAGGGGCTTTCTATGCAGATGCAAATAATTCTTCCCTTCATGGTCTCAAGTTTTATCTGAAAGTTTCTGAAAGGGAGAAGATTTGTCACAAGCTTGCTTTAAAATTGCAACTTCTTATTTTGAATGAATGTATTGGACATGTTCTGAATCTTGGTGCCTGCTAGACTTTTGTAAGATGCTGTATCAGGGCAAGTAACTTTTAGAAAAATGGATTAAAAGAACTGCTGGTTTTACTAAGTATATATTTAACTTACTGAATAATCCCCATGTGTGACTTTAATGAACACAAATTCTTTGCAAGCTTCTAGACTTCACTCTGATTTGTGTAGTAGGACAAATAATTGCTCATCTCAAAAATTAAAATACGAACAGATCTTCCCCAACTAGCTGATCATTATCTGAAGTGAAAACTAAGGAACAGAGAGGGTGGCAGACAAGTGTATTTAGATAGCAGCTGGTGGTGTAGCTGTGTTTGCCTGCTTTCCTGAAGCACAGCCAGAGTCTCTCCCTTTATAAACCACAGTGCCAAATCTAGACCTGGCAACTAATGACTGAGGACCCATTTCTTTCTGTGTTTGGAGCAGAACTTCCTCTTACCCACCTCTGTGTTTCTGGCACTTCAAGCCCACGAGGAGCCCTTCTCAGGCACCAGAGTAAGCATAACAGCCTAGAGCTGCTCTAATTTCTGCTGCCCCCAGGCTCTCACCCTGCTCCTCGTTCTGGAAAGGAAAGGCTGACATAATCCTTTTGTCAATTCTGCATTGCCAAAGGGAGTTCTTTGCACAGCGAATAACTCTGAAGGGGGCTCTTCTGCCCACCTTGAGGTACTTGAACATTGCCCATAAGGCCTAAATAGGCTTCATCATAATTGTTTATATTGTCTTCCTGCACAGTGCTGTGCCATGCTGAGATAACAAAGCAAGCTCTAAATAAGCTGCCTTGTGTACAGGAGGCCGTTATCACAGCAGTGTGCCCAGGTTAATTCAGCTCTACTACTTGGGGGTATACTCCAGCTGCCTCAGATATCACCACATAGCACTGCGTTATTTAGTATGGACACAGTCTCAGGAGAATCAGAGTTGTTGTCTTTGAAGGCATTTACTGGCCTGCATAAAAGTTCTTGGTAAAGCCCACAGAATTCTCAGCCGAGAAATGCACTTCGGAAAAATAAAATCAAATCCCATGACCATTGTCACACCTGTTTGTTCAGCAGGAATGGATTGGACATGAATGTGAAACTACTTCTTCACTTCTCGCTATTCCTCTGCATCTAAATTTTAGGTGGATTTTTAGGCAGAATGTTGAAACAGGTGGTTGTCATTTCTGCTGTGTCTGTGCCCTAAGTAGCCATAGCAGTAGTTTCTTGTACTGGGAGCTTGGCACGGAATCCTAAATTTCTTTAAGGTAAGGTTTGAGGAATGTCCACTTCTAATTGAGTGCTTGCACATTAATTATGTGACCTCTGACTTCTTAAGGGTGAAAGCTGAGGTGTAGTGCCTAAAACCACGTGTCTGGGAGTGAGCAGTGCCTATTCCACATGGTCTGCTGCTGTGTGCTCTCCTACCACTATGAGTAGCTTCCTAATCCTCTCTTATTTGGCTTTGCTTGTTAACCCCAAGCAATCCTCTCAGGGACAGAGAAAGCAGCTGTCTTTGGTAGCAAGCACAGCACGACAAAATAAACACTTCTTGAAGCTTCTCTTAGATATGTTACCACAATATCATCCTCGCAGGAGGAATTAGAAACACAGGGAATATAATTTGCCATGTTTTAATCTCACATTGGGAGAGAGGAAAAGATTAAATTATAGGCAACTAGATTCCTGTGACATGTACAGGAGGGAATAATTTCAGTATCTGAAACCTCAACCTTTTGTTTCTGAAACAGTTGGTAAGCTAATGAGAACAAAACACCTCAGAGGAGTAATGGGGCAGAGGAAAATGCTGAGGAGCCCATTATATATCAGAAATAGAGCAAGAGAAGTTGCTTATAGCAAAAATAAACAGAAACTAGTCAAAACCAAAAGAGATCTTTTTTAAAGCAGGTACTCTGGTTGTTGTCACCTACTGTGGTTGAGTATTGCCATCCACACAGTTTGTGATCTCCTCCCTTTGCTTTGTGACCCCTTGAGGAGTTGTGAGCACAGTAGGGATAATTACAGGCACTGTAGCACCTTGATCTGAGACTTCCCATGTTCTGTTTATTGCCACCTGCATATTAAGATGACAGGGATTTCTAGTTGACTTTGTTGTTTCTCTTACTTTATTGATCCCTGGAATGTCATTAATAAATGTGTTGTAAAGCAACAATTTTATATATTTTAAAAGCCCTTTTCTAAGAGTCAATGCTTTGAGTGCTTAGTGTGGGTTTTTCTCTTCTGTATGTTAATAAAAGGGAAGAAAGTTCACAGTATTTGCTGCCACTACCTTTCTGACTTCAATATTTAGAATAATTTGACTTCAGTGAGTTCCCTTAACATTATTTTTAAAATTGAACTTTATTATCAGGAATGGGCCATCTTTGCAGCCTTCCTTTGATCTCCCTTGTAGTGCTAGGGCGATGCAAATATTATGGAAGTTGCCTTGGTCCCCAGTTGGGGATTCTTATTGCATGGGAATATTTCAAGGAGAGAAATAATTCTGTTATTTCATACATCTTCACATCACTGCAGCTTGGAATATGCTGTGAATCAGAGATGGGACAGGTTAGAGATGAAGCCACAGCTGGAATGCATTCTAATCTCCTTATTGCTAGTTAAGAGCCATTTCCAGCTGCTGCTGATAAGCTGGTCTCCAGGCTGAGGCTAGGTTAGGAAACACAAGGGACAATCAGAGGTCTTGCTGTGTTTTTCCTTTGTGAAATACCCGGATATCTCACAGGAGAGAACCTGGCCCTGCACGTAAATTGGACAGAAGAGTTGGGACTATTGAATACGTAGCAGTAGCGATTCTTCTGACTTGAGTGGAATGAACTGCTTTTACCAGGATGCCACTGGATTTGTTGGGAAGCTGAGGTGTCTTATTCATGCTCAGAGAAGGAAATAACGAGCTAACCAAAAAAGCCCAAGTAGGCATAGGTCAGGATGTACAACAGCACATCATCTCATCAAGGTAGGCAAACACAACCAATTCTTTGACAATTTTTCAAACTCCAGTATGTCCTTTCTATGAAGAGCAGCCAGCCAGACACCTGCAGCAATAGAGACAGATAGAGGGAATGTGTTCTTCTTCCTTCCCCAGAAGCTACCTGGGTCAGCCTTGTGCCTGGGAGATGAAAACCTCCCTTTGGCAAGCAAGAATTTTTCCCTTGCTGTTTTCCCTTGGGTACTGTAAGCTGTAACTGTGTTCCTTAAAGAGTTTTTGGGTCCGAGAGTTCTAGATTGCAATGACAGAGCTGTTGGGGTATATGATGACTGTTGGGGATGTTTGAAGGCTCAGCAGGATAGTATGCAGCCATTAGATCTCTCTCTTTTTGAGTGCTTTTTTGGTTGGGGTTTTTTTTCCTTGTGGCTCAACAGGAAGTTGTCTTTAGAGAATCTTCACACCTATTGGCAGAGCTTCACACACAGCTTTCTTCAGCTTTAATCCTTGTATAGTAATACTACACCAATGAGATCTATTTTTCTTCTTCTCTTTCTTCAAAACTATTTGTGGTATAATCACTGCTTTTATCACTGATACTTCTTCTCTTTTTTACCCTTTGCCAGTCAGTATTTATGATAAGTTTTCTATGCCAGCTGAAGAAGATTGGTCAGGAAAAGGTGGGAAAGTAGAGAGAGAAATAGCCATTTTTCATTTTGGCAATAGCAGTGCTTTATCAGTGTCACACCCTGAATGCTATTGGCGGTTTCAGAAGTTAATAGAAAGACAAGTTATTTGGAATTGGTTCAAGAGAAGATATAACATGCCTATAAGCCTTGGAGGGAAAAGTAAAAGTTGCCATTTGTATCATCCCTGACATTTTTGTCCTGGTTTAGGAAATTAGAGACAGTAGCCGTGGAGAAGGCAGATCAGAAATACTGTGTTCTTCTGTAGGACTTCTGATTGCTCTTTCAGCCGATTGTCTCCTGAATTTCTGTTTTCTGTGGTAGCAGTAAGACATCAGAAAGTGCTCTCCAAGATTACCTTGTGCATGAGAGACAAGGTTTCCTCCTCCATGTATAGTGCATAGGAGTACAAGCCAGGGAGTTAACCTCCTGTCCTAGGCACATATGACCAAACAAAAAAATAGTTTCAGCCTAAAAGAAAGCCTCTATTCTACTTAGGTCATGTAGGAAAGATACACTTAGTTTCTTGGGGAAGCTGAGCTAAGTCATTGAGGTTGTGCATCTGTAGAGCAGTTGTCCCTCAGAGGTCAGTGGGGGAAAAATTTGGAGAGCATTCTCCTTTAAATGACCAGATGTGTTCTGGATGCTGCTGTATGTTCTGCAGTGCTGCTGAAAACTTCTAACAGAGCTTTCTGCAAGTATTGGAGCTATGCTAGGCTTACATCAGTCTGTCCTTGTACAAACCCTGGTCACAGGTTGTCACCTCTTGATTTCAAAACTTGGCTGTGCCTTTGAAAAGATACAGGAAACCAGTTCTATTGCACAGTCCATTGTATTTAATAACTTACGTGTGTGGAGGAAGAAGGATGAAATATATAATTATTCTTTCGGTTTCAGCATCTGTGCATTAGCTATTTTCTGTTCTCCTGTTCTGGGAATCTCTTGTTATAACTAGTGAGAGAGGAGGTATGGAAAGGGAAATTTTACCGGAGATCATGTGCATCTGCCTTGCCATAGGTTTAATATTCCATTTTTAGCCCAAATCAGCTCACTGGCAAGGAAGATGGCCTGTGATTTTTTGACTCTCTTATGCCACCTGTGAGAATTGGACTGTTCTTTAGATTCCCACCAGGGGCATTGAAGCAGCCCTGCCTTGAAGATGAAATCAGTAGCTGCAGTGCCTCAGTAATATTTGATTGTCTTTACCTTCCTCTGTATGTTAAGGATTTCTCCCTATTTTATAGACATGAGCGCAGTGCGTGGCTTGGGGAGGAAGGTGGTTTAGACCTCATAGGAGAAATTGAAAAGAGACTGGGAACCTCCTGTGTTTGTACTGAGCCAGTCAAGGAGTAGTGATGGAGAGACAGCAGGTGCTCTTGCTGTGGTGTTCAGGTGGGCTGAGGGAGCTCTGAGGGTCCTACACAGAGCCAGAGTTAATGTGGAAACAGCAGCCTCAAATAATGACAGCAAGGGAGCTTTATTTTCTGGAGCTATCACTTTGGTATTTAGAAACCTTTTTAAAATAAGCCTGTTGTAATCTTGTTTATAGTAATTAAGGATTTACTAGTAATTTAAATAGTTGGTTTTGGCAATGTGCAGGTCATCTTCTGTGTGTGCAGGTATTGCTAATGTCAGGTTGAAAACATTTACACAAGAATAAAAGTCAAGGAAGCAGGTAATTGACTGATTTATGAACCTTAGCAGACAATTTTTTCTGATACATCGTGGTGGCTATGGTAAATTTACTCTGGATTGCTTAAGGGCACGATCCTATATGGTGTGTACAACACATGAGGGCAACTCCTCGGAATGAATGGGTGAAGGAGCAGGTAATCAGCCAGCGTGGTTCTGGTGCCTCAATTAGGCCTTTGGTCAATGGCTTGTCTCCTAGGAAGGTTGGGGATTGCTATGCACAGCACAGCTCAGAACACAGGTGATTTACAGCTTTTTCATGGAGCTTTTAAATCGATTTTAGTCTTTCAGGTAATGTGAGAACTTTTGTAAACTTATGGCCATTCCCAGACCATAATGCTAAATTGCAGTTGTGATCAGGGAATTGTTTATTTTCATTGCAAATTGTCTGTATGTGACAAAGTGGTATGTTTGAACTCTTTTCTCACTTTTTTTGCCAGCTGCATTGATGCTTGCAACTTCTCTTCCGCTTCCTTTCCACCTGTAAGGGCGACTAAAATCACGTTGCTGTGGTGACCCTGTCAGTTTTAAATGACAAGCCACACTAAAATGAGTCACACCTATTGAGAGTTAATCAGCAGTGCAATAATCTGTACCACAAACAGATCACTTTGCTCTTGGCTGCTGTAAATTGAGAGGAATATTTGAGAATTCCCGTGCCTCCTTCTTTTAACTGTTGGGGTTGTGGCTGCTGAGGTTTGTAGTGCATTTCAGGCAATGAAGATGCATTTTGTCGCAGTAAAGAGTTGAGACAGCTATCACTGCAGCCCGTTCTGGGGAGGTGACAGGTCAGGGGCGGGCCTTAATTGAGATGAATTGTTGGCTGATGAAGGCACTCAGTAAGAGTAGGCAGTGTGTAGATGTGCTTAAGACCAGAGTACATGAGTATGCAAAATAGAGCAGACCACCAATTTTATTTGTTACCAGGGTAAACGAAGACTAGAAAGCAGAGCTTTCCTGTGGGGTTGGTTGTTTTCTTTTTTTGGCACCTAGAGGATACAAAATGTGACCTAAGAAACTGTAAGATTCTTAATTACTTCAGTTTTGGTGTGGAGGCTTCTGTGACTGAGAACTGAACTACCACAACGCACGTAGCCATTTGGAAATGAGTAATTGAGCCTCTGGTTTGCAGCAATACTATGCTTAAGACAAGGTAGTTTTGTGTTTCTGCTTAGAATTTCCTAATAGAGACACTAGTTCTGTGTTCCACAAGCAACTTCTTAAAGAAAGTTTCATTATATGCCAAAGGATATAAAATCTTATTCATGGAGTTAGATGTTATTGGAGGATGGCTTTAAGATATTATGGATTTCTATATTGAATATTTGGCATTTGTGTGATTCTCCCACAATAATTTGATCTAGGGTGGAAACTAAAATTCCTCCTTTAGGGACTTTTCTAGTTGTAGCCAGCTTTTCCAAACTGTTTGCTAGAATTGTTTGAGGTTTCCTTTCCCATGTTATGAAGTTTTAGAATATTTTCCCTCCTTTATGAGGTAGGCTGACATGATAGGCCTTGTCTTTGGTCTAAGGATAAGAGAAGTCTTGAAAATAATCCTTAGCTCTTCTTATTTTGGAGGTGCCAGCATCCCTATTACCATTTGGTATTTGATATTTTCTCACTGCAGCAGCTTATTGGCTTAGACATCTATCTAGAGCAAAATGAACAAGCAAAGTAGATTTTGGCTAACTAGAAACAGTTTTAAGGAGTTTTTAAGCTTCTTTATAACTAACAAAAGGTAGAATTTTTAATTGCTGTACTGAACTTTATGTGTAAGTGGCAAATGTGCGCTGATGTCAATGGTACAGAGCCATCAGGTGCAGGGAATGTCTCTGGATAGACTTGCACATGAACCACAGATTCTTAACACTGTTTCCCATTTCCAGCAGAGCTGTGGGAATAACAGTAGAACTCCTGCACATACAGTTTTTCCTCAACTTTATAATAATCTGTCAGAGTCATAAACTGATATAATAGCTGGTTTTAAAAAACACAGGGAAGCCTGAAATTCCTGATAAGGGACTTTAATGTGGCTCAGAAGTTGCTTCCTAAAAAATTGTTTGGTTTTATAGAAAATGGTTTATCATCTTCTCTGTTTACATTGGGAAGAAGAGGTGAATTCCTTTGATATGTTAATATACCAACTCCACGTTTTCTGTTGGCCACATTCCTATAGTGTATAGGTCAGTCTGGTCATTATCTTGTGCTTTATGAAACATGTGCCCAGCCTCAACTATAGGTTATTATAGGATTCTTGTAAGGGCCCGTGGAAGAAACTTTCAGTAAGTCTGGCTGTGGTATTTTGCTCTGTCTCCATAAAACTGTTGCAAGAACATTGGTAACATAAAATAGCTTTTGTAAGGAACATGATTCTCTATTGTTTTACTGACACTTCATGTGTTTTATGAACCTGTCTTGGGGCTACTAGGCAGCCTTTGCAGCATAAACTGACCTCAGAAATATTTGCTTCTTCTGAAAACCTCCATCATAAAAATCATCTGTCTTTGTATACCTTGTCTCCAGTTATTCTGTGTGTTGATCACAGAACCACAGAATGGGTCAGGTTGGAGGGGACCACAGGGTTTCATCTGGTCCAACCTCCCTGCTCAAGCAGGGTGATCCCAGGGCACCTGGCACAGGATTGTATCCACATGGTTCTTGAATATCTCCAGCAGGGGAGACTCCTCTCTGGCCAATCTATTCCAGTGTGTGGTCACTGCACAGTGAAGAAGTTCTTCCTCGTGTTCAGGTGGAACTTCCTGTGCATCAGTTTCTGCCCATTGCCTCTTGTCTTATTGCTCAGCACCACTGAGCAGAGCCTGGATCCATCCTCTTGGCACCCCCTCCTTTAGATACTTTTATACATTGATGGTCCCTTCTCAGTTGTCTCTACTCAAGGCTGAATGGGTCCAACTTTCTTGGCCTGTTCTTGTAAGAAAGATGCTCCAGTCCCTTAAATGTCTTTGTAGCTCTCTGCTGGGCCAGAGCCCCATGTCTCTCTTGTACTGAGGAGGCCAGAACCAAACAGGGCACTCCTGATGTGCCTCACCAGGCCTGAGTAGAGAAGCCAGGATCACCTCCCTGGTGATCAAGTTGGGCCAAATCAGCTGATGGAAGCTTTTTGTGTAGGCTGTTCTTTTGTGGCACACCTCTTGAGAGGTGGTCTTCAAAATCATTTCCCTCCTCTAAGGCCATGTGTGTTCTGTTCTGTTTCATGTGCACACTTCAAGTATTTCAGCTCACTGAGCCTGAAATACTGGCAAAATCCATCTAGAATCAACTAATTCTAAATTATAGTAAGCAAATATTATACATGTATTATTATACATGTGTACTGTTTATATGTAACATTATTTATTACCTTGTAAGACACACTGCTCTGCCCTCCTCCTTTCATAGTTGCTGATTACTGTGCCTCACTGTTAAGATATTATTTCTGGATCTTTAGAACTTTTCTTCTCTCGGGAAGATGCTGCCTACCAGTTCTAGAGAAGACATTTTTTTAAATTAGAATCAGAGTATATGGCGGCCAACCTAGCTCCAGATATCCCAGATTAGGCTTCTAAATCGGTCTGCATGATATTGACAGCTGTGGCCACCCTGAGTGCACAGGCCAGCTCTTCCCTGAGGGGTGTAGGATGTTGTTGAGGTTTGGGATGGGAGAGAAAATTCTCTGTTGGTTTTTCACTGGCAAGATATGATGTACTTTGCACCCTACAAGACCAGAGGAGATAAATGGCTCAGATTATTGACTCCACCTGTTTTGTCATTCCTCTCTCCTTTGCATCCATTTTTTTCCTGATTTCTTGACAGAGTGAGTAGTTTTCTGCCAGCTTAGTGAGCTGAAATTGGCTCATGAAGCAGTCAAACAACAGAGCAAATCTAAGGGAGGGCACAGGACTACCACTTCTGTTGGTCTTGAGCTTTTGTTACCTCACTGCACTGTTAGGTGGTGCCTGTTCCTTTGTTGCTTAAAACATCTGACTCCTAGTAGAAGCAACCCTCCTCAAACACTAATCTGCAGCTGCTAACTATAACCTCCTGCCTAGAACAGAAGAATAGCTAATCTTTCTTGGAGGCAAGATGTCAAACAGCCATCATTCTAGTTCTCTTTTGAATTTGCTTTTGGGGGAGATCAGACTTGTCTTTGTAAGGTCCTATCTTGTGGTCTGTCAACCAGCCCTGAGAACCTTCAGTGAGTAGTGACAGCTCTCCTCAGGAGAAACCATGTATTTCTGTCCCCTTCCATGGATACTTGCTGACAAAAGATGGATCTTTTTGGCAGGTAATGAAACCCCCTTGGCACATTTATTCTGGGGCTTGTGGCTGAAAGTAGACGGCTGCTGCCTCTCTTTCCCATCTACCACAACTTTCCTCTCCTTTGAGGGACAGGAAATAAAGGCAATTTTATGTTGTCTGTGACAAGCTTTTTCAGTGATCTGTCCTGATTCTGTTTTTCCTTGGAAGAGTCCATCACACCTGGATTCTGCCTTTTAGAGGAAACTGAGGTGTTGTACATGCATTTTGATATTCTATGGCTGTCTAGCAGTTTGCAAACCTAAATATGTAATACTTGGGCACATTCTATTGTTTGTGTGTATTGGCAAAGTATCTTGAAGAGTTCTAGTTACTGCAAAATAATTAATATTCTCTAGTCTTTTTTTCCTTTGAGTCCTTTTTCTAAAAAGCTGTACTAGAGAAATTGTTAGGTGAATATTCTGGGGTTTTTCTTGTATGTGGATTTTTTCAAAGTCACTTTAAGTTAGGGATGAAAGTAGGGAATATATGCCCTGTCTTTAAAAGCTGTGCCTTCCATTTCCCCTCTTCTCCTTCCCTCCAGTTAGGAAAATCATTATCTTGGAAGATGTGGAGATGAAATACAGAGTCCTACCTAGAGCTTCTTTCCCTGTCTAATTGTGTGAGTTTTTTCACATAACCTAAACACAGGGGAGAAGGACTGAACAGAAGAGCTGTGGCTTTTTGGCAAATCCGTCTTGCAGCTGTGCTGCTCTCTCTAGGTCAGCCTGCAGTAGAGAAATTTGGTTCAAGCACCAGCAACACTACTAAACCATTTTGTGAGGAGGTCAAGAGTTGAGTAATCATCCTGTTGATAAGGAGCGAGCCAGAAATTCCATTCAAAGAGGATGGTGACTTCTTGTGCTGCTTACCTGTTATAGGTCACAGAAATCATGAGGGGAAAATGGGGGACCAAGGGCACTCTAGCATGACTATTTATGTAACTGTGGCTTTTACGTCTTATTTGCTGCTGTAGGTATATTTTGCCTTTGTGTTTTTATTAAAATCATGATTTTCTAGCAAGCATCCCTATAGGAAAATCAACACAGCTGCTGCTCTGGATATACAGCCTCATCAGATGGGGCTGTAAGTGCTTTATAGAGGTGGCGACTATGGGGTGTTGGTGCACAGTGTACCCAGCTTCTTGGAGGTAGTCTTACAGCACACACATTTGCATGGTTTGGTGGGTGTGGGAACCCATAAAAGTTGATCAGCCCAAAGACATTACATTCACCTTTTTTTTTTTTTTTTAATTTGAAATGCTTAAAAATCAGCCTGAATGCCAAAAGGGTAGTTTGTAGGCAGGCAGCTAGACTGAGCAATTTATGTAGGATACCGTAGAATAGACTTTCCAGATATGACTGTCATTTTTAGGTCTGTGCCTTCTGGTTTCTATAGTATCTGATTGTGAAATCAGCAAGGGCTTATGTGCAGCTGACACCCAGAGAAAATGTGAATTAGAGAGTGATGTGATATTAGCAAGTGGTCTATTGTAATTATTCTTTACTGTTGCTAAAGTGATGCGCTTACACAGTTAACCTAAAAGGATCTGTTGTATTTCATGCTTAGCTCCTTCATTCTTTTCTCCTCCATATTATCTGGTCTGCAGAGGTAAGGTGGAGACATGGGCAGCCTGTGCTGATCTTGAATTAACAGCCACCGTGTGATGGGAAAATGTGTCTCATTTGGATGTGATGGTAACAATTGAGATGGAACCTGGGTTACAGCAGGAGAGGGTATCCTGAACTGGACTGCCAGGACAGTGAATTCTGGCCTGTGGCCTCATTCCCTAGTCCTTATTTGAGGGTTCTAAGAAAGCATTCAGGAAGGACTAGAACAAGACTACCCATCCTGGAGGCTAGATATGAGCCTACCAGTTCACTATCTGTCTCACCTCTCCTTGTCCATGACTGGTTAAAGGCCTTTACAGTTGTCCTTGCCTTCTTGGTTGTCAATAGTTGCTTCTCTTCATTCATTCCACTTTTCTTGCTATTGCTGATAAAAGTCACCCAAGGCTAAGTCCTAGCTTGCTGAGGTATTGTCTCTGCCTTATTTTTGATGCATCTGCCTATTTACTTGGCCTTAAACTGATTGCTCAGCCGAGCCAGTTGGTGTTTCCGCAGAACTCCTTTTGGATGGCTTCCTGCTTCATTTAAGTTTAATGTGTTCTTTTAAATTCTTTAGGTATCTTTGCAGAGCTCCTCAGTTCCCTAGTGTAAAGCTATCACTTAATCCCAGCTCTTTCAGTAGGCCTAGGTACAGTGTTCAGTGTAAAATAATCCAAAGGATGGTTTATGGTAGGTGCTAGAGATGAAATGATGGAGTTGTTGGAGCAGAAAATTAGGAAGATGATCGGGGTGTCAAATGGACAACAAATGCAATTGTAACTTTATTTAGATTGACACAAACTTGAATGATCATATCTGAAATCCTTATACAGGTCAGGATAATTGATAGCAAGATTATAAAGATGAGGTTTGGCTCTCCTATGTCTTTAAATCCTGGTTCTGTAGGTTCCCAGTTTTTCCTTGAAATGTAAGTGCTGAAAAAAGGGCAATTTTGATTAATTTATCTCATCAACAAATTTCCTGTGCATTTCTTTGAAATTATTTGACTTTTGTCTACTTTTGTATTTGCTTTAATTTTCATTCTGTAATCCCATCATTACAATTTCCATATGTTTCATATCACTGTAGCATATGGGTTTTTGTATGGAAGTTCTGTAATTTACTCATTACAGTGAATGATCAAAGTGGAATTTTGTCCTTAGCATGAAAAATCAGTCTCTGGGGTGGGCTCCTTAGCTGTAGCCTCTTTTCAGATAATTTCTAGTGTTTCAAATGGTGTTCTTTCTGTCATGTTCTCGTTGCCCATGTCTGTTGCTCAGTAACACAACTTTGAGACTCTTCCCTCTCCTGTAGATCTAACTGAAATATCGTTGATATTTCTCCCCTCCAAGTCCTACAAAGTGGAGCTGTGGATCATCTCACACTTGCCACTTTCAGGAATGGCATGTGTACATTGCACTGGGTACAGTGAAAGTTTCCAGCATTTGAACCAAGTGGCTCAGAGTATAAATCAACAAACATGTTTGTCTTTTTCAGTTTTCAAATATAAGTAGTTTGAGCAAGTTAATATTTACATTTCTATTGGCACCAGGGTCAGATTCTAATCAGCACTCAAAAAAAAAGGGCAGATGGTCACAAAGTGAAATAACACTCTTTGGGATCAATAAGATTTGTCTGTCAAACTGATCTCTTGAAGAGGAAAATGAACTTCTCTGTATTTGAAAACAAGCAGATGAGTTGGCGAGCGAGGGAAACTGGCACTTCTTCAAACAGTGCTTTCTGCACACATTTGTGGCTTTGCCAGAGATGGATACATGGGCTACATCAGTGGCAGCAGTCACCCAGCAGTACTTTGGTGCCTTTTGTCATTGGTGACAGGAGTGGAAAATATTTTTTTGAGGCTCCTGGGTGCTGTGATGTGATGTGATAGTCCCGAAACATGCAGGATGTCTGTAATTTTCATTAGCCTCTGCCAGTGGCAAAGGGTTTGGGAAGCAGTTCTCATTTCAGAATTGCTCTGGAAGTCAGGAAGAAGCTCTATTAACAGGTCTTGACTCTTGAATTGTGCTTAGAAGAGCTCCATAACTGTGTTGTGAGAGAAGGGAAAAACATGTCATGCAGATTTCTGCCACAGATGTGAAATACAGCTGAAATTTCTTGACAGACATGGAGGTTGGCTCCTGTTTCAGACAAACCTGGTCTGGGTGACCTGTGAACACCCTGGGTTCTGAAGGAAGGTTTAATATAATTTGAAATTATAAAGAAGTTGTTGGATTGGGTTGATTTCTTCTGGAGTTCTCAAGCTTGTTCAAATTCTCAGGCTCACAAGTCAATGTGAATTAAAATTCTGCCCTGAAGGCCTTGAAAGGCAACTTTGCTTAGAAGTGAAGTTGCCAGGCTTCACTGTTCTGCTTCTAAACCAATTCACTGGTGTTTAAAGGGAGGCTTGACTGAGCTCGTGATAAGGCACTGATGCTGGTTTTTTCAGCATTAACCTCACAGCCTTCAAATGCAGTGGGCTTGGTGCTGCAGCAGCTGGGAATTACTGAGAAGAGGAAAATTAGAACAGTGTCAGCAGTTAGAGGTCTGATTTCGGGCTACAGAAAAAAGCTGCACTGGTGGGAAAAAAAGGTATCCTGCTGGCTTTTGGGATAGTGAGGCTGCAGAGGAAATTTGCCCTTTATTATAGAGGCTGCATGGAGCTTTGAGAGGGCTTGAGTGGTCACAGGTAGATTAGCAACAGGAGAGGGAGCTCTCAGTGCGTTACCTAAAGAGGAGGGAAATCCTGGGCCTGGGAGCAAGCCTTTAAATGAAGAGTCCTGCTCTCATGCTGCTCCCCGTCAATAGCATGGTGGTGGCTGCCCTTCTGTATCAGCAAGACCAATGTGGAATGTGCGTGTCTGGAAAAAGAAACAAATTGAGGTACATGGCAAGGAACAGAGAAGTTTGGGGGTTTAGTAAGCTGCAGATTTCTCTAAAACAAAAATCCACTCCCTCAGAACAAAAATCCAATCCCTCTTGCATCCATTTACACTTAAATATGCTTCAGACTGTAATGTTTGAATGGCTTTCTGGGTGAAGGGAAATGCAATTCTCCCTCCCTATAAGTGGATGGGAAGTACAGAGACAGAGAGAGTGGAGTTTGCAGGGGAGAGGTTGTTTAAACAGACAAGTGTTGGAAGTAGGCTAGCTCAGGCTGCAGAGCTGTGTAGTGGTGTCAGCTCCAGGCTGTGTCCCAGAGGATGTGCCCTGCACTTGGTGTATCACTTCAGGAAAAGTGCCAGTAAGATGCTTTTTTGGCTTCCACTCCAGAACTTGTTTGCATCTGGGATGAGTGAATGCATCTCTCATCTGAGTGCACCCAGCTGTACAGACATGCTCAAGTTACTTTTTTAATGTTCACCGGGTGAAAAGGGAATACATTCAGTTCTCCTTTAACCTGCATAAGTGCTGGTTCAACTGATTAGCATCTCTCTCCTTTATTTGAATGTGCATGGTAGTGGCCTTTATGCACGTTATTGCTGAGCCTGTGATGTTAACTTGGACAATACCAAAATAATTCTAGCTAAGAGCTTGTTTGGCTTCTGTTTGTTTTGAAAAGGGAATACGCTAGACCTCTTCTGCTTGAATTACTAATCTAAGGTAACTGAGTGTGTTTATTGCAGGCTTCTAAAATATTGGTGCCTTTTTTTCAAAGGGTTTTGAATGAAAGAAACTTCCTGTGAGAGACTGTTCCTCGTATTCTGTATAACATGAAAGAAAAAAAAATCCTTGCTTTCAGTGTGTAGGTTTATATCTCTGTAGTCATGATACATTTGTCTGGGGTTTTCCTCCCTAAATTCTTTGCAAAGAAGCAAAGCAGTCAAAGCAATAATAGAAATCTAAATTTTTATTCATTAACTTCTCTCCAAGTTTTGTAATTTGCTGGAATTAAATTGGGAATCTGGGAATAATACATGATCATAGACACAATGCATATCATGCGGGCTTATTTCCAGAATGTCAGTGGAGGGTTATATTAAATACTTTTGTTTTGCTGTAGTGTGATTACAAAGATGCTTGTGCAGCTTGGGACATTGAGTATAAAAGCAAGAAATGTGAGAGGTATCTGGCAAGAGAAGATAATGAGTTTAATTCTAGCATTGCTATTGTTCTTTTCTGTGTTCTGATTGGGCAGGAAGATCTGCAAAAAAAAAAAAGTCTTGGTCACATCTGTATGACTTTGAATCCCTGTCAGGAAGAGGAGCAATCCAGGGTCACAGTGCTTTAAACACTGGCAGTTAGGTCTCAGGAGAGACTCAGGTGTGTTGCAGTTACCAGAGAGGAGAAAATGTAACTTAACTGCAGTTAACTAAGTTAAGTAACACACTTCTTTTTTTTTTCTCTTCAGCTAAGCTAAGTTCAGTTTAGGGTGATCTTTAAGACTTTATTAAACAGTGACAAATAAATAAGAACAACTAGTGTCTGTATAAGACAACACTGTGTGGATGATACTCCTTTCCTAAGTAGTTGGAGAGATGAGAGCTTTAGCTTGCATTCATGTATTAGTCATTGCTGCTCTTTAGGAAAGAATTGTGAAATATCAGTGCAAATTTTATTTTATTTTATTTTATTTTATTTTATTTTATTTTATTTTATTTTATTTTATTTTATTTTATTTTATTTTAGATAGGGGTCACTGCAGGATTTGTCTGAGATTTGAGTAGCTACACATCTGATCTGCTTTTGTGAAGGCACACCTATGCTGGCTGTACAAATACACAAGTATCCAGTAATTTCTGGTCTGTTAAATCCCTGCCTTTTACCAGAGAGTTCATAGTATTTTGCAGGATGTACAGACTATGCCAATAAAGAATTTTTTGCAATATATGAATATATATTATGTTCATATGTATTGTTGCAGTTCTGTCTGTTGTAGTTACGCAGACTGAAAGATGACAGGTTTGTCATCATTTTGTCTTCTAAGAAAGATTTATTCATTTTGAAAAGCTCTTTTTTTTTCTGGTCACTGAATCCAGGCTGATTGCAAGCCCATGCACTTTAGGGGAGGCGTGTTAGGGGACTGTTGAGGAGGGCTGTGCAGAGGTCAGTCATGCTTCATGCTATGAAAGGGCTTTACGCAGATTTGGGAATAATGCTGTTGTTCATGGTTCCACACAGATGGTACCAGACAGGAAGAAGTGGAAGGTGAGCTCAGTGAAGAAGAACGCTGGTTTGGGAATTCTTCAGAAACTCCTTCGGAAGCATCGTATGGAGAAGTCCAGGAGAACTTTAAGCTGTCTCTTGAGGACAGAATCCAAGAGCAGTCCACCTCTCCCGATACCTCTTTGGGAAGCGCGACGCCGAGCAGCAACGCAGCGGAGCTGGGATCCATTGAAAATGAGGCACTAAGAGACACGCTGCAGAGCAAGGAGCACCTTACCCCAGATGTGTCCTCTCTGGGTGAAGAGGAACCTCCTGGTCCAAACAAGCCACTGAGCAGTAACCTTAGGCGGCTCCTAGAGGCTGGCTCCCTCAAGCTGGATGCTGCTGTTACAGTCAATGGCAGAGTTGAGTCCCCTGTAAATCTTGGCTCAAACATCTCCTTCTCTCCACCTGCTCACCATGCCCAGCAGCTAAGTGTGCTTGCCAGAAAGCTTGCTGAGAAACAGGAACAAAGTGACCAATACAATGCAGGCAGTCACTTTATATGGAATCAAGGTAAGTGGTTGCCAAACTCAACCACCACCTGTGGTTTGTCCCCTGATTCAGCTATCCTGAAGCTGAAAGCTGCAGCCAATGCTGTTCTGCAGGACAAATCTTTTTCCAGGACTGAGGACACGATAAGATTTGAATCCTTTTCCTCGCCTTTTAGCTCTCAGTCTGCCAGCTCCACGTTAGCAGCTTTATCTAAGAAAGTGAGTGAAAGAAGCATGACTCCTGGGCAGGAGCACCCGCCTCCAGCCAGCTCTTTCCTTTCCCTGGCTTCCATGACCTCCTCAGCTGCCCTTCTCAAGGAGGTTGCTGCAAGGGCTGCAGGCACCCTCCTGGCTGAAAAGAAGAAATCACTGGTTCCTGAGGATCCCCTGCAGCTTTCAGAGATGAAACAAGAGAAAGCAACTCCACCACAGTCTTTGGAATTACTGCTACTACCAGTCCCTAAGGGAAGAGCATCCAAACCCACTGGTACAGGTATGGATACAATTTGAACCACTAAGTAGAATGTATTTGTTTTGCTACAGGCTTATATAACATCTCTTCAGTGGGTCTGGATTTGATTCTGTGTCTTACGAAAATAAGAAATAGATACTTTAGGTGAACAATAGAAAAGCTTTTTGAAGTACCACTTTGAGACCAAGCCGTCACAAATGTTTCCCTATTTTAAAGGTATAAGTGTACAGTTGGTACTTTTTTTTTTCCTTTTATTCCATACAATAGTATTTTCCTCTCTTACCAAGTTTAGAATGTATCCACAAAAATATTTAATGGAGAAGATCAAAGAATCCCTGTCAGGAGCTCACAGTATCAGTGAGCATGTACAAGACTAGTGCTTTTGAAATATTGGACAAGGGAGAATTCTCCCTCCTGCTGTCTCTGTCACAAATGGACTTTTGTATAATGGCTTACTACCCTGTCCTAATTTACCAGAGTATATTATTATGTTGCCACTTTTCATTAAAATTTTTTTACAATCCTTTGTTGTTAACAAAAAAAAATCCAACTAAACTGCATTTCTCTAATTTGCTCAGCAAGAACCATTTTACACGTCTGACTTTCCTCTGTCAGTTCCAACTGTTGACAATCAAGGATTCAGGGTTACAGGGAAGAAGAAGAAGCTGTCTGGGTAACAAAAGCTTTAAAGAACTAGCAAGCCATGCAGGGGAATTTAAATGATCCATCTTCAAAATAAGGATAAATAATTTCTTTCATCTCTTTCTATAAAAAGTTCACATCATGGATTCATATTTCTGGTGGAACATATGACTTCAGGTGTCATCAGTGTTCTGTTGCAAAGGAAAAGGAAGCATGGCAGGTATCTTCATGAGATGCACAAAGTGGTTTAGTATATTCCAGCTTTATCAGGCTGAGTTTTATCAGGAATACTAGCCTGGCTGCACAGGTGTAGCAAGCCAGTGTACAGATATGAAGCCTGACATGGATGTTGTGTAATTGCACTGCTGTTTTTTCTGGCCTAACCTCTTTGTTTAGGGGTATTAATGAGGTCTGGTCAAAACTCATAGGGTAGAAGCTATTGGATGGACAGCAATGCTTATCCCTCCCTTGGAAGAGGAGGGAGAGGGATGCAGTGAGTTGCAGCCAGTACCAGTTTTTGCTCTGTGTTATACATGCGTTCTGTCAACGCTTAACTGCTGTATTTTGCCAATGCAATTAAAGTGGCAAACTGTTTGTGGCATGGGCCTGGCCTAAAGTTTTCATTAGTTTAGATGAAGTCCTTCTTGGACTAACATAAGCTAAACCAGGAAAAGATCCTTTCATTCAGGAATAGGAGTACCCACAGTGGCTACACCAGTGTGAATGTGGGCATTAATTTAACTCTCCCCATGAGGACTGGCCTTCATGAAAGAAAGGCAGCAATGCATAGAAAGGAAGTAGGGTTAAAATTTAGTTGAAGTTCTTGGTTTATCTCCTACTGGGGAAAAAGCTGTTCACACCGCTGGGGAAAAGTATGTGGTTGTAGTAAAATCCAGGTTCTGTGTTTGACCAAGAAAGTGGGGGATTTGTCTGTGCAGCTTGTACTGGAGGAGTGCTCTGTACCAGTGTGCTGGTAGTACTGACACTTTATAAACTAGCTCTGATGCAGCAAATTCCTAGCAAGTATTCTCTTTGCTGAAGGCCCAAGCACACTATACTGCTAAAAGGTAACAATGGGGGCTGACTGCCTCAAGTCCTTGGTATCTAAGGAACAACTCTTCATTTTTTATTCCACACGGGACCAGTATCCCAAGAGGAAGGGTGTTTCCTTCCACTTCATGCACACTGGGCCAACACCAGTTGGCATCCAAGCAAACTTTAGTGTAATGTCCATAACATTTACTGATATACTATGAAGGTTTTCCTCTCTAAAAACTGAACTGACTGAAGTTAAGAAGCAAAGTGTTGGTTAGCATATCTGTGTGTTGATTATGGAAAGCCAGACTCTTTTATGCCTTCAGCCATGGAGAAATACAGCTTGTGAGAAGAGGTCACATTTAGTGACATTTGATTGAAGACTTCACTTCTGTAAAAGTTGAGTAAAGCTGCATGACCCTCCTGAACATGTGTATTTGCTATAAAAATAAATGTCACACATACCTAATTCCTTTTGTGCATAGAACCTTATGGCACTAAAAGCAAAAAAAAAAAAATATATAATGATTTGTCTTTTTGTGTCTGTCTGGTTGCTCCTTGAGACTTTTTTTGTCTTGTTCCCAGAGAGAAGCATCTTTTCCCAGTAGGAAAGTAAGTAAGGAGCAGCAAAGATGGAGGCTATTTAAAGAGGAGTAAGTTAATAGTAAGAGTATGCCTGCTGCACTTTTGTCCACCACGTTGAGCTATTTGCTCAGAATTATTTCAGGCAAGAAGCTGGAATCATGGCTTATCCAGAGTGTAGTTGCCTCTGAAATGGCATGTCAGGTTTGGTCAATCTAATCATTACTTGTTTTTTTTTTATAGTAAAGTGGTACAAAGACCAACTTTTCTATCAATCTGTTAATATTGCAAATTTTATAAACTGCTCACATATTTGGAGTGAAGTTTAAAAGGAAGCCTGGAATAGCTGTTAAGTTCTGATAATTTTGAAAGAGTGTGGGTGACAGACCTTTCTTTTGCTGACTAAATACTTATTTGGTGTAACTTAATTCCTGTGATGCTTGCAATTTTGTTTCCAAAAAGTGCTTTGGGGGGAAGCACTGGCTGATTCTCTCCTCACTGGAGTAACATTGTGGTATAAAACAGGCATCAACGTGAATGAAGGAAAGCTGAAACCCATTATTTTCTTTTTATTCTGAGCTTCATGCAGTATAGTATAGAGCTAATGTGGCTCAGCTTTGGAGCACACTGGCACAATTCTTGAGTAACGCTAATTGTCACCGCTACTGGTGAGGTCACATGCATTCATCCTACTTGTTTGTATATTTTGTAATGTGCTAAATCTCCATTGATTCATCTTGATTGCAGATTTATTTTTAAGGGGATCAAAAATAGGTAATAACTTGTTACACATTTCTCTTCTGGATGATAACCAGAGGCTGAAGAAAAGATGTGATAAAAGGAAACGAAGTGATAGGAAAAAAGCTACCCATGTATTTTTTTCTATAGTTTGTCTTTTTCCTGCCTTTTGTGAAGAAAAAAAGTAAAAATGTTTAAAAACAAGCATAAGCAGTTACGACTTTAGTTTTGGCTTCCTCTTTAGAGATGCAGAGATTTGATATTTTAAGTGTGATAGAATATTTTACAAGGAGAATTTCTGAGCTTGCAATAGTACATGCTTTGGCATTATGTCCCTTTCTGTACTTACATAATGACTGCCTGATCAGTTGAATTACAGTGGTTTTGTTTCCTACTTAATAGCAAGAATTGTATTTTAGGACATGACAAATCTTTCTGGAGGTTTTGATCAGTTAGTTCCTCATCAAGGGAATTTGATGTTTGCTATATCCTTATAAGTGATAGTAATGAGATTAAATAGTCTGAGAGAATTTTTGAATAGCAAGATGCACATTGCTGAGCTCTGGATATTTGAAAACAGTCTTGTGTTTTACAGTGAGGAAAAGAACATCCAGTTCCACTGTAATATTAGGCCTTTCTTTATAATAATGAGAGAAAATTGTTGTGAGAGGTTGGATGGATGGTTAGTTGTGCAAAGTCAGCAGCAAGGAATTTCTCTTTCCTTCAACCTTGTGATGGTTTGGCACTTGGAACATCGAAGCCGCCAAATCCTTTTTTCAGGTGAATTGGGCAGAAAAGCAGGGTGCAGGCATTTGGGAAGGCAGCAGATTTAAAGCCCTGGCAATTAGAGGAGCAGAAGGAAACCTATGACCTAAAGACCTTTGATGGCTGATGCTGCAGCGTATCTGCTTGAGCCATAACTAAACAATTTCAGCAGCTGGACTTCTGAAGTCTTTCAGTTCTGGTGTTAAATATATCTGGTATGCAATACCAGCATGCTTTTCAGTTAAGTTGCAGATTCTTCTGTGCTTTATATCCTGCTTCCCTGCTGGCTAACCATCAGATGTGGAAATGGATCATTTTTTAACCGTTAAGCATATTTTCCATACTCTGCTACAACCAGCCTTTGATAGGAAATGAAGCTGAAAAGTGATGATTATGAGAGGCATTCATCTCAGTGCAGTTAAATTATAAGGAACATTAGGACCAGGTGAGAGAGAGAGTAGCATCCTCTACTGATTAGTGAAAGGAAGTTTGGGGCATTAACCTTTATAAATTATGGTGACCTTTCTCAGAGGGATAATAACTAGATCCAGGGGAAAAGGTATACATACAGAGGAGGAACTGAAACTTCTGGTACCTGTTGTTGTTTAACTGATGTGTCTCTTTACAGATGAAACTCTAGCATTGAGAAATGATATCTTGAGTATGTTTACAAGGGTATTTGAGTATTTGACAAGTGGCTGTAAAGGATCTTCTCTTTTTCTTCCCCCTTCTGCTAAGCCTCAGAAGAAGAAGGGGGAAAACCTTTCCAGTGTCCCATCTGTGGTTTGGTTATCAAGAGGAAGAGTTACTGGAAACGGCACATGGTGATTCACACAGGCTTGAAGAGCCATCAGTGCCCACTCTGTCCTTTCCGCTGTGCTCGCAAGGACAATCTCAAATCACACATGAAGGTAAGTGCAGTCTTTACCGACAATCAAAATACTCAAATCATCAGTCAAAAACTGATAGTATAGCAAAGCTATTTCATTTTTATTTGCAAGAACAAAATCTCCCTAGTGGTACTACGAATGGTGCCTGTACTTAAGTAAAGAGACCATAAAAAGATAAAGAAATAACTTCTATTCCATTGCTTGCCTTTCCATTTTATGCAATGTGGAAACTGCCTTGGGTTATGTTAATTTGGTGCAGCACAAGCTGTCTGTGACTGGTTCAGTTCCAGACCTGGAAGTACAAGAAGCAGGGATGTTGGTTGGGCTGTGACACCACACAATCCTATCAGTGGTGCTCTCCAGGATGCCAGCTAATAACCCTGCGTGCCAGTGTCTCACATTAGGTGGCCAAACCAACTTGGTCTACTCTAGCAGGGTTCTCTCCATTGCTTTCTACAGATAGGCCTGCAGTTTTTACTTTTTTCTTGTTGTAGCTTTTAACTGCGGGTGCTTCAGCAGTGAATCATCCACACCAAAATGAATTACACATTTGAAACCAAAACATTACAGTATAATGTCTCCATTAAGTTTAAAGTGTGTTTCTAACTCAGCCTAAGTTTTGGGCTCAAGCTGAAGATGACCTTTTGAAGGAAGTAACATCTGTGTTGACACAGGAAAATATCTAAGTGTGAAGAAACTCAATGTCTGCTTAGCTGAAGTACTATGTTGTTGCAACACAAAGTGCCATGTCTTGCAAGCTGTAGAATATTCTTGATGAAGTAAAAATGGTGCCTGTCCTCTTAGCCCTTTGATGAAGAAGCTGAAGTGAAAAAATTCCCCTTGTTAATGCAGTTGAGTTTTATAATAATAGTGAAATATTTTATTATAGTTCCCATTTTGTCTGTTTTCGATGAATGTGTGTAACTGTATCAGACTGGTGTGAGGGGGGACAGAAAAGCCTGTTCAGGTTTCATGTATGCTGTCACAGAATCTGAGCTTACTGGACAACAGCACGGCCTTGCTTACAGTCAAGTAACTGTTCCCTTCTGTGTAAATAATTCAGTTTCCTCTGGTCACAGCATCAGATCTTGCCATGGTTTAAGTTGTTGCTAGGTCTGAAATAATCTCTCTAAAGAAGAATCTCTCTCTGAAGGCTCATTCCTTAACACTTGTACTGTAGATCAATGCACTCTTCCCAGGCATCCTCAGTGTATCCTTCTAATCCTTATCAAGTAAGCTCAGTGTTTATCTCTCTCTTTTAGGACTTGGTGTTCCATGTTGACTAGAGGGCACAGATGGCCATCCTAAGCAGAGGATGAATAGATAAAATGGGAACACAGCATGGAGAGAAAGTGTGGTGCTTTTAGTTTGTTTGTTTTCAGCTGTTGACAGCCTGCACAGAAGCCTGCATCACCTAGAGGCTTACCTCTCCCTGGGAAAGACCTGTTGTTGTCCCCTGCTTTGTAAAGGACATCCCTATTATTCCCTGCAGAGATAATTGTTCTCTGCATTTTTTTGCCTTACTGGCAAAAATTGTTATTTGAAGGTTGAGGATCTATCCCTTCCTTTTTGGCATGGTGATTTCTGCAGGTGGGCACAGGTAGGATGTTGGAGAACATCAGGGGCTTTTTCACTGTGTGTTCTCAAAGTGATGGCTGTCTGAGGCCCTTGTGCTCTTTTCTGTTCTCCTCCCAGCATTAATGCTTTCATTATCTGAGTCTGCATCTGCTTAAAACACACTTCCTTGTACAATCATGTAGCGTGTAGTGGTAATTGTTTGGTAATATGGTGATTATGGCCAGGTAATGCTCAGTTAGAAATCACTGAGGTCAGAGTCCGGCCTGCTTGACTCGATGTGAGAGATTACAGCCACCTTCAGCCTTACTGTGGAGGCCAGATCTGAAGTGTCCTCAATTGCTGCAGGCCAGTCATGCAGGTCACGATGGACTTGGGCATCTTCGCTGGTAAAACTGTCCCTATTTGAGGTGAAAGCAATTGTCTTACAAAACCAGGCTGTTTGCATTTGTTTTTTGGTCTTACAGATAGATGTAAAGAATCACAAGCACAACAATCTGAAAGATGTTTTGTTTCAATTGGTTTCATAGGCTTTCCTCAGTTGGCTAGACCATGAATAAAAATATTTTCTATCGCATCAAAATTGAAACAGGTGCACAAGGAAGGGGCATGTTAGTCTTGTGTCCAAGTGTTAGACATAATTTGAATTCCTTTTTGTGGAAGTGTAAATCGATAACAAGATTAAAAATAAAAAATACCAGATTTCTTTTCTTATTATAAAACAGTGCTGCCTTTAAATCTATATGTATATGATACTGTCATAACTGGCACGTATATAAGGCAATGGCATTCAAGATGGACTGAATACACACCAAAAATGGTACAGTAGAGCTGGGAGCTACTTGGGATGCAGTGTTCTGGTTATGCTGGTTGGGTGTTTGGGTTTTCTTACTGTCTTAGTATCCTTTGGGAGCTAGCTGGCCTTACTGCTTTCCTGGCAGGCAGCCCATGAAGGTAGAGCTGCTTCTACCTCTCCACACCTTTCTCCCTATTTGTCAGCTGTGGCTACAGGTGAAGACTCATTTTTCAAAACCAAATAAAACCACTCAGAACTGAGGTACTGGGCTGGTGTTTGTCATTCACTACAGGCCAACTTTTATTCCAGGATGCTGTAACAAACCAAGCTTTTTTCCTTTATGCTGCTCTTTGGTTTTCAGTTTTTTCTCTCTACTGATAATAGGCAAAATGTGTTGAGGTGTTTTGTCCAGCTGCAGTCTTCAAACTCTGATTGTTTTGTCTTTGCTTCCTCCTAGGCAACATAACCATGAGTTTGAACCGCCTTATTTTTTTTCCCTAGGTTCTTGTAGGCATTCTCCATTGAAACTGGTTATTTGGAGATTTAATTTGCATGAGTTGTCTGTGTGTCCGTGTGGGCCTTCCTTACTGTGTGTGTCTTTAGGCTAATGACCAATAACTATATAATATATATACTGTGTAATTTTATGATAATTATAACGTCTAAGTGACTGACCCAGAACACAACGTTGCCAACATTTTTGGTGTCTCATCCCCTGCTATGGAGAAAATCTTAATAAAGAGCTGGAATGATTTCAGCCCTGACCTATATTCAGATCTGCATGTGCTACCCACCACATGGATGAAGCTTGCTTCCACTAGGGGCACTTTGCCAGGGCCAACTCACAACTGGAGGCGAGGAAGTGAAAGGTGCAAGAAGGGAAACAGAAGGAAAGTTTCCACACAGACACACAACAAACAAGGGCAGCTGAGTAGCTTGACTTTTAAGGCACTCAATGTTGACTGTAATTGTTCTATAGTGTTTAGATTCCACAGCGATAGACACCTTAGAGAACTCCTAAAACAGACACAGTACAGAATTTTATTAGTCTTTTTTTGGAGGCAAATTGTAGTGCATGCATAACCACAAGTTTGGGCTCTGATTCCCAGGAATCTGGGGGGAGCATCTCAGCAGCTGGTTCTGGTACCATGGCATGGTTTCCAGGGATGCTGAGAGTACTGAACTGAAAATGAAGCTGGACAAAATGAATGAGTAACTGAGAGAGGTGTCTTGTCCAAGCAGGCAGCAAGTATTATGCTTGAGTCCTTTTCTCTCAAAATAGATATTCAGTTTTTTTCTTGAGGGAGTATCTTATGTACTCCTGCAGAAAGCAATGGAAAGTTGTGGTGTAATTCAGCAAGATGTAGTCAGGCTTTTCTGTTTTTCCTGGTCGGGATTACATTTTCCTCAGGGCAATACCACAAGCATCAGTCAGACTTTGGCCAATTGGTGCCTTTGGATCATGCACATATCTTCCTCAGCAATTGGTGGACAGATAGGCTGTGAGATCATACAGATATGTTCCAAGAAAGCAACAGGATATTAGCCTGAGCCCTTGGAAGGAGGAGTGAGGAAGAGGAGCATATGGCCAAAAACAATATCTATAAATGTTCCTTGTGCTGCTGTATAGACACAAGGCAGAAGTAGGTGAGCTAGCTGTTGTAGCAGTGAAAAAGAAGTTTGGCATTGTGAACACATGCTGAAACATGTATGATAGAAAATGAGGGAAGAGATCAGGAAAGTTCAATGCAGTGGTAGGCAGGTCATGTGATGCTCAACCACAGGATTTTCCTGCTTGTGAAGAGGAACTATCTCAGTAAGATCCAGATTAATGTTCCTGTCTAATACAAAGATGGTTATAATCAGCCTGGCAATTAGGGAGAGGCTATTAATTATGTGATAGTGGGAACCAGGAAAGGTCCTGAGGAATGTGGCCAGGTACTCAGTGCCCATTGGTGATTTGCTTTTCCCTCTTTCTTCCTCAGCTAGTGTCAGACAACTGAATAAGCTTTCCTAATCCACTTTGGTGTGAAGTATGGGACTGGTTCTTTTTAAAGCATCTTCACCTTCTTGGGAGAGGGAGGCTGGCTGTGTTTTATGGGAGAGGGTTTTGTTTATTTTTAAGTTAAACTTCAGGAGCCCTGGGAGGCACCTGGGATTCCATGACCTCCCCATCAGCTGAGGGGAGGTAATGCAAACTTGCACAGCTTTTCAACACATGAGATCTGTGCCCACAGCCTCAGACAGGTACCACAAGTGACTTAAAGTATTTACCTTTTAGTTGCACTTTTTGCATATGAGACAAGGATAAGACAGGATATGTATTGCTACCTTAAATCTTTTCAAAAAATATTTTTTTTTAACACCTTGTCCAGTCCAGCCCTGCAGAGAGGCTTTTTTTTCCCCCTTTGTTCTCAAGCAAAGCAAGGAAATAGTTTAAAAAAGAAAATACTATGTGAATAACATGTGTCCTGAGGGGAAGGATCATATCAAAACTAGCACCATAGCACTCAACTTTTGAAAATGCAATATTTTAAAAATGAGGGAATTTGTTAGAAAAGAGCATGAAATGAAAAGGGGGCACATGATAGATGTAAAATGGAAAGTGTGCTCAATTTTTAAAATAATAGCAAAAAACCCTAGTTAAATCCCACAAATGAAATGTGAATGCCTGTGTCTCATCAGCAGAAAGGAGAGTCTATGCAAAGCATTACCCAGCTTTAGGGAAGGGAAAAGATCAACTTCAGCAGCACTACAAAACTGCAGGATGTGCCTGTGTCACCCTTTTCCTCACCCCTACTCCTGTTTTACCCTCTTGGGTGGGATCACATGTATTTGTAACTGTGCCACACCTGTATGGCTGGTAAATCAGCAGGGATGTTGCTTTTAAGTATGAAAAGATGATTTAAGAAGTGGCTTATGATACCAGGAAAGTTACAATGTCCACAAAATAAAAGTAACAGAAAACCCAGCACAGTGATACAAATGATGTGATACGATAGGGACATGTGGTTTCTGTAAAAGAAAATTGTGTGTTCCTCTACTAAGATGATTTGAGCATGTCAGGAAAATCACGGACTTAAGAATCAATGGAAATTTATTTGGTCTATGAAAAAAGCCTTTGGCAAAGCTTCTCACAGAAAAGCTGCCAAATAAATTAAGCAGTGTGATGTACTATGGCAAATTAGGAATTCACCAAGAGATGGTAAAACAAAGGGTAGGAAGGAATTAGCAATTTTAAGCATGACAAAAGGCTAACAGAGGGGTGTTCCATTACTAAAAGTGGAATTGTGCATATTTTAGCAAATGTGATCTACACAGAGTGATGACTGTGGGTAAGAGAATTATAGATGGTACAACCTTATGTGCGTGAATTGAGATTAAGAAAAGCAAATCTTGAAAGGGAACAAAAGGAGGCTGGCTGGCTGATAAACAAGGGGGCAAATGAAGTTATTGTTGACAAATAGAAGGTACTGTACCTTGGAAACCAGAGTCTAATAATGCACCTGGCTGTCAGATATAATGAACTGTAACTGCTCAGGAAAAATATCTGGATATTGTTGTAGACAGTTCAATGAAAACCTTTTCTTGGCACATTAGATATTTGAGTGTCTGGAGAATAAAACAGAAATAACACTGAAAATGTAACAATGTTACTATTAGCATATGGTATGCTGCCACTCCTGGTCACTGCATCAAAAAAGACATATGAGAATGGAAGGGACTTTAAAAGCTGGCAGTGAAAATTATTAGTGGGATGGCAAGAAAGGACTCCCTTTGAAGAAAGAAGCTGAAAAGAATGGGACTGCCAGGAGGGTGAGAGATGTGTGATCAGAATAATGTTTGATAGAGAAGATAAACTGAACGGCCTCTTTTTTTCTTTCTTGTAACGTGAGAATGAGGAGGCAGCAAGAGAAACTGAGAGAAACAAAAATTAAAATTTTTGACTAATAGATAACTTGTGCCCAAGTCCTCAAACAGGGCATAAAGTTTGTGAGGACACTATAATTCTGTTGAAAATTACTGCATGTGTCATAGCAAGCACACACTGAAAAATCTGCAGAACCACAAAATATCATTTGAGACTGGGCAGGCTGTAGGGTTAAAATAAAGATGATACAAGTACTTTGCTAAGTCAAGGAGAACATCCGTGGTTAAAGGAAATAAACTCTGAAGCCAGAAGCCCTTAAGTGGTTCTGGCATAAGTCAAACAGTAGTTTTATGGGATTTTGAAAGAAGCATTGTGTATGAGCAGGTTGTGCGCTGTGGTTTGTTGCAGTGTAATTCAGAGACATCCAAATCTGGCAGCAGCTGGGCTCAGACTGGCACTTTGGGGAAAATCTGCCAGCTGCACTCTTGTCTCCTCCTGCCTGTGGTTCTTGCAGGAAGAGCCTGTTTGAGTCTAAAGAAGACATCTGATGGTTTGGGTAGCATTAGCACAGTGTAAGAGCCATTCTCTGCCTCATGGAGGGAGCAGGCAGCTTTTTGGACTGTAACTCTGCGTGGCCTGAATCTCCCCTGTGGTTTTCTGTGTAGCTCTACAGGGTTTCTTGTTTTTTATTCTGCAGCAAGTAGTTGCTGCCTTGACTTTTCCCCCCAAATGGCAAAGAGTGGCAATTCTTGGCTTTTTTAGCTGCTGTTGAATGGGAAAATAAGGGACAGTTTTTCCTTTAAAGCGAAGCTGAAATCGCTCTAGTGTTCATATTTTTAAATTATTATTATTTACCTTTGAAAATAAAATAGAAGTTAAAATGTTCTGGTGGGAATGGACTCTGGACATTTGGGAGTAAATATTTGGCTTAATGTTTTTTTTTTTTCTTTTTCTAGATCTAAAATTTTTCCTTTCAATACTCAAAATGTTTGGGTTTGAACTCTGTCATTCCTTGGCTACGAGTTATAAACGTTCTTTATTTTATGAGAAATCCATTGGTGATGAATTTACTGTCTTTGGGCAGGAGAAAAAAAATCCAAATCAAATGAATCAGTGGCTCCTATTTTCATCCATTCTCAAAAGATATTGCAGGGGTGGCATGCCATACTCCCAGGGAGAGAAGGTGGGCTCCCACACAGGCTTTGTCACCCGCCTGCAGCAGTGACAGCCTTCTGAAGGCATCGTATTGATGGATGTGATAGGGGCCTCTGGAAGACGTGGTTAAATACATAGGCAGGGACATGTTGATTGAAGGGGATCCTGGAGAGAAACCCTGGCACACAGAATCTGTGGGTGTAAGAGATAAAGTTGCCATGGTGAGGGTGCTCGCTGCCCTGAGTACATCTTGGTGTTCTCTGTGAAGAGTGCTTACACACTGCTGTGTTCACAGACCATCCTGCTTCCAGTAGTGTGGATAGGCAATCTGCTTGGCATTTTCATTGTAAACTGCTAATATTTAGAATTTATTGTGCTGCTATTCTTCTGCAAGATTACTTTAAATCTGTGTTAGGTTAGCATTAGCTACTTTCTTTTTTTTTTTTTTTTTTTGGTCGTTGTCAGGTGCAATTATAAGATTCCAGAATTGCTTTGTGTGTAAATGTCATGCTTATACAGTATTGAGAATGTCATTCTGGCCAAGAGAAATTCTCTCTTGCTATCTGTCTAGCACCTCCAGAGCCCCCAAAGAACCACTGAATGAAAAGCTACACAGCACTGGTGAAATGTGTCTTCACTGAATGCAAAATGTACAAAAAGAGGGACATCTCCCAGCTTCACGTTTTAGCAGACCTGAGTCGAGGGATTGTGTAGAGCTGGAAATCCTGGATCTGAGTTTGTGACTGAATTCCTCTTACTATATAGGAAATGAATCAGGCCAAGTCTACAGCCATGGGAGAGTCCAGCCTGAATTCTTACAGAGTCCTGTTTGGGAGATGCTGCCGTTACCCCAGAGCTCTGCAGTGTCTGTACCAGGGCCCTCAGAATCTAGATCTCAGCTCTGCAGGAGACTGGAAAGTGCTGAAAGCCTTAGCTAAAGCTAGCTTTTCCAAGTTCCCTCAGTAGATCTGCTGCCCTCAGGGCTTTTGGACTCCCAGGCTGAAGCAGGAAGCCTTGGATCCCTGGCACAGCTGGCTGCTTCTGAGCCAAGCCCAGGGAGCAGGGAGAAGGAAGAGTGCCATTCAGTAGGGTAGGGGAATCACACCTTGTCTGCCAAGAGTTCATCAAACCTCTCCATGTTTCAGGTGAAATATTTTGCATTCAACAAATTGCCATTTTCCAACAAAAATCTGTCTCACTGAAATGTTTCCAACCAACTTGAGTCACAAGTGAAAGCGAATGTGTGGAGCTCAGCTGGTGCCAGTGTGCCCTGATCACATGTTCATCTATTAGTAAGGAACAAATGTATGCATTTGCCAGCTTTTTTGCAGGGAGTACCCTGGAGTGCTGCTGTCAGGATTTAAAATTTATTTGCAAAGCCATAGCGAAAAGATTTTTCAACAGCCCTGCTGTTATTATGCTGGGCTCAGTTGTTCCTTCCCTTTAATGAGTACTGTATGAAGCAAGAAATTGTGTAATTATATGTATGTAGCTTATATAGTTTAATGAGTGTGTCTGTTCATATAATACGTGAGCCATTACATACAGATGGATGGAGTTCCCTTTAAAAGGTAATCGGGATCGAGCCTGAGGATACCAGGCATTGTATTCATACTGGAGCATGCAGGCTCTGTGACAAAGAGCCTGTAGTCAAAATATGAGGGCAGTAAGATTAACTGTGATCCTTAATTGACTGATAAACTAGAATAAATGGCAGACACCATCTCTCATGCTTCTATTTTATCATAGAAGAGCTGTTTATTTTCTGGTAGAATTAATTTGCAGCAAACTGTTTCAATAGCTCCTCAGTATTGCCAGGTGCTGTGTTTTTACTCTAGTGATACATAAATCAATGATGGACATTGCTGTACTGGTTGGGTTGGTTTTTTTTTTTTTTGCTGGGTGGCTCTGAACAATTTTTATTAGTTAGGTTGCACAGAGTGATGTTTGTTTTTTAATCAAGAAAGCTATTAGTTATAGCTTGGAAGTCTTTATGCACTGACAGGTCATCAGGATCTGGTTGTAAGGGTTGTTTGATCCAAAGCAGACTTCATAATTTCCAAGCTGCAGAAACAGATGTTCCTGATTTTTTTGTTCTCACTTGAGTCTGATGTTTATGTTCTTTAACTTGTGTGACAGAATCCTACTGTTCTTGGTGTCTGACCACTTTCCAAGTGCTCAGAATGAAGAGTTCACTCCTTAGTTAATATTTTCTTTTTTTTTAAATGGTGTGAGAAATGCAGAGTTGAGATTTCTACAATGCTATTAATCTGCTTGGCTTAATATATGCTTTTATCTTTCACCTCTTGAACCAGGTTCATCAGCACCAAGACAGGGGTGAGACCTTCCAATGCCAGCTATGCCCTTTTACGTCCTCCCGCCACTTCAGCCTGAAACTCCACATGCGTTGCCATCAACATTTCCTCAGGACAGAGTCTAAAGTGAAGGAGGAAATGCCAGAAACTGAGGTGAAGGGGTCACCACAGCTAAACAGTGACTCCTGCCCAGGACCACAGAGGGAAGGAGCAGGGCCTGACCTCACTGTATCCAAAACACCTGACGTGGCTGGGCAGCCTGGTGGGGGGGTTCCACCTTTGCTGGTGAAAGAAGAGCCCAAGGATGACACTGGCACCTCAGCTGCACCTTTTGCTCTTAGCACTGTTGACAGAGCCCCCAACAACACAAAGCTGAAAGACTCCTCTGATTTTGTGGCCAATACAGCATCAGCACTATTCAGCCAAGATATCTCTGTCAAGATGGCATCAGATTTTCTTATGAAGCTGTCAGGTAATTGAGCAGCAGCATTGACTGCTCCTTTAGGAGTTAAGAGACACTTTGTCTTGGGTTTGTTAAGTCATGGAATTGCAAGGAGAAAAAATTGTAGCTTCTTAACTTATAATTCCTTGTTTCTTTTGATAGAAGAGGTGTATGATGGAGGGCAGAGGGGAAGCAGTGAAAAGAGAGACAGGTTTTGCTGTTTAATTGCTGGGATTAGGAGTGAGAACTATTTATCCAGGCTTTCATGTTCATTAGCATTTACCTTGGCAAATCTCTTGTGGTGTGTTTTCCAGGCATGCTGAATACCTGTAGTTCTAGTTTGAAATCACTGAGGGTCACCAAGGTGTCCGGCATGTTCAAAAATTCAATTCTTATGTTCTCTGCCTTTACCCATCTGTTAAAAAGGACCAATAAAGTATTGGTCACCTTCCTTTCCAAACAGTATTTGAGGTCTATGTAGTAAATACATGTGAAGTGTGAATGTTACTGCTTTTGGGTTTTGTTGTTAACACTTTTAAAAGAATAGTTGTCCTAGAGATTCGTGTACGGCTTTTCTTTTTTTAATTATTATTTTAATTGAACTTCATATGTAATGCCAAGCCTGTGTTTGGTGTTTTCTCACTGTGAGATTATTGCTTTAAGAATGGTATTCATATATGTGAGACTGAAGTGTAGGATGTGTTTAGGGTGGATCTGTTATATTTTATGTGCTCTTTTATTGATTTGACTGAATAGTTCAGAACAGTTGATATGCTGGGGAGGTGTTCTATGCCAAATGTTTTCAAAATTGGCCTTGAATTTTTGAAGAGAAAGAAGTCAGGAAAAATGTCACTCCATAAACTTCTGTTTCACAAGGACATCGCAATCCTTATGGGAAGTTTTAGACATTGGAGATAGAAGGTAACCTTTTCAATAGAAAATAATGTCAGCTTTCTTCTTTAAATGGAAAGTAAGTTATATTTGAGCAAATTTTGTTGTCAGGTAAACTAAGGAATTAGCTCTGTCTTAATGCCCAGCCTTGGTGAAAACGCAGCCATTTGTTTAGGAAAATCCTTCTCTCCTCATCTTCCCAGATCTTTCTACCTTTGGGATCACAGTTCAGTGAGGAATGGAATAGAATGGGTTAATACAAGAAATCAAGACTTAGGCTTCAAGGAGCCAGCCAGAAAAAGAGAAAACAGCTGAGGGCAAGCAGGAGGCGAATTGGGCTGGCACAGATGGTTTGCTGTGTTGGTTGGAAGAAGCCACAGGACTTCCCCCTGAAAAAAAATTAAATAATCTGTCAATATAAATTATTGCTCTGACTGACAAAAAGCGGGCAGGATGAGTCTGTTTTGATTTGCTTGTACATTTCTGTACTTGAGTTTCAAATTTGGACTCGATATGAAATCCATCTTGCACTGTCAAACAGCTGTCCCACACATGTTGTTGTTCTGATGTCGTCTTAAATTCGGGTTGCTGTGCACAGAGGCTCTGCACGTCAGCAGGGCTGGCCTGGGGAGGGTGGTGCTCATGATGGCTGTGTGTAGCAGCAATGAGAGCAGAGTGCAGGAGAGTGGGGAATGCCTGGACACTGAGAGAACATGCAACAATTTGGTGTGTGGCTTTTCATGTAACAATTGACGGGAAACTGTTCCCAGTTTGGCGGACAGTCATGTTTTCAGTGTCTGATCTATTGGCATCAGAGAAAAGATACAAGTGTACATTATTCATGCAAAAGGCCTATGCAGTTATTTTATGGTGACTTACTAAAGGTCTTGAAACCTGACTTGTATGCACTGTTACCTAGCAACATGTTATAAAGTCGCTGGGGGAGCGAGATGTATCTGTAATTTTGGATGTGCGCATACTTGGATTAAAACGTACTGCCAGTCACCAAATTTGCTACACAAAAAGAGCAACGTCGGAAGGAAGGGAATTTCTTTTCTTCTGAGATTTATATTGTGTTACATACATTTAGTTCATGCTTTCCTCAATACCGAGTGCATAAATTTAGAGTAGAAGTAATTCTCTTTTAGCAAGTTGGCTGAGTATTAGCTGCAGCTTTGACGGCTTGCTCTGCTGAACGAAGTTCCTTTGAGTGATTTCTTTATTACAGCAGTCTTGTTAGGCCCATCAGAGCTTCAATTATTTGCCCTACCTTTCCAGTGATATAAATCTTTTGACATCTCAAATTGTATATGCCAATTGTAACAGCCGACACAGATTTTTTGAGACCAAATTATGTCAAAACAATCTAATTTTCTTCTGACAGGCCTTGTGGCTAAGAAGGAAGCAGTAGATAGATGTAAAGACTTCTAGAATTTGGCATTTATTCTTATTGAATATTGATGTTCTAAATGAACATTTATTTTTGCTTGCCAATGTTTATTGCTCCTCTTCTTGCTCGGTGTCAGTTTGTATACCTCCAGTTTCAATGGGAAACCTGCTGAAGTTCATCCATCATATCCATGTCTCTCCAGTGACAAGGGTGTCACATGTGACAGTGCCAAATGCTTGGCTCAAGTCCAGGTAGACAAGGTGCCCCTGTCCACCAGGGAAAGCCGCCAAAATTGGCCAGGCATGATTTGCCCCTGGTGAAGCCACGCTGGCTCTCACCAATCACCTCTTTGTTTTCCACGTGCCTTCGCACCGTTTTCAGGAGAATGGAGATTATAGTAAATAATCATAAAATCATTGTAATTAGGACAAAAAGTAACAGGACCGTATTGCTGTAAGGTTCAAGTTAGCATTAGGAAAATCTTTCCTAAGCTGAGGTATTTATACCTCTATGATAGTTTGGCCGGAGAGATTGTGGCATCTCTGCCACTGGAGAAATGTAAAAACAGCTGCCTGCTTATGGCTGGTCACATATTAGGCAGTAAGATGAACTAAATCTGTGTATCTCAATCAGTGGACCATGGGATGTCATAAGCAGTGGCAAGAAATGTCATCCAAACAAAAACAAGCAGCAAGATGTAGAGATGCAAATTGGGGAAAAAAATAAAGATGTCCAAAGTAAGACCTGATTTGGAGTGGGCCAGAGATGAGTTATGGTGACGCTGCTCAAAACAGCCACTCAGGTTTTTTTCAGAGAGGCTCAGGGGAGCTTTAGATTTTAAAAAGATTGAGAAATACTGGTGTGGACCTTTTGGAGACCACTTCATCCCCAATTCTGTGCCATTGCTTGCTAGAAAGATATTCAGTTATGTGTTTTATGAAATAAGGCTTAACACAAATCACCAAATGTAAATCTAAAAATTAGAACAAATTTTGACATTTTCTTTCCAGATTCTATTCTCTAGGTCCTAGTATAAGGTAGGGGAGGCTTTTAAATTCACAAGAAATTTAAAAGGGTTCTCTGAAATTTCATTTAGATTTATTTGTAAAGACAATTAGCAGATGACTCTTAACACATTAACAGAGGAGTATTTAAGCATGGGCATGTCTTTACCTTCAAATCTTCCCCCCTCTGATTTCAGGAGGCCTGCTTGTACACTTTAAGTTTTCCCAGTGTTTTGCTGTATCAGTGCTTTGCCAGAATGTTTTCCTCCCCCAGTCCATTAAGTCAACATTGAAACTTTCTAACAGCATTCATATCTTAATTTGAAGAGTTTTTGGTTTTCCTGTTTCAAGGGTTTCAGTGGCAGACATTATACAGCACATCTCTTTAAATACTGGTGTCCTTCCACCCACTTTTGAGGCTTGGGTTTTGTTGGGGGTTTTTTTGGTAATAAAAAATGTCTTTCACAATGATCCGAACTACAATGGCCAGTGGACCCTAGTGATGCTATTACTGTGGCTACATTATGTGCTGCAGTAACTTTTAACATTCGGAAATAAATGAATCCCAACAAAATGAATGGGATTCTTGCACTATTGCTCTCAGTGGGATTCTGTGTGGAAACATAATTGGTACACATCCTTCATTGCTGGCCTCTCTCCCCACCTCTCTGTGTTTAAACAAGTGCATTGCTCCAGCAAGCAGGTCTCTTCATCTTGTGGAGTGGTATCAAGTGTGCTTTGCTTCTGCTGTTCTTTTTATGTTCCCCAAGTTACCTGCATGAAACAGCTTTAAAAAAGACAGGAGGAGGGAGCAAAAATGCTGAGGGTTTGGGGCTGGCCGTGTTAAATCAATTAGAAACTCTTTTCTCCCAGTTTAAGTCATATCTGCTGTCATGCAAGGAGTCAAGTCTTTATTTTGGGAAATAAAGCCACCATGGGACTTTGGTGACTATCCAAAATATTTGGGCTCTGCATTCATGTTTTATTAGCTGATTCCATTAATGGAATAATGAAAGAGTAAATCATCAGACAGCTACGTACAGTGTTTTAGTAGATAAGCTCAGTAATCACTTAGATTATTTGTTCTGTTTGGCTCTTGAAAATTACTGCATTCCTTAAAGGTAACACAAGTATTTTGAAATGTTTTATCATTTGCCATTGACAGTACTGAACTGGCTGGCTTGAAGTCTTCAAACAGCTATTTTTAATAAAATAAAAGCATGTCCAATTAAATTGCCATAATTGATGTATTTGAGTAGCAAGTTCCAAAGAAAAGACCATGCTGTCTATATTTAGGATTTGTAGTTTATGTCAGAATGTAAAGTTTCAATTAGAATACGTAAGTGCACAGGACTGGCAATTATTGAGCCACGTCCTTAACTTAAAAATACTGTGAATCCCATAATGCTGCTGTCAGTGTAAATACCCCTGATGTCATCAGGTTCTCTCTTTGAAGTCTCTCCAGATTCACATTTTCCTAGTTTCCATATAGACCTTTTGTTTGAAATAAAATTGTGAAGGGGCAATAGCACATCTACTTAAAACTTAGGCAAATAAAATCTTGTTCTAATTTTTGCTACTGATGTATCATCACCCTTTTAGTCTCTCTTCAGCAATTTCTAGTCTTGCAACCACAATTTCCCAGCATCCTTAAAATCCCACCCATCATGTTTTACAGCTTGAAGGAGTATATAGAATTTAGCAAGATAAAGCAGTGTAGTCTCTGTTTTAATTCAGCAATTAAAAATGCAGAATAAGAAACTCTTTTTTTTTGTGCACTCAGTCCAACTTAAAAGAAGCCAGCAATATGATTCTGGACCAAGTCTGTGCTTACAATTTAGGTTTAAGGTCTACACAAACTCTCACATTTGGAGTATAGGATTGGACTAGGCTGATGGCTCTTTTGCTTCCCTGAATACACCATTACTCTGGGCAGAAGTCCGAGCTCATGAGCCTTTCTCTCACATCCATCCAAAATGGGATTTGAAAACACTGTTAGTTCAATCATCTCTGATTGTTTGGTTTGTTTTTTGTTTTCTTAAACAAATACAAAGGTCGGTCTGGTGGTGTTTCTCTCCCTTGTTTTTGCTCCTTTGTAGAGAGAAGACATTCCCATACTGCAAGTAATTCTTTCTTATCAGCCACAAATTCCTTCTCGCTCCTTTCACTCCTCTCTCTCTTTTCTCCAGCTTCCTCACAACCTTACCTGTTCTGCTGCTGTTTTGGTTTTTACCTGGAAAGGAGGAGATGATCTTGGCTGATGCTACAGCCTTGTTTAGCCTGTGGGACTTTGGCTGCATAGCAGACATCTTGGGGCATTGGGAGAGATGTGTGGTTTTACACCTGCCTTAGCAATTTGCCTAATTCCTCCATTCCACCTGGATTAGAACATGGTGAAATTTTGAGGGCACAGCAGCAGGACTGGTCATTCTCCTTTGCTGTGTCTTATTGTGCTTGACTCCAGCTCCCTAAACACAGAGCAGCATTAAAGATGATCAGGATAGTTAGCTTTCCCCTTTTTCCTCAGCCATGACTGGTCTCTAAGCTCTGTAGCTGTAGTCTGACATCACTGATAAAATAATATGAAGGTGTAGTGATGTACTGTGGCATTTTCATCATGGTTCCCTTCAACCCAGACCTCTGGATGCTTTTTCTCATGGCCTTTTTTTTTTTTTTTTTTTGTGGCAGAATTTTTGTTGTGGATTCTGTTTTCTTCCTCACGTTCTTCTTTCAGACAGATGGAGCTGTGACCAACTTCTTGCTGATTGTGACTTGTAATATTGAGCTTGGCTTGGAAGTAATCAGCCTATTTTTCCTCTTTCAGTTATAAACATTTTGAGCATTTAGAAATCCTCTTAAGTGGACTGATGGAGTTAGCAGCTTCTACCAGAGCGTTTCAGATTAGTGGCAGATGCCCAAAGCTTTTCTTGTGGCATTTGGCAGTTTCAGGAAAGTGTTACAACTTTCATCATCTACTTTTGCCAAATGGCTCAAATGATTCCAGTTGCCGGGAAGATAAAAATCAGCAGTCTGGAATATTCTTTGATCTGTGTTTTTTCTGGATATGGAATGGAACAAATGGAGCATTATCCACCGTGCTTGAGAGATTCCTGCCTGTTGGTTTCATTTGCTATGTGGGTTTGTTTTGTTTCCTCGCTGTGTATTTCAAAATTAAATTGCTGGGGTTTTTTTATTCAGTCTGCAGACAACACATCCTTCATTCTGTTCTCACTGCTGTTCAGAATGAATGTAAATTAAATACAAATTAAGGAGATGTGTCTGTGTATCTATTTTTGTATGTAGGTGGAAGATACTCTTCCTTCTGGGGAGTAATAATTTTGTTGTTCAAATATACTTTAATGATCTTCAACATACTCTTTTTAATTCTTGTCTAGTTCAAATTTTTTTAAGAATCCTCAGTCATGGGATTTTTAAAACCTGGTCATAGTAAACTTTTATTTCCCTTATTTGCAATGTTTTTTTATTACATCTGTTTATTGTTTTCCCTAAAAGGGCTAGTGGATGCATTACACTTGCTATTTCCCATGTGTTACCAATTTTGTCCATAGTTGTGGATCTGAGATGGGACACAGGCAAGAGTGGTGGGGACTTTTGTTGTTTAGGGGGTCTTTTTTATGCTGTGGGTTTTTTTCCCCTCTAGTTTTAATGTATGGATCTGATAGATGAGACAACCACCCCATTTTTATTTGTCCTTCTGTTTTAGGCTTCATTTACATTAGAATCTGCTTATTTCAAGAAAGAGTAAAAACCCTATTAATTGGAGTAATTGGCTTGAAACTGACCCAGTAGTTGTCTGATTTTGTTTTTATTTTCTGGTGGAAGAAAAGTGAGGCAAATAACTCTTCTATTTTTGTGATTTATCTATAGTTTAGACATTTGATTTTTAGAAAACATCGGTCAAGGAATGTGCTGCCAGTTAATTAAAGAAATAAGACTCTACTTCTGTCCTAATTTATTAATTCCCTCTTCTGTCCAAAACAAAGCAGCTAGAGTAGGCAGAATCAGTGACCGAGGTAAGAACAACAGTCTGGGATTCTTTTCCTTCATGTAATCCTGCCAAAGGCACACCTTCAGGCCTTCCTCGGGGTTGGGGGACCCTGACTATGTTTTATATTTCTCATAGGTGAGGTATTGTAAACACACAGATTATGCATATCTCATGAAGAGCTCATTTAGATTATGGCTGATGCTGTGCTGGTTGACCTGTTACCAACATGGTTTTGGTTATCACTGTTAGCCTGGATGATGGCTCAGAAGGGTGAGGAGGCAGTGGCTCCTAGCAGCACGTGCTGTCACTGAGGGAGAGCTCATATGGGGTAGGGAGAGAAAGGGAAAGGTGGACAGAAGAAAGGAGGGGAACTTGATTCATTCTGGATCTGTCACTTCATAGGCTCAGTCATGTTGGAAAAGATGTTTGAGGTCACCGAGTCCAATCCATGACCAAACACCCCCTTATCAACCAGGCCACAGCACTGTGACACATCCAGTCTTCCTTAAACACCTTCAGGGATGGTGACTCCACCACCTCCCTAGGCAGCCCATTCCAATGTCTAATCACTCTTTCTGGAAGAAATTCTTCTTGATGTCCAACCTAAACTTTCCTTGGCATAGCTTGGGAGTATTTCCTCTTGTCCTGTCACTGGCTGCCCGGGACAGGAGACTGACCCCCACATGGCTACAGCCTCCTGTCAGGGAGTTGTAGAGAGTGATAGTGACCCCTGAGCCTCCTTTTCTCCACACTAAACAGCCCCAAGCTCCCTCAGCCACTTCTCATAAAACTTGTGCTCCAGACCATTCAGCAGCTCTGTTGCCTTCTCTGGACTCACTCCAGCCTCTCAGTGTTCTTCCTGAATTGAGGGGCCAAGAACTGGACTACCATTAAACTATTTAAACTCTGACATGATCTACCTCTGAGCTATTAGAACTTGTCTTCATCTTAGTAGGGTTTGAGGATGCCCTGGAATGAAGAGCATAGAGGCCCCACCTTACACCTGCCTTGGATTGGGTCAAACTGATTGCTGACTTTTGGCTTGGTGATAAGAGGATTTAAAAAAAAAAATGCTAATTTCTTCCAAAAGCCCTCCTTTTGATCCTTTTTCTAGTGGTAGGATGCTCCAATAAGCATCTGCCACTGCATACCATAGCGCCTAACTCTTGAAGTAAGTTCCTTGTTTAAGTCTGTGGTATTATACGAATTCTGTTACAGAGATTGTTTGTTTATGGATGCTTTTGCCATGGTGTATGGTTGCAAATTTACACTGATCCATGTGAGTTAAATATCACCTCTATTTTAAATGGTGAAAGTGTGTAGGCTCACCCAGCCTGTAGTGCTTCCTCTACTTGGCTCGTTTTCTGCTCTGGTTCATGGCAGAGACAAGGCTGGATCCACAGGTTAATGGTTGTTCTCAGTGGGTCATCTTTACTTCTTCACTCAGACTCATGCTTCCTTTATTTTCTGGGACAAATTTGAATTATTACCTTTTTGAAATGAATAAATTTAAAAGACTTTTTCTTTCCTCAATGTTCTCTGAAAGTTCAGGCAGACTGCTCTCTTTCGGTTGCACTCAGATCCTGGTGGAGTAATTTTTCATATCAGCATAGCAGCTGGAGTGGCATGTTGTAAAAGCAAAGGACAGCAGAAGGTAATTCAGCAGAGAAGGTTTGGAATTTTTTTTTTTTTTTGTGACCATTCATCACCCCAGGTCAAACCCCAGAATAGGCTGAGGCCAGGATAAAGAAGATAGATAGAATTTTTTTGTTAGTACCTAAGTAAAGTTAAGACTGGCTTTAGAGTTTTAATGTTTCATATTTCTGCTTTGTTTTTTCTTAGGAAAAAAAAATAAAAGCAGTTCCTCATGCTGGTAGAAGTGTCTATAGGTCATGTTAAAAATTAGATATAAGGTAAGGCAATTTCTGAAGCGAGTAGCACTAATGTGTATGTGCACATTGCTTATGTGTGCACTCTTTATACCACTTGCCTTAGTCCTGTTCTTTGGTAACAGCTTGCCAAACAACATGGAGGAAAATCAAACGACTCTGAAATAGAAATTGAAAAGATGTGTTGTGGTACAGGGTAATACAGTAGCTTGAAAAATTATTAGTACACCCCCAAAGACAAACACAAAACAAAAATTGAACTGTGCGGAAATGAACAAAGGCTCAAAGTAGCAAATTTAAGTGTCTAGTTCTGATAAAGATGGCAATTGTACCTCATATTTTTAGAGTTTGGGTCTCTGGGAGATGATGAGCACTCCATGGTGGGATGCAGGAATTTCGTTTCTCTAGGAATTTTGGGGGAATTGCTGAGAAGGAGAGTATCTGAGGAAAAAAGCCAGAAAAGTGAGGAGCCTTGAGAGTAAGAAGTAAGAAGCTGTGGAGGAGAAAGTAGACCAAGGCTTTAAGCAGTAAATGTTGCCAGATTTTGTTGGGAACAATGCTCTGTCTTTTGTGCTTGCAAAGACAGAAGTTTGGAGAGGTGGGAAAGATGTAAACTTGCCAAAGTTAAAGGCACTCAAGGAATCATCGGCTGTGTGTTACTTGGAATTTGAAGTGACATTTTGGTCAAGAAAAAGTCTCAAGGAGGCAGGGAAGGAAGTATCTCTTCATGGTTAAGCATAAAAAAAATTATAAGAATATTTACTTAAAAAATAATGCAACTTCTTTAGCCTTCTGCTTGTCATGCATCTGCCCATGAATTTATGTTGGCTGGGCTTGGAAGTATTGTTTAAGAGCTGTTCCTGTTTTATCCTTTTAATCAAACACAGTGCAGAGGATCTACCACTGTCAAATGGTATCAGATAGACCCTTCAAGAACAGCGCTGCTCAGTGTGTAAATTTTAAGCAGCCCCCCAAAGTCTCCTTACTTTCCTCTGAGGCTGTACAGCTGCTTAGATGGAGGAAAGGAATATTTTAAACTTACTCTTTCTTTTTATAGGTATAGAACTTGGAACAGCGCAGAGCTGTTTTCTGAAAATCCCTCAGTTCTCATTCTTAACATACCAACTTTTAGGACCTAAGAATTTGCTACTTTTCCCCTTTTACTCCCCCTTAGGTTTTCTATCTTCTACTCCTCATCTCTTGTCTCTCTACCATGCTCTAAAAACTTCACATGTCATACCCATGGGCTTTGCCAAATTTGCCCTTACATGAAATGGTGTTTTAAACTTCCACCAAGCTTATAGAAGACCTACAAACCAGTGACCAGGGAAGTGCTTTTGGAGGAGTAGAGGAAAAAAAGTGAGAGGATCTTCTCTTGAGCTTTGGTACATGCATTTTTTATGTTTCAAAACTCCCTTTGTAGAAAAGGTGCATAAGTTTGTTTGCCCCTTGAAGCACCTTTGAGCACAGTGTGATGTGTCTGCTTCCAGTACCTGCTCTAGCATTTCTCAGGTTATGGTTTCTTCCTGTTACTAGCTGCTCCAGGATTATATATTACACTAAGTCTTACTTCTTTCCTTCTCTTGACAGCTGCAAATCAAAAAGAGCCCTTGACTCCTAATTTTAAAGTGAAGGAGGAGCCTAAGGATGAAGAAGCTGCAAGTTCAGCTGTGTCTCAGTCCAGCTATGTGTTCAGCCAAGAATCTGAAGCCTCAGCTCCAAACATCCCCGAAGAGAAACTCAAGCCACAAGAAGCACAGGCAAATGTGATGAGGCAGGACATGTCAGTCAAGGCAGCATCTGAGCTCCTCATGAAGCTCTCAGGTAGATATTTAATAATATTAAATTTCTTAATTATTTTTTTTGTGTATGCTGGCAGGGTTGCCTTGCAGAAGGTAGGTTCAGCTTTAGTAGTAAGACAATGAGCAATTGAAAAGGCCTGTCTACACAGTGTCGTGTACATGAAACATCTCTGTTTGGCCTGTAGCCACAGTATCTAATTATCTCTGCTCTGATTTTCAAATCAATGACTATGGAATAAGTCAAAAGAAATGATGCCTTAAAGCTTTGAGGTGCCATAATTTTTAAAATGTACAAAACCACGTTAATACCAATTTATTCACGTGTCGCTTTATTAACATCATAAGAAAGTGTCTGTATTTTACTGCACCTGGCATAGCTTTATAAAATATGACTTTTAAAGCCTTTTATTTTTTCTGACAATATATTGTATTCAAAATTTCAAGATACACTGCTAAAAAAATTATCTAAACTCAGCCAGCTTTCTGCATTTAACAAGATCACTTGAACTTGCCTACATTGATTCAATGATAGATTCTTCTGCCAGACAAGTAGACAGTGTACACACACAGATAATGTTAAAGCTGAAGGGAGTCAAATAAAAATGTATGTTCTGCTAATTATGATTTGGCTACCTGTCAGAATTGAGGTTTAAGAGAAAGTAAAAGGGTTGAATTCTTCCCACTGGGATCAGGTGAAGTAAATGATGAAAAGGCTTTGAACTTCTAACAGACCAATTTTAGGATCAAGACATGAAAGTCAGTGTGGCAGGCTGGGTTTTGTACTTCTGTACCTGAACTGGATCTGATAGATTTTAAGTCTTCTCCAAAACTGGACAAGACTTTTTTTTTTAAATTATGCCAAAGTCATGCAAGAAGTGCTGGTGGGAATACTTACAAGTTTAGTAACTTCTGAGATCCCTGTCAAACCTACCTGAAATCATTTGTCAATTGGATGCTCTCAACCTTGAATTTGAGCTCAAATTTGTACCTGAAAGACTTGAGTTGGCTAGGATTTCCCCCATAAAACATGTAATTAATTCACTCCTGTTCATGCCTCCACACTATAATTGCAGAAGAACTTGAATCATTGATTTGCAAGCCTTCCATGTTAATGGTGCAAAAAGTGCTTTCCAAGTACAAAAGCCGATCAGAGCTGCAGTTTCCAGATTCTTCCCAGACTCCCAAATACTAAACATTTGGTTATTGGTGTAGTTCACTGTTACTGCTGGTAACTGGTTTGAGTGGGGTGTTTTGGTAACAAAAGTTTGCAGCCTAATGAATGCTAAGCTGTGACTATTTTTCTTGCTACATATAAATTTATGTAACTGTAAGGAAAGAGCTCCGTAATTTAATGTTTTGTCAAGTACTTCAGAGACACAAGTGGTCTGGATTGTCAGTCTGGAGTTCAGCACAAGCAGGATGGGTTTAAATAGTTTTATTGCTGACTATTGTTAGAATATTTGTGCCTTAAATACCTGTTTATATGAGAGAAATCCTGCATGTATAAAATCTTGGTCAAGTCTTCAGCTTGTGTTGGGACCTCCCAGGCTTTAAAGGCTGTAGTAAGAAATATACCAGTGTAACATTTCTCTTACAAGCTCTTAGGAACTGAGCAGTTTTTGCTGACAGTGGTCTTTTTGGCTAATCCATAGATTAGGAGGTGAAGAGTGACTAGGATTTATGAAGTCGGTGTTCCTGCCGTCAGTATTCTGTCATCAGCTGGGGGTGGGGTTACACCCAGTTTGTCACAGACAGTTTTCAACTTAGACTTCCCTGAATTACCATCTAAGGCAGAAACTGTAGAGGAAAACACTAGAGGAAAACTGAGATACAGTTTAATATAGGACAACTACACGGGGAAAATCTAAGATGAATGGCTTCTTTAGTGTGTTTTTGGGGTTTTTTTAATCTTTATCTGGTAGAATATTCCCAGATCATTGTGACTTCCCAACCTACTGTAAGCAATTCTGTAGCCTGGTTTTGATGACTTAGAACTTACTTAAACAATTAAGCCACTTCTTCATAGACTCATAGAAGGGACCTTAAAGGTGACAGAATCATTTAGGCTGGAAAAGATCACCAAGATCATTGGCTCCAACCATTGACTGATCACCACCTTGTCCTGGGCCACAGCACTGTGTGCCACGTCCAGTCATTTCTTGAACACCTCTAGGGATGGTGACTTCACCACCTGGGCAGCCCATTCCAATGCTTGGCAACCCTTTCTGTGAAGGAATTCTTCCTGATGTCCAGCCTGAACCTCCCCTCCTGCAGCTTGGGGCCATTTCTCTTGTCTGTTGCTGGTTGCTTGGGAGAAGAGACTTCCCCGGCTACAACCTCCTTTCAGGGAGTTATAGAGAACAATCAACTGGTTCCAGCCCCTCTGCCATGGGCAGGGACATCTTCCACTAGAACACATTGCTCAGAGCCTCATTCAATATGGCCTTGAACACTTCTAGGGATGGGGCATCCACGTTTCTTCCTGAGCTACTTCTTCAGATTAAAGGGAAAACAAGAACAAACTTCCTCCTTTTTCATGGTACTGGAAAGAAACAAAAAAAATGGAATGAGTATATCTTGATGTTTTACTCTTTGTGGGAAATCGTCAGTCAAGCGCCCTTGTTAGATTTGATATATTTTATTATTGGGTTTAAGTCAAGTCCTTCCAGACTCTTTATATTCTTGGTTAGGACTGAATGGATTGTGTTCTTGCTTTGTTATTTTCCCTTTCTTCTGTGTAATACTAATCACCAAAACCTGCACCACATACAAATTCAGCAAGGGATTTCCAACATAATAGTATTGTGCTCCCTGCATTCCTGACATACATGCTGCTGTTATCCTAAGCAAGAATATTGCTGATTGTTTCAGCCTCGTGGGTGGGAGCCTCTTGGGATTTGGGCATAGACCTTGCTATCTCCTTCCATGTGAAGGATAAACTGGTTTATATTTTTCACTGGGAAACCTCTTTTCCCAAAATGAGGTGCTAATGTTGATGTTGCCAGTTCTTAGCTGTACAGGGTAGTGGAAGGCCTTTCCAGCTCTGGAGCCTGGTTTGGTCTGGTACACACTGTAAGGTAGATTTACTCCAAATCACCAGCCCCTTGTCAGGCCCCATTTGTCAGCCACTCAGAAATGGCTCTAGAGCTAGGAAAAGTTAGAATAATAAACATCTTTTACTGTGGTAGAGCATTAACAGAACATTTGTTAGTTGCCATTGTAGAAGCAGATGGACAGAAACAAGAGAAAATCACACACAGCTACTTTAGTTCTACAAGACAAGGCTCTCTCTCTTTCAAGATGACAGGCTGCTGGGACACTTGCTTCTAGCAACATGACCAGTGTGAGATCAGGCCCACACATGACCAGTTCTCTCTCTCCCATATTCCCCTGGGATTCAGGTCTTCTACCCCACAGTTCATAGACGTGATACCTACTCACTCTTCTTCCAAAGAATTATCCAAGCTAAGAGGGCTCATGTCTCTTGGGCCTGTCTAGGCAGAAGCCACTTCCATCCAAACGGTGAGGACAAATCTTCCTAACAATCAAGCTGCTATTTTGGAATAAATCAAATGCCCATTTGAAAGAAATGGTGCTTGGGAGTTACCAGGAAAAGTTCAAGCAGACTTTCAACCTCCAGTTGACAGAAGAAAATAAAATTCACACCATGATATGTATGAGTGCACAAAGGTGAGGTGGGAATTCTGTCCATTGCTAAGTTTTGACTGAGACTAGATCCAGTGGTGAGCAAACAGATTTGAGGAGATAGTGGAGTGGGGCAAATTGCTGTCATCTCTGTTTGGAAGGGTGCCATCCCTGCAAGATTTTACATTCCCGTTAAATATTGCATAAAATCAGTTAGAATAACTGTTTTTTACATTCTTACAAGTTCTCTTTTGTGGAAAAGCTAATTTATTTCTCAAAATGTTTAATTAAGTGGTGCCCTCAATGATTCCTGATCAGTTTCATACACTCAGTCTTATAAATTGAAAGGTAGGTTTCACAGGAGATTGAAATTGAAAATAAATATTTGCATTTACATGCCAATTTTAGAGCTGAAAACCCCATTTTCTGCTGAAATAGTCGTGCTGCTGATATGTTTGGGGCACGTATTGGCTTTTAGAAGCATACAGTGTTTTGGCTTCTTGTCTGAAAATGAAGGCATAGGTGGAGGAGTATAAAATCCATCCCAGCTACTAGCACTTTTCAAGTAATGTTTTACCCAGGGATAATAGTATGTCCTAGAAATGTTGTCTGAATCACATTTACCTTTATTTCAGATGTATCCTCTTTTTGAAATGTGTTCATTTTGCATGTCAGCAGTAACTGAGGGTGTTTTCCTCCTCTCTTTTTCAGTGGGTCAGTTCCTCATGTACCGCACACCTCCTTGTTATCCCAAGCAAATGTGTGACCTTTGTGCTGTTTGGTTCCTTTGGATTTTTTATTCTTCAATCCTCGGGTCACACAGTGTTTTCTTGTAACACACCAGTGCCAACAAAGTGTCTTAATTTTGGGTTATCTGCACATGCAATTAGTGCATACTTCATGACCTCAGCACACAGAGTGAGGTGTTGCTCTGTTCCAAAAGCATTCCTGATCAACTCCATTTATTGTCACCTAATTATATGATAGTTTCTCTTTTGGAACAACTGGTTATTACAGGGGAGGGGTGTGATGGGTTTTTTGGCATTTTTTGATGAAGCCTTTATCCACTTAGAAATGTTTATGGTAATTTTGTATATTGTGCCTTGTCGTTAATTTTTTTGACACTGTATCATACATTTAATTGAAATCACATGGGTTAGAACAACAATTTAAAAAGAGTAAAACGAGGAGAAAAGACTGATAGTACAATTCTAGCATAAGGTAAAGGCCAGAACTAACCTTGCTGCATATTTCTTTTCCACAACATTGTGGACTGCTCCGGGTAGTGCCTGTGTGGAGTTAGGCTGCTCTTTGGAGATCCCTGTTGCTGGTACCTCGTGAGAGTCCCTGCACCTGGACTGATTGCAGGAGAGCTGTCAAGGCCTTGATAACAGGCAGAGGAGGCAAAATACAGGGAAGTCTGTTGTTCCTTGGTGCTTCTGTAGGAGCCCAGAACGTAAGTGGTGAAGTGTGTGATCTGAAATAAGACTTTCTCTTTGTGGGAACTAGAGAAATGGCAAACCATGGCAAGTCACATAGCCAGATTATACCCTGCTACTAGCCAAGTGGGTGTTTTGGGTTTTTATTTTAACCAGGCTCTTCAAGCAGGGTCTTGCAGGTAAGCACCACCATCCTGCCATTTAAATGGAAGGAGCAGCAGATGTCTATCACAACTCTAATTAGTCTATTGCTTTAATTTGCTCCATTTCTTTTCCTTGGCTCGCATTTCTGTGAAGCAGCTTGTAGTTGCAAAATTCTGTAACATGGGAGTTCAGAGGTTCCACTTTTAAAAATATGAGCCATTTCATGATTTTTTTTTTTTAATGCAGGATCCTGTTACATTGATTCATTGACATTGTCTTATATAAAACAGCAGTTTGTAAAAAATACTAGCAAAATAAAGCATCAAGCACAGCGCCCTAGGGAACATCAGATGTTCCTTGTTGTGTCTCTGTAGCAGAACCTTCAGGGCTCGCCAACTGTTCCCTACCTCTGAGGTTTTATTTAAGCTGTTTTAGGGCATGTTTATTTCTTGCAAATCAGAACAATTAGCATAACAAAACGCCTGATTCTCTGTGCTGAAAGCTTTTGAAGTTGGTACAAGTTGACCCACTAGTTACCCCTGTCTGCTTCACTGGGGAGACTGGTACATCAGTCCAATTTATGAGACATATGGGAAAGGCTTTCTTTTCTAAGTTGATTCATAAAGCTGATTTGTAAAGCTGATGGACATTTCAGCAAATATGAGCAACTTAGAATTTTAGTCACAGAGTGGAGTTTTAAACAAAATGGTGGGAAGAAACATGAATGATTTAACAAGTGTTCATTTGATTTTGGCAATGCAAGGTTATTGGACAGCTGTTGTATCAGCAAAAGGAATAATTACTTCATGACTTGTGTTTTTTATGAAATATATCCACTTACCTTTGACTTCTATTTCAAATAAGGGGAAAAGCAGAGTGTGCTGCATTAGGAAGGGTATGTTCAGTGTCCCCTCCAGAGCATGTGAGTGCTGCCTGGAATCACAAAATGGTCTGGGATGGAAGGGACCTTTAAAGGTCATCCAGTCCAACCCCTCAGCAATGACCAGGGACATCTTCAACACACTCAGGTTGCTCAGAGCCCCTGACCTTGAACGTTTCCAGGAATGGGCCATTTACCACCTCCCTGGGCAATCTGTTCCCATGTTTCACCACTCATATTGTAAAAAAGTCTTCCCTTATATATAGTCTGAATGTACCCTCTTTTAATTTACAACCACTGCCTCTTGTCCTATCACAACAGGCTAAACGGTCTGTCCTCACCTTACAAATTGAGTAATGAAAGACTGCCTTAAGATTTCCCTGGAGCATTCCCTTCTCCAGGCTGAACAAGCCCAGCTCTGTCAGCCTGTCTCCACAGGGAGAGTGTTCCAAACCTCCTGATCAGGTCCATCAGGTCATGGCTTCCCTCTGCTGAGAGGTGTCGAGGGAACTGAGCCTGTTCAGTCTGGCACAGGGGAACTGAAGGCCAATCTAATTGCAGCCTGCACCTACTTGAAGGAAACTTGGAAAAGTGGTGGAGTTAACCTCTTCTCCCTGGTGGCAGATGGTAAAGGAAGGGGTGCCAGCTGCAGCTTGAAAAGTTTGGAGTAGACATTAAGAAAAATTTCTAGTGCTGCATTAGAACAAGTGTTAACTTCCTTTTGAAAGTTCTGCAAGATAAACCCACGGCTGGCCTGGTGCCGAAGGTTCAGGAAATAATTTTGTTTGGAGGGAACCTCCAGGGTCATTTATTCCAGACCTTTGCTCAAAGCAGATCCAATAAGGGCAGGCTGCTGAGGGTCTCACCAAGTTTTGAATGTATTCAGGGATGGAAAACCCAACCTCTCTCAGCAACGTGTGTCAGTATTTCACCATCCTGATGGGAATACTTTTTCCTGTATGTATAAACAGAATTCCCCATGTTCCAACTTGTCTGTTGACTCATCACTGTGTATTTCTGAGAGAAGTCTGACTTTAGCTTCTCTACACCTTCCCTTTATTCCTTAGAGAGCTGTCAACAGCAATAAAGTGTCCCCTTAGTGTTGTTTTCTTGAGGCTGAACAAATCCAGTTTTTGCAGCTGTTCTCCTCTTCTGTCTTGCAGCAGCCCTCTGACAACCTTGGTTGCCTTCTGAACGTGCTCTGGGATGTCAGTGTCTGTCCTGTACTGGGGAGCCCCAGATAGGGCACAATACCCTAAATGCAGCCTCGTAAATGCAGAACAGAGGGTAAGAATCTCCTCCCTCTGCCTGATGGCTGCAGAGCTGATAAAGTGGCCCAAAATATGGTTGGCCTGGGATGCCACAAGGGCATTTTGCTGACTTGTGCTCAGTTGGGACTGGATTGTGATAGCCTCAATTTTCAGAGATTGAATATGGTCTTTCTAGAACTTGCCAGCCTCTGTCCTAGGCTGGAGAGAGGTGTTGCCTAAGGCTAAATTTCAGAAGTACTCTTACTGCTACATCTTATTGAGGTGACACTGTCAGGCCTTCAGGGGTAAATGTTGTACCCTGAGCTTTTAGGTAGCACAAGTATTGTTGTATGTTTCTGCTGTTCTAGGTTTGGGGGGGTTTTTTTAGCATATATCACTACTTTGTGATTCTTTGCACTTGTGAATGCCAGAGAACCTGAAAACTGGAAGAAATTGCTTCCTTCTGGAACAAGCCTGCCCAGTACTCTATTTCTCATATCTGATGTGGAAAATTGTGTCACTCTATGTGAATGGGATGACATTCATTAAGGCTTTCATAGATTAGATGATTAAAAGTTACACTGTTCTGTAAAGAAACAGCATCTCTGTTGGTTGATAAAGTACCTCCATGTGTAAAATAATTTTCTCTGTTTTCTCTTTTTTTGTTAAGGTGTTTCTGTATCACAAAGTTAATGGCAGAAAAAGACATATTAGGTGACTTAGTTCATCTTTTGCCACATGTGTCTCAGCACTGCTGTGCTGTTATTCGGAGCCTCACCCAGGTTAGCTTTGAATGAATAGCAGGCCATATTTTGGACATCATGGTCTGGATACTTCTGAGCTACTTGAGTCTTTTTAGCCCATGGATTTTTGTTGTACTATTATAAAAATCTGGCCTGAAGAAAAAAACCTGACTCTCGTATTAACTTCATATTCTGATACATTGCAGATTATTTAACCAGCTCATCTACTAGGTCTGCTATAAAAGTCAAAGATAAAATGATTTTCATTATTTGAACCAGGAGACCTTTTTGTGTACCTGTACTTGACTTGAAAAGCTTTAGCTGCACTATAACCGTGTGAGATACCTATGTAAAGAAATAAGGGCTATCACCTTGCTCTGCAATGAACAGCACAGAAGGAAAATAATCTTCAAGAAGCTGGAGTTTGACTGCCTATGTGGTGAGACAGGTATGGGCATAACCTTAATTACAGTGTTTTGCCAGCACAAGATCTAGCACAGCGGGGTTTTATGCCTGTGATTGCTGCTTGTGGGACAGACTGTGACTGTGTTTCCTTTTCATTAGCTCTTGTAAAATTATCAGAAACCCTCCTTCGGTCTTCTCTTTGTGTGTTTGCTTTGGGGATTTAGAGTATGACAGAATTCACATTTGGCAGGGACATTCTGTCAGATCAAAAGGGTGCAGCTGGGAAGATAAAGGTCAAAGGAAATGATCAAATATGTAGATTTAGTTAGGGCAATTGGAGTGCTTGCTGATGGTGAGGGAGAGAAGGTCACTGGTATTGCTTGACTCTTGCATTAGTTGGGGTCCTATCAGTTTCTCTGATACAAAAGCATTTGCAGGACAGGGAATTAAACTGTGTGGAGCAGGAACAGAAATAGAAAGAATATTTTAAAAGCAGAGAGAGCAGCAAAGGTCAGCTTGACTCTGCACCTAAATTTGGCAGCTGGGTGCAGTGCTTAGTCTGTCAGACATCTGAAGAAGTCATTTGTTTGCGGAATTACCTGAGTGAGCTTTTGATTGACAGTGTTACCTGATGCGTTCCTTTGCTGCTCTGTGTTCACTTTCAATGCACAGCATGCTATTTTTACACTTTTAAACACAGATGCAAGGTTCTGTGGTTTTATAATAAGAGAGTAATGGAAGCTTTAAACAAAAAAAAGAAAGAAAAATCTTCTTAACAGGACAAAAAAGAAAGGCATTATGATATTTCTAACCGGTCTTCAGCTGAGAATTCACTATAAAAATTTCTGAAGTCTGAGATGCATCTCTGGATTGTAGATGGTAAAGATTTTTATCAATGTTTATATGTGTCTTTTAAAGGTCAAGAAATGTCATAAGAAAAGATTGAAAGCACTTCATGTAAATTGTTTCTGGAACATATCCAAGTGGCTTTTATCTCCTGGCTTCAAGTTTTTTTTTTAAGAGCTGTAGGAAGTAAAGCCACTTTTTCTCTACTCCAGGAATGTGGAGAGAGGGAAAACCCAAGGTAATGAAAAAGACTTGGTGACACATACCAGTTTAATTTTAGGCAGAATGCTTATGCCTTCACAATAAAGGGATTCTGTTCATCTTTTGCGGGAGACAACAGCATGACACCAACTAGCTGAGGAGGTTGAAAACATTTCTGGGGATAACCAAACCATGTTTTGGTGCCTCTGAGATCCACTGTAATATTGGGTAATTGAAAATAAAAGGCCTGAAACTTTTCCACTTGGAATAAAATGGGTGAAGCCGACACACTCACACGTGAGTTACAGAGGATGGGGAAAAGAGAGAGAGCGGCAACACATTTTGTTGCACTGACTCCTTACCTGGGTGTCCCTTCTGGTATTTAACTCTGTTCATGCATTTATTTATGTTCTTGGTTCTCCAGGCATATTGCCTTTTTTTAGGCTGCCTGTTTCTGGAGTTTCTGGTCAGCATCCAGCCAGCAGGAGCAATACCTCATTGGGCAGCTCTGCCATGATACCAGTGCCCTTTCAGGAGTGCTCTGAATGAAAATCATCAGGGGGAAAAAAAATCCTCTTTCTCTGAAATGAAATTGAGAATAAATTCTACAGGTCTTCAACTTCTCTTTTCACAGCAGAAAGTCTGAAACAAAAGGGCTGTATAGGTATGTGGAGTGTGGTAAACAAATTACCTTGGAGCCTTGATTTTGAGATTTCAGGGCATTTTTTCTGAGGAAAAAATTATCACTTACCTTGCAGCCAAACCAAAGCATTCAGCAGCATCCAAGGAATCCCAAGTGTAGAAAATGAACTAGAAATTGGCTTCTAGACTATGGTTTTGTTTGCTAGACCTGTAACGCTGGAGAGGAAGGCAAGGAGGGGGGAGGATATGGACTTGACAAAACTGGTCATCAAGGTTAATGGACCTTGTAATGTATGAGGGAATATCTGTCAGCCTTGGGGAAAACATGAGCCCCAGAATACTCCTCTCATCCTGAAAGCTTGTGGAGGTGTAACAAACAGGTTCTTCACACAGTTGTCTGGAATTTTCTGTAAAAGCCAAAGAGAGTGGAAGAGGAAAAGATGAGGTTTCCTCCTCTGCCCCTATCCCCATGCTGATAATTCTGACTGTTGGTGCTGGTACTTCTGCTGATACAGAGTAACTTGGAGTTGTGAGAGAGCTTCAGTGCCCACCTTAGGAGAGCTGAAGTGTAGCTTCAACTCCATTTACTAAATAGAAACAAAGCATCGCTTACTGGTGTGTTATCACACATTCAGTGTTCATAGAAAGTGATGTAACTCTCATATTTGCAAATATGCAACTGTTTTCTGCTCTCTAGTTTGAAAAATTATTTTCAAGAGCATGCTTCTATTTATGACAGCCAGAAGAATACTGAGGCTGTCAGCTGCTTGATTTCCTTCCCATTTGCAGGGATGCGGTACACAAATTATAACTTGGTAATTGTGATTTCTGCTTTGAGCACTCTGAAAAATTGCAGCCTAATTAAATAATTATGGTGCTTGTTTATTTATTTTTTTTTTAAATACATATTTGCAGCTGAGAGTTTCAAGGAAAACCAGACGGTAAAGATAAAGGAAGAACCGATGGAGGTTGACATCCACGACTCGCAGGCTTCGGTGTCACCCAGCCAGCCCAGCCAAAATGTTGGCTACAGCACTTTATTGGGGCGAGACATCAGCGAGCGCATCCAGAAGGCACCCGAAGGCCGTGTGCTCCCAGAGAGAAATCTCTTCAGCCAGGACATATCAGTGAAGATGGCATCTGAGCTGCTCTTCCAGCTATCAGGTAAATCCAGTGCAACTGCTCCATAGCTGGAATTAAAGAACAAAATGAGATTTTTTTGTATAACCCCAAAGTTCTATGAAACTGTGAGATCACTAGGGCTGAAAAATAATAGGAGTTAGAACCTTCCTACCCTCACACTTGAAACACAGAGGCCTTGCCAAATGTCTCCCATAGTTTGCATATGCTTTAAAGCACTGTGGCAGCCAGGTCAGGTTCACAGTATTTCAACTGAGTTGGAAAAGCCAGAGTTCAGCTCCTGTATTTTTGAAAGCTAATTAAATAATTTGTGACGACTGGTTTGATCCCTGTAGAGGGGAATCTGCAGATGGCAGTTCCTGGCCTAAGTGGCCAGTGGTTGCAGGATGCAGCACTCCTGGGGTTGCACTGCCCACTTCCCTTGGCAAAGGAGGTGAACCTCATCTGTCATTCATACAAAGGCACTGGAACCAGCACTGTTCAATGAACACTTGCACTGCACACTCTACATGGAGCACTGACGTGTGGAGCTGAAAAAACTTGTTGGGTGTTAGTTTAAATAAAGTCATGCCCCTTCTCTAATCATGCTGGAACCATTTACCCCAAATTACCCTGGCTTATGCTGTTACCTTAAAGCATCAAAATAGTTCTGCTGAATAAAATCTGATAGACATCATATGACATATGCTAATCACAAAAACCCGCGTGTGTTCCTCTGCAGAAAAGGTGAGCAAAGAGCACAACCACAATAAAGATAACACCATCAGAACTACAGCCAGGTAAGTACAGCCCATGGTTACCTGCAAAACTGCACTGTAAATAGCATTGTTTCCTATTGCCTTGTGAACTTAAACCTGCCTATGTCCTGCAAATGTGACCTGATAGTACAAATGTAAGATATTTCCATGAGTAATGGAGCCCATGTCTGAAAAGCTACAACTATGGATTTGATTGCTTAGGGTTTGTAAGACCCTATTTGGGCCAAAATGACTGTTCTCCTCTGATCAAGTATTCACACATCATTTTAAGAATTACTTACTCTACTTTTTTTCAACAAAAAATGAAACTTAAACTGCATGGTACATGCAGTGCTTGCTTGAGGGAAGACCAGGCTGCCAACAGGATTTTAAGACATGGACCAGTATAAGAAGAGGTGATTTTGATTGTCTTCTGTCAAACTAGATTTCCTTAGAAAAAATTCAGTCTAGTATTTCTGTCATCTCAATACATTCTAGAGATGAATTTTTAAAAGTCAGACTGTAGGACAGTGCTAACAAAACATTTGTTAAAGATTACAGTTACATTGTGATGATAATTTAAATTAGCCAGGAATTAAAAACGTGATCCTATTGTAGCCTGTGCTGTTAAAGAAATGTGCACTTTACAGTTCTGGGGTTGGGAACAAGCCTACAAGGTGTTTACATATCCATGAGCAGCAAGGTGAGGTGTCCCTGTGGGAAGATTTAAAGATCTTAGACGGTTAAGTGCTGGTAGCTGTAATTGGTAAAGACTTAGGAGCCCTTGGTAGGGTAGGAGGAGTAGGCAGGAACTGCCAAGAATACATTTATTCCCTACCTGAAAGTTATTGTGGATGGGTTGGAAACTGAGCACACTGAAGTGATGAAGAGTTTATTCAAAGATAGAGAAAGAGCTTCTTGCCTCTGCAGCCCCTTTACAGAAGTTCTTGGTGCTAACTTAAAACAGCTTTGCCCAGGCAGAATGGAAAAGGATTTCAGTTGCAAAGAAAACATTTCTAAAATATATTGTACTTAAATTTCTAGGCCTGTCCTATTCATTCATGGTAGCTGCAATAAATAACTTGTTTTTAATAAACTGACCAGCTCAGTAAATGTACATTAGGGACTTTTTAATGTTACAAGTTGAAAGATAATTCAATTGAGCTTTTAGCTTCTGGTTACAGTGAATGCTTCCCATATTTGCTAGTGCGGGAATTTGTCAGATATGCAGCCTGCACGCTTTTCTGTGCTACTTAAAGCACATAAGCCTGAGATACAAACAGAGATCAATGCACATATTGTCCAACTACTCATTAACCATCCAGGGTGTGCTGCAGGGAGGGGCTGGCAAATAGTTGAAAATAGATTTCAGTGTCTCATGATGTTACCAGCAGGACTGGTGTGAGAATCCAGAGCTACTTTTGGATCTATCAAAGATAATTCCAATTGGAAAGGTTGAGGACAGTTCAAAGATAACTTGCCCTTTTTCTGACTGCCAACTTTTAAGAGGGTAGCGCAGTTGGCTGTTGTCAAACTTGTGTTGAGCTTTACTGAGATGTCCTTAGAGTGGCTGCCACCCACCAGGGCATGAAATGCTGAGTGCCTGGTTCAGTTTTTCTGGGTGCTTTTCTTATCTTGCCTATTTATCAACAGAAGAAGACATGAATAAGGAGAGCTTCTTAAGAGGGGAAGTGAGTCAGTCTACTAAATCCAGTGAGTTCAAGCCAATTGACTTGAAAAACCTTGCCAAAAAAAAACTAACCCACCCCAAACTAAATAAACAGCTGGAAGCCTTTACTGGTAAGGTATGACGCCTTCTCAAAAATAGAATGTGATGGAGCAGCCAGTGGAGGATAGAGGCACTTGGACTGCATTAAGAAAACATGTGGTGTTGCAGTTTGGCTCACCAGCCCACATCTGGAGTAATGACAGAAAGGCATTTGAATCACAATTGCTGTGTGAAATGTGCTGACAGCTGCAGAGAGCCAAGGTGAGGTCAGTGTTGTCCACCTGTGAGCAGCTGGGGAGCACAAAGATTTAGCTGTGTCACTGGTGAGGCTGAAATCAGCAAACCCCAGCAAGATGGGGTACACAAGCACTTTTTGCTCTCTTATTCCTTATTAACATTTCTAACTGTCACCTCTCTGTTGCTGTTCCTCCTGTGAGTATTCCTGGACTTTGCCAGCATATACTTCCATATGACTTTGCTTAAGCAGCTGGAACTGGCAAGGATTCCTCACAGTTCACTGGCTGAGTGAGATGGTAGAGCCTGCCATCTGTGATAAGAAGACAGAAAGTGGAGAAGCGAGTGATCTGGAAGTGAGTACGCCAGCGTAAGATGCCAAGATAAATTTCTTTCATCTAGAGAACTATGTAGCCATGAAACTGGAAAAGTGCAGCCAGAGGAAAAATAAAAGATATCCTAAAGCTTAATCTTCACCAGAAAAGACTTTGCACAGTGATTGAGGACAATGTGTGTCATTTCTTATTATGAAGCAGGAGCTCCTCCCTCTATACTTTGCACTGGGAATCGGAGGACGTACCTGCTGAAATGGAAGTAATAGGGCCACCACTGAAGAGACTCAGCTGCCATGCTAGAGGAAGGCAGAAAAGATGTATCCAAGGATGGTTCTGCAATTCACCAGAGGCCAGTGGTGGAGAGGGAAATCCTTGGGATATGATATGATGCGGCCCTCAACAGCACCCTGCTCGTGATCTATGGCCTAACCTTAAATAGATAAGCTCGGCACCATCCGTTTTGCTTAGAACCAGCAAAGAGCAGTGTCCCAGGGACTGAATCTGAGGCACAGACAGGAAGGCCAACATGGAAACCCGAGTGGATTACAAGATTCTGAAGAATTACAATAGTACTAAAACATTTTTTATTGACGTTTTTCTTTCAAATCATTATTAAACCAGTGAGAGGAATGTTGCAATAAATCGTGCCGTATTTTTATACAGTGTCAGTCTGTTTCGTATTATGTCACCCCTGAGTGGGAGTGTGAGTCTTGGAAGAAGTTAAGTTTCACACATGTGGGTTGGAGCTGTTTTGGTTTATCCTGGTCACTTGTTTTCTGGAGTATCCTGCATTGTTCAGCTATTGGCATTCACCAAACTGCTCAGGTTTGGGGCAAATTCACGCCTTCCCCTTCAGCACACCCTAATGTTGACTGCTTATGGATGTGTTCAAACTTTTGTAGAAATAATAAAATATCCCATTAACTGTCACATATGGAATAGCACAAAATGAATAATGTCTAATAGGAAAGTAAAACAATGTGGTTGCCAAAAGAGTTTCACAATCAAGTTAACTAATTATCAGCAAGTTTCCCTGAGGCAGAAGAGATCTGACTAAGAATACAAGTGACTTGGTGGAGACACCTGGTTCACTCTCTGCAGAAAAACTGCACGAGGGAGAACTCAGGCAAGTGATGTCTTTTGGACAGAAAGTGTGGGTATCTGGACTGGTGAGGTCAGCTTGGTGCAGCTGACACATACTTGGCATCTGGACTACCTGCTGTGCAATGCCTTATAAGACCTCATAGCAGGTCCTTTATCCTGAAAAGATTCGTGGATTTTATTACTGGTTAAGAACAGGCTGCAGAAATGGTCTGGCCTCCTGTCCTGGACCTTTTAAAACACCTACTGTAAACCAGCCTGTTAAGGATTCTCAATCTGGGAGAGATCAGATTTAAAGTAATTCTCACTTTGCTTAGAAGAAATTGATAGTTTGTATGCAGATGGAATACATTTCCTTAGAAAACACTTTTCCAAGCAAGACTGTAGTTTTCCATTTTGAATTTTCTTATGTGCCTCTTGCTGATGTCTGTCTGTACTGCAGTCAAGGAATGCTTGTTTCTGTTATGATCTTTAACTGAGCAGAAAACAAATACTTTGACAGAGATGCCATTTCACTATTGAAATTGACTTTTTTCTGCCTGTTAATTAAAGCAAAATATTCTTTTTGGAATCACTTAGCTGATAATTTTTGCGCTTAATACTCTTTGGGATGCAACCGCTCAATTTATGAATTGTTTCCTGCTTTAAAAATCAAACTTAAGGAGTTAATTTTATTCATGAAAGGCCATGTCAGAATAGAACTATTCAGCATCTTAACCTAATATTTGAAAAGTTAACGGTAACCACTGTATGCTTCAGATTATTAAATAATAATATTTTTTACCTTTCCTGATTGCCTTCTCCAGATATGACCATAGAATACAAATTTTTGAAGTGTTAATTTTAATGATCCATATTTTATTGTGATGTAGCAAATGTAAGATCTTGAAATGTAGGTAAAAGCCTTTTCTGAGGTCTTCAGTTTTCACTCTGAAATGCAATTTTACCAAAGCATGCTGCCTCATCGTCTGTCTATTTTCCAGCATGAATTCTGTAAGTGAAACAGGTTTCTTAATAAGATGGTATTTCTTACAATGTTCAGATGTTGGGGTCAAAATTTATATTTACTTCTTCTTCTGTTAACTGCTGTTTTCTTTTAAAAAAGGCATCTTGTTTTTTCCTGTAGCCCTTTCTTTTCTGAAGACACATTTAGACAATCACCATTCACTTCTAACTCAAAAGATCTCCTGCCCAGTGAAACTACTCTTCATGGAAGGACGTCTGCACCAGGTCAGATACCTTTTTCTTTCACTATTTCCAGCTAATAGATATTTTTAAAGTTTTTCTTACTGTAAACTCCACCACCTGACTTCTTGAAATATTGTTTGCCTTGTCAAAAGGCAGCTATTTCTCCATTATAATAAGTGCTTATTATTTAGAAGAAAAAGAGAAAAGTTAAATACTTCTGAAGCATTTGTGTTAATAGTCTTTAGGCTGCTATTTCTATGAATTGTGCATTAGTCTACAGCAGATGAAGTTTAGCAATATCAAGAGAGGTGAGGGGGTTTTTTGTGTGTGTGTCTGCCACTGCACTGATGCTGAATTACTGTCTGCTGTTGCCCTGTTCCTGGCTGTTTCCATCTCCATCTCCTGGAGTACAGATGAAATGTTTGCAGAACATGTACTGGGCTGTCTGAGCTTGGCAATACAATTTTCCTGCCTTTAACAGTACTTTAGAACCTTTCTGGAAGGATATGGAGTTCTTCAAATGTACTGAAAGGCCTCAGTAGCTGCAGGTACCTTCCCACTGATTTTCTGAACTAGTTGACAGGCATTTTATGTCCAGATATAGCTTGGGTTATATTCTGCATTAAAATGGAAAATACAGGCATGTAATAACACTATTCAAGGTCGCACTGAACACATGCAAAAACTTGATATGTGCCTTCACTGTCCTGCTGCAAAATAACTCATTTGCTAGTTCACTCTATCTGTTCTTAAATTAATAGCTCTGGGGTTCTAAAGGTCAGTAATTACACAGTCAGCTGTAGGGGGGGTTATTCACCTTTTCTTAGCAATCAATAAACTTTTGGGCACGTTACTGCTAATTTTCAGCTATAGACTGTCATTTAATTTACAACTTAACAGACCCTTCATTTTTTTTAATGCTTGAATAGTCATTTGACAGCTTGTGAAGTGGCAGATGAGGGTAAGAGCTAGATGCTGTCTAAGGGTAAATATGCATGGCAAGAAGGAAAAAAATTGTAGCATAAGGACAAGGGTCTCCAGGCTGGGCACAGACACACTTCTGCAAGGAAGCAGTGGATTCTGTACCTCTGGGTGAGGAGAACCAGATCAGGTGTGGTGCTTTTAAGTGTTAAAATGTAAACGAGGTTAGTACTCTCAATCCTGGCTTTTGACCTTGGCATGACATGGAATATTCATATGCCCAGATGAAAGATGGGAATTCACAGACTCCTCAGGCAGGGCTTGATACCTCAGAGGACGCAGCCTCTAGCAGCAAGACACTTACATCACACCAAGATAAATGCATAAGAATTTTAATTCTCTCTAAGACTTCACTTTAAGTGAGGCCACTAGAAGTGTGGGTGGGCTTTGGTGACATGTTTGATCTTCTTCTTAAAAGATGTAAAGGATCTAGTGGGTTAGGTCATCCTGTAGTGTTAGAATGGCTTCTGAGGGAACTGGGTTTTTATATGTTTGTGCTGCTCCGTAATCTGTTTTGTGGAACCTTGATTGCTCTGTGTATTATAATACATATTGCTCTGTGGTTATAAGACTCTGATATATAATAGTAGCATGTATACTACTAAAACTTTAAAATGCCAGTTTCTGCTACATTTTTATTTTTGGAACAACTCTTATCATTTCAAATATGTTGGTTTTTTTCTCAGCTTCGTAACAAATTCTTGGGCCTGAAGTGCAGCTTCACAGGAGCACCAAGAATGTGATTTAAATTTGTAATCAATTACAGATATTATATTCATGTAAAAAACAGCAGAATACCCACAGGTAAATTTCTTACTAATTTCAACCTTGCAAGAAGAAATATCCTATGTAGTGCTATGGATAGCTCTGAAAACACTTTATCCCTTCAAAGAGCAGCATAAAGGAACAGAAACAAACCATTGTGGAAGGCCTACAGAAAGTGTTACAGAAAATGCTGTGGAAATGCATATGTGGTCTCCCACATAAAAATGCTTTCACTTGAGATTTGGTTTGGGTTACTCTATCCCTGAAACAGGACAGTAAGAAGTAGAAAAGAGAAACATGAGAAAATGATAGGAAATTCCCAGTCCAGGGCCCCGGTGGGACCCCACGTATGCAGTTGCCTCTTTTCAAGTGAGCACCAAAACGGGTGGCTGTGTCCCCAGACTCCTGCCAACTTTCTGTCTGCAGACTTTTTGGCACCCTAGCTGCAGAGGAATTGGGAAAAGTGACAGGAACATAGGACAGTAAGATATTTCGTGTGTCAAATTCAATTCTTTTCTATACTAGGTAACATTATGCAATCTTATTCGTTACCAAGCTCCATCTTAAACCCCATCATCATCATTATTTGTATGAGGATGCTGTTTCAGAAGCTCATCCCTTTTGAAGAATTGGGACCACTCTCTTTCTAGCCTGAATTTATTCACAGCAAGTTCTACTTTTGTTGTTTCACAAGTGCAGTCCTTCAACTTCGATAATTCTTCTCCCTTGTGATGTTCACCATCTGATGTGCCATCTTACATTCCTCTAATCCTGCCTCTCATTTTGGAAAAGTGAGCCAGCCAGTGTCTTTTAGTCTCTTAGTACAATAGGGTTTCCATTTCCTAGCCTTCTTCTGCCTCTGTTTAGGGGCATTAATTTCTGCAAATATGAGTAGTCAGAACTATATGTGCTCTTTTATAGGAGGCTTTGCCCCTGACTTTTTCAGCAGCCTGCAATCTTCTGAGTGCATATTGGAAATGCCTCTCCTGATTAATCACAGCCTTTGTAACTAGAACATGCTGGTGTCTCTCTTGCTAGTCAAATAGTAACTTGTTTTTCTTTTCCTTTATAATTTCAGCTGATGATTTCCGCATGCAACAGAAATTCTTGTTCCTACACTCTTAGGCATATGACCTTGTAATTTGAATTGTTTCACTTGTTATTTTAGCTCTCGAGATAATTTTTTTAGTACTCTGAAATTTCTGCATATTGATATTGCTTTCATTAATGCAATTCTGGTTTGTTTGGGGGCTTTTGTGTGTGTGTGTTGAAGCTATTAAAGAGGATTTTTAAGTACAACGGGTCCAAGGTTCAGTCCTTGAGACTTAGGCTTAGTGGCCCCCTCAGTGCAAACCACTTCACTTTATGGCCAGTTTATAAGAAAACTGCAAAATTGGGTATATAAGTGGAAGAGCACTCTCTGTAGGGCATTGAGTAGATAAGATCCCCAAGGAGTATGAAATAATTAGGAAAGACTATTAAAAGATGTGTGAAATCAATGCACTTGTCAGGGCATTCAGTGGAGGTGGAAAAAGCCCTAAATAAATAATGATATTGTGATGGATTTGGTCTGAAAAAAGGGTGGAGTGTTCCTGATCAGCAGCAGTATCACAGGCAGGAGAGTTGATTCTCATGTGGAAGCTTTTAAATTCAGTATCCAACGAAATAACAATGAAATGTCCAACAGCTGTCAGAAAGGGACTCATCAGACCCACAGAAGTCATGGTATCTCCCTGATAATCTGTGGTGAATTCCTAATACTCTGAGAAGGGAAGACAGGAGTTTCCTAGAGTGTATAGTTCATATTTAGTGGTTATTTTTGGAGAATTGCTTTTCTTACTTTTTAAGATTTTTTTATGTTAATAACCATATTATTGTATTGCACTTTTCTGTATTAGTCTTACTGTCCAAATAACTTCATTTTTACTCAAAAATGGAAATAAAATAGTTTTGATGCCCACATCAACCAAACACACTTTGCTCAAAAATTACCATGGTATCAAAGTAATATCTAATACAAAGTCATATCCAAAAAATTTCAATAATTTCAACTGCCCCCTATGAGAATGTGGCCTCTTTTAATCTAGAAAAAGGTAGGGAGAAGAAATTAAAATTTTTATTTCAGTCACTTTAAAAGAGGACATTTTCATCTTCTCTTTTTTAAGATTCTTCTTTTGACAGAATAGTTTAGTTTTATGTCAGACTATATAGTTCAGTTCAGATCACTGGATAAATTAAAAACTTGATCGTATGCTGCTGTTCCTGACCCTTAGTCAGTCTTTAATGTGCTTTAATAGTTTTCCACCATCTCATTGACTCCTTCTGTAAATCAAACCTGCCTTCATGGAAGCCAGATGAGTGATATTCACTATTCCTTTTCTGGATGTTTCATTAATATTGGTGAAAACCCCAGCCATGGCTTTTTGGTAGTATTTTTTTCTCCATGTATACCTGTGTGTAGTATAATAATATTTCATTATTTTCTCTCCTGTTCACCAAGGATGTGGTATTCTCCTTCATTTGCATTGACAGTGCCAAATATTGAAAGAATCCCATCTGTAGTGGATTAATTTTTTTAAAAAAATGTATCTTTTTGTGAGAATTTAGTACTACTTGCAGCAGTGTAATTCTGATCCTGGTAAATGACTTTCACATGGCTAAAATAAACTTTTGGAACTGGAGGATGTAGGTCTGAGGGAGTTGTAGGCCAGGAATAGCCCTGTCTTTTTAAATTTTGCCACAGCTAAATTTACTGGTTGTTGGTTTGTTTCAGTGAAATAAAGCCAGTAAAGCTTCTGTGCTCCAGTACCTTTTTGAAATGCATCAGAGCCTCTTCTGCCATGTGTGTCCACACTCTGTACTGACCTGTAAGATGACAGACAGGCGGTGCCTCCTCTTCAGGATTGTCCAGAATCAGTTGCATGGTGCTTAGTTCAGTAGAAATTTGGAAACATAGTGCAAAAACTTTATATTTTGGCAGTGTCAGTTGTTCTTTTATTGACGATGTAATTAGTGGGATCATCCCATGTTTATGTTTCTTGATCTAAGGTAATATGTGCAACAGATTCCAGTATGTTTGGAACTCCAGGATTATTCTGCAGATGTACAGGTTTCTCCTGTCACTGTCCATACTCACACTGGCCTCCTTTTCTCTAAAGCAGTAATTCCACTGTAACTTCCATACACTAAGAGGTGAAAACCTGCCTGCTCCCAGGGCCTCATCTTTGCACATTCTGCTACACAGCAGTACCAACACGTGTGTGGCCACATCAGGGGAAGTAGTGAACTAATCTCCTTTTTTTTCCCAATAGTTTGTGGGAATGGGGGGATGTGAGCAGGGTGAAGGGAGGCTGTATCCTTCGACCATGTGAAATTTCAGCATTTGTGTGAGACTGGCATGCCCATGAGCACACTTAATCTTGTCTACTTTCTTCTGTTACTGTATCTGGAAAATACCTGCTGAGGGTTTAGAATTTCAGCTTGAATGTGATAAATAATCAAGCTGGTGGTGTTGTGCAGATACCACATTCTTTTATATGGGTTTGCATGTGTCTTCCTGCCTAATTCCTTTTAAAGCATGCTTTAAGGTCAGTACAGCTCTTGATGTTGTCATTTTCTGTGACTCCAAGCATCTAGAAGGTAGATAGCAAGAGCTCTCTTGGTCCAACCTGCAGGTGCTAATTCATATCCACTACTTTCTGGCAGTATTTGTGCTTTGTTCTGGTTTTCTGTGCTCTGCAGCAAACTAAACTTCTGCAACCATCTACAGCAACCAGCTCTGAATTTTGGGTCATCACTAGGTTAGTTAAGAAAGTTATGACTTTATTAGGTTGAATATGAGATTAGAGTGAATCTGGCTATGGCTTTCATTTCTTCAAGAGCTGCTGGTGACAGTTTCCCTTCTTGGTCTCTTTTATGCTGCCAGACTTTCTCCTTTTAACTTATCCTGCATTGTCCCTGAGACCACTGTAAGCACACTGCAGAAATGAAGGGACACCTTGAGGGTTTGATTTCTGTGTAGGGGACCATTGCCGCTTGTGTCACCCTGGAAAATGCCTTTAGGCCTTAGGGGACTGTGAAACCCTGAGGATTTCCACTGAAGTGACCAGCAGTGAAATGTTGGCATTTAAATTGCCCTTGTGTAGCTTCCCAGCTATGTACCCATGGAGTTAATTAGAATGATTCACACCTTCTTACAGTTGTTTGCTTACCTCTGCCAAAAAGCCTCTAACTCCACATTGTGGGCAATCCTATTTACTGTAGGAAGGCTTTCTTCAAATGTTTAAATGTTAGAATTTGTAAATGAAAGCCAGGGCTTAAGAGCATGATTACAAGCAATTGATTTTGAATTCATTCAAGACAGCAGACCTGTGGGTTATTATTTTTAAGAGAGTCACAGGATGGTTGAGGTATGAAGTCTAATTCCACACCCTTCCCCAGAGCAGAGTCATCTTGTTGCTCAAGGCTATGTCCAGTCAGGTTCTGAATATCTCCAGGAATGGAGACTCTGGGCAATCTCTGAGCAACAGGTGCCAGTGTTTGACCTTGCTCACCATAAGAAAAATTGTTTTCTTATGCTTAAATGGATTTTCCTGTGTTTTAATTCGTGCCCTTACCTCCTCTCCACTGGCATCACTAAGAAGAGCCTGACTTCATCTTCTTATTTCCCCCTATCAGGTATTTATCCAGGTTGGAAAGATCCCACCAAGTCACCTTTTTTCCAGGCTGAATAGTCCTTGCTCTCTCAGGCTCCCCTTCTGTGACAGATACTCCATTCCCTTAACCATGTTTGCCGGACTTCAGACTTTTTTTGACAGTCTAAAAGAATATTTCAAGATCTTGGCAGCTGTTTCTGTCCCTGTGACGGAACAGCAATTTTTATTGCCAATGTAATTGCAGAGGGGGAATGCACATGCATGTGAATTGACTTACGTAGTGCTTTTCCCCCCCCTTGCTTTATCCCATTATTAGTGCTTATGATCATTTTATCTGCTTTCAGTTTTGGTCTGAGTTATGAGCTCTGCCCATCCAAGACATTGGATAACCCCCTTCAGTTTCCTGGTGATGAGAGTCCCTGACCCCTATTGGCTTCCTGTCAGGGCAGAAAAGTGAGAGTGGCACTTAATTCACTACCAAGGCATGTTCCATCAGGCACTCGGTCCTGCTGTTCATTTCTGTCCTAGGATTCCTGTGAAATGTGCTTGGGAAAAGTGGAAGCAGATGCCACACAGTCATTGCCACCTGCAGGGCACAATTGTAGGTACTCCCTAAGCTGTGCAAAGTCTGCTTCTCTCAGTCCTCAAAAGCACCCTTTTAATTTTCTTTTTCTTCTGGTACTTGTCTGGGAGTAAGATTCAGCCAGATACTCTTCTTTGTGTGTGTGCGTACACATGGGGTGTGCATGTGTATGGTTGTGTAAAAATCAACACAGGTGCATGAATAAGTATAGTGGAGTGATGTCCCTCTGACAAATCCAACCTGTGTGACAGCTTCATAGATGGTAGGAAAGGTTTTTTTTTGACAGAGTGGCAGATTGATTTTAGTAACTGATTTTAGTTCTGTATCTCCAACATGCTAATTCTTCCCACAAAAAGAATGTCTTGTGGGTACGAGTGACTGGTGTGAGCTCTCTGGAAGGCCAGGGACTGTCAGCCACCGAGGTGGCTCTCTGCAGTCTGATAGCAGGAGGCAGATAGCTGGCAACTTGTGGCAAGGGATTCTAGGAAGGTGAGATAGTTGAACTGCTGTAGAAGTGGGCTGTGCTTGGCATAGTTATCCAAAGCAAGACAGATTTTGCAGAATTTGTTCAACATAATTCAGTGCTAAACTGCCTGATAGTGGCTCTGGCACGTTTTCCATCTATCACATCCTGTCTTCAGATTCCCATGACCGTCTGCCTGCGTGCAGCCTTCTCTCCCTGTGCACCCAGCTGCCTTGACAACCACTTTGCACCACAGCCATTGAGCAGAGGCTGCCACGTTTCTGGTTCATTTCATAGGATCATAACCAAGGCGGCTTCAACTCATTGCAGCATCTTCTGGGTCTGCTGCCAAGCAGGTTTGCATCTCCTGCACATGTGGTGCAGATCTGTGGTGCAGCAATAGAGGCTGTGTCCTGAGCAACCACACAGTTTTCATAAATAGCAGAGTCCCTTTCAGAGCTGAAAATTTCATTATTATGCAGAACAAACCATTTCAAAACAGTAAAATGGCCTCTTGCTCAAGCATGTACAGTGTGTTCTCTGGCTGAAGCAGGACAAGTGAGATGTGCAGCACGTGCATCTTTGTACATGACTTAGTTTTTCTTAACTATCAGTATTTATTGGGCAGGGAATGTGATCATATCTTTCTGAGCATCCCATGAAACTCCTGGTGAATCTTTCACTACAGGCTAAATAGCAGGACTTGGCACAAATTGCTGTGGGCACACAGCGTTAGCGTCTTTTCCCTGTGAAGTCACTGCACTGATAATTTTGCCAATTGTTTACAGGACCTTCAAGATGAAAGGTGTTAACTAAAACAAGCAGAAAGAGTTCAGGTCCATGTCTAATGACTGTCTTGGAAGGCATTTGACATCTATCTGAAAACTTGTGTTTCTTGTTTTACTACAGGCTGCCTTTATACAGGGTAAATTTTATTTCCCTCTCATACAGTGCAGTGTTCTCTTACAGGCAAAAATACTCACTTTTTAAATTTCATTTCTCTTTTATGTTTGCTCCTTCTAGAGCACAATCAACTTATGATAAAGGACAGAAAAGCAAAGTAATTTCACTCAGAACAAATACCTTCTGGTTTCATTTAGAATAAACCCAAACTAGATCACAATCATTAAACCCAGCAAACCAAAAACTGTTAAGAAATATCATCAGCTTCAAATCCAGAGCAAAAAATGGCCATATTGAACAGTTTTATCCTGCATGGAAAAACAAAAGTTAGCATTTGGATTTTTTTACCCTTTCAAGCAGGGCAGGTTTTGACATCTCATATTATTTTGGCAACTCTTATTATTTAACTTATCATAATAAGTTTGCTGAGTAATAGTTACTCAATAGCAAGTGATTTTTGAAAAAGTAAAATCACTGTTGCCATAAATATTCTTAACTAGGTAACACAAGTGGAGGTCAAATTTGAGAAGGGTTTTCTGAGCAGCTACAATCATTGGAAGTACTTAGTGAGAAATGTGGGACTTTTATTTGCTAATACTACCATGAATTATTCTGGGAAGTGAATTTGGAACAACACAGGGCTGCCCAGCAAGTTCCTGGGAGCTTTTGATGCAGGTAATAGAAGACAGCTTGGGGGAGAATGACCACAAAGTTATAGAGTGTTGGGTTTGGGAAAGGAAGAAGGGAAAACAGCAAAATAACCCCTGTTGGCTTCAGGAAGGATAACTGGAACCAACTTGGAGATGCGTATGGAAAGAAGCCTAACAACAGTTAATGACCTCTGGGCTTGAGTGAAGCTTCTGATGTGTCCTCCCACAATATACCCATAGTAAGAAGGGAAACCCAGGGTAGGTACAGCTCTAATTAAGTGGTGAAGTGCAGCTGTCAAACCCCAGGGACCACGTGGGGTCTGCAAGAGGCTGTGCTTGCTCTGGTATTCATCAGTCCTTTTATTAACATTGTGGATGATGGAGGAGAAAGGATGTTTATTAAATGTCTGGGGCACACCTTGCAAGGAACTGCCATAAGCACTTGGGAGGACAGAACAACTAGAGTTCAGTCTTACCTTGAGGAATTGAACAAACTGTGTGAAAACTAGCAACCAGTGCAGTGAGATAAAAGTTCTGTGCCTGGGGGAATGGTGAGTGCCACAAAGAAAGGGGAGGCATGAATGTCCAGGCAGTGCAGCTTAAGGTGGGGATCTGGATTAGGGTTGGTCAGACACTGTGTGTAGAGCTGCATTGCAGAAAGGACAAACATCTGGCTGAGGTGTTGGGAATGTTGTCTGTAAGGCACATGTGGTAATTCTGCTCTGCAGCTGGAGCCCTGAATTCAATTTTGGGCTCTGTAATCCAAGAACAATGTGGAGGAGACAGAGGTGGTCAGAGGTTTAGAACACATGAGCTGTGCATGAAGATTGAAGAATTTTACCTATTTATTTAGTCTGGAGAAGAAAAGAGGGGAGATATGATAATGGCATTCAGATATGTAGAATGACAGCTTTGAGAGGAAAATAATAAACCTTGCCCATATTCATGTGAGCAGAATAAGAAATAACAGGCTTAAATGACAGCAGAGGAGATTGAAGCTAAACTCCAAGACTGAAGTAAAACTTTCTAGCAGTGGGGTGTTTTTGCACTGGCACAACTGTCAGAGGAGCCTCTGGAGCCTCTGTCACAGGAGGGTTTTTTAAAAAAATAAGTAAGAAAAGCATCTGTTGGGACTGATGGATAAGTTTGGTGAGTGGCTGATGTGCCTCTGGGTGAGGGAGAGACAAGCTGGCCTCCTGGGGTTCCTTCCAGCTCTAATTCTGGGATATAAATTCAGTAACAAAGCCATGGTGGTGACTGAACAATCTCCTGAAAGAGATTTGATAGATGAGGCATTTGTCTTACAGATACTCAGCATGCTGTAGTTTAGAATCTGCATCTCATTCAAACCTATCTCTAGTTTCATATCTTCTTTTGTCTTTCCTAATATCAGAATCTCCTGTAAATGTAAGCATCAGCACTGAGTCAGAATGTTTCCTGAAGATGAAACTTTTCCAAATACAAGCTCAGCATGAAATAGAAAGACAGGTTTTAAAATTAGTTTTCTAGCTCTGCAAAAGGAATTGGAACATGTCATTCCCGACATTTCTTTTTAGAATTACTTTGGGACTCTCCAGTCCTCACCTATCTTACCTTATACAAGTTTGTCTTCTACAACATTTGTCTGCCTAAGAGTAAATTAAATGCAGAACTCATCAGCTGTTTGGACAGATGGATAGATAGACATAAAGAGTATTTCTTAAAAATAATCTAAGCAAAGCTGAGGACAAGTTTGGGGTGTTTTCTTCTACAGCATGATTTCTATCTGAGTACAAATTTGCCCTAATTTGTTGCAGGGTGTTTTAGTTGAGTTTGGGGCCGTTGTGGTGCTCACTGCAGTCCGAGCAGAAGGCAGATGGGAGAATTATGCAGAAGGAGGGGATGGTTTACAGGCAGATGCGTGTGCTGGTGATAGAAGAGAGAGCAGGGAGAGGTGTGAGTATCTTAAAAAGAGCGAGTTAAAGGCCTCAAGGAAATGGCAGATTCAGTGCTTATCACTTGGGGAATCTGCAATAAAAGCAGCAGGAACATTTTCTTTTACAGCAGCAATCACAAGCACCTTGGGAAAGGTGGCTCTGGCCAAATGTTTGTAGTTACTTGTTCATCCAGTGCTGATTATTTTGTGTTAGTTCAGTCAGCTCAGGAACCCAACCTGCATTTGGGGCTTTATTTTGCATTCCCCCACTGAGGTTTCTGGTAACCAGCTTCTTCCAAGTACAGATTTTGCTTCACCCAAAAAGAGGCAGAAAGCTGAAAAGAAAAATATAATCCAAAGGCAAATTTGTCTTTATTTGTATCTGAATGCTGGATGGGTACTATTAGTGTTAGCCTCTGCAAAGCACCCTAGGTGTGTTTACTACCTTCTCTTAAGGAAAGAAAATGTGGACTTGCAAGCAAAAGTTGTCACATTGAGAAAAACCAAAGAAAAAAAGGAACATTTGTATGCCCCATAATGGTCCTAATGTGCACAAATGTTTGAGTGATTTTTTCAAAGGGTTTCTTGGAAGCATGTCTTAAGCAGAATTGTAGGAAAGAAATTAAAAGGTAGAAACCTATTGGCACTATGGAAATGAATTAATTTTGGTTTAAAAATAGCAATAGGAGCAAATTATACTTTCACTAGTTCATATGAACTCAGTGTTGTAGCACCCAAAATAAATGTTACAAGCAGAGTAAATATAGATGGGGTAGATGTGAGGGCCACCTGCTTGGGAGCGAGTTAGAAACTTATGTTGAGTTTATTGTGGCACATCTTACTGTTGTCATGAGGATATTTCCAGGAGGAAATGAAGTGAAATATCTTATGCAAAGATAAGACAGAGCACATTACCAGGTTTTTCTCTGACAATAGATGCAGACTTTAGCTGTTATTTCTAAACAAGAAAAAAAAAGTAGTAATGGTGATAGACCCCTTTGCTACTGAAAGGATCAGCTGTTCTTGGCCAACAGTGATATGGTAAAGCTTTTAAAAACACTTTTTGGGATTTGTTGGTGCTTCCTTTGCCTTTCTTGAAATGTCTCAGCACCCTCAGTGAAAGAAAAAATATGTCATTTCCCCTCTGGGCCATATTGCATTACTTCATCTGCAGCCACGAAATCCAGCTGATCTTCCCTGTGGTAACTGATGCTGGTGCAGTGAGATAAAGGGACTCTTCCACAACTGCTGCTTCTTGGCCACCAAATTCACAGCTTGGGGAGGGCCTGATTTTGCATCTGTTGTGAATTTTACATTGTTCTATTCTTTCTTGTTGTGTAAGGGATGCAGTTACCACAAGACAGTCCTGTTTATGCTTTATGCTAAAGCAAGACAGTGGTAATACAAGCTGGGGGAAATAGAAGCTGTTGTCCAGCACCATCCTCAAATTGAGGTCATAATGTACATGTTGTAAAAATAGTTTTCAATAAATGACTGCAACATTATTGCAGCTTTAGAGTACCTTAAAAATCTGCGACTTCAGCCACCTTGCAGAGAATTTACTGGATTTTTTTCTCTCTTCCTGGTTGTTTCTTAAGTTTTGATCTTAATGCAGAGAATAAATGCAAATCCCAGAGCTTTATAATGCAGATGAAGGTTATCACAAGGTATCTCGTGGTTTGCTCAGGAGTCTTCTGTTGTAAAAGTGAAGTAAAAATAGGTGCGAGTTTTGATGCAAAGGTGGAAGTGGCTTTGTGTTTTAAAGTCAGTGTTGTCCCAACCTTGTCTTTGCCCTGACTTTCTCACCCTGCTTCTGATTTGTCCATTTCTGAGCAATGGGCTTGGTCTTAGCAGTGAAGGGGGCTTCACTTTTTTTAACATGTTTTTCTATGGAGTCAACTTCAAAGTTCATCTTTTACCTATTTTTTAATCTTTCCCAAACCCTGACATCTTTATTGTTTCTCAGTGACCTTTTCAAGTGCTGCTGTCGATTGTTGTGCACTTGGAATACTTTTGTGCACAATATTAATGTTTCTTTTGGTGGGCTGTGCAAGCACTTTATTGAAGTATTCCCAACTTTGATTGTTGTTTTCAGAAAGAGCAGTTTAAGTACCATGCTACTGATACATAAAACCACTTGGGTTCTACCTTCTTCCATATTTTAAAGGAATTTTAAAGGATTTCAAATTATCATAACATTACTGCTTTTTACCACGCTCCATAGTAACATTAAACATCTGCAAAGCCTTTGAGGGGAAAAAAATAAGAGCATTAATTGATAAAGTTTTTTATTTGGAAAGGAGACTTTTTCTGCTTCCTCTGTGCATTTGTTCTGTCATTCAGATTGATTATGTGCAGATTTTTGGGGCTTATGAAACAAAAAGGACATGACCCCCTCACAAGTGGAACTAGAATTTTCTATCTTCTTTGGATTTTTGTGGGGAATATGGGAAAATTCTATGCCTAGAAAGCAATTGCTTATCTCAGTTAATAGTGGATGAGTCTGCTCACAGTAAAAGATACACCCTGAACCAAGACCAGACAGGATCCTGTGATGCAGGGGGTGACAAATGAAGACTGCAGGACCAGTCAGGATTGCTGATATCTTACTGAAGTGGAGAGACATACCTTCCTCAGGAACTACAGTACCTGGAAGGATCCCACTGTTTATTTTAACTGACTTACTAGAAATAAGATTTCTGGTCCTACAAATAAAACCTTTGTGGAAGCAAGTGGGAAAGGGAGTAAGAGATATAGTATCTGGAGCACTGCAATTTCGTATAGTCAATATATTTTTGAGCTTGGGAACCTTTCACAGGCTTTTGGCAAACAAGCTTGCAACAGAGCCTTAATTACATATTTCATAAAAGGAGTTCTCAATTTTTAAATACAGTGTGCCTGCCAGAGGTGATAGATGAACATGTTAAGGGGAAGACTCCAAAGCAATAAAATGCATCTTTGATGATGGAAACACTGCATCAAGTAGTAAGACAGTATAATAAGATAGATGCAGACAGAAGAATGAAAGAAAATTTCTTTGAGCAAATAAATGTTTTTAAAGCAATGTTTGCATGACTACCTGACCTTAATACCTTGTTTCTGAATAAATAATTTCTTGAAGTTTTTGTCATTTAGACACAACCAAACAGAAATAACCTTACAAATGGAGCAAGCTTTTGTGACATTCCTGTAGGGCTGCATGCAGTGCATTTACCTCTTGGGTGAAGGTGGGGTACTTGACAGATCTCAAAGGAAAAAGCTGCAATTCATCTCAGGCTGGGAGCAGCCAAAAATTACCTGATGACTGTTTAATGTCCCAAGTCTTTCACAGCAAAGTGAGATGCCTTGCTGTTGGACATCTGCACAGGACTGTTCATCCTCTTGCCATGAGCTCACAGAACCCTGGTTACCCTGTCCAGGACTGTTTCTTAGTCAGTTTATTAATTTTCTGGTTTGGTGGAATTTTTAGATGCACTCTTCCATAGGAGCTTCCTTCTGCATCTTGTATTTTTTACATCAGATTTTATCCCCTGGAGTGGGAGGAGGGAGGTACCACATGCCTCCTTTCCTTTTCTTCTATATCACCTACCTTTTCCCATGTCACCTCCTGTCCAGAGTTTGGTTGTCTGTCCCTCTTAGCTCTCAGCCTCACCCTGGGTGGCTCTTCTGTCTCCAGACCTTCTGGACCTCTGACTTGTTTCCTTCATGGCATTCAGCTTGCAAGCAGCATTTATTGAAAATAATCTAACCACCACTCTCTATTTTCACAGGATTTCTGTTCATTTTATTTTGAAAATCACTTACCTGTTTTTTTCTTGACCATTTTTGTGGGGTCAAACTGTCTGAATAACCCAAACTATAACTAACTCTGGCACACACTTCCAGAAGAATGGAGTGAAAATGAATTTTGACCTTCTTTGCTAAGACTTATCAGCACCTCTCACTTCCATCTCATTAAGGAATACTTATTGCAAAGAACAATCTATTTAATTTATATCCATGGGATTCCATCTGACCATGAGGAGCTGCCCTTGTGGATTTGTTTGCTTCCGAGGTCTATGGAGTTGCAAAGATAAAACAGAGAAGCAGCTGTTGATGTGAGTTACAGGATGTGAGAGCAGACAGTAAACCTGCTCTCAGGTTCTGCAAAGGTTATAAACATGAATTTATCTTCTTTGAATGACACTTCAGCACACTTTGTTTGTTTTCTTAGGTTTGCCTTTTTCACTTAAATAGTGGTTTCATTCTTTCCACTGTGTATAAAGATATAAAGTTGGGCATGGCACTGGACAGCATATTAAAACATAATGTAGCATAAAACACTGTGAAGCAGTAATTGACCAATACATCAAAGTAAAAGAAATAAGTAATCAAAGTATCAGAGTCCAAAGCCAGTCCCTGGGAAGTTCCTGTGCCCGACAGCCACCAGCAGTCACAAGGCTGATTGGGTGACTCTAGACAGTCACTTATGTATTCAGGTCACGCCTCATCCTCTTCTTCAGTTACAGCTTCCACCAGATATGGTGTCCTCTCTCCAAGCATATCCTGACGAAAGTCAGGGTAAAGACTTTTCAGAAGGTTAATACACTCTCTGTATTGATATCACCAGTTGGAGAGGAAAAGATTAATCCCTAAATGTGAAAACTGAAAATACATACTTGTGCAGAACTATGCCCAACACCTCAGGAAAGGGGTAAATGGTAACTCTTCCAAGCTGCAGTGCTTTGTTTGCCAGAAATGAAATCTGTTAGGAGGGAGGAGGCACAGTACAATGTTTCCACAGTTGTCCTCACTTCAGAGAAAATACAGATGGTGGCAGTTCCTAACCCCTTCTTAGATGGTCAGCTTTACACAGCTACTCATGAAGTTGACTTGTGGCTAGAAGGGGAGTTGATACCAGGTTATGCAGGAGGGCATGAAAGGTATCCATAAAGATGTACAGGTGTCCAGAAAGATGTATTTCACTATATTTAATTGTTTTACCCTTACATAAGATTCTTAGCACTTAAGAGTTCTATGCAAAATTATTTCAAAATAATTTATCACTAGCCTGTAATATCCTGAGTCTTAATCCTTCTGTTTCTTTTTAATGTTGTACTGGAGAACTTGGAGGCCCTTCATTTTACTGAGCATATTTTGTTTTAAACTCCAAAACCTACACAGAATTGCAGTCTATTGCTTAATAATTTCAATTCTGTCATTATGATTTTCTAACATAGGAGTTTGGGAATTTGCTGTGGATTATTCATTTAAAGTAGAAATCTTGTATCAAGTCCTTCATTTTTTTTTCTCTTTTTGTTTTCCTCTTCGGGATGTCATGGTGAAAGATGTGAGACATCTTTCACAACAGTGATTTATTATTTAACATTTAGTTGGTCTCAGTCCATCTTCTTCCTGGCCAGCATGTAAGGTGTTCTTAAAGGCTGACAATTCTGACTGCCTTGGATCAGAGCTTAGGGGGATGCACAGAGAATACTGTGCACAGCCCAGTGTTCCGGCCTTGGAGTCGCTGGGCCTGTACTCACTTCCCAGAAAACACCATTCCTTGGCATTAATTAGAGCCAGAGCCCAAGGATTGAGTGTGGAAGTTGATTCACATGACTTTTCAGGTCACTGGTGAGGTCAGGTGCTGGGCATGTTCTGGGAAGATTTCTGGACCCCTGTATGGACACAGAGCTCCAGTTTTCAGGATGCAGTCAAAACTTGTCCAGAGGGTGAGATGGGTGGAAGTAGGTGGTTTTCCTTGGAGCTGAGAAATCTTTCACAAAGTGCTGAGGCTTCTGTTGCAAGAGACCAGTTCTGGTTTGCCATGAGCAAGCTAAGAAGCTGCTGAATAGAAAAAGCACTTTGCTGTGGAGAGAAGATTCAGTCAAAAGAGAAGAAAGAAGCACTGTAGTTGGAAGTCCAGAAAGACACCCTTAAAGTAAACAGAAATACTTCCAAAACACCTCAGCGTTCTCCTTTGCATTAATGGAAAATATGCAGTTCTTTTGCAAGGGACTGGCTGTCACCAGCTTGAGATAATCAGAAAGCTGCTATTTTTCCAGCTTCCCATGAGCTTCCCAGGACAGTCCTTCATAGGGAAGATTATATTATATTTCTTTTTCTTCAGAGATAAAAGAGGGCTGATGACTAATGCTGAAGTGAATTGTTAAGAGACTTATTTACTTAATTGAGCCTGCTTGTTTGGTATGTGTCCCAATTAATTCATTTTTGTTGTGACCATACTGAAGCAACCTACACCCTTGTGACCCCCTCTTATAATTATTACTATTTTCCTCATTTGAAGCACTGTTTTGATTATGTACTCAAAAAGCTCTGCTGAAACATCTGTAGCACTACCACAGAGTCAGATTTTTCTATTGTTTGGAACTCAAGGATAGCAATAAAAAGAATCCTTCTTTATTGAAGTTCTTGGAGGTTATGGGTCACTTACAGCCCTTAGGGGATGGGGGGGGGTGTCTTCCTTTTTAATTTCACAAAATGACTATTTTGAATAGGCAGACCTTGTTTTCTAATTAGAAATTCTTTTAAGAAAAATGTGTTGTTGGATGGTAGCACTTAGAGGTGGCTCAGAATTCCTCTGGTGTGAATATTGTACATATTACAGGGTCACAGGAGAACGTAACAGCAGTGGAGAGGGGACTGGCAAGTATGGCCAGCCCTAAATTTGCTGAGATTTCTATGTGGATTCTCTGCCCCAAATGAGGCATTGTTTTTATTATTGCTTAAATTAAATACAGTATTTGACAGCTCTTTGCCTAAACCACAGTGGAATTGTCTGAAAAGTTCTCTCTGAAGGAGAGACTCTCTCAGCCATGGCAGTCACATCTGCAGTGGTAGGTGACTGTCAGTGAGGGGCTGCCAGTACAAGAGGGGGGGTGTTTATTCCTCAGTGCTTCATGGGATGAGGATTTTGCTGTTTGTGCCAAACTCCACAATGTTAACTTACGCTCACTACGTTTTTGAACTCCTGTCCCCAGCTCCTCCCCTCTCATTTACCTGGAAATCCCAGCCAAGTGGTTTTCCTCCATCAGGGCATGTTCACATACACTGGTGGAGCTTGTTCTGGGCAGCAATCCCAGAGGCGGCGGTGGTTTGGGGAAGGGTGCTCTGCCTGTGGCATCTTTCATTCCAGTGGAATTAGAAGAATTTCAGCAAGCCCCTTCACTGCTGGCTGCTGTGTTTGGAGACCTGCAGAGTACCCTGGTAGTTCTGTGCACCTCTTACAAAAGCAGTCCCTTCTCCTCAGGGAACAGGACCCTTGCAGAGAGTATTTTTTTACTCAAGACTTGCTGATGCTCTTTCTCTTGCTGATTGAAGTAGTACACTGCTTTCCCCAAAGTACCTGCTTTTTGCTCCATTCTGTCCAAATCAAAACCGGCCATGCTTTCAACTCCTTGAGGCATTGTGTACATTTTTTCCTCTTCCTTATTCCCAGTCCCTTTCTCTCAACTTCCTTACAAAGTGCCTTCATATCTGTGCTCTATGCTCCGTGGGATTTCTTTTTTTCTGTATTTCTGTATTCTCTGTTCCTGAAACAATTCAAACCACTTATTAAAAGATAATAGTTCACTTTGGGTCACAGTTTTTCAATGGATGGCCCTCTAAGCTGCTGGGGATTTTGATGCCAGAGGACAGTAGTGCTGGGTAGAGCTTACCTTGGATGCCAGCCACATTCTGGGGTGCTGTGTCCTTTTGTTTTAATGTTTGTCTGAGCAGTCTTCTGGTGTTCAGAGTCAGACTACTCGTGTGTGTAGATGTGCACTTTAGAACGTGGCTTTAGTGATGGACCTGGCAGTGTTAGGTTAATGGGTACGCTGGATCTTAGAGGTCTTTTCCAACCTAAATGATTCTACGTAACAAAAATTCCTGCCTCAGTAGAAAAGAAACTATCTGGAAATCTTTCTTCATCCCTGAATAATAATCCAGTGTTAGACAGACCACCATCTCAGACCAGGCTTCTTCATGCACCAGACAGAGGTGGGTGACTGAAAAAGCCAAAGAGGTGGTTGTTCCACAAAACCGTAATTGGAGATTAATGCTTGCCTTGCTCACTCTTGACTTTCTCTCTGTATATGACCTGGTTTAACCCTTTGGCTGTGCCTATGTCCAGAACACTTTGGCTCAGTGTTCTGCTTTAGAGTGTGTATGAGAGATGCTGTATGAAAGATTCATTTCCTTCCAGCATTGGGAGTTTCCTTTTTAAATGGACTCATGTGCCAGATCACACAGCGTGCACCCAAAGTGCTGCATTTTATATGACGCCTACAGGGCTCTACTGAATGAAATCTGCAAGTCTTCAGAGTTCTTAAGATGACTTTGTGTTTTTTGGCATAGAAACAGAAAAGCTGGGGCTGGAGGTGGGAAATGGATTGCCATCTTGGAAATTTAACGACCAGCTGTTTCCCTGTGATGTGTGTGGAAAAGTGTTTGGTCGCCAGCAGACTCTGTCCCGGCATCTCTCGCTGCACACAGGTAAGGCAGGGCTTGCTGGGTGGTTGTTACAGCACTTGGGAATTCCGTGGGGTTTGTTTTAGGGAGGAACAAGATGGTAAGGAGAGGAGTGTGTGAGCCATCCCTGGCTCACCTGGAGCAGAGCCAAGCACAGGAACAGGACACAATGTCAGAGCAGCATCAGGGAGGTAACATTTTATTTCTTTGCAGCCTACGTGAAATTTCTCCTTACAAATTCAAGTTTGTCCGGGTTCCAGCACACCAGACTGCAGACACCAACTGGTAACCAAGGTTGATAATGGAGTTCTGAAGAGAAGGCACATCCTTGGATGGATTTAGGGTTTTTTTGGACAAAAACATCATTCACCTGATGAACTTTTTAAATGTCACTGAACAACAGAAGATTTGGCCTTGGTGTTTCAGATTTGTGAAACTGAAAGGATTTAATAGCTCATTCATTTTTGCTCTCTCATCATACAGTGCTGAGAGGAACAGGAGTTGTTCAACAACATATCAACTTTCTTAAAGCGAATCAGCTTCAAATCAGCTGAGACAAATAGAGTTTTTATATGGAAGATGCATGCTGTCAGCCTGCTGAGGTGCACTGCACAAAATAACACTTGGAAGCAAGAATTTCCCATGTAGTGCTGAGAAATCCTGTTGGTATAATGCCACTGTATGTTGAGCCGTCCAGCAGAGCCATCCTGAAAAGGCTCAGGATGCTCCATGGTCTAGTGGGGTTTCCTTAGTCCTAAGCTGCTTTATGGAATGCCTTTCCCCTCATGCTTGTAGCATTATATTTCAATTTTAGAGCAGCAGGTCCTCAAAGAAAACGTTGTAAAAGCTGATGTAATGTTTGGTTATTTTAATCAACCCTTCCCAAAATGCAGCCTGGCATGCACACAAAACTGTGCTGCCAGGATCTAAAAATGTTTAATTTAAAATAAAAAAGAGGAATATTAAAAATTGTAAAGCATCAGAAACTCACAAGGAATTAGTTTATTTCTTTCAACTGCTCTTTGAATGAGCTTTTTCATTAGTTTATTTTTGGAACTGGACTAACGACATACAGTGTTCCACTTCCTTCTACTCTCAGATTTTAATATAAAATCATCAACTACCAGCTCTCTGCAAGTAGTCATATGGGCAACCTCAACAAGCCCAAAAATCAAATAGAAGATGCTGGGTAAAGGAAGTAGTTGTAGACTATTGACCTGTTTCTCCACTGGCTTTGCTGCAGCTCCCAGAACAGCAGTTGTCCCAGTTTTCCAGTTTATAAAGTTCTTATATTATCTGACTATAAGTGGTAGAAAAAATTTAAAAAGCTTGCCCTAAACTATCTTCAAATTATTTGGGTTTTTTTTTTTTTAGTAATTGCTGTGAACTCCTATAAACTTCTAAAATGTCGATCTTCCCAAATACCTCATCCTGAAAGCTGCTTGGAGAAACCCAAAGGAATGCACGCTTGGTTACTGGCAGCTTTCAAAGCAGCTGGCTTCAGACTGAGGTACACACACTCACATCTCTGCTCCTTTTTTCAGAAGAGAGAAAATACAAATGCCACTTGTGCCCCTATGCTGCTAAGTGCCGTGCTAACCTGAACCAGCACCTGACTGTGCACTCTGTGAAGCTGGTGAGCACCGACACCGAGGACATCGTCAGCGCCGTCACGGCCGAGGGCAGCGATGGAAAGAAGCACCCTTATTACTACAGGTGAGCACTCAGACGAGGGCTGTGCACTACACACAGTCTCGTGGGCCTGCTGAGGACATGTGACAGGGCCACGCGTCTGGTGCTGCGGGGTTGGAGCCTTGATTGAAGTATTTGTCTTGCCCGTGTCTGGCTTAGGCTGAGCAGTGAACCTCGGCTGGCTGCCTTGTGCTGTTTGACTTGGCTGGCCATTGGGAAGGACTCAGGGGTTTGCTGTGGGGTTGGTTTTTTTAAATGGCTTTGTGAGGCAGCTGTGCTCTTAGAAGCCTCTCTAGCTTTTTAAGCAGTGTTCGTTTAAGTTTTGTTTGGAAACATCCCATCGTGTACACGGATTCATAGCAAATCTAAAGCCCTGTTCTTCCAGTTGCCTCCAATAGTTCTCTTGTCTTCAGCCAAATCCATGAAATCAAATAGCCCAAAACTGTATCAAGACTTGTTAAATCAGTCTACACATTTCCTCTGTTTGGTAGAGAGGTTTATACATTCTGTGAACAACATGATCAAAGAAAGAAAACCTTAATGAGAACTTGCCTGAAAAATTGAAAGGAACTGCCCAGATAAAATGGATATTCAGACATTCTTCTTGTTGTATGCACTGTTGTGCGCTCTGCAAACTGTGATGTGCACTCTAGTGGCCAAGCAGATTACCAAATCACTCTCACTTTTAGTCAAAGTGCCAAGAGCAGATTTAATTACAAAATCATAGAAGTAAGAAATAAATGAGACCTGCTGGATTAGATTATCTAGTCCTTCGCCTTGGGAAAGCAAAATAGTGCCCTGGAGTATATGCCTTTTCCAATCTTTCTGGCTTGTTTTAAATGTTAATGGCCTAATCAAAGCAAGAGGAGGATGCTGCAAAGAAAGTTAAATTAAAGGGTCCTTTCCACTGCCTCTCAGTATCACTCTGTTTATGTGCTGGCTGCGAAATCTGTATCCCTGCTAATTATTCGCATAGCTGAAGACTGCTGTTTTCCAGTCAAGCATAAGAAATGTTTGAACCCATTTTTACTTGCTTACAGTGGAACTGCCAGGCAGTTTTGCACAAGATCCCAGTTTGGCATGGGAACCATTCCAGGGCTCAAAAATCATTCCTGGAGTGTGCAGCAAGCTCTCTGTGTGTCAGTGTATCAGCTGTACTAAACATCTTGGCAAAGCTGCAGTGCCTCTTATTGCCCAAAGGAATCGGTTAGGTGATGCACAGCATCTGGAATCTGTAGTTTTTAATTAACTTTATGATTATTTAGCATCATTGTAGCACGTACAGGATTGTTGCATTGTGCCTGCCCTTAATCACATTGGCATGGCTATCAGTTCAAAGGCAGTTCAGCAGACAAAAGAATTTTGCAGTGAACATTGAGCAGCGAGGAAGAGCAGAAAACTGTCGTGAGTTTCCTCTTGCAAATTTGGGGAAAGGCAACAGGCTTCTGTTTGTGGTTTGTTTTTTAATGTTTCTAACACTTGAATTCCCTTCTGCCTGCAGCTGCCATGTGTGTGGGTTTGAGACGGAGATGAATGTCCAGTTTGTCAGTCATATGTCCCTCCACGTGGATAAGGAGCAGTGGATGTTCTCCATTTGCTGCACGGCGTGCGATTTTGTCACTATGGAAGAGGCAGATATGAAAGCTCATGTCAACAACAAGCACACAGGTGATGATCCCTCTCTCCTAGCTGCAGTGATCTCTCTCTTCCTTGCTTTTTAGGTGCAACCTTCACACTTCCCATTAGCACTCTACTTTCACTGAAATGCTTGCTAATTAAGGCCTGATCTCTCAAAGTTGAAGTGAATTGGACTCCAGCCAGGCAAATAATCTGGTAGTGCAGATCAATTTTCAAGCTTAGTGAAATAAATGAAGGACTACTTAGCCCTTCTTCTTCCTATTCCTCTTATCCCCCAAATCTCCTCCCCTGTTGGAGTCAGCATATTTCATGTGTTTTTCTGACTGGTTTACTATTTCATCAAAATCCTGCTTTGACTTCAGTGATGATAAGGTGACTTTGAGGGCTAATTGTGCATACCTGGCTGTAAGTCTGAAATAAACATTATGTTGAGCGTTGCTCTTCGCTGTGTTTGCCCCCACAATCCATCAGTTTGGAATTTCACGCTGATGTTTAGTTCACACTGTGATTCAGCAATACCATAAATGTAACTTTATATTAAACAGAAGAACGGGTCGTGCTCACTCCCTGGTCCTGCTCACTTAATAGCCAAGGATATTTCAAACAAGGTCCATATGCTTAGTCCTACTAATGAAGTCTGGCATAATTAAAGGAGAAGAAAATGGGAATCCTTTTAATTAATTTCTCTTATAAGACCAGGTAGAAGCATTTTTCTGCCACAAACACTGTTGTGTTTACAATACAGAACCTGAATTGCATCCAGCACAACTTTTCCATTGCTAAATTGCTTTTCCTGTCCTACCAGGAATAAAATTGGGAAAACAGGAGGGATGAAGAAGGGGAAGAAGAATACAATTGGTTGTGTTCACAGATACATAATTTAAATGTAACTGCAGACATATGAACTACTGGAAAGCTCTCAAGGGATTTTATGCCAGTATAGCTCTCAGCACTACTTCATTTCATAAAGAGGAGTTCAAGGCAAATGAGAAATACCACCCATAGCTATGCAAAAAGCCTCAGAGCTCAAAAGTGAGCTGTGCTCTGCTGTATTTTCCTATTGTGGCTAAAAGATTGAAACTGCTACATGTCTTTTGAAGATAGGCAAAACCCCCTTGTTCTTCCTTCACCCTGCTCAACTGAGCCACTGAGCTGGTGATTCAGCCAAATGCTCACACATATGGCAAATACAGAGTAAAAAATAGAATGGGTTTTCTGGGTCACTTGACTCCAGTTCCTTACCCTGTGATGTTACCAGGTCATAAAGGGACTGTTTGTGAGGATATGACATATGCCTTCAAAGAAGTATCATTGTTTTAAACAAACTAGAGCCAGGCAGCTGTAGACTTTCTTGCATTAAAGATTAGGGACCTTTTTAAAATTTCCAGTGTGTGTCTTAGTGATAATCAGAATACACGTACGTTGTTCTTGTGCCAGAACTGCCCTTTATCTGAAACAACAGTCCACCTTTCATCCTTCCTTCCACAGTATTTATTCCCTTAGTACATTTCTGGAGAACACCACTCTCCCCTCTAAATGTACACTGAGCCTTTTCCTATACAGAACACAGTTTTCCTGCTGTACCAATCCCTCACTGCATATGTTTTTGTTGGAATGCCTGCTCTGGACATATGCAATCACAGCTGTACATGGTGAAATGAAATAAGCAGTGGTGGCAGTGCAAACCAACAGCAGCTACTGGGAATAGGTCACACAATAACACTCTGCGATCACATTTACCTTCCTTGAAAGCTCCCCAACACTGATTGTTCATGTTCATCCCCTGTTCTGCTCAAATTCTACTATTGTTTTCCTGGACTGTTTCCATCTTCAGCACTTCTCATTTGTAGCAAAAGTTCTTGTTACTGGCCCTTTAGGTCATAACCTTGTCCTCTGTGCTATTAAATTTCATTCCATTTCTATTACTCTGGTCCCCAAAGTCAGTGAATCTTTCTGTATGATATCCAGTCATCCTCCCTATTGGCAGCTCAGGTTATCAGACTTCATTAGTGCATTCCTAGGTTTTTATCTTAAAGGTGCCACTCATCAGTTTAAAGTTAAGTACACAGGTGCTGGTGTTTGCAGAGGCCTCGATCAGGGGACTGTATCACATGGAGAATTTGAAATTTTAGTGAAGTCTCCTTTTAACACAGCTCTGATTGAACCAGGACACGGGTGGGAGAGAGTAATTTGCCCATCCTTGCCTTGTTGGCTCATGGCAGTTCTCATATGGGAACTCTCCCTCTTGCTCAGTTCTAGTGTGTGATAGGGTTTGGGATTTGGACTTCATACATTTATTGCACTCATAAGGAACCTCTGATGCTTTCTTTCATAATGAAGCTTTATCTCTAGGTCCAGTTAAATAACATGCTTTTCAATTATCTTTAGAAGGAGATCCTAATAAAAACACACGAATCTTGAGACCATGCTGTAACCTCTGCAATGATTACTGAGGATGCTCTTCAGTACAATGACTGAGATTATTCTCCTTCACCCTTCATCCCAGATTTACCCACTGGACCCACATAAATGGAAAGGTGGGGGAAGTTTAGCTTGGATCGGTAGGTTTCTGCACCCCAAACCTACAGAAATTCTGTTTCCTAAGTGACAAGTTTTCATAGTTTTTGAACTATAGTAGTCAAAGTGTTTTCTTGACATTTTTCTCAGTCCAGTAATAAGGTAGAATTGCATGATCCCTTCCCACTACCATCACAGCAACACTCAATTGCAGGATAAACTGAGATGTACTGTGGTTAAACACTAATAAAAAGGAAGGAGGCCCAACAACGGTTTTTTTAATAATTTCAATTACTTTCAGACTTGTTTTGAATTAACTTTAAAGGTAAGTACTTCCTGAAATTTAAAACAGAATCATGGAGACTCCATCTAATCTGCTGAATTAGTTATTTGCTCTTTGTTTTACAGCTGAAGAGAGGAAGACACCCAGTGAATCTAACAGTCCATCTTCATCTTCACTGTCAGCACTGAGCGACTCTGCCAACAGCAAAGAAGATGCAGATATAACCCCAAAAAACAAGGGGTCAAACAACCTGCTGGTCATTTCTGTAGTGCCTGGTAGTCAGACCTCAGTGAACACTGAAGAGAAGTCAGAGAAAGGTAAAAACACTCTTTAACAAATACAAGCTTTCACTCTCTATGCAGTTGAGTGTGTAAGGACTGAGTTTCCCTGTTCTATTTTTCAGGCTTTGAATGTGTTTTCTGTAACTTTGTCTGCAAAACAAAAAACATGTTTGAACGTCACCTGCAAATCCACCTGATCACACGAATGTTTGAGTGTGATGTGTGCCACAAGTTCATGAAGACACCTGAGCAATTACTGGAGCACAAGAAATGCCACACTGTCCCCACCGGTGGGCTCAAGTAAGGAAAGCAAGTACACAAACTTTTACTGTGTTAAGCACCTTAATACTGTGGGGATAGGACAAAAGGAAGTCAGTCAGAAAGGGTTGGTTAATTAAGAATCCAGATTTGGGGCTTCCTTGTATTTAGATGACCCAAGGCCTGTCAGGCTTGCATCATTACAGGAGATTGGTAAACTAGCAGCAGAGGAGCTGTAACAAACTATGGTCCTTTCCCTTTTCAAGTCAAAGAGGAGACAGTGTGTGATGGGTCCTACAGAGAATGAGGCAGCACTACAAAGAGCTGTAGGCAGATTAAGGGGTTTTTTCAAAGCATCGAAGCAAAAAGAAGCACCCAGCACAGGCTCTGTTTTGCACCTGGCTCAAAGAAACTAAATCCTGTACAGCCTCTGCAACTAGGTATGAAGTTACAACCTTAAAGGTTATAGCCTTTGTGTACTCAAATGCAAAGTCATTTCTCTCCAAGAATGAAGAACTTGGATGCTTTCTGCTTTGTTTGCATGCCCCACAATAATCACTACTGTATAAATTAACATGTAATGAGTAATACAGTCTTTTAAGAAAAAAAGCCTTTTGGTTTTGGCTGTGGTGGTGTCCTTTAAGGTCTTTTGGTGCAGAGCAGTGTTTCTAGAGAATGTCCTCATGTCAAAGTCAGACCCCTGAGGGGAAGGAGGGACTGCTGGGGCCATATGCTTGCTCTCTGGGCAAGCAGTGTGACGTTATGAAAGAGGCACGGCCCTGGTCTCTGTTTGTTCTAGCTGCTGCAGGAAAAAGGGCTGGAACCACTTGGAGCCCAGCTAGGGTTCAGCACGAGGCTCCCAGCTTCTGTTCCTCTTGCTGAGCAGCTGATGTTTTCAGTGCGCTGTGGCTGGGACATGAGGAGCGCGCCACGTTCGATGTTACCACGCGCAGCTCCCTTGGTTTGCCCTGCAGCTTTGGAAAACTGGTCCTGTTTGCCAGGCAGCCTCTGGTCTCCAGCTTAGTAGTTCCACAGACTGGGATCTGTGGTCACTTGAGATGAGATGACTGAATCTGGGAAGAAGACCAGATTGAGAAACAAACAGTGTGCCAGAACGACGGGATGTCTGCCTTGGACATACAGACCAGTTGTCTAATGCACATTTGGTTTAAGCTGCATAAAATCTGTTCTATTTACCAAGGAAAAATCATGACCTATGACTCAAGTCTTCCTGACAGAATGGGTTTCTCAGTCTATATTCCTGCCCAACTCAAGTGATAATTAGGTACCTTGAAAGCTGCATCTAAGAAAAAGCTCTGATTTATTTTTTTTTAAGGCATCCAGAAGAGCCTGAAGAGATCTAAGTAAATTGTATTTTTCTGTCTCCTGTTTGCTGTGGGGGAAGAGAAAAAAAACATGATTCTTCCAGCTCCAGGTCAAAATCTGAGATTCTGATCCAGAGAGCACCCAGCCCAGGAGAGGTATGTGTGCATTGACAGCCAAGTCCTCTGGTGCAAGAGATAATCACATTAGAAGCCTCAGTGACAGGCTCCCTCTCTGGATCAGAGTGCTTGATGTGCATCAGGAGAGCTGTCCAGGTGTTTTAGTATCTCTTTGTCCTCCTGTTATTACTCACTTTCCTAAAAAATCTCTTGATTAGCTTGTAGATTAATATTAAACCTGTATGTGCACCCAAATGTAGCAAGGAAAACACACATAGAGAGGGTCTCTGCTTAGAAATTTTCCAAAATGACAGAACACAATTAGCAGACCTGCTAAACAGTGAATGCAGATGTGTGGCAGCTGGAATGTTGGAAGACAGTAGCCAGGTTCCTTAGTTATAAGTTTTTATCCAGCCCTGCTCTCTGAGCTCACCAGTTCCACGTGGAAGGCTGGATGCTTGCTTCAGTACAGCAGAGATCCCTGGCAGGGAGCTGTCCCCACCAACTTCCTCTCAGCTGCACCAAGCAACAGCGGGTGTGTCTAGGCTTGCTCAGCATGCAGCTCAGGCTTCTTTCCAAGCTTCCATGATTCCCTCCTCTACCCTTCTCAGCCCCTCCTGACTCAGGAACTGGAGTGAGGCCCTTTGCCATGTCCACCCTGGGCCGGATGCTTGCTGCTGTGAGTAAGCAGAACCCACATCCTGTTCCTACACAGGAGCCATTCCTGCCATGGCAGAGGCGGCTGTAGGCAAACACTGCCAAGCACACGCCCCTTTCAGCATGGCTAGCTCATCTCCCAGAAATGGGAGTCCCTGCAAATCATCCTAACAGCCTGGCTTTCAGCTGTTCCTGTACCAGGATACCCAGCGAGCTTGTTGTTTAAGGTCACATAAAAGGGATTTCCTAAGCCTTCGCTGTACATGTGGTATTACGAGTTTATTCCATCTTAAACAGCTGCTTTCATACTCATTTGTAAACACTTTAAACCACTTCTTAATGGAAAAAATGGCCAAAGTGACTTCATACAAACACTAGGAATCATTACACAAGGTACCTGTGCATCAGTCACCCACCCTGCACTCCCCAGCCTGCTTTGGGGAAAGACCCCATCAAGGTAAGCCAGAAGGTTAAAGGGATGCTTCTTCAGAGTGAATCAGTGTTTCCCTAGGAATGCCATTAAATGGGCAAACCTCCTCTAAACAGAGATGTGTCAAGGTGAAGCAGATATTGGAAAGAGGCTTCACAGGGAGAACTGAGTGCCTTTTTCTCTTCCTTAGTAGGTCAGAAAGGGGTGAGTGACAGGGTTAAAGCAGGAACGCAGGTCTGCCAGCTGAGTGACTCCTCTTTTCTTTGTCCCTGCCCTTCCTTGCTGTGTTACCAGGTGCCCGTTCTGCATCTACTCCACGAACCGCCCCGCAGCCATGGAGTGCCACCTGAAGACTCACTACAAGATGGAGTACAAGTGTCGGATCTGCCAGACAGTGAAAGCCAACCAGCTGGAGCTGGAGATGCACATCCGCGAGCACCGCCTTGGCAACCATTACAAGTGTGACCAGTGTGGCTACCTGTCCAAGACGGCCAACAAGCTGATCGAGCACGTGCGTGTCCACACCGGCGAGCGCCCTTTTCACTGTGACCAGTGCAGCTACAGCTGCAAACGCAAAGACAATCTCAACTTGCACAAGAAACTGAAGCACGCTCCACGCCAGACCTTCAGCTGCGACGAGTGCCTGTTCAAGACTACCCACCCTTTTGTCTTCAGCCGCCACGTGAAGAAGCACCAGAATGGGGACTGCTCCGAAGAGGAGAAGAAGGGCCAGTATTCAACCTCCAAGGAAGCCAGTCCGCTCCTACCAGTGAACAGCTCCAGGAACCTTCTGTCACCCCTCTCAGTTATGTCTGCCTCCCAGGCTCTGCAAACAGTAGCTATGTCAGCCGCACACGGCAGCGGGGCAGAGCCAAACTTGGCAGTGAAAGCCTTGGCCATCAACGGCACTTCCCTGTGCTTTGATAAATACTGGAACTCAGAGTTTGCCCACCTTATTCCTTTAACAATGTTTTTCCCCAAAAACCACTACGATCTCACATTCCATCCACCCAGACCTCAGACTGCACCGGGAGGTGCCTCTTCACCTAAACACTCCTTCCTTGCCTACCTTGGACTAACAGAAAGGGCAGAAACTGTCTGAGGGCAGTTGCATTCTGTACCAAAAATCCCCCAACAAACCCAGCAGGTTACACATTGCTGCAGAACGTAGCCCCAAGAGGTAACGAACACTTGTACTATATCATTAGTAAGGTTTAGCAAATGGCTCTGTGTGTATACTTATTGCATTGACATGAAAGCTGCTTTATTAAATCTCCAAGAGGTGATCTACTGCATACTTCTACCTTCAGAGGCATGTTCCCAGTACTCTTATCTAAGAAACTATTTTGTCTTGTTAAGCTGAAAAAAGAAGAGTGTCCTTATTGGCAATCAGCACTTGTAAGATGACATATTGATGCATTTTATTTTTGGGCTTTGTGTGCGTGCGGGTGCGTGGAAGAGAGTCTGCCTGTAGTGTGCCATGACATTGCTTTTGCACATCCCTTGGATTGGCTTATTTAATCATTCTTCTTTTCCCCTTTTCACACACTCGCTCCCTGCCTTCCCCCTGCCTCCCCCTGAATTGTGGAGCTGTAGAAGGAGTCATGTTTGGGGCAGGGCAGGGGGAGAACTGGTGTATTATTTCAGTGCTGTTTGCAGCTTCCTTTAGTTGTTTGATGCCTTGTACTCAGTTGTCAAGGTTTGAGAATTTGGGGTAGAACTGATGAGGAAAAAAGTTGCTTTCAGCACTGCAGGATGAGAGCATGACAATGAAAAGTGTGTGTCAGTCCACACACACAAGCAGTGTGTGCAGCCCACACACCCACACAGCAGGCCCAATTCTCAGCTCTTACACAGGTGTGACAAACACCTGCCTCTGGGCCACAGCATACATCTTTTGTTTTAAAAGGGCATATAAATATTATATATATACTGTATTATGCAGTGGTTACCTTTTAGTTTGCAGGAACAACTTGTATAACTAGAATTCTATGGTGGAAAAAAAAAATCCAACAAGGGGATTTAAAAAAGGGTATGGATAAATTCTGGGTATAAATACTCAGACTAAAAAAAAAAAAGGCAGTTTTGCACAGTGCTTTAGTCTTGCACTAGTTTGTTTCTCACTTGCAAAAAAAAAAAAAAAGAAACTAATTGTGGGCTGAAGTTAATAAGACTGTTTATTTGAAAAGGTACCAGTAACTACTTTGAAATATAAAGCTATAAAAAAATGCTTTTGGAACCATCCAGTTCTCTTTTATACCCTCAGTATTTCAACTGTACTTGCAAATTTGACAGTCCTCTCCCTCCCCTCCATGTCATCAGTAATACTTTATTCCTTTCTGTTGATGGCAGATAGAGTGTGTCCTGCTAGGAAGCTAATTTTGTACTTATTTAATGCTCCTACTCGTGGTCATTAAAATGACATGTTATATGTAGCACTTTATTGCAGGAAGAAGCAAATGCAGATTGGTTGTATAACCTTTGTTAATCTTAAAATGCCAAGAGTGATCCTAATGTAAGAGAAGCTAACTGACTGTTAATTGATTTCTGTTCCTTAGACAACTTAATATGCGGGAAGAAAGATTGGGATTAAAAACACTGTTCTACAATTGGAAGTATAAAATGTGAAGCATTTCCAAATGATCATGTGATGTACAGGAATGCCTTCATACTGAATTATTGTTTTCCATGATGTCTCTTGGGTTTGGATCTGGCTGTCTTTCACCAGCTATTAGAAGTGTCTGACCTAGCTTTTGCCACAGTCCCCTCCCTTTCCCTTGGCCAAGCCACTGTAGAAGGTGCCCTGAGTCACATCTTTCATGCTATCTACCCACCCTCATGCTGTCCTGAAGGAACTTCCTCTGCAGGTTGTTGTGGGATGGGGGGATCCAACCACCCCTTGTTTGTGACAGCAGGAAAGCAACGACCGAGTTCAGGAAGGCATTTCTTGTCCACAAGGGCTCTTAGCCAAATGGACAACTAGAAATGTAACTCAGTCTTCATTAGTTCTTAAATGAAGCTTGTGTAGAAAGACTTTTGGATGCAAAACTTGCATCACTTTAACCTATTTGCAAGATTCCTACATTTGTTTTGTACAGAGATGGCCAAACATTCTCCACTGTCATGACCAAATTCTTCCTGTTTGGGGAGGACATCCTAATCTCTGCACTCCTGTTAACATACTGGAAGCTAGTTACAAGGGGGAAATATCCAAAATCATAGCCGGTTATCATTTGGCATTATTAATTACAGGACAGAAAAGCATCACCATTTGTTTACATTCCAGCAGACAGTTTTGGTTCTAGCGAGCACGTGGCGGTTCTGTCTTTGCAGTGAAGAAAACCCATCTGCTCCAAACTGTGTGTAAACCTTTGTAAACTTACCTAACTCAGGGCCCTGCTCACCATGCTTTACTCCATCAGAACTCCTGGGCACGCCTCCCTGGGAGTACAGACAAAATAGAAAATACTGTGTTGGTAAGTACTCAGAGCATAAAATAGTTACTATCTCGATAGCATGAAATCTGTAATCTGTATCCAGCAGCTCTACCAGTTCTGTAAAACACACTCCACACACGCATCTCTGACCACATCACAGAAAACCGAACACTCCCAAATCAAAAAGCTTATTTTTCACACCAACTACAGGTAAAGTACAGCTGTCCAGGAGGAAGAAGAAGTAGGAATATTATAGTAGGCCACTGTATCTAAACCAAATGGCAATTTAAATAGGGCTGGAACTTCCAAGAATGAGCTGCACGCATGCAACCGCCACATGTTTCAACCATGTTCCACTGCACCAGTATCTGACCTGGCAATGTTTAGTGTACCTGGGAAATTTGTTTAGCACTTTGGAAAGGATAAATTCATTCTTTCTGGCAAGTTACAGAAGTTTTCTCTGTAAGGAAAAGTGTGTTGTGAGGTTTTTATTTTTTTAAGAAAAAAAAAATACACTATTTATCAGAGCTCTTGCATATTAAAATAATTGGTTTGCAGTTCAAGACTAAAGACAGGAAATGTTCTCCAGAGGTTCTCCCTACTGATTAATGACCAACAGTTCTGATAAATTCCCCCCCACCATAAAAGTAATTTCATACTGGTTTTCACTATGCATTCTTTAATGAAACTAGAATGTTTTTCCATTCAGTAATTCAGTTGAAGTTCTCAGCACTTTTTTCTTTCCTTTTTTTTTTTATTTGTTGTATTATGTTCAAATATCATTCTGTCAAGGTTTGTGTACATTAATAAAAATTTGTATTGTATAAAGCTTTTTGCATTATAAGGCTGTACAGGGTCATTTTGACAGTAACTGGTATATTTCTTTGCATCTTATGTTGCATTGCCAATTTCTAGTGTATCCAGTTTGGAAGTACAATATACTCTAATTAAAAAGGTTGGCTATATTCTGGTTTCTTTTTGGTTTTCCTTCCTCTCCTTTTTTCATCTTAAATATAGATAGAGTTGATTTGGGGGGGGGAGGGGAAAGGGTTCTCTTGCAAGACAAGAAGATAACATCCTCCCTTTTTTCTTCTTACCAATAAAAATCCATCTTCAGTTCTGAAATTGAAAGGAAAGCTCTGGCTCTCACTCCTGATGAAGAAATACAGCAAATAGTCCCTAGGACAGCTGCAGGACTTTACTCTGTGGGCTCTGTGCTTGTAGCAACCTTCCAGGTCAGTTCTGCAATGGGGATAATAATTCCTCTTCCATGCACTCTGCTCAGTCATGCATTTCAAAAAAATCAGCTCCTTAAGCAGTAGTTTGGTGGACTTGCTCTTGCTTGGAAGTAGCCCAAATGAACTCAGGGAAACTTCCTTAAAGATGAGCTAAGCAGTGAATAAAAGAACACAGTGCACTAAAACATTATCATGAAAAAATTTTTTTTTTAAATTGTAAAAATATTGTGCCCTCATTTTATCAGTATTTTTGAAAAACCTGCATTTTTAACCAGAAATTATTGGAATAATTAAAACGCACAGAGGGCACTAAAGAAGGAAACCCTAAGAGCAGACAAATTTCCAAGAAGCAAAGGTACTAATGACTCAACTGAACAAGAAAAGATACTCAACATCCTAAAAGGAACTAGACTACTTACACACTAACCAAGGAAAGACAATATCTGGGTGTTCATTAGATAAGAATTATCCTTACCTATATTAATGTTAACATTAAATACATGTGGACTGCCTTTTTCCCTCAGAGCAGTGTTAAGGTCTAATCAACTGAAAAAACTTCTTACAGTTACTTCTACTGAGGTGTGGATACTAATTTTCAGGGCCTTTATCAGTACCTTGTACATGCTGATGTTAACAGGCTGGGTGTTGGAATTCACTGCTCCTCGTCTGCTGATGACTCCTTAGCTGAAAGAAAAGCTTTGACACAGAGTTGGTAAGTCATGGTGTCTCTCAAGAGGAGGTGGTGTCTCTCTTTTTCTTCCCTCCCACGCTGTATCTGTAATAGAAAATATACAGTGATATTCTCTGTGGAGTTTTTGCACTAGACATAAATAGTTATCCTAGCAATTAAAAGGCAATCATGCAAATCATGTTCAGAGCAGCCGTGGATCCCCCATCCCTGTAAATGTTCAAGGCCAGCCTGAAGGGGACTCTGAGCAATCTGGTCTAGTGGAAGGTGTCCCTGTTTGTGGCTGGAGGATTGGAACTGGATGACTTTAAGGTCCCTTCCAATGCAAACCATTCTGTGATTCTATGCAGAAGTGGCTTAATTGTTTAAGTAAGTTCTAAATCACCAAAACCAGACTGCAGAATTACTTAAACTAAGCTGGGAGGGGGATGAATTATCCTACTGAATTATCCTGACTGCCTAAGTAGTCAGCTAGCAGTTAAGTGCAAGTCTTGTAGTAGCTTCAGCCCTTGAGCCATATGTGATAAGCTTTTGTTTAAAAGATCAGGCCCAGTCTCAACCAAAACATAAACTGCCTGCAATCAGCCTCTGTAGCTTTAGTCTGACAGAAAAGCCCAGTGTGCATCCAAATTAGGGGTATTAGTGTGACATGCTGAGATGTGATAAAGAGCCCCAGTCCTTTGCAGCAGGTGGCTATAACATGCTTGTAGACCTGCATGATTTTAATCAATTAACTCAACCTTCCCTAGTCTGTGTTTTCTGATAATATTCCAATATCCACGTGTGATTATAGAAAACAGCTCCAGTTGTGTACTGACCCTTTCAGCAAAACGAGAAGTGCCCTGTTTTCATTCTGAATCTATGTAAATTTTTTAACATATGTTTTAAAAAATAAAATTGGTGTTTTTCCAAGCAGTTATTTCTTACAATCCTACACATGCCACAGTCATCATGAGCCCAGCAGAACAAGGCTTTAAGAGAGAATTTTGGGGTGGGGGGAAAAAGCCAAACCAACAAACCTACAATTTTCTGTACCACTTTACTGTAGCAAGTGCTTCTCTACAGTGGAGGGGACAGCATCATTTATGCAGAGTCGTGTTTTCAGATCCTTGTTGTGTTAAAAATACATCAGTTATGCTCCTAAAAGACAGACATCTGCATTATATCATCCACCATCTTATCTGCTGCTAATTGGCCTCCTTGTTGACAAGTCTCAGCAGCAAGGTTAAGTGCTGGCTGTAAAAGCAATGTAGCCTCTTGCCCGAGGGGTCAGAGCTCAGACAGACGGTGCTGGAGCCTGCATGACCTCTTTCCCTGCTATATATTTTCTGGGAGCTAATAAAACACCAGGGCAATCACTCCTGCCTGGAGTCTGCCAGCCACCATGATGTCTGGAGCTGCAGCAAATGGTACCTCATCTGCCCAGCACAGGGCACTCAAGGAGTCTGCAAAAGAAAAAGGCATCTTCTCTTGCACCAAAGTTTTAGAAACTCCCCGAGAAGCAATGAAAAAATCCCTGGAGTGACAGCTAGCCTTGAACATGGGGCAGCCAATGCCTCAGTGTCCAGCCGGAGCCCTTGGAAAAAGGGTGGGGGCAGACCTTAGCTGAGATCACAGGTTCCATCTGAACCAAAGACCAGGATTGTACCTGGCTGCTGGGCTCTTTGCAGAGCTCTTGGGAACATACCACAGAAAGCCATCTAGTTGCTGGATGCCAGGCACTACACTGGAAATGCAGCTGTTGGGCTTCCACATGTGCACAACGCCTGTCTTTGACCAACCTGGCAGTGGCTTGATTTACATATATGACAAGGAAAGGAAAGTTAGAGCTGGAGCTGAGCAGTAGCAGGGGTAAGGGAATGCACTGATTGGAAATGTTTTATTAAGTTAAAAAAAAAAAAAAGAAAAAGAAAGCAGCCCCCCCAAAAAACCCAACAACTTACAGGAGAGGAGCAGAGCATCAAGTGATAGTATGGCACTATTTGTAGTAGCCTATTTCCCTGTTTAAAATAGGGAAGGGCTTTCCATGCTTGGTTTTGCTTTGTTTTTGGTTTTTTTTCATTGTTTCATTTTCCTCCACCTTAACCATGATTAAAACCAACATACGGCACAACTGTAAAAAAAAAAGTCAACCTGCTCCCCGTCCCCCTTTTTTTTCCAATTTAGGCTATCATTAATTAAAAAATGCTTCAAGTTTCTGTAGTAGAAGTTCCTCTTCTGTTTGCATTTAGTTCTGCTCTACTTTACTTTTAGGACCTCTACTTTCTATCACACACCTTTCTTTTTCCAGCACTTCTCAGACAGCATTTCACTGCAAGTGTAAACTTTGGATTGTTACTCTTCTGGGAATGTGCCTGTTTAAATAAAGAAGAGAAAAATGTTCTCTCACTGAGCCCTAGACCTTCATGCCAATGTTCTCAGCACAGCCTAAAGTGACCAAAACCAAAAATAGGCCTTGCTTCCTGGCTGGTCAACAAAGCATCAAATACTTTCTTGATTCTTTCCCTGCTATTTAAGCCTGGAATGTTCATTCACACGCCAGGCCGAAGAATTTGTTTTTTAAGAGATTGAACAGGAAGCCAGTTGGGAGGGTCAAAGCTGTGACTAAGGTGCTCACACATGGGTGAGTAGGACTTCGGAGCCATAGGTGCAAGTATGCATCAGTGAACAGGAGCAGGTTTCTCCCAGTTTGCTCTCACTGCCTCGAGTTGCTACAAATTACCACACGAGCCCGGGCTAGGCCCTGCTCAGGGCTAGAACCAGCAAAATAAATTAAGATAAACTATCCCCATCTGGTATTCCTCGACTGCAGGGATTAACACTTCCCTGGTATCTAGACTTCCAGTACATAGTGTGCAATTGCATTCCAGCACAGTTAGAAGCAGTGCTTGTTTTAGCAATAAAAATCACTGGATCTTTCTTTCCTGAAACTCAGGAAAAACATTTTAAATGGGATGATAAATGGTAAAGATAAATAGTTGCTGGAAAGCTCCTTCCATCAGCAGGATTCTGAAATAATATGAATACATTGGTGGCTGTCACTCATGCCAATGACACTTTTAAAATGTACCAGAATAGCTCTATTCACAGGTGTTACCAGAGCAATGCCCACTTGCACTCAGAATATTTAGTAAGTAAGCATTAAGACTTCATGTTTTTATACTTAGCTCCCTATTTTTAATGGGACTGCATACTCAGAACTTAATGAAAAGATCTAAATATAATGTCAGCGTGATTTAAAAATATGTACTGCATCTTTTAAGTTGACATTTCAATTAAAAATAAATAAGATCCATTTATATGGTGATACTTTGATAAGATTGCATCAGTCAAGTTTCATTCCTACTCAAAGTGACAGATTTCTCTAAGAGCCAGCAACTCAAACCAGGAAAATATTAAGGGTGAATTTAAGCACTTCACAAAAGTTGGGGTATCATATTTTATGGATAAATGTACTTTACAGAATCATAGAATCATTAAGTTTGGACAAGACCTCCAAGGCCCCCCTCTTATTAATGGATTAGTAAAGACACTTATTTCACAGAGGTGACCAGGTTGAGACGTAGCAGAGCTTTCACCTTTCTAATTTTCTGTCTACATGACCTAATGACATCCTTGTACTTTTCCTGAGTTGCCTGCCCCTTCTTCCAAAGGTCAGAAATTCTTTTTCTTCCCTGAGTTCACCAAAACCTCCCTATTCAGCCAGGCTAGTCTTCTTCCCCATCTTCACATTGTTACTTTTCCGTGGCAAGTCTATTAAAGGTAACAACTGCATATTAAATATTTATTCACAGTTAATTTTAACAGGAAAACAATGCCACGTGCACTGCAAAAGGTTCTTGTGCACATCTGCATGTGTGTACCACCATCTAAAGCTCTCCCCAGCACCTGCTTTAACTTGGCTGTGCAGCTCTGCTTTACAACCACTTCGTACTTGTGAACATTGCTGTTACCCTCCTCTAGGCCTTTCATGAAAAGCTCATTCTGCTCACAGTTCACTTCCACAGGTGGTAAAGGGGTTTTGACCTTGCTAGATCAGCCCTTCCATTTCTCATTTCCAGCCAGTATCCTGCTCTCCAGGTAAATGCTACTGACTAAACTTCAGAAGAAAGGAGAACTTAAAAATTAAAGTCCGTAAACTGGGATTGCTCAGAGGTTTCTTCCAGCAGAATGTTTTGCTGTCAGACAAGTTTTAAAAGACCTAGGAATTTACTCTGGAGCAGATTTTGTGGTTCCTGACAAACTGGCTACTGGCCGTGTTCTGACTGACTGCCTTTGGATCTGGTTCCCAAAATCCTGTACACAGAGCATTTTTCCTGGGCATTCTTTAGGAACTAGACATTCTCCATCAGGATTTCTGATTGTCATTTTAACAGCCAGTTTCTCAACTTTTGTATTTGCCACTGGCAGCCCAAGTCACATGAGTGTTGTCATTAGTATTTTCTGCCACCTAATCAATAGCTTGTCAAGATCCAGGCCCTTATTTGGTGGTAGAGACTTCAAGAATCCTCCACATTTAGAGAGCCAAAAGAAAACGGATGGGGTATGGTTTTTGTACTGTTCAGAAAATCTGTTTCCCATTGAAGTTTTTTTGTTTCCTGGGCTAGTCTAAGAGAAGAACTGAGTTAGTGACCAGATATAAATAAAAAAGATCACCCAAAACTGTCACTGGCAGCCAAGAGGCCAGGACTCTGAAATGTCTAGTGGGAATGTTTCCTAACCTGCCAGAAGCTTGCATGGTTCAAAGCTTGCTCTTGGCACTGCCAAATGACCAGGGACTACCTCCTCCCCAGTCATCTGCCTATTCATGACAGGCCAAAAACTTGGAAGAAATCCCTTAGCTCTGCAGCTCTTTCTAGTAACCTCAAAAAAGCCAGGCTATTTACCTCTGACTCCTCTGAGATCTGCTGTCTGTAGGTTTGTTGACACTGAATTTACTGTGCAAACGCTGAAAGCCAGAGAACTTCCACCCCAGCAGAAGTGCACATACCTGATCTCCTCTTGCTCTACTCTTGCGGAGGGTGGACTGCTCGTTGTAACGTTGCAGGGTCATAAAAAGACCAATTATCTTGCTTCCAATGTAAGACTGCCAAGTCCCTCACATCATCACGTCACAAGTTTTCTGCAAGGGACTTTCTGAAGACTTCTTTCCTGTAAACAAAAAAGGAAAAAGCACTTCCAACACCCAACACAATTAATATTGTCAGTCAAGCCAAGTGAAATCTGACATCTTACACCATCCCAAGGATCCATTCAACTCGAATGCTGATGGTGTCCTTGTTTACCCTTTCCTTCCTGGCTATAAAGAGAACAGCCAGGAACAAGCTACCCTCAAGGAGAGATACCCTCCCACCTCTTTCAAAGGTCTTTGAAAGATCTCCCAGGAAGGTGAGTGAAGAGGGTGAAACCTTCCAGCCACAGACTGAGACTGCTACTAAGTGCAGGGAAAAAGTCTCACCCTCTTCAACTCCAGCAGGCAATCTGGGACACTGGGCACAGGCACAAGAAGACAGCAGCCTGTCCTCACACCATCCATCGATTGGGCCCAGCCCAATACATCTTGTGGGGTTCTTGGCAATTAGCACAGTTTCTCTTACTAATGGAACATCAAGCATGTGACAAAGCCAATCCAGTCTTCAGCTCATTACAGGGAGGACGTGAGATTGGCAAAAAAACTCTCCAGGAATGGAGAGGCAGGAGTTTGAGCCTCTAATCAAAGACCTGTAGGAAGGTCCTGAAATCAACCCTTTCTCATCAGCAAGCTCAACATGGCTGTGCCCTGACAGAGCCAGCAGGTTATTTGGATATGAGAGGTGTCAGAAAACAGATTAATGCAGCTTAACTAGGAAATGGGTAATGCATCCTTCATGTCTCATAGGCTGGCCATGAAGACAAGCAACTGGTTTTTTCTTAATTTATAAGGCATGGAAGTTAACCTCAAGCTACTTCAGTTCAAAATGTGTTTCTTTTTTCCTGATGATGATCAAACAGAACACTGTAATTCAAACCCACATCCTGAAAAGGTGAACAGCAGCCAGCCATACCAACTGCTCAGGGCACCTGCTGCCAATGATCTACCCTCTCCCCCGCACAAATAATGTCAGAATAGGAACACCTTCTTTAAGTAATTATCCTTCCTCATCCCCTGGTTTGTCTGTGCTCACATAATATACCCCCTTAACTATCCAGGATCTCTTTAACTCAAAACATAAATTAACATAATTACACTAAATACCACAGTGCAGCAACTTTTTTAACACATCAAAACCAATATTTTCATTTTTTGCTGCAGGAAGAAACTGCAGACAACTCATGTCGGCAGCCAGATTAAAACAAACCAGTCTTTCTGAACAAAAGGTGCTCTTTCTAGAGAGTGGGCTCATTCATTACCTCCAGATTTAATGGAGTGCAGAATCCTCAGCTTCTGGGAAATACAGTTTGACAGTTTGTAGAGGAAGATTGATTTTATTTATACACATCTATAAATAAAGGCTCCATACTGTGGCATCAGCCAGTCAGATGCGTGATATAAGCTCAGCATCTCTTGAAGAAAAACAGCCAGGATTTTGGGCAAGGGACTATAGTCTGGATAATTTTCTAACTCCAGCTGAAAAATGCCTTTTCCCTTATCTAACACTGGTGAAGAGGGCTGCACCTGTGAGGTGCCTCTGCCAGCACTGCCCTCTCAGGCTAGAGAGGGGTCTGTCAGCCTTTGCCAAACAAGTCAGAAGACAGAGAAGCAAAGACACAGATTGGAAAGAAATGAAAGAAACGTGCTTTGCGAAAGTGGAACTTTGCCCTCAGTAATTAAAGGTAGCATGGATTTCACCCCAGCCCTAGCAGCATTCAATCTACAGAGAGAAATAAGGAAAAGGAGAACAATACACAATACAATTCACTGTGTGAATTATACAATACACCTTCATGAGAATCTAAAAGTATGAGCAGAAGGAATCTTTGAGGGATGGCTAGTTTTAGCAAGGCCATACATAAACAAAAGATATCAAGGCAAAAAAAAAAAGTATGTGTGGAATGATCCAAATGGATTTTAATCTGTTTGGGCTACAGAAAACAGGTTTCCTAACTAAGAGCAATGCCTTGAATGACTTAACCACAAACAGACCTTTTCAAAGAAGTTATGCCCTTAAAGCTATTTATGCAACAGCTGGGACTCCTGATTTTCCCAGCCCTGCTTCTTCTCCAGCTACAAAACATTTTATATCCTCAGTAGTTCTTGCCTGTTGCAAAGCAATGGAAAAACCCTTGCCAAAGAGTCAGAAATGCAGAACCCTGAAGGAAGTGAGACCTGAGACAATTGATTTAGGACTCTGCTCACCACTTTGTTTAGCATGTTTTCCCTGGTTCTAAGCAGCCCAATATGCTTCCAAAGGACCATGGAGCAGTTTGACACATTGAAGAGGGGGAAAAAAAGATGGTAACAAGTGGTTGTTCTTTTTACCTCAGCTGTAAATCTGAGCACAACACCCAGGGCACACCATCAATTCCAAACAAGTGCAGGCAGATATACAATGTGCTGCTTGCCCCGATCAAGCCACAGAGCAGCACAAAAAAAAATAAGGCTCTCTAGCAAGACATAAAAATAGTCAAATCTGTTGTAAGCAGGAGTTCAGTTTTAAGGAGGTCTAAACTCTCCCAGAAAAACAATACCACTACCTAGACAGAGTAAGCCTACCCACAGATCCCAAACAGAATCCCTATAGCAGACGCAGATTGCAGCTGGTAATGGGAGCATTTTTAAGGAGCAGTGTGGTGCAAGAAGGCTAAAGACTGGGAAAAAACATATTCAAATCAGCTAAAACAGAATCTTTGATAGGGGCAACATGATAGTTATATCCTGGTGAGCTTTTAGGGAGAAATAAAGAGATTCTGAGGAAGCACAACTATCCCCATGTGAGCCATCTAGGAATTTTATGGTAAGCAATCTAATCACCAGTGCCATGATTGCTTTGCTCTAAGTGCAGCAGATCCAGTAATGGGCACAAAATCTATGGGTTGTTTCATGCCATGCTTGGTGCTTTGATCCTGTATATTTGGACAGGTTTGTATGAGGAAAGTTGAGGACTGACAGCCCCCCGAGCTCCTGGAAAGGATTCATACCATGAAGAACCACAAAGCCATCTGATGCCAGAAAATACAAACCACACAGACCTTGAAACCTCTCTTTCTGCCACACGGACTCAAGCTTTGCACTGCCCAGACCAGGAGGATGAACTGAAACACTCTTTAGAGAGATCATTTGTCTGTTTTTTTATAGGATGTTTTATTCAGGTCTCTCTTGAGTTCCCTAGTAGGGAAGGCAGATGTAGTCAATGCTGAAATTATATATCCATTAGCATTTGCCATGAATCATTTGGCATCAATCACAAGAGGGGTTTTTTTGTCTCTGCCTGAAAGTACCCTGTTTTTCCTATGTGGGACTGTTTGACTACATGTGGCTGACTTGATCATCAGGAAGAATGAAAGCAGGATGCCCAGTCAAGGAAACATCACCAAACATCACTAAAAACCACTAACATTTACAATTCAATCTCTTATCAACCATTTTCAGTTGTGAAAACTCAACTGTGGTTGGAAAAAACCAAATCAAAACACACACAAAGGGGAAAAAAAAAAAAAGGCAACCAAACTTCAAAAACTCTGAATTCACTAGAAGATAGTTAAAGAGTTGAATTAGTAAAACAAACCCAAAACAAAACACTAGGAAAAACACACCACATTTCAGTACAAACAACTAACTAGATAAGGCAGGGAACATCTACATTGCTTTTTCAAAGCAGTAACTGTTACGACTGGTACCTCTGAGAATGAAACAGAGCAAGCTCTCCAGTGTTGTGACCTCCAGAAGGTCATGTTCACAAGTCAGTGACCGTAAGAGCCAAGCTGGCATTCCCAGTGCCCACAACAATAGATCCAATTACTTCAACCAACATGCATTAAAAAGCAAATGCAGCACATAAAGCTCACATTGCTTCGTTAATTCAAATACATATATGCACAGAAATGAAGATGAGAGAACAGCACCCTTGCCATCTCTGTATGCTGTATGTGCTCTGCGTAACTTTTCTTACACATTTTGGCTTCCACATTTTCTCCCCAGGTGTTCCCTGTTGGAGACTCTTCACCCAAACTCAAACCATAATGAGACTGAATAAATTTGCTTTTGAATGACATTCTTCCCACCATTATTCACTGCAATTCTTCAGACCTGGCAAAGGCAAACACCATTTTGTTCTTTCAATTGCAGATGCATAGATCTGTGTGCTTGGTGAAAAAATTAACTTATTTCATACTCAGTACTTTTGAATTTGCTGAATAACCTAGCAGGTCAAATAATTCATTTTGAGAAGAAACAAAATCCTTCAGTAAGTGCACTGCTGAAGTAAAAAAGTTCGAAGGGGATCAACAGCATTTTATAAAAGGCAGATTGAAATAAAAATCAGCAAGCTCCAACAATAGCTACCAAGTACCCCTTGCCCGAGGTCATTTGAGGAACAGCTGGGACCAAATCTCAATGAAAACCCCTTCACAAGTACCAGCACCCTCTACTCTGTCCCACTGTGTGGGGATGGGGTTTGCCTTCCTCCCTGGGAGGCCTAAGGCCATCACCAAACCTGGCAGCTCTGTGGGCTCCCGTCTTTGCAGCTCAGCTCCTGCACTGCCAGGTATGATTGTCACCAAAATCCTCTGTCACCTCTATGTTCTCTTCAGGCAGACAGAGCTCTGCTCAGTGGCTTCCAAGTGGCAGAGGAGCTGTGCTGACCTGAAAGGTGAGCTGGATATTGCAGTTTAATGTGGCTGCTAACCAGGAGGCTTTTCATGCCTACTTAGTAAATGTCCCTATTTACTTTAAATAAAACTGTGTTAGAAAAGCCAAAACAAAAATACCTATCAAGAGTATAGCAGACAAAACCAACTGTGAAATTGATACTGCTGCAGAAAAATACGATGTAGCCCATTTTGCAAGGTTGCTGAATTACGTATCACTAAGGGCAGCACACAGTGACCTATTAATACATCTAGAGCCCTTTGTTGCCCTATTATCAATAACAAACCTTCTGCACTATTTTGGGAAATGACCTTTCTCCACAGCGTGGTGTAGCACGAGCCAGGAACCTCCTGAGCTGTAATTCCAGCTCCACCATTGACTTGCTGCATGGTGAGGGAAAGTTGCTTTAACCTCCCAGGTGCTGTTTCTTTTTCTGTAAAGTCGTAGCAACATTCGCCTCCCTCTCGGCTCAGTGGAGTGCCTTACTAAGTTCAAATATTTGAGCAGAGCTGTGGGGATGCAAAATGCCAGATCAGTGTGACACATTGCTGCAGCTGCTTAAGGATATTAACAGAGCAGAAATTCAGCTGCAGCTGGAAGAACATATTGTGCAGAGCTACAAGATTCTCTTTTCACAGGTGAGAATTTATAGCCACCAGCTTTAGGCTACAAATCACCACCCAGTAACATTTAACTTGTCAGTGTTTTCAAGCTAGAATTTCTTTCTCAACTCACAAGAAAGAAAATCTCAGTGCTTGGTCCCACCTACATGGCAGCAGAATTCAGGGTAATGTTAGCAACACACATAATGGTAAAGGGTACACCTAAAATAACAGCATGCAGGGACCACAGGATGAGAACTACTGGGACAAGAGGAAGGCACAGAGGATACTCAGTTTATGCAGCCTGGGACATTTCAAATGTAAAAAAAAAAAAAAAAAAAAAAAAATTTGAGTTATAGGAAGTTTCAGAGATTAAAAAATAGAGCAGAGAAAGCAGAGACTGCAACAACACCAGCTCTTTCTCTCTCTCTCTCTAAATAAATAAATAAAAGTCATGACTAAATGAAGTCATTCTGAAAACATGAACTATTTCATGTGCATATTTCATTTGCTTTGGCAGAATATTCCCAGGCTTAACCCCCTCAAGTTGCAGGAACAGGTGGAAAACACTTAAAAATTACAGGAACATGCATAAGCATGCAGTAAAACTATAGGAAGGCTATATTCCCAACTTGGGAAAAACCAGTCACATAACTCTTTTCCACGGGGCCGAGATTAATCTGCTTTCAACACCTCACTTCTCTCCTGTGTTGTTACAAAAGATACCATCAGTATCTGAGAGTTGTCCAATAACTCTCTTTAATAATTTAACCAACAGCTTCCAAATAAAATTCACTTTGTGGCTTGAAACTCATCCTGCTAGAGGAAATTCCATTTCAATTCCTTTGTAATTGACAGCACAGCTCAAATTCCTAAATCTGCATCTCTAATTCTTCACAAATGAAGTGAGTTTCACAGCATGGAAGACCTAACCTGAAAGCCACACCACCACACCCATATTTACATGAGGAAGTTTCCAGGGTGAACACTATTCTTCCATCAGGATGATCGTCAAATGCCCTCAAAAACTCCTCAACTATTATTTAAAAGCCCTTTGTTTTAAAAAGAGCAATACATTTGGCATGGATGTTTAAACATGACATGATTCAAGTTTATAAGAATTAAATTACAGCAGCTATTAAAATCCGTGTTTGAATTCAATATGTATCTACTGACAGATTTCATTTACTCATCCTAATTAACAGTGCCCAGAACCTGCTTTTTCTTTAGACTGGTAATAGCCAAATTTTAGCCCTGAGGTGGGGCATAGGCATCCCTAAGGCAGCGGAGGTGCCGACGGGCCGAGCGCTGCCATACAGCACCATCTAAGGGCTCTCCATAAGTACTGCTGAGGGGATGTATGGAAGGAGACCTATAGACTGGCCTGTGGATGCTCCCAGCCAGCTGCCAGGCTCCCAGGCACACTCCCTGCCCTTACACCAGTGTCAAAACTCGCTGAGCAACTGTTTCCTCTGGGAGTCGATGCCACTGATTCATCAGGAATCATCTGGAAAACAAAGTTACCGAGAAGCTGCCTGAGGAATAATTTTCAGACTAACAAGATCTACTTCTGTTAGCAGCAGCAATTTGTTTCTCTCTGTGGTGATCTCTTGGCATGCAGACAAGGTGGTTTATTACAAACACTCTAGATTAAGCACAGGAGAAGAAAATGTTATGGCTTCTAGATTTAGAAACTGAGAAACAAGAGTAGCTTTAATTCGATCCAGCTTGTGCAATATTTAAATCTCTATTTCAGCTTTTCCAGGCAAATTTTTTTCTCTTCTTAAGTGAGTTTTCTTCACTTTGACCTCCAGAAGGAGGTCTGGAGTGGTTTTGTGATGCAATCTACATGAGGAAATACCACACTAACCTGAAGATCCACTTAGTCCAGCCTTAATCTCAAGGAACAGCCAATAAAGAAAAAAAAATAAATTAGGAAACCAAAAGTATTCAAACTGTCCCACAGAGATGCCCTTGCATTTTAGATGTTCACTAAGGTTCAATGTTCAAAAATGTTAGATGAGAGCTATTCAGACTAGACTAATTTACAGGATCTGTGCCTGTCTCCACAGCAATGTTTTCTGAGATTAAAGAATTGGCAGTGGGCCAAACAAGATTATTTTAATTATCCCAATTTCCCTCTGAAATTTCCTGTCTCATTGCATATGAAGTTTACCACCCCAAAAATGGAAAACTGACCCTCCTAGCAGGACAAACCTCAGGCAGCCTTTATTCTAGGACCTTATTCCATCACGTGTAGGCACATGCTCCAATGCTGACCTCTCCTGACCTCAGGGTGTGGAGAATCAGCAGCATTTCTAACATGGAAAGAATTGTGTGTGGTGAAAATGAGTGTCTGGAGCAGCGTCTCCAGCTAAACTGAAAGCCATGTGCATCATGCAAGACATGAAACTGGGACTTTCAACACATCATAATTCAAAATAACTGTTTTATGTCAGTACAGAAATAAAGCATTCAGTGGCTTTTAGTTGTACTGGCACTGTACAGTGGCCATGGTCTGCTCCATTGTTGCAGGTGTGGAAATGACAGTACTAAAGAGTCCCACATTAAAGACTTTTTCATTTCTAAGAATGTCACATTCTAATGCATAGTGAAAAGGAAAAGTGAAGGATAACAATATTTGAATTTAAGTCTGAGACATTAATTTTCAAATCTAATCCGTTTCTATTGCCACTGCATGCAGAAAGAACCAGTCAGGTTGTAAGTGCTGTATCATAGCACTCAACAAAAAAGGTTTTTTTATTTTCACTGAAACTGTTTTTGAAAGCTTATTGATCTTGTTCAGAGTTCTCAACTTCTCCTGTAAATCACAAGTTAAGAACACGGCTTCAGCCACTTGTTTTGAGTCCTGCAGATATCAAGTATTAGCAGCTGCTGTTCAGTGAAGACAGACAAATCATACTGACAGCTCAAAATAAAGAAATCTGTTTGGGTGAACATAATTTGCTCTATTCAGCAAACAAGGGCACAAAAAGTCATTCCTCTCAGACTCAGATAGCAGTCAGGATTTCCAGGTAGATCATTTCGTTAAGATTCATGCAATCTAAAAAAAAAGAACAATATCTGCAAAATAATTCACATTCCCATTTGCTGATTATTTTACTTGATTGAGCTCTGCCAGATGCCATGCACTTGCTATGCTTTTGACATGGCATGTAGGGCAGAAGCCAGTTTCCTATGCAGCTGCCTGTTCTGGAATGAATATCTGATCTATCTGATGACAATTAAGCAATTACAGCAATATTAATCCTCTACATGAATTTTACAAGATTGGGATAGCTGAACAGCAGAGTTTCTCTTTAAACTTCAAAAGAGAAGGGACACCAGAGCATAACAGGCTTGTGAAACACATGCTGACCTTTCAGTACATTGACCTGTAGTGCTCTGAAAAGCTACCAGTGAATAGAGGGAAGGAGTCAGTGGTGGAGGTGACACGGGGGAAAGGAGAAAACCAGCACACTGAAAAGGCATTATTTTCCACCTAATGTCCACAAATGTACAGGTGACTCAGGATAACAACATTTCTGGCAGAAGAACTATACAAATAATCAGCTGTTTCTTACTCAGATCTAGGACTAAAAGACAAGCATCTGAGCAACAGTAAAAGCTCCTAGTCTAAGCTTCGGATGTCATAAGGCACATTAATTGCTGCAGCTTCTGGTGTCACTAAAGAGCCTTTGTCCAGTCACACTAACAATTTACAGTTTAGAGTTAAGGTGAAACAAGCAACTTATTCCTTGCACTTATTTTACAGGCTTTGCCAGATTTAATCAGATAAAGGCACACATTCAGTGAAGATCCTTAATCATTTTCAAACATCTTTAATCATTTTCAAACATGTTCAATACCCCTTCTAGTTCAGTTTGTGAAATCCCTTCTAAAATACGTAAACCAGGAAATTCTTAGTGCCCCAATTTCCCTTTCCTCTGTGGACTATTTTGCCTACTTCAAAATACTAGGAAAGCTTCTCTAAATAAGAATAGACCTTACTGTGATGGCTGAAGTCTGTTTTTCCTTCCATGAGAGGAGGATCTGACATCACAGTCCGGGAACCAGCTCAGCTCTTTTTCCTGAAAAGAGGCAGGATACATCTTAGCATAGTTGACTTGTCCCTGTATTTCCCATCCTCCACATCTTCCTAGGACGGTGCCTGCTTTCTTCTAAGATTTGATGAGAGAGATAAAGAGGAGTAAAGGGCAAAGGTAACCCAGAGGTCAAGAAGAGATGGTTTCCCTCAGACGCTGCTAACAAGGTACAGCACAGGAGTTTGACATGACTTCAGAAACCCTTGTTCTCCGCTGGTGAGCTCTGTCCGAGCCCGGGTTCACCGAGGTTACAGGAAAAGAAAAGGCTGGACTTTTGTTGATCAACGCTGCTAAGCAACACGTCATAAAAACCAACATTCCTCTTGTCTTCTGCTGGTTGCAATTAGAAAACTACAAACAGGATCACAGATTCAGGGCCAGGAGAAAACCTTTAGCAGCGTGAGTGTGTACTGCTCTGAGCCACACAGCCCGTGCAGTATCTTCTCATTAGACATACATTCCGCATCCCCAGCCATTGCAGCCTGCACAGGGCAGGTCAGCCCAGGCCTCTGAAGCTGTAAAATAGCCTTTGGGTTCTCATACGTTTGTAATCTTTAGGTTGTAGTAGTCAGTTTCAATTGAAGAAACAAAGCAAAAGTGTTGTCAGTCCCTGATTAACTTCATGAATATTTGAGTCATGTTAAAAGGTGCATTATTAAAGCTTTTATAGGCTACTCTACCAGTGGAAGAGCTGTAAGAGGAAATGGAGACATAATAAGCAACACAGAGCAGGAACTCACTTTGCCATAATATTTTAAGGAAAAATACAGGAATCTTACCATGCATTCTGAAAGGTGAAGCTTTTAACTTGTTACAAGTAAACAATCATTTACTCAAAATACAAGAACTTCTAACTATTCCCCATTTAGAGCACAATTACAAACAAACCCACCTAGCGCCAAAGGACAAGTGTCACATGGTCCCATGCAACATACAAATCCAAAAGATAGGAAAGGGAATTGAATTTACAATTTTTGTAAGCCTCACATGGCAAACACTGTGGGTCACACAGTTTCTGTGGCTTCACAGTAAATTATCCAAGATAATTCTTATGGTCCTATGGGAGGAAAGAGTAGAAAAAAAATAGGCATTCTTCTTGCTGCTCCATAATGTACCTTCTCCATACACTGTTCATGAATGTCAGCTCCTCTTTTCCTTCCTTGTTCACCATCTAAACCAAACTTCAGTATGACAGGAGGGAACAGAGTATGCCTGTCATCCTTCCATTCTAAGTATGTACTCTAATTGCTTATGAGTTTTTACTTTTGAAATTGTTATTCTCAATTTTAAAATGCTGTTAATGTTTCATTATGGGGTGGGTGGGTTACTTTTAAATAAACTGAAAGGAATGTGTGGAGCGTGGAGAATGACTGTGGAGTAGCTGAACTGGTTTTTGGAAAAGGAATCCTGTCACTAGTCAGTCTGTGCACTGATGACTCTCCAAAGCTTAAGCTTCAGGGGAACATACTAATTTTTCCTTAAATACACTCCTTATCAACTTCCCTTTAATCATTCGTCAAATTATAAATGTTTTAGAATAGTCCAGCAGGAATAGTTACAGAAGCACTAAGCTCTTGAAAGTGTTTTTCTCATTTTAACTCATGGAGTATGTTACTTATTGACTGTGCATCCAAGAGGGAGCAATAGAGCGCTCTGAGAAAGGAAAATAAAGGGGAAATAAGTGTGTTTACACCAATACAGAGCAAGTCAGTAATTGAATCTTGCCATATTAAGAAAGAAAACTTCAGGAAGGGAACTGCACACAGTTTAAAAAAAAAAAAAAAAAGTTCCTTGGTATTCTTTAGCTTTACTCAACTCCCATTCCCAAAAATCTCAAATAGCCAACACGTTGCAGATTTCACAAAAAAGCAACACATGCGAGGAGAACATAAAGGCTTGAAGCAGCATGCACAACAGGAAGTAATGCATTTACAGAAGGCGAGGGCAGATTAGATATCAAAGAGAAGTTTTTTATTACTTAAAGCAGGACATTACAACAGAGCAGTAGTCAAGAAGGGGTCACTGGGTCCTGTCACTGAAAACAAAGAGATTAGATATAAAGGGAATAAGTCACACTAAGAGCATGAACTTGCTAAGAGCATTTTTTCAACCTTAAGTAACGTGGCTGTAAATATACACGGGGCTCAGAGTAAAGATTACTGAACTGTAACCCTTACACTCTCTGACCTGTTTCAGAGTCCTGGATAAATCACTTGATCTCACCACACTTGTTTTTTCCAGCTGTGAAACACCAGCAACATCCATTACACAGGGACCTAGGGAAAGTTTCACACTTACAGACAACTGCAAGACTTTGTAGGAAACAAGTTTGTGTATTTGAAAAGTTTATTCTTTACCTCCCATACTCATTTGTCTAACAGTTTATCATACCTCCAGCTCCAAACTTCATCTTGCTATTGTATTCTCATGAAGTTATATTATTTTCCCATACTATTCTGCAATAGTTCTGGGTTTAAGTGTTAACATGAGAGCAGCTTGACAACTCCAGAAACTAAGAATATGTCAACATCCTACTCAACAGATTTGTTTACTCTCTTTTTTTGGAAGCCTGTTTACTTGTATAACAATATTTTAATGCATTTTAGCCAACTTAATCCCACAGAGCTAAAAATGAAAAGCTGGAAATGTTCCTCCTTATCTTGAGACATACTGGATTGTTTACGTAGCCTACCAGCTGAAGCTCTGCAGTCCTTCTGAGGACAATGCATCTGCCAGCCCATGAGAGCATGAACAAAACTGCACAATTAATTGAACACCAGTTGATTCCAAAACACATCACAGCAAAATTTTACAGGCTATTAAAAAAACTATGTGATTCTCACATGGAAGGCTCAGTTCACAGTTTGCACAGTACAGCTTTTCAGTTTGGTAGGGAATCACTGAAAAACAAAGCAGGGACCCTCATTTACCATTTTGTTTCCAAAGACCCTTTTCAATAGAAGGGAATTCTCCATCTACTGAAGCATGAGGCACAACTGAACACATAAAGAAGGCAAAGCTGATTTTCATCTGCTCTGCTTTAAGAGGAAAATGCAGTTCAAAGAACCTGCTTAAGCCATTGCACTTCTGCTAAGAGTTCATTTGTAAATTAACAATACTGTAAAAGAAGCAACAAAATGAGAAAATAATGATAGCCCATGGCTTGAGTGGATCAGTAGATCTGCATCCAGAAAACAAATACTGAAGAAGCATATTCTGCTTGAGCAGTTCTCATTTAAACAAAGCTGCAGGTTTTAGTTTTACTTGCTTGGCAGCTTGTGTATAACAGACAAGGAAAACAGTGGTCCCTGACAGAAGACAAAGTAATGACCATAATAAGGGTTTGATCTAACAGATAAACACAAATGAGGTCATCTCAAAAACTGCCACCTGAAACAAATGGACTATCAAAAAGTTGAGAACTCACTGGTTAAAATGCTGCTGCTCTCATTAATTAATTTCCCAGCTGACTGTCATTTCTTCTACAAGGTACCATAAAATACAGTCAATATTTAAAGATGAAAGGACACAAGGACACAAGACATTGCTTTTGGTTTGGGGCACTCTCTGTCATATTCAACAGAGGCTGTTTAAAGAAAAAAGAAACTGTAAGCACTGCATTTCTCTCACAGCTCAGCATGGTCATAACAGTCACTGTGCTTCTCCACACATTCCACTCCACACATTCCTATAGCTGCTTCTTTGTTGATTGATTGCAGCAATCCCAAAGTACTGATTAAGAAACAAGAATAAGCAGTCAGAGCTCAGAGAAGTTCTGACAATTTATGTGGTGGAAACCACTAATACCAGCTACCCCAGTGCAAAATGTCTTAACTAAGAAATGCCTCAGCTGTATGGCCCCCAAAACACCACAATGCCCTTCTGTAGTATTTCACTGCAAACAGTGTCTAGCAGGAAAAAGTTGGGAACAAAATATAATAACTGGGACAAGGGGAAAGAAGAAACAAAAATACATTGAGGGGAAAGAAGTCCGAATGAAAACAAACACCATGAAGGTAAAAAGAGGATTTAAGTAACCCAATTCACTGCTATACTAGAATTGGGTTGCCAGAGCCCAAACAAGTAAAACTGAGCTAAAGGCACCATACCTTCCATGTACACATCCAGAAAATCCAAACTGTGAAACTCATCACTGCCATTATATTTCTTTAAAAATTAATTCACCTAAACGCCAACTGGCTCACCAAATTGTCCTGTGTTACTGGCTTTACTGTCACGTCTCCAAAAATCAGCACTTTTCCACTTTATCCTTCACATTTAGCGGGTACCAGATGAGCTCTGATTCCTAGATCACGGATCAGGAAAATGTTTCGCCCAGATTTTTCTCAAGGGAAAATTAAAAAATAAAAGTGCTTTTGGTTGGAAGCAGTCCTGTCTTCTGCAAGAGATAAAGAAAAAATACCGAACACAAGTGGCCATTTTGTTTGAATCCAAAAAACTAAGTCAGATCAGAAAACCATAAAACATTATTTTTAGAGATAAATTATTCTAGTATAAAGACATTTGCTATTAAAACATTATGGGTAACATTTGTTCCATCTGATGTCTGCATGTAAAAAAAAGTCTTAACTAAATTTTGCTTTTTAATAAAGCGTCTATTTTGAAACTGGGATGGTTAAAATTCCCTTCTCCTACTGTACAGTGTATAATAACTAACTACAGCTTCCAAAGAGGGACCAAACACCACTACGTTCTATTTATATGCATACAATTTATTTAAAACTAAGGCTGTGGTCTGGTGCTGTCAGGCAGTCCAATGTTCTTGCTGTCACTCAAGGTGAGGGAAGAAAATGCAATCCATTATGGCAACAGCTGCTGCTATATTAGAATGGAAAGCTGCAGTGTCAACTGCACTGAGATGACCCCAGAACCAGAATCAAACCTTGCACCACCACAAACCTCACTCTCCCGCCCTCCCAAAACCTACCATTTTACATGGGCATCCAGTTTTCATCAACAGATCTATGGCATGTACAAATTGAAGATTTGGAAATTAATTTTTTTTCCATTATAGTGTGTAGTAATCTGAGAGTGAGTGTTTGGATTTGTCATGATCGCTGCATATCCAGAATCCAACAGAATTCTTTTGCAGAGCACTGGATTGGTATTCTATTCATGTCTGCTGCAGTAAAACATTTGAATCCACACATAGAAAACGTGTATTTAATGTTCACATTTACATAAAGCACTTAGCAAGAACAGAGTAGAAAACAATGCTTAGAGACCATCTTTGAATGCCTTCAGCAGCAGGTCAGCTGCCAGTCCAGGAGACAAGACTCCACTAAGAACTTTTTCTTCCAGAAGTGGGATCTTATCCTTGACTGCCAAGTGACTCCGGAAATGCTCCAGCATGTTTTCTTGGATAAGGTTCCACATCCACACTTTCTGCTGTTTGCGTCGTTTGGCAACCAGCTCGCCACTTGTGAGCATGAGGTCACGGAACTCCGTCATTTTATCCCACATATCCGAGATCCCTTCCCCCGTTTTGGCAGAGATGCGCAGTACCTGTCGGATCCAGAGGAATTGTTAAAGCCAAGTTAGCTGCTGGCCTTGAGGTTTCAATTACTGGATCAGGTAGACGGCAGGGGAATTAAGAAATGTGTGAGGGAAACTTCCTTCAATACTCACTTCATGAGGCTCTAAGCATTTCTGTGCCTTTTTTCTTTTCCCCTCCAAAAACTGTAGGATTCTACGAACTAAAAGTAGACCCCAAGATCCATAGTATTTGGGATAAATAGGCCTTGAGCAGTGGCTTGTATAATGAGAATCCTTTTTAGTAAGTCCTTCAGCTAAAAGGTGTATTATTGCTCTTTTACTTAAATGTAAAGTTAAGTGCATATTTTGGTAGCTATTCTTTTGCACTTAAAATATGCCAGAAATGAGGTATTTTGACTATTTCTTTGCCTTTGCTTTCCAGAACAGGAATTAATTTTGCCAATAATATTTCAGACATCCAGCACAGTCTTTCAAATTGAACAGCCTGTTTTTTTAAAAAAGCTTCTCTCTCTTTCCACACCTAGAAAAGAAAGGCCAGCTGATTTAAACTCAACTTCATGGGTCAATTTCAATACCAGGGTAAAACAAACCTCCTTTACAGACAGAAGTTTATTTATAAAGGAAGTGAGAGTGTGTGTGTTTGCTTATTCTATATACCCATATTAAAAATTAGTACTGAATCTTCTCCTTAAAAATCCACCATAACCTTTTAGTAAATAAAATACAGCACTAAAACTGAAGACCCAGAGAATGAAAATTCCAATTATCTAGACAATTTCATTATGTGAGAAACAAACAAACAAACAAAAAAATTAAAGCACTAAAGGACACACATGAGCTAGTGAAAGAACAAAGATAATCACAGGCTTCAGAGTTATAATGGAGGGAGAAGTAGATTAAGAGACATTTTTAGATATGCATAGTTTACAAAAAGTAAACTCCTGATGTCAGTAATAGTTCTGCTAGTGCAGAGATTTTAGCCCAGGGCAGACATCCTGGGGAGGAGGACTGGCTTTGCAGTGTTTCATGTGGCTCACCTTGAGATCAGAGGTGAAGCACAGACAGCAGCAATCACCTCTCCAGCACACTGTGAGACTGAACAACCAACTGCAATTTGTATAAAAGAGCCCAGGGAGACTAGGACAGCCAGATGAGAAGAAACCAATCCTAACTCATTCAGCACTTTTTCTGGGAGGAAAAAATACAAAAAAACCCAAACACACCACCAAAACCCAAACAAAACCAAATCAGACCCAAAGAGCCCCACAAAGCACAGTGAAGTGCACAAACCTTTGGCCTCCAAACCTTTGAACGCTTGCGAAGCAGCTTCATAGCACTGATGTACTCAGCCTGGATTCTCCGGGCAGGCACAACTAAATCACCATCAGCCTTATTGATGGCAACGAGATCTGCCATCTCAATGATGCCCCGTTTGATGCCCTAAATGCAACAGGGAAAGAAAACAGGAGTACCCAGAGGGGGTGTGATACACTGATTCATCACAAAAAGCAGGTCAAAGGGCTTTGTTAGTTTCTAGTTTTCTCCCCAAAAATATATGCAACTAGTAAACATGACAAAGTTAAGCCACAGAGTATCAAAAGTTTACATCCTAATACTTTAAAAACCAAAAGAAAGGGGAGCTTAACTCTGCACTAAGTAGATTACACTGAAAATACTTAATAACAACAGTATAATGGACAAAATACTATTGATATGGACTTTCTGCACAGATACTACACGTTGAATTTAAATTTCTCTTTCTAGTCCCAGGTAGTAACCAATAAGAGAAACCAAAAAATACCTGTAATTCATCTCCACCCGCAGGTGGTAGCAGTAATATAAACATATCAACCATATCAGCCACAGCAAATTCTGACTGGCCCACACCTAAAAAATTAAATTCAGAGTTTACAATTTACTACAAACTTTCAGTCACATTAATGACAGTAATTACAACAGGTCCCAGCACTGCCCCATCAACAAATCCCATTAACAAAACAAAGACAACTGGAAACACATTAGTTTTGTAAAAGACATACAGGACTAGAAAACAGACAGAACAAGCATTCATGTTCAACCAGTGACCACGTATGAAAACATGGGCAAAATCAAGGCAGAAAGTATGCAATTATTAGCACACCTTATTTTCATGTCACAGCAGGACAATTAAAAGAAAACCTTAAGCACATACCTACTGTTTCCACAAGAACAACATCATAGCCTCCTCCTTCACACAGCAGAATGGCTTCATTTGTGGTCCTTGTGACACCTCCCAGGGTCCCACTGGTTGGAGATGGCCTGATGTATGCATTCATGTCTCTTGACAACTCAGTCATCCGTGTTTTGTCCCCCAGTAGAGAACCTTGAATGTTTAACGTTAAATTATTTCAGAAGTGCAACACAGCCAAACTTCCCCTTCTCCCCCCGCCCCACCAATAAAAGAGTGAAAAAAGACAGATCTCTTGGGCAATGTCAGTCAAATGAATATCCCAGTAATAGTTCCTCAAGGCTTAGCTGAAGACTAGAAGTTACTGCCTGGTTCTTCCACTTCTCAGAAGCTGGAAAGGCCTGACAAGCAGACCTTACTGCTAACAAACATGAAGAATTTGTGCTAGGTCAGAAAGAATTCCAGAATTCCTGAATGGCTTTTTGAGGCCTATACACATCGGGCCACACAGCTGAATCTTGTCTGTTCCTGTCCAAAGGGACGAATCTCTGCATTATGATTCTGACACTCCCTGATGGTGGATTTTTTGTTTTAAGAGAGCTGACACATGTCCTGCCTTCCTTCTACTCAAACAAACCGTAAATCAGATTCAGTGAGATCTGTGCACTCGATGCACACCCTGAAAGATAAGGGATGCTCAATTCTTCCAACTGGTGCAGCCTTGCTGTCACATTTTGCTATTCTACTGAGGCATCCTGAAGGCATGCATTCAAGAACATAATCTGTCTTAGCTCCATGCCATTGCAATGCTCTAGTTGTTTTCTTTATAAATAGTTACACACCTCTAACAGCACAGAAGGTGGAAAAATTAATGATGCTGCCTGGCAGCTACCCATTATGAAAAGATCAAAATCAAGATTGCATTATTAGTGTCAGAGAAACCACGAATCAGGCATAGTCAGCTTGTAATTTCCCTATAATTTTTTACTGGAGAGTTACAGATTACAGCCTGTAATCAGTAATCCTGCACAACTTCGAAGAAATTCAAATTCAGAAAAATAAAACTGTAAGGCAACATTTGAACCCTGGAAAAGAGGAAATCTGGAAGAATTACAACACTGACACCTGTTTCCCAATTTCGTATCACATAAGAAAAAAATATGAAAACTTGATTTATTTTTTATATTTTACTGTTATAGGCACCAAATTTTCCTCCACTTGGCCCAAAGAGATACTTCTGTAGTTGACAAGGTATTAGAAACCTGACTCAAACTTTAATTCACACTCACCACCACTTGTACTAGAGGAAGGGTCTACAGCCAACACAGACACTTTGTGTTTTCTTTCTGTAAGCATTTTCCCAAAGCATTCTATGAAGGTTGATTTTCCAGCACCAGGAGGACCAGACAACCCTAAATGATCATATTAGGAAGAAAAAAGTATTTTTTTAATCAAATAAGTAATATATCTCATGAATACCAACAACATCTAAGTTGATAACAATTCATACTTTTAACACAGCATCACAACAAAAGCAAATAAAAACTATGCCAAAACTATAAAACCGTAGTTTGATTCACCCAACATAGCAGCACTTCATCACTCCTCATCCTATTCACACCAATATAACATTGGGTTTATCCACATCTATTTCCTTCCCTCCAAATAAAATTATTTATGCCATAAGACTTATCCTTCAGAACTTTCAAAATGTTATATACTAGAACTGGATCTTTCAGATTTACTATAAAAGAAACACTCTGAAAGCAAAAGCAAGCCCTTACCTTGAAGAGCTGTTTTTTCAAAAAAATGAGGCCACTTATTTGCATGTCAAAGCTCCCAAATTAAGTTAGCACCAAACTTTTCTCACTCTCATGCCCCAGTTCTTGTCCTTACTACTTTTGTACAGACAGCAGAGATGACAGCTGGGCATGACACGTTAGCAGTCCATCTCTTTGTAAGGGAAAAATATTTTACAGCTTCCAAGAGAAGCAGGTTCAAGTCTCCTTCAGCTGAAAAGTACACTGCTTTAAAGGAGGGCCATAAAACAGGAAGGTGCATGCTTTTCCTTCTGCAGACTAAAAAAGGGATTCAGGAAGTATTCAAGAAAACACCTGCTTCAGGAAAAGACCACATCTGCTTGACTACATCTTTCCCTAAGTATAGATAACATCTGCATCAGTCTGCAAACTAACTAATGTTTCAGCTTATAATAGTTACCAAAAACACTCCGAGTGACAGACCCCCAGGAAGTAACACTAATTTCTAAAGCATTTTCAAATCATTTTTCATCTCAAGCCATAATTCCACTGGACAACAGAAGTAATCTAGGTTGGTTATAAACCACGAAAGAATAACAATCCAAGACTACAGACCACAAACAGCAGCGATGATAAAAGGTGAGGACTGTAATCACATGTAAGCAACTACTAGACAAGACATAAAAGGACTAACCCACTCTAAAGGCAAGTGGCTTTCCTTGATTTAACTTTTCTTGTTCCCTGTGGTAGGATAATACCTTCTGAAGGAGCACCTGGGCTATTTTCTTCTTCCTACTCTGAGTTGATTCTATAAGTGTAATGGCTTCGGCTAAACAAGCTCTATGACCCTGGATTAGTCCACGGTAAAGTCTGTCTACGAGTCTCTGTTCCCAGTCAGAAAGTCCCTCTACTTGCTGCTCAGGGGCTGCTTGCTGGCACAGCTCTCTCCTCAAACCATTTGATGAACAAATCCATTTTGTACGACAGCAGTGCGCTGGCCCAAGAGATTCAATGCCCAGGAAATCTGCTCGGGACGCAAAGTGAAAGTTCGTGAAGTAAGTTCTTCTAGAGAAGTAACAATGAGGGAATCTCAGCAGCAAAGTGGGAATCTTCATCTTTTTTGGAATTAAAAACTACCAGAGTTGTCAGTTCACTTCTGTTGGCAGACACCCTAAAAAGAAAGCAAAACATTTTTACTTTCTTCAAAGCACTTGTGAGGACTCAAATGAAATTTATGCACACCCATGATCATCAGCTTTTATTTTATCTGTACCTGCTGCCTTGAACAAAAAAATTAGTTCCCTTTTCCCGTTGAACAGATGCAGTAAAAACAAGCTATATAATCAATAGCACAGTACCACTTTATTATCATACTTCATAAATCAAAATATTATTTTTATACATAGGCAGGTAAAAAAAAAGTACTTTTAAATAAGCCTCTCAGCGCACATGCAGCACACTACAAATCGAGGAACAATCAATCCTTATGCTTACGGAAATGGCGGTATTTTCTAGTTTGACGGGCTTTTTTAAGCAATTATTCGGGATGAGGTTATACTTGCACTTATTTTCATAGAAAGAGGAAAAAAAGGTGTGTTAAGGCGAGATTTCAGACACAATAGCATTTAGAAATAAACTGGAGGAGCTGAGGCCTCCCCGAGGCGCCCGGGCTGCCCCAGCCCCGCTCCCGCTCCGCCGCCTCAGCCCGGGGCGGCCGCTGAGGGGAGGAAGGCACGGGAAAAGCCGCCGCTCCCCACCATTCCCGGTCGCTGCCCACCATTCCCGGCACCTACCGGAGCCACCCCGCTCCGCCCCGGGAAGTGACGCCCTCAGGCTGAGCCGGAACCCGCTGCCCGGCGGGGAAAGCAGCGGCGGGGCAGGCGGGGGGGTGTCCCCGCCATCCGCCTCAGAGCGCGGGGTGAGGGCTTCAAGGCTCAGGGCTGGCCATTCCATGAGCACGCAGACTTCCATGGCCATGGAGCCATAGTCTCCCTGCTGTAGACTTACAGTGAATGATGTTTCAAATCGTCGTTTCTCTCCTGAAATCTTTACTAGTCCTCCCACTTCGTTTCATTCACCCGGAAGGGAGAAGAAAAGCTTAAATATCCACTTGTGCTTATTAAATCACGGTTATTTCCAGCCTCATTAAACCTCCTCTTTAAAGTTTCCTGCATGGAATGTTTGTTTATTGTGGGGTGGGGCTTGTTTCGCTCCTTTTTTTTTTTTTTTTAATATCTCCATCTTGCCATCTCCTTTCTGCTCATCTTAAAGTACACAGATTTACTCACAGTAAATGTAAATGCACAGAATCCATTGACTGAGCTGTTCCCAATGCCTTGCACTGTCCTGCAAAGAATTTTTCACAGTGTCCCCATACGGGCAGGGAAAATGACGGACTGTAAAATAGCAAAAGTTTTCTTCTGAATTGCTGACTGCATGATTTAGTCTCACTGCTGTTATTCCGGTCCAGAAGATTATGATACACAGAGAACTGAACAGTTCAGGGCTAAGAAAATAGGCCATTTAGTGTCCCTATCAGCGTGGGATGAAACCACGGCAGAAAGAGACAAGAAGTCCCATTTCAAAATAGCCTTGTGAGGTCTTTCTGTTTAACCAGGTCTTTATTCACCAGAGTTAGTGTGGATCACTATAATCTCTTCATTAACAAGCTTTCTAAGGCTCTCTGTTTGCTTACACCTAGGTAGCATATCCCCACTATTATTTTAATAACAGCAGAAACAAAAAAAACCCCATTCTACTACTGCTTAACTGATCGTTCAGTTTATGCCCCTTTCTGTTCTCCCAACTCGAATAGTTTTTTCAGTGACCTCGATGAACAGGCTTGCAAAATTGCACATTTCATCAATGCTGAAGAGGAGAGGGGGTTGTTCAGTTCTCTGTCTATGATAACCTTGTGGACCAGAATAATAGGAGTGAGATTAAAGTGTGCACTCAGCAGTTCAGAACAAAACTGCTGCTCTTTTACACAGCCCACCAGTTGTACTGCCAATCTGATAAGGCCACAAACAGGCATGTATGTGCTTTAGAGTTGTCTTCCTGCAATAACTGTTTTCAAGACTTTGCCCACTGGTGAGGTCTGGAAATCCAAATTGCTCAAGTCACCTCTTGTTTGTTCCCCTTTCCCCCCAACTCGGTTATTCAACAAGTTTGCTTTTCACCAGTCACAGACTACAGTCTCCAAATGCCAGATATGAGAGGAAGACTTCATATTGCCTTGTCAATTGTATACACCCTTTCTCTCAATATTCTGGCATAGAGGTAACACAGGTCTTCTAGTACTGAGCGCTCTTCTACCACCTCTGATTTTCTGTTCCTCTAACCTCATCCAAAATAAGCATAATACTCCCTTAGAAGCTGGACCATATCTACAGTCTCCTTAATCTACATCCTGCCATACTATACGGTGCTCTTGTGTTTCTCCTATGGTCATTTAATGTATGCAGCTAAAAAGGGGTTTTTTTTGTCGCTATTAAGCACAGCCAAACGAATTTTGGTCAGACTCACTGTATTTGTGCTTTCTGGTCTCCAACATACAGATTTCTCTTGGCTTCTGTATTCTTTATCTGTTCATCATTAATTTACTTAACATTGTTGCTGAGCTATTGAGGAGGGTAGTTCAGTAATTTTCCACATCAGGCTCTGTTTCTCCTTTTTTTTTTCCATATTGTCTTTCAAATTTGGGGTGGGAGGAGTGTGTTTGTGGATTTGGGTTTTTTTTTATTTCAAATTAAACTCATATTCTGTGTTCTCTTTGCTTCTTCTTTTCCCCAAGGATGTCAGAAGAATAAAAATGTGCACCCCATAGGTATTTCATCACAGTCTGAAAAGCTGTCCAGGATTTAAGAAAATTATCTGTTCTAACCTCCTTACTGCAAATTGATCCCAGTGTTAAAGAAAAAGGTACTTCTGTTAACTCATGAAATGGCAGTCTTCCTTCTGAGCCAATACTAAATCAAACATCCTGTAAAGTGGTGTAAATACTGTGCCATAAGCTGAAGGTGCAGGGAGGCACAGATACTCAGGCAAAATGTGCAGCCGAATCCAGATCATTACAAAAGAATAGAAAAAGACCCTTCTGTAACTTCTCACAGCAGGATTAGTATTAACATTAGAATCTTTGCCAAATTCAACCATGCAAATTTAAATTCAGTCTAACTGGCTTCCCCTTGCAGTTTTAGTTGGATTAGTTCATTCTTTCTTTCTCTGGCAGCACCGATTTCCTTGCTCTGTTCACCTCCTCTTTAAGAAACCCCAAAGTAATCTTTGTGCATGTAATTAATACAATGGTACTTAATGTAGTCATAGACATTTCTTTACAGCTGTGTGCTGTAGAGGCCAATACAAAAACATAGCCCCTGCCATGGTACAAACTGAAACTATACTGGTGACCGAACGACCATTTGTCCTTTATTTCAGAAGACACCCCTCGATTCATTTCAGTTTTCACAGAAGAAGAGAACTTTGATGCAACCTCCTCTTTACAGCAAAACATGAAGCAAGGTAACCGCTGATTACAGCCTTCCTTTCAAGAAGAAAGGCTAAGCCTTTCAAAGACAGACTTAGCACTCTAGACAAAATATACCTCCTGCCTTATCTTAAAGGATAATTGGACAGCTGAAATGAAACCACTAGGAAGCATATTCACAGCTGAAAGTTTGCCTGTTGAAATGCAACTTGAGCCCAGGCCTCAGATCTGCAATCGCAACTCAGGCAAGGACATAGCACATAAGAAGTCCATCTCCCCAAAGACTCACCAACAGCTACACCAACAGGTTTTTGGTGACTGTGAGCATCCCAAGGTTTTACTACAAAGGCCGGGGCAGAGCAGCAAGTTAGCTGTCTGGCTAGGTGTGGAGAAAACAGCCTTACCTCAGCTTCCCAGGTTCAGCCACCTACACAGAGGGGACAGCTCCATGGCTGAGCAGATTCTCCGTACTTGTGCTGGTGAGGAGCCATAAGGTTGTCAGGGCTGCTAGAGCTCCAGAACCTGGAAAAAGATATTTGCTCCTTGAGCTTTGGCTGAGACCTATGAGATAGCATCTGACGAAAGAAGAGGAAAAAAGATCTTAAATAACTATGGTTTATATTTGTGTAATGTTTTTATAAACAAGGGAGCTGAAGTTTTTTCACAAAACCTTAGAGCAGTGATTTCAATATTTCCTTGTTGGTACGAAGTGAGCTGTGATTGCACATTAGTGAGAAATGACACCAGGCATTATGGGAGAGTTTTCTACTGCTTAAATACAAGTTTTTTAATTGTTAATGATGAACTGCCTGATGTAAAATAATTTTAAAGGGAACAGATAAAACCATCTTTTCTTACAAAAGCAACTATCTTTTCTGTAACAAAAGGAAAAAAAGATATTTACTAGACTAGATAGGCAAAACCGCCGAACATTTTTCATATACTACTAGTGCCTGTAAAAGCAAGTTAAATAATGTTCTACAAGACTGATTCATCGTTAAAATTATAAACCTGGAAGAGCAAGTCATTTGCCAGTAAAATATTATTTTTTTTTCTTTCAATTAAAAATGTATTTAAAAGATTGGCTTAAAGAATATGTTTTTCTCCATGGCCACCAATGACTCATGATACCAAAATATTTCTCATGTAGTTCATTATTGCACAGCTGAAACGGAAATCATTAATTGCCTCTTCCTGTTTTTTTTCAATACAGCAATGAAACCCTAGCAAGCATATTAGTAAACATAAAAAGTAGAATACAATCTGGCACTTGACTTTGCTGAGACACCCTCATTCCCAGCTACTTTTTGCTTAAGGAAAGGCTTGGTTGGCTGCAATTTTTAAGTTCTGTAGTTGCCAAAGACTCGGTCCTGAGCAGAGGACTGAGACTTTCAAGTGACTAAATACAATCCTCCTTCCCTCCAGCCCAGGGTGCTAAGGGCTTATTAGGTCAGTTTGAAATGAGCACGATCTTATACACCATAAGTGAATACTGCAGTTTACAAGGTGAAGCATACACTGGGGCAAGGAATCAATGATGAATGCACAACTCCATGTACCACTGAAGACAATCTGAGCATTGAGAGTGAAAGCATAAATCTCTCATGCATTCATGTGGTGGCCAGTGGGCCCGTGGCACTGGGGAACATCGGAGCCCCTTGAAGGAAGGTACCTTAGGAGGAGAGACAAACCCCAGGTTAGAGTGACCAAAAAGGCCTCTCCCAGGATACCCTGTTCTGTTATGAAAATGTATCCTAGTTGTGTTCCCCTGATTGGCCCATTGGCCTCCCTGCCCCTTTCTACCCTGTATGTCCCTGATCCAGAAAGTTCTCCCTTCCTTACTCTCCCATTGGCCCTTGTTCCCTCACCACTCCCCTTATGTTTCCCTATTGGTTCCCGTGCCTTGACACCACCGGTGTACCGCCCCGATGCCCTCAAGCCATTGGCCCTGGTGCTCTCTCCGCCCCTACCGACCTTATATTTAATCCTGGACCTTTGCATGTTCTTGGTTCTTGTCCCTGGACCTCTTCACCTGTGTGGAATAAACCTTCTGGTGGAACTCCATATCCATACAAGAACCCTTCTTGTCTCTTTGCTGCCAGTGGATTTACCAAGTTGTCTAGCTTTAAGTGACTCTTGTGGTGCTGCGTGTGTACAGCGGTCTCGCTAGGTGGCTCCACAGGGGATACTTTTGGGAAAGTCACAGCACCTTACCACCGCTCACCACTGCCACACATTCAGGTGTTTTTCCCTGCATCTGCAACAGCATTGGTGCTCAGAGTTCTTTGTTCCACGCTGAGTGCCTCACTAGCCCTTGAAAACCACAATTGATGGAAATGAGATGGTGGGTAGAATTATCCATAGGAACATAACATTGCAGCAAAACATATCAAGACATTTTCTGCTCCAGGAAGACACATCCAACATGAAGACCAAGCCCATGGTAAATCTGATAGTCAGGATTCAAGACTGAGATGTAGGAAAACCTAAGTGTTTCCAGTTGGGACCAAACCCATGGTGTGAACAGGGAAGGCTGTTTCGTGCCTTAAACACAAGGCTACCGTTTATCATGCTGGAAGTCTCTGTTTCTCTGCTGTGTGGATGTTGGGGTTTTAGGAGTTCTCCTTTTGTTTTCTTTTTCTCTTAAAGAATTTTCCCCATACATGTTTCCAGGGGGACAAATTACTGTTTACTTAAGAGAGAAAAAAGACCTGGCCACAGGGGGAGGGATCCAACTGTCTACTCTCTTTCACCCGGGGTTTTCTCATGTAGGGGGGGGATGCTGCAAGATTTGAACTGGGAAAAAGGGGTTGGGTACAGTCCCTAGCTCTCTTGTTCTCCCAGCGTTTGGAGGGAGAGGAGAGCTGCCATCGTTTTGGAGAGAGTTCGTTGTCGCTGCAAGTTTCTGCTTTCAGCTGCCGTCCTTCTACCGTGAGTGGAGCATGCTCGTTGGAGCGGCTGTTGCACTGGGACCCTAACACCCTATCTCACTAAAAGAGGGACCTTTTCACCATCTGCTGGGGTGCCTCAGGGAGAAACCCCGGGATCCCAAGCCTTTCCCTGCCCCAGTGGGAGCCGGGCTGCGGCTGCCCTGCCCCCACCGTTGCTTCGAGCCTTCACTACTGTAGCTCCGCACGCCCTGCCTGCCGAGACCTCCGGGGGTTCCGCTGCAGCTCTGGAGTTTGGATACATCTCGTCTGCCACCTGGGATTTGTGCTCGTCCCTGCCGCTCCAGCCTGCTGTTCCTGAGGGTCCAGCCAGACACCGGGATCAGCTGCCCAGGGGGTCTGTGAAGCCTTGCTTCCATCCCTCCCCTGAGCTCGCCCCTGCGCCCCCTGCAGCCGCGGGGGAACCATCGCACCCGCCCTGCTCACTGGGAGCTGCCAGCGCCCCTGCCGGCTGCGAGCGGAACTGCACCCGAGGGGAAAGGGCCCGACAGCCGAGAAGGCTGGGACTGGGTTTGTGATTGTTTGCTGTTACTGCCATAGTTATTGTTGTTTGCCTTGTTACACGTATATATATATGTATGTATTAGTAAAGAACTGTTATTCCTATTCCTCATATCTTTGCCTGAAAGCCCCTTGATTTCAAAATTATAATAATTCGGAGAGAAGAGGGTTACATGTTCCATTTCAAGGGAGGCTCCTGCCTTCCTTGGCAGACACCTGTCTTTCAAACTAAGACAGCAGGTGTGTGCATACACGTTGTGTTTTCTTGCTTACTCTCCAACATGCCCACAAAAGCAAGACTTTGGTCTTACAATCCAAAATTGTGTGCGAGCTAAAAGTCCCATTTTTCCAGGCAGCTGGAGCAGATAGGCATGAAAATGACAAAAAGGGAATATTTTGCTAAGATTCATTGTTGTATGATCAACCCATCCAGAAATACAGCAAAACAACATTCTAGAAGGCTGACTAACTTAGAAAGGGCTTGTTAAAAAGCCCATTGGATCATACTGTGTCATTGCTTTACACCACAAAGTAAACCTTCATGTAAGTACATTTACAAAGCTTAGCCTAACAGTACAAAATATTGTACCACAGAATTAAGATGAAAGAAGAATCCTTAAATTAGACAAAAAGGGAAGCAAAAAACTCCAAAGTCCAAACAACAAACCCCATTACAATCGTAACTGATGCAGTTGCATGGGAAAAATTAGCACAGAGTGTATGAAAAGAAGTAAAATATTTGTTTCTAGGACCAGCTAACAGAGGTCCAGAAGGGTAACTTGGAATCTTTTTGTTTAGAAGTTGGTAGTTTCATCTAATTGCTTTCCAGACTAGGTCCATGTTTAGAAAAGAATTCTACATTCAAGTAGAAGCCCCATCTTGATATACCATTATATTATGTTGCAAGAATCAAAGATGTTCCACCTGCACTTCCCCGCCACTGGCAATTAGCCATTAATTTGTTGTCTGAAAATTTGTGTTTATCTTTAGTGCAAAGTGTGGAGGCTGGTGGGTCTATCGAAGGAACCACAACGGCCCCCTGGAAGGATGAGCTTTAGGGCTCTCTTAGGTTAGGGCAACTCTCCCAAGGGGCTTTGCATTGATTATGTTAATTATGCAAATGTACCACAGTTCTGTCTCCCTGGTTGGCTCATGGGCCTCCCTACCCCTTTTTTACCCTATATGTCTCCCCTCTAGAAAGTTCTCACTTCCCTGTCCCTCTACTGGCCCATGTGCTATGGCTCTTCTCCCAGGGTTTCCCCATTGGTTTCTGGACCTTAGACCTATGCTCCTCCGTGGTGCCCTCCATCCATTGGTCCCTGATGTTGTCTCTGCCCTTATGCAGCCCCACATAAAACCCTTAGACCCTCCACTATCCTTTGTTCTATGTCCCTGGACCCCTTCCCCTTTGAGACCCCAATAAATCTTACTTGTGAAACTCTACATGAAGGATCCTTCCCTGCTCCTTGTTGTTGGCCCCCTTGTGGATTACAAACTCCCCGGCATGCGTGCGTGACTGTGCGTGTGAAGTGGCCTGCCAAGCAGCTCCCTTGCTGGTGGTGCTTCTGGAAGGTTGTGGCACCGTACCATTCCCCCCACTGCAACAGCAGAGGAATAAAATTGAGAAATAATTCCTGTGATTCTTGCCTTGAGGCTCCCTTACTTCTTCTGGCCAGAAGGGGAAGCTAGCGCTATATGGTTGATATAGCCTGGATGGATTCTGAACACACGGGCATTCATTTCACCATCGTAAACCCTGTTTGGCCACGGCAGAGTTTAACTACCTGAGGAACTTATACACACTGAACATTTATTGAGAGTGCATTCAGGAGGCTTCAGAATGTAAAATATAAAAGCCTCTCTGCAAGCATGGGTTCTGTCGCTGTTGAGACAGATGCGACACGCACAAACCACACCAACAACTCCAGGCAAAAAGCATCTTTAATTCTACAAAGCCTCTTTTATACACCTTCTTGGCACCTGTGCTGTGTATCCATTGGCTCCTAAGTTACTACATTACAAATTATTGGTTACCTACACCCATTCTAAACACAAAAACAGCCTCCCGTGAACAGCTGTGCATTCTTCTTCTGTTGTTTTGGTTTCTTGCTTCTGTTGATGCTAAAATTCTCATGGGTACAAACTGAATTCTCACAGGTAAAAAGTGATTGTATCCAAGTCGAAATCTGTGAGGCCTTCAGTCCAGCTGTCGGTTCCCACAGTTCCCCCTTTTTGTTTCTGAACTATAAATGCAGCATTTATGGTCCTCTGCAGGGCCCTTTGCAGAAAGGATAATAAACACAGCACAAAGAGTAAAATAAGAAGGATAACAATTACAATTAAACATCCCATTTTCATGAGGTCTTTGACCCATTTAGCAAGTTGCCAATTACCAAACAAAGCATTAAACCAGCCAGACTCATTTTCTTCTCTTAACTTTGAAACACTTATTTGTAATTCTTTGATATTAGCAAACACTGATTTAGAGCGGTGTCCTGGGTTGCAGCGTATTCTATTACCATACTCATGAGCTGTTGAACCCAGGTGGGCAGCATTTCCTTGCCGCCTCCCTCCAGACTATCTTCTGTTAATTTGCCCATCAATGCCCTGCCAAATGGCTCGTAGATAGCTCCCTCCAGACTATTTACTGCTTAATGGGCCCATCAGTGCCTTGCCTCATGACTCATCATCCCATTGTGAGATGCTCCACCCAGAGGGAGGAACCAAGCATTCCATCCTGGATATAATCTGAGATTCCAAACACCACAGACACCCTTTCCACTGGATTCCCAGAGGACAAGAGCTACATAGCCACCACTGGAACTTCCAAGGAAGACCAGACCCTTCTACAGGATCACCGCTTCAACAAAACCACATCCACCACTTCTTAGGTGGTGCAGCCACCATTTTATCGGATTGCTAGCACCACCCTGACTAAAAGGGTGTCAGGTTGTATCCTGACTCTGTCAATTTAACCCAGTGTTTTCTGCCTTTTTTTTTTTTTTTAATTACCCTATTAAATTGTTATTCTGATTCGGTGCCTCCCACTGGTTTGTTTTCAAACTACTACATGTGGTCAGAAAGGTTTATGCAGCACATGCCATCAAACTCTTCGCAACCGTGTCCATGTGCCAGCAGCAAAAACTCAATGGCTGCTTGATTTTGCAGGGTGGCATGTCTAATAGAATCACCATCAGTTAGCAATCCTGATGGAGCAAGCAAAGTGGCATTAGTCTGTTTAGCAAGACACCAACCTAACTTATTTAACAATCTCAATGCTTTTCCAGCCACTACTTCTGGGACAAAAAAGGAAGCTAAAACTGTGTATAAAGCTTTTGCCCCGGCACAGCGAGCAGCAGCTGAGGGGCCACACGGCCGCTTCCAGGTTGCGCAGCCGCAGCTCCGCCCGAGGACTGCACAGGTGCGAGTCCGCTTGGGAACTGCGCAGGCATCGCCGCGTCCAGCGGGCAGGGGTGGGGCAGCGCCGCCAAGGTCAGTGCTGATGGCAATGGCGGCCACTGTGGTGGCGCAGGCACGTCTGGAACATTGGGAGCAGGGGAGACCACAGGCATGGGCTCACCTTCGCTGTCACTCCACCCTTCTGCAGGCAAAGGCGAACAAATAGGATCTGTGAAGTCGGGAGGGGCAGGGCAGCTTGCACCGGGCTCACAAACAAGGGTGGCCAGCTCCCCACTACACAGTTCACCGCCGGTTTCAGCTGTGTGTGTCGGCGCAGAGCCATCGATCCCTCCCTTCTTGTTCTCCACCCTGCTCAGATCCTCCACATCCGCAGAATTCTGCCGCTGCAAGTCCTGCTTCTTTTTCACAGCTTTCAAAGTGTCCAGTAGCACCCTCGAGGTAGTAAGTACTGTCTTTGTGGTTTAGTCACCGCAGGAGGCAGCGTCAAAAATAAGTTGCCCAACTTTCTCTCAGACTGTTGCACTAAATGCATTAGCTGAGGTAGGTTCCAAACCCTGACTCTTGCACCATAGCAACAGGACTTCCAAGGTATGCTTATAGTATTTAATACCGCGCTTGCCTAACGTAAGCGTCCATATATAAATTATAGCCTTTTCTTCTTGGGATACATGAGCTCCCATTTTTCCCCTAGCAGCTCACCTTAAAAGGCTGTAATCGGTCCGAACCTTTGTCCGCCAGGGTTTTTTCCTGTCTGCCTCCGGCCGTTCTCCCCTGTGGCTTGGCTGTCCGACAGGCAGCCACCTGTGGAGTTGTATCCTGTCGGAGGCACCAGATGTCGCTGTTGAGACAGATGCGACACGCACAAACCACACCAACAACTCCAGGCAAAAAGCATCTTTAATTCTACAAAGCCTCTTTTATACACTTTCTTGGCACTTGTGGTGCCATGTCCATTGGCTTCTAAGTTACTACATTACAAATTATTGGTTACCTACAACTAACACCCATTCGAAACCCATAAACAGCCTCCCACAAACAGCTGTGCATTCTTCTTCTGTTGTTTTGGTTTCTTGCTTCTGTTGATGCTAAAATTCTCATGGGTACAAACTGAATTCTCACGGGTACAAAGTGATTGTGTCCAAATAGAAATCTGTGAGGCCTTCAGTCCAGCTGTCGGTTCCCACAGGTTCCATCTTGGTTTTGTTTGGAGAATTACTCACAGAAGACCAGCAGCAAGTGGCTGTAACCCTGTTTAGGAGTCCTTTACAGCAAGTTTCTGACTTCCCAGCAGAATTTTGCTGTTTCCCTATCTCTAGTCACTTCAGCAAGTCAGGGATCTCTGTGTAGCATAAGGCTTACATAGGAGTGTCATCTTATTTATCCACCTAAACCAGAAACAAAACACAAAACATACATTTTAACCAGTAATTCTGCTGCTGTATTAAGACACCTGTTTAGAGCATCAGTGTGGGAAACAAACAGAAAACTTCCTAGGAAATATATGAGGAGTTGCCTTGTTGCATTAATCAATATTAAAGGATTTTGGGTTTTTGTTTAGAATGAAGACAAGAAATCTGCAGTACTCACAGCTCACACGGCTTGTGGTCATCAGCATCCTTCCTCCTTTTCAGAGCACATTCAACTGTGTTTATTTGATGTTTTGCAATTCTAGTAGCGAATGGGGTAGACTGAATGACTGAGGGTTTTTTTTTCTCATCAGCTATTCCATTTCAGTTTCTCATCATTAAAAGCCCAGCTGTTTATTTGACTTAAGCTAATCTATCAGACATGTTAGATAGCCCTTCCCACAGTGGTGTGGAAAGAAACAGCAGCAGTCAGATGCCAAAAGCTGTATTTAAGTATGTCCAAAATTTCTAGTTTTGTATCTATCTACATGTCTCCAGTCTGGCCTACACTCAGACTTTCTGCTATTTCTGAAGGAAACTTCCAGGAATACTTCACTTGTAGGAACTTCCAGGAATGCTCTCTGTGCCCAGCCAGAGGCAGACTATTCAAATTGTCAGTGGATGAAACATTAAAAAATTACCATGGGAACTCCTGAATACAAGGCTGGAATACACACACACACACACACACACACACACAACCATCCCTTGTCCCTGTTTTCCACTTGTGCTATTCTTCCTCATGAAACAAGACTGATACTGGAAGATGATAAACAGATGCGGAGTACATCAGTGAGGATGCAGTCACCAATAGTGGAGGTCTGACAGAAGGTCTGATATGCCCATTAGATCTTAAAAATAACCTAAAATTATAAGCAAAAAATTGATTGTGTTGCAATAAAAGTATTCTAGGAGGCCTCCTGTATTGCAGTGTCTCTCCCCATCACCATGCCTCTCTGCTGCTGAATTGTCATACCTACTTCTAAAAAAGATAGAATGAGTGGAGACTCAAAGGACTAAAATAGAAGTTACTTCCAGAATGAGATGTTTCTTGAAGGGAAGGGATACTGATTTTGTTTTTATAAAAGCTTCTCATATTTTATACCAAACACTGAGCTCTAAAGAAATTTTTTGCTAACACCAAATCAAAAAATGCAAGAAAATTAGAGCTCAAGTCAGAGCTCTCAGTTCTTACTCCAAATTTCAGAATCACATTCAGAATGACATTTCACCTTCCCGGTGCTCCTGTTCCAGGGAAGGAAAAGTAAGCAGTCATTCAAATCTCTTTAGCTGGTGTTCTGGAAAAACAGCATTTCATATGTTAAAGCCTCATGATCTATCCATCTAGTAGTGGAAAGCATAAAAATTCTGATACCATCTCCTTAGACTGAATCCATTCTTGTAACTAAGCCTATGAAAAGAATAAAGGTGGCATCAACAATCTGTTTTAATAGCACTGTTTGTATCATTTCCAATTACACGAGTACCCTTTCTCCAAAGTCATTAGTGCCCTGCCATTAGAGCTGTCACTGCTTCTTCAGTCTTGCTGCTCTGAGAGCAAAGACTCTGTGTAGGCTTCTGTTAGGAATATTGATAAGCTTCACGAAAAACTCTTCTCCGGATGTCTTCTATGAGGCATTCATACTCCAGTGTAGGGGTCCCTTCCCCCCCTGCCATGTGGTCCTGGGAGAGGGGCCCTGGGGGGGAGACACGGGGTTTCCCTGCCCCTGGTCAGCCTCATTCCCCATGGGTTGTTTTGTGTTCTCCTGCGCAGGCAAGGACCCTCGGGTCCCGTGATTGCGGCCATGCAGCTGGAGAAATAAACATCTTTCTGAAACATCTATCAAGAATTGGTCCATATATATTTTTTTTTCCACAGGCTTCGTTGTCTGATACGTGTTGCAGTATCCCCACTGTAACAAATGGTGGATAATGCGAGCAGAACGATCCCTGATCCCTAAGGACAGCAACTGATTTGTGAGTAAACTCTGGATTTCTCTTCTTGTTTTTGTTTTGCTGTTCCATCTCTAAACTATGGAGGAACTGTGGAAAGACTCTTGGCTCTCAGAGCCGCATATGGACATTTATCTTAAACTTGAAAAGATTCTTGAACAACAATTTGTGAATTTTAGCTTAATTCAAGCTCAAAAGTAACTGAAACACTTCCTGGCATGGTTGTTTAAGAACTTTTTCTACATTTCTTGGGATTTAATTCTTACCAAAGACTTTTGGAAGACTGTTTGGACACAGTTAATTTCTGAGTCAAAATATATGCCGATGGAAGTATATTTTCATGAACATTAATTAATTACTGAGCCTGTTGAGCAATGTCAGCTGTGTCTTGGCGAAGGGAAGCCTGGCTCAGGGACCGTGTGACCCAGACCACATGGACCAAGCGCTCTGTGGGCAGCAGCGAGGCAATTCCCGCGTGTGGGCGGAGCCACGCGAGCTCCAGTGTCGGCAGTGGAGCGAGGCGCGGCAGGAGCAGCGTGACCTGGCGGTGCCCACCCGGCCCTGCGCAGCACGTGGTGGAGTGAGCTCCATGAACGCCCGACCAGGAGGGGTGGCGTGCAGGTGGCAGCTGGTGGTGGGTCGGAGCCGCGCCCGGCCGAGATGCGTGCTGGAGCACGGCGCGGGGGGGTCATCGCTCGGGGACCTGGCTGAGACATGGGCATGGCCCCAGGCAGCGGCGGCGCAGCTGAGAGCAGAGGAGATTGCGCGCAGGGAGCTGAGCGACGCAGCCTGGCCCCACCCGTGCAGCCCTGAATGCGACCCTGGGAAGAGCGCGCAGCCATGAGCAGCCCCAGTGGTCCCGGCAGCACTGACAACCCTGGCAATTCCAACATGGGAGCGAGTGAAAGCGAAAGAGAAAGCAAAAACACAGCGAGACAGAAAAAAGCAACCACTTGAAAAAAGGAAAAGATCACCATAGCTAAGGTTTTAGGAATAGTAAAATGGTATAATGTTAAACAAAATTATGGTTTTATAACAAGATCTGACAACCAAGAAGACATATGCGTTCATAGAACTGCTATTAAAAATAATAACCCTGAAAAATACATCCCAAGATTAGGAGATGGAGAAGTGGTAGAGCTCAAAATTGTGCAGGGTAGAAAAGGGTTACAAGCATTGCAGGACACTGGGCCTGTAAAAGGTGTTTCTGTAAAAGGCAGCATATATGCCAAAAATTGTAGTCATGTTAGACAATATCTCCATTATAAGCCCCTCCTACAGTCTCCCTTTCCTAATCCCACCTTTCCCTTTTACCCTACATCCTAGTACCCCCAGTGTATTCCCAATCTGTTTTTTCACCCATGGTTTCCCTCACAAAACCATGCCTTTGCCAGTTGTTTCCCCAAAAATCCCTTTCCAATGCTGAGTGGGGGATGAAGAGGGGGAGGGAAGAAATTAACTATTGTTGTTTAGAATTCCAACAGGTACAAATAGAAGAAGCCCTCTCCTGCCTCAGTTTCCCCACAAAACATGCCCAGAGAGTCCTGTCTCCCTTCTGTCAACATTAAGATGTTCCAGAGAATCTGTTTGGACATTTAAAGACTCAGGAGGGTGGCTTGTTTTGTTTTGAAACTGTTCTTGTTATGTTTATCCAGTTGTTTTCAATGTTAAGTTTTAAATCTCTTTTTTTAAAAATAAACGGGTGAAATGTTGGGTCCCTTCCCCCCCCTGCCATGTGGTCCTGGGAGAGGGGCCCTGGGGGGGAGGCACGGGGTTTCCCTGGACCCTGGTCAGCCTCGTTCCCCATTGGTTGTTTTGTGTTCCCCTGTGCAGGCAAGGACCCTCGGGTCCTGTGATTGAGAGTTCCACAGCAGATCCTCAGCCATGCAGCTGGAGAAATAAACATCTTTCTGAAACATCTACCAAGAATCGGTCCATATGTATTTTTTTTCCACGGGCCTCGTTGTCTGATACACGTGTTGCAGTATCTGCACTGTAGCACTCCAGCATTCCTGATAATGGATAAATGCTTATAGCAGAACACACTCCTCAGCAGACAGCAAGGTTTGTTACTAGGATAGCTGTGCAAATCAATACATTTTTTAGCTGTAGTTCATCTTTAACTACACAGGCAACTGGAACAAGGAGAAGAGGGGGAAAAAAGCATTGCCTGTTTATTAAATCATTATGTCTCAGTAGGTATGAAAATATATTCAGGTGACAAAAGGATCTTCAATATCTCTGATGGAATTCAGCTCTTCAAAGTTGAGACCAAGCCCTAAACACTTACAGCAGGAAAGCATCCAAGAAAGCATCAAGAAGACCTTTGTCAGTGACAGGTTAGAAAAATGCATATTGGGAATAGCAATCTCCAATGGCCAATTCTCCAAAACCTATCCAAATAACTTGTTACCGTTTAGTATGTTTACTGACACAAATTTCTTACCCGTGCCAACAGTATTAGACTCAATTTTTTTCTCTGCAGTTTAAGCCTGTGTTAGGGTTTCAGGAGTTCTCCTGGCTTTTTTTTTTTCTGTTAAAGGAATTTTCCCCATATGTGTTGCTAGGGGGACAAATTGCTGGATACTTAAGAAAAACAAAAGACCTACCCATTGGGGGTGGGGTGCATCTGGCTACTCTTTTGTTTCACCTGGGTGTGGGGACAGTCGGTCCCCGGCATTTGGACAGAGAGAGAGGCTGCTTTCTTCAGCTGCTTTTCCTTCTGCCGGACAAGCCCCGGGATCCCAAGTCCGCCTTTCCCTGCCCTGCTGGGAGTCGGGCCGTGGCCGCCCTGCCCCCGCCGTTGCTTCGAGCCTTCGCTATGTTGTAGCCCTGCTCGCCCTGCCTGCCCCAAACCCCGGGGAGGTTCCCCATTTGGATCCATCTTGTCTGCCACCCAGGATTTGTGCTCGTCCCTGCCATTCCAGCCTGCTGTTCCCAAGGGTCCGGCCGGACACTGGGATCGGCTGCCCAGGGGTTTGTGAAGCCATTGTTCCGTCCCTCCCTGGGATCCCAGGGCACCAGTGCCGCGTGCTCCCCGAGCTCGCTCCAGAGCGCCCCCTGCAGCCGCGGGGGAACCATCGCACCTGCCCTGCTCACCGGGAGCCGCCAGCGCCCCTGCCGGCTGCGAGCGGAACTGCACCCGAGGGGAAAGGGCCCGACAGCCGAGAAGGCTGGGACTGGGTTTGTGATTGTTTGCTGTTACTGCCATGGTTATTGCTGTTTGTTTGACTGGTTATACACATATAGATATATAATAGTAAAGAACTGTTATTCCTATTTCTCACATCTTTGCCTGAAAGCCCCTTGATTTCAAAATTATAATAACTCGGAGGGAAGGGGAGTCACATCTGCCGTTCCAAGGGAGGCTCTTGCCTTCCTTAGCAGACACCTGCGTTTCAAACCAAGACAGATCTTGGTGCCCAACATGGGGCCTGAGGGCATTAAGAGAAAGGGGTGAAAAAGGAATAACAGTTCCTGAGTAACTTAATTTTGTGTGCTGGATATAGGAACCTTGCTAGGCAGCACTATGTGGTCTACTTTACCCTGGTTCAGGTGGCATGTGGCCGTGGCTATATTCTTCCCCTTTGCAGCTCCTTAATTGAACATGGGTCCTCTGACTAAGGCTACCATTGCTGTTATCCAGTTTGCACTATGGGTCGAGAAGGTGAGGAATTCATGGGTTTTTAACTTCCTCCAGAATGTGGGTACACGGATAAAGGGCTATCACACACTAAGTGCGTATTTTTGGGTTTATGTTAAAAATGGTACCTTCTGTGAGGAAATGACGCCAGGAGAAGTTTTCTCCCAACCCCTCAACCAGTTCTTTGGGCCCACCCCACCAATTTTTGAAGGGTTTAGATTTCCTCTGGGTACTAACCAACTGGTGCTGATAGGCCTACTCTATTTAGCACTCAGGGATAAGTTGAGATTGGCTTGGATAACTACCCAGACACTGGCCCCAGAGACTAGAGATCCTACCCCAGATCCTGATCCTGCCCCAGAACCTGACACGGCCCCAGAGAGTAGAGTTCCTACCCCAGAGCCTGATCCAGCCCCACAGCCTGACACAGCCCCACAGCCTGATACCGCCCAACAGCCTGCCTCAGAAATGGACTACCCGAACTGGGTGGGGGTACTGATGAAGGGGATGCAGGAGATGTGCCAGGAGATATGCCAAGTGCTAAGGGAATACACCTCCTCAGCTAGTGAAAAACCCTCTTCCTGCCCCAAAGAGGGTGAGTCCAATGGTGCAGCAGTGGAAGCCACGGATGTTACAGCCATCCAGGTTTCAGCTGAACCACAAGGACAACCACAGCCAGCAGCAGTCACCCCTGTGCAAAGGAGGAAGTATAAGACCAAATCAGTACGACCAGTTAATGATGATGGGGAACCAGGGCCCTCACAACCAGCAGGAGAGCCAGAGCCAGAAATCATCACTGAGTCCCTGTCGTATGACAGTCTCCGTGGTATGCGAAAAGACATTGTGCGAAGGGGGCATGAGCCTTATACAACCTGGCTGCTCCGGGTTTGGGACCTTATGGGCACAAGTGTGCAGCTAGATAGTGGTGAGGCAAGGTATCTGGGATCCTTGACCCAGGACCCAGGTGTGGACCAGATATTTGTGAGGGAGCCAGGGCCCCTTTCTCTCTGGGAGCGGCTCTTAATGAGTGTGAGAGACAGGTTCATTCACAAAGAAAGAATGCAGGAGTACCATCATAGAATGCAGTGGAAGACACTCGAGGAAGGGATCCAGCAGCTAAGAGAGGTGGCAGTATTAGAGGTACTCTTTGGGAAGGATGGACAGCATGATAATGACCCCGATAAGGTCAAGTGCACAGGACAGATGATGTGGAACCTGTAGGGCCTTCGCAATACACCACCTTCATTGCAATGATTGATGCTGACAATACCCGAGAAACAGTGGGCTCTGTTGCCAACAAGCTCAGGAATTATGACAGTATGGTCAATGGCCCGCTGAAAGCTCATGTCTCTGCTGTGGTCCAGGACCTCAAAGAGGAGATGAGGGAGGAGATGAGGAAGGTCAGTGTGGCACCAGTGCGAGTCACAGGCCCCCAAGTCAGAGCCCATCGTCCCCCTGCTAGAGAAAGAGGGTACACCCCACGAGCTGAGCTGTGGTTTTTCCTGTGTGAGCATAGGGAAGACATGAGAAGGTGGGATGGGAAACCCACCTCTGTCGTGGCAGCACAGGTGTGTGAACTCAAGGAGGGAGGCACTAACCGAGGGGGTTCCGCTAAGGTGAAAGTAGCCTCAGCCTCCCGTGACCGAGCTGCCAGGTATTACAGAAGGGAGGATGATATGTTGGATTCCCTTGAAGGGACCTTGAGCATGTACACCCAGGGAAAGAATGATAACCAGGGCTAGAGGAGCCCTGCCTCTAGCCCGGAAGAGGCACGGGAGAACTGGGTTTTCTGGACAGTGTGGATTCGATGGCCTGGCACATCAGAGCCACAAAAATATGATGCATTGGTTGATACTGGGGCACAGTGTACTTTAATGCCATCGGGACATGTGGAGGCAGAACCTGTATCCATGGCTGGGGTGACTAGGGGATCACAGCAGTTGACCCTTTTGGAAGCTGAGGTGAGCCTGACTGGGAAGGAGTGGCAAAAGCATCCGACTGTGACTGGCCCAGAGGGCCCGTGTATTCTGGGCATAGACTTCCTCCGGAATGGCTATTACAGAGATCCGAAAAGACTCAGGTGGGCATTTGGGATTGCTGCTGTGGAGGCAGAGGGCATTAGGCAATTGAACACCCTGCCTGGACTATCAGAGAATCCTTCTGCAGTGGAAGAGCAACGAGTGCTAATTGCCACCTTGACAGTGCACCGCCGGCAGTATTGGACAAATCGAGATGCTGTGATCCCCATCCACAAGATGATTCGTGAGCTGGAGAGCCAAAGGGTGATCAGCAAGACCCACTCACCCTTCAACAGCCCCATCTGGCCTGTGCACAAGTCTGACAGGGAATGGAGATTGACTGTGGACTATCGTGCCTTGAATGAAGTGACTCCACCATTGAGCGCTGCTGTGCCGGACATGTTGGAGCTCCAGTATGAGCTGGAGTCCAAAGCAGCGAAGTGGTACGCCACTATTGACATTGCTAATGCATTTTTCTCCATTCCTCTGGCAGCAGAGTGCAGGCCTCAGTTTGCCTTCATCTGGAGAGGTGTGCAGTACACCTGGAACTGACTGCCCCAGGGGTGGAAGCACAGTCCCACCATCTGCCATGGACTGATCCAGACTGCACTAGAAAAGGGTGAGGCCCCAGAACATCTGCAGTACATTGATGACATCATTGTGTGGGGGAAAATGGCATCGGAGGTGTCCTGGTTTGAAAGACAGGTGTCTGCTAAGGAAGGCAGGAGCCTCCCTTGGAATGGCAGATGCAACCCCTTTCCCTCTGAGTTATTATAACTTTGAAATCAAGGGCTTTTAGGCAAAGATATGGGAAATAGGAGTAACAGTTCTTCACTATTATATATATAAACAGTCAAACAAAACAACAATAACTATGGTAGTAACAGCAAACAATCACAAACCTAGTCCCAGCCTTCTTGGCTGTCAGGCCCTTTCCCCTCGGGTGCAGCTCCACTTGCAGCCAGCAGGGGCGCTGGCGGCTCCTGGTGAGCAGGGCAGGTGCGATGGTTTCCCCACAGCTGCAGGGGGCGCTCCCGAGCGAGTTCAGGGAGCACGCGGCACTGGTGGCCTGGGGTCCCAGGGAGGGATGGAACAAAGGCTTCATAAACCCCGGACAGCTGGCCCCGGTGTCTGGCTGGACCTTCGGGAACAGCAGGCCGGAGCAGCAGGGATAAGCACAAATCCCGGAGGACAGATGAGATGTATCCAAATGGAGAACCCCCGCGGAGGTCCAGGCAGGCAGGGCGTGCACGGCTACAACATAGCGAAGGCTCCAATCAGCAGCGGGGCAGGGAGGCCACAGCCCGGCCTCCAGCAGGGCAGGGAAGGCAGGCCGGGGATCCTGGGATCTTTCTCTGCAGAAAGAAAAGCAGCCGAAAAGAACCATCAGCTTCTCTCTCCGCAGCTTCTCTCTCCGAACACAGAGAGCGAATTGACCCCATACCCAGGTGAAACAAAAGGAGCAGCCAGGTCTTTTTGTCTTCCTTAAGCACAGCCATTTGTCTCCTAGCAACATGCATATGGGAAAAAAATTCCTCTAACAGGAAAAAAACTAGGACTAAACTAAAACCCCAACAGGAGGTATCTGAAAAAGGAGAGAAAATCATCCAAATTCTCCTGGAAGCTGGTTTTGCCATCAAGAAGTGCAAAGTCAAGGAACCGGACTGAGAGATCCAGTTCCTGGGAGTAAAGTGGCAAGATGGATGACATCAGATTCCCACTGAGGTCATAAGATCACAGCAATGTCTACACCAACCAACAAGAAAGTAACACAAGCTTTCCTAGGTGCCATAGGTTTCTGGAGGATGCACATTCCTGAGTACAGCCAGATCGTGAGCCCTCTCTACCTGGTTACCCGCAAGAAGAACGATTTCCACTGGGGCCCTGAACAGCAGCAAGCCTTTGCCCAAATCAAGCAGGAAATCACTCACGCTGTAGCCCTTGGCCCAGTCAGGACAGGACCAGAGGTGAAGAACGTGCTCTACTCTGCAGCCGGGAACAATGGTCTGTCCTGGAGCCTCTGGCAGAAGGTGCCTGGTGAGACTTGGGGCCGACCACTGGGATTCTGGAGCTGAAGCTACAGAGGGTCTGAAGCCAACTACACTCCCACAGAAAAAGAAATCTTGGCAGTTTATGAAGAAGTCCAAGCTGCCTCAGAGGTAATTGGCACAGAGGCACAACTCCTCCTGGCACCCCGACTACCGGTGCTGGGGTGGATGTTCATAGGAAAGGTTCCCTCCACGCATCACGCCACCGATGCTACTTGGAGCAAATGGATCACCCTCATCACGCAGCATGCCCAAATTGGAAACCCAAGTCACCCTGGGATCTTGGAAATAATTACGAACTGGCCGGAAGGTGAGACTTTTGGGTTATCTTCTGAAGAAGAGGAGCAGGTGATGCGTGCCAAAGAAGCCCCACCATATAACAAGCTACCAGAGAGTGAAAGACAATATGCCCTCTTCACTGATGGTTCCTGCCGAATTGTAGGCGCTAGCCGGAGATGGAACGCTGCTGTATGGAGCCCCACATGACAAGTTGCACAGGCTACTGCAGGAGAAGGTGGATTGAGCCAATTTGCTGAACTCAAAGCTGTCCAATTAGCTCTGGATACAGCTGAAAGAGAGAAGTGGCCAAAGCTCTACCTCTACACTGATTCATGGATGGTAGCCAATGCTCTGTGGGGTTGGCTGGAAAGGTGGAAGAAGGTAAACTGGCAGCGCAGAGAAAAACCAATCTGGGCTGCTGAGGAGTGGAAAGGCAGTGCCACTCGGGTAGAGAAGCTATCCGTGAAGGTCCGTCATGTAGATGTTCATGTCCCCAAGAGCCGGGCTACCGAAGAACATCGTAACAACAAACAGGTAGATCAGGCTGTGAAAATAGAGGTGTCCCAGATAGACTTGGATTGGCAACATAAAGGAGAGTTGTTTCTAGCTCGATGGGCCCATGATGCCTCAGGCCATCAGGGCAGAGATGCCACCTGTAAGTAGGCGTGAGACTGAGGGGTGGATCTAACCATGGACAGTATCTCCCAGGTGATCCATGATTGTGAGACATGCGCTGCGATCAAGCAGGCCAAGCGGGTGAAGCCCCTGTGGTATGGTGGGCGGTGGCCCAAATACAAATATGGGGAGGCCTGGCAGGTTGATTACATCACACTGCCTCAAACCCGCCAAGGCAAGCACTATGTGCTCACAATGGTAGAAGCCACCACAGGATGGCTGGAGGCCTACCCTGTGCCTCATGCTACAGCCTGGAACACCATCCTGGGCCTTGAAAAGCAAGTCCTTTGGAGGCATGGTACCCCTGAGAGAATTGAATCTGACAATGGGACTCATTTCAAGAACAGCCTTTTCAACACCTGAGCTAGAGAACATGGCATTGAGTGGGTGTACCACATCCCTTACCATGCACCAGCAGCTGGGAAGGTTGAGCGGTTGAGCTTAAAACCACCTTGAAGTACTGGGTGGGGGGAGTTTCAAAAACTGGGAGGTGCATTTAGCAAGAGCCACCTGGTTAGTTAACACCCGAGGCTCCACCAGCCAAGCAGGCCCTGCCCAATCCGAACCCCTACAAACGACAGATGGGGATAAGGTTCCAGTGGTGCACATGAGAGGTATGCTTGGAAAAACTGTTTGGGTAAAGTCTGCCTTGAGCAAAGACAAACCCATCCGTGGGGTTGTCTTCGCTCAGGGACCAGGTTGCACCTGGTAGGTAATGCAAAAGGATGGAGAGACCCAATGCATACCTCAAGGGGACCTTGTTTTAGGGTGAACTACCCATGGCTCTGTACTTATATCAGTATCAGCATGTATATATGTATATAATTCGGGTGATGCATGTATTCATATGGTTAAAAAGGTTAAGTTTCATGTAACATGTTAGTATGGGAAAAATTTGGGGTGGATAATGTTGGGGTTCCAGAAGTTCTCCTGGTTGTCTTGGTTTGAAAGACAGGTGTCTGCTAAGGAAGGCAGAAGCCTCCCTTGGAATGGCAGATGCAACCCCCTTCCCTCCGAGTTACTATAATTTTGAAATCAAGGGGCTTTTAGGCAAAGATGTGGGAAATAGGAATAACAGTTCTTTACTATTATATATATACATATATATATATATATATATATATATATATATATATATATATATATATATAACCAGTCAAACAAACAGCAGCAACTACGGCAGTAACAGCAAACACAAACCCAGTCCCAGCCTTCCCAGCTGTCAGGCCCTTTCCCCTCGGGTGCAGTTCCGCTCGCAGCCGGCAGGGATCGCTGGCAGCTCCCGGTGAGCAGGGCAGGTGCGATGGTTCCCCCACGGCTGCAGGGGGCGCTCCGGAGCGAGCTCGGGGAGCACGCGGCACTGGTGCCCTGGGATCCCAGGAAAGGGATGGAACAAAGGCTTCACAAACCCCTGGGCAGCCGATCCCGGTGTCCAGCCAGACCCTTGGGAACAGCAGGCTGGAACGGCAGGGACGAGCACAAATCCCGGGTGGCAGACATGGTGTATCCAAACGGAGAACCGCCCCCCTGGGGTTTGGGGCAGGCAGGGCGAGCATGGCTACAACGTAGCGAAGGCTCGAATCAGTGGCGGGGCAGGGCAGCCACAGCCTGGGTCTTAGCGGGGCAGGGAAGGCAGGCTTGGGATCCCGGGGCTGCTCCGGCAGAAAAAAAAAACGGCCAAAGAACCAGCAGCTTCCCTCTCTCCCCGAACTCCGAGACCGACTGCCCACACACCCAGGTGAAACAGAAAAAGCAGCCAGGTCCTTTGTTTTTCTTAAGTACTTGGCCATTTGTTCCCCTAGCAACATGTATGGGGAAAAATTCCTTTAACAGAGAAAAAAAAACCCAAAAAAACAGGAGAGCGCCCAAAAAACCCCAACACTGGGGGGTTTTTTTCTGTTAAAGGAATTTTCCCCATACGTGTTGCTAGGGGGACAAATTACTGGGTACTTAAGAAAAACAAAAGATCTACCCATTGGGGGTGGGGTGCATCTGGCTACTCTTTTGTTTCACCTGGGTGTGGGGACAGTCGGTCCCCGGCGTTTGGACAGAGAGAGAGGCTGCTTTCTTCGGCTGCTTTTCCTTCTGCCGGACAAGGCCCGGGATCCCAAGTCCACCTTTCCCTGCCCTGCTGGGAGCTGGGCGGTGGCCACCCTGCCCCCGCTGTTGCTTCGAGCCTTCGCTATGTTGTAGCCCTGCTTGCCCTGCCTGCCCAGACCTCCAGGGGGGTTCCCCGTTTGGATAAATCTCGTCTGCCACCCGGGATTTGTGCTCGTCCCTGCCGTTCCAGCCTGCTGTTCCCGAGGGTCTGGCCGGACACTGGGATCGGCTGCCCAGGGGTTTGTGAAGCCTTTGTTCCATCCCTTCCCAGGATCCCAGGGCCCCATTACCACGTGCTCCCCGAGCTCGCTCCGGAGCGCCCCCTGCAGCCGCGGGGGAACCATCGCACCTGCCCTGCTCACCGGGAGCCGCCAGCGCCCCTGCCGGCTGCGAGCGGAACTGCACCCGAGGGGAAAGGGCCCGACAGCCGAGAAGGCTGGGACTAGGTTTGGGATTGTTCGCTGTTACTGCCAGAGTTATTGCTGTTTGTTTGACTGGTTACACATATAATAGTAAAGAACTGTTATTCCTATTTCCCATATCTTTGCCTAAAAGCCCCTTGATTTCAAAATTATAGTAACTCGGAGGGAAGGGGGCTTGCATCTGCCATTCCAAGGGAGGCTCCTGCCTTCCTTAGCAGACACCTGTCTTTCAAACCAAGACAGCCTGCTATTTCTTGTCCTATTCCCCACAAAGCAGAGTAAAGGGATTGAACTCTTCTTCCTCAGAGTAGCTATCTATGCTTGTTTCAAAACCTCCAGGTCTGACCTTTTCAGTTAACTTTAAATCACATTTATTTACCATTATGTTTTAGAGCAAAACTTAGTGAGCAGGTAGTTTCCTCACTTGATTCTGCCACAAACACCCCTGCATTAGTTACTGATGACTGCAGTGTCTCAGAGGCTCAGGCAACAGGGCAGCATGAAATTCAGCAAAGGTTACTTCTGAAAACCCTTTGGTCAGCTTTTCTGGAAGACCACTACAAATGCAGACCTAATGCTGGTTATCTAACCACATACTTTCTTAATTAATGCATCTAAATAACAAAGACCGCATTTTAAAATCTGACCGCTATAAGAAAACTCTTTTTGTTCCTTGTGATCTAAGAAAAAGATGACAGCATGTGCATTTTTTTTCCTTTGAAATAAAACAAAATGAAAAAAAAAACCAAACTACCCAACTTTTGCCTCCTCACTTTAATGCAATTGTTTTAAACAGTAACTCTCAGATGCTTCTTGGATAAATATTTTAACTCTTATTTTAAAAAGAATAGTAAATATTTAAATAAGCAAACAGCACTTTTAGGAGTTTTAGTGTTAAAAGTTATCAGAGAAACAGTCAAAAAAAGAAAAGGCAAGAACAAAAAAAATTAGTTTAATCCAAGGGGATAATCTTTGTCAATTATTGAAACTTTTCTGAGGACTAATCTGGACATTCCACAGGATCAGTTTCCAGGAGATATAAAATTTAAAAATTTTAGCTCAGTTATGTAAGACTCCTGAGATTAAGCCAACTTTCTCATTCTCACCAGAGCCTTATGAAAGCATCATGAAATGATGAATGCCTCAGGATTCCCAGGAAAGCATGATGGAAACCCGCTGTATTTCTAGTGGAGTGACAATCACTAAAGGCAAGTGCAAAAGGCAATATAAAATATATAGACATACAGAGCTATAAAGCAAATCCATTTGGTAGAAAGGCAAATTTTAACCAAATAGTAGAAGAAGCATTCTAACTACAAAAGTGACTAATAAGTGGAACAGGGTTCATAGGGAAACTGCAAAATACCTTCTAAATTTTACTTTAATCGCTACGCAACACTCTTCTGACCATCCCATAAACCACTGAAAGGGTGTATGATGCAGCCAGCTCATCACCTGACTGGCATTTACTGCACTTCTGCATATGCATAACATGTACAAGGCTCAAATATGCTTCCAATGCAGCATTCCTAAAAGAATTTCTCTCAAATCTTTATGCATCCAAAATGTTGTTTTAGTTTTTCAAAGTTATTTCTCTCCATTCATAGCCCTCCAGCTTTTAGACTGATCTTTTCAGAGGCTGAAATTCATAATTCATCTGAAGAACACAGCATCTGTTCCATTGTGAGATCTCCCCCAGTGGCTGGGTCAGCTTTAGCCAGAGGGAAACCACATGGAACAAGTCCCTCCAGATTTTTCCCTTTCCTCCCATAAAACCACAGAAGAGTAATTCATTTGGGGGAGGTGGCAAGGAAGAAAGTGAAGCAGGTCTCCGTACTCCCCCTCCCCAGGTATGAGGAATTAAATTTCTCACCTGTCTTCATCTACCTTTCCAGGAAAAACAAAACCCAAAAACCCAACTGAAAGTATCCCTTAAAAGTAGGAATATTATCTGATGGAATTTGACTTCTCTAAAGAACTGGAATTTAGAATTATTTCCAATCCTACTGTAGAGATAGTAATCCTTAGTAATCAAACCAGCAATACCAGGTTAACTATGTCGGACTTGTAGTCTGGAAGCTACACTTCCAGCAACCCACAAAAAATAAACAAAAATGCCCAACAACAAAACCCAGAAATTAAAAATACCCTCCACACAACTGTTTGTTTTTCCAGGTATTTTCTAATGGTATCACATTAACTCATACTCTGCTTTTTTCAGTAACCAGCCCATTTACTGTGCTCTCCAAACTTCTGTAAGCACTGAGGAAGACAGGTTGTAGAAAAGTTGTGGAAAGAGGGAGCAGGCTACAAGTACTGAGAGGTAGGAACTTCACAAGGAGCCTTCTGGTTCTGCATTTGAAAAACGAAAACCAGAGAGAGGATATAATCCATAGCCCATACATTTGAAAATATGGATATTAAGAGTGCCTAATTATTACATATGCCTAAAGAGGATATCATCAGTTTATTATTACATTCCATGGGGTTCTTTTTGAGGAAATGAGGCCAGCTTTTACAGACATACTAGCCAGCACTTAGAAGTACACTGCATTCTACCTCTGACAACTACATACTCAATTTGCTACCTCTGTGGTTTTTACTGCTTGTTGTCATCAGAAACTTCAAATGACCAGAGAAACCTCGACCCTGCTTGCAGTGGTGCAGGTCCAGCCCTGTTCCTGTGCAAACACCAAAACCTTCACATGTGCAGGCTTTCACCCACGACTGCTGTACGAAGAACATTCGTGTCTCGGATGGAATTTAAAGAAAAAGAGTTCAGTGTGTAAGGCAACATCTGGTATCTGCCACTCATCCTGCATGTGGAAGCCAGTCACAAGCACGTTTTCCAAACTTGCGTGGCACTGAAAGGTTCCCATATGGAGATGACTAACAGTGTTATTTGGGTTAGGCTGCCAGCTACGCTCAGTCCCTTACAAGGGCTGTTTCCTGTTTATGTGACAGGCCATGTCACATTTTTCAGGCATTCCAGATACAATTGTAGAGAGAATGAATTTTGCCTGGGCTTCTTGTATACCCCACCTGTGTAAGGCCATGGTAATTCCCAGCACAAGGAGACAGAGTAATGTTTCACAAAACACAAAGGGTGACCAGAACATGGAGAAAAACAGAGGAAATGCCACGTATTCTGCATATTCTTTCATCTAGCTTACTATCGAAGGAACAACAGTGCAAGAGCACCCACACAACTCTGAAACAACAGTGAAAGTAAACACCAAATACAAGATCACTCATAGTGTGGCCAGGTGATCCTTTCCCTCCGTTTTATCCAACACAATGCTCACACACAACACAGCCTCCATGCACATTCAGCTGTGAAGTTCCAGGTCTGAGCATGCGTGGGATTGTTCCATGTAATGGCACAGCCATTATACCCTGCCACCCCACCCTGCCACCCACCCACCTCTGCTGGCACAAAAAGGGGCATTCCCTGTACTTTCTCAGGTGATGGTAAGAAAACCTGGCTGTGAACCTTCCCTTGCCACTGAACACACATGGATCTTTTTGCTTTGCTTCTGTTGATTACTCACAATATGGATTAATCTGGGGCTTGCATGGTGCCAACAGATCCCATGAGGGAGTGGATGCCCCCTTACTCAAAGGATGTGCTGCTGAATCAAGGTCCCAAAACTCGAGGTTCCCACCTCAAGGTGACAGCTCAAACTGCTGTATGTGCCCTTGCCAACATTAAGACATCCCAGTGCTTTTCGAGGAATCTTTTTGAAGATGGTCAGTTTCTAGAGAGTTTAGTTTAATATTTTGATTGTAAGCTGCTTTCTATCAATGTAAGCTCATCAAATTCAACTGAGGATCTACCACTTTATCTGTTGAAACTTGCTCCTGTGACTTGGGGAAATCACAGGGACACTTGAGGCAATCACATGATTCTTGAAAGACCAAGAGCAACACACTGGGTCAGAAAACTGACTGGCCACAGTGCCCTGAATGTATTCTGAATTAGAGCCATATCAATCATTAGCAGTACAGCTACAGAAAAAGCCCACACTCCAATTAAAAGCTACCCCATGAAAGAGTATTTACAGAACTGCTCTCTTGGCACAAGATAAAAACCCAGCTCCTGGACTCTAAAGTCTCCAGAGCATGCAGATCAAGGTAGCTTCTTTCTGTACTGCTTGAGAAAACAGCATGGCCCAAATCCAGCAGACAGAGGGATCAAGCTGTGTTTGAGAGGTTTGAAAAGTGTTTGTAGTCAAACCATTGGCCGAATCACGTTCAAAATGAAGCCATGCTTGGATCCAGTTTCTAAATAGTGCTGTTGCCAGCACTATGGCACATGGTGATTTTGACTTGAGGAGACTGGTCCACAAACTTGGAGAAATATCTGATGGGACACCAGCCATCTTTCAGTCTCCACATGTATATCTGAAAACACTCAGGATTACCAATCCCTAAAGGATCAACAGAAGGCAGACGTGAAGGGCTCAGAGATGAGACAGACCCTGCTCTCCTGCCAAGAACCAAGCACTCCAGAAAAATAGTAGAGTGTTACTGCAGCACTACACACATCAAGTCTCATTCTCCTGCTTGTTCTAAGTTTGGCTCAGTAATCTAAAGGAACAGCAGATCAAGAAGTTCAAAGTTATGACAGGAGAAAGGGGAAGGGAAAGTTAGGCATACCATTTTTCTTTATAGAAAAGAATGTTTTTACACGTTACAGGGACACTGGGGAAAGCTGCAACAGGAAAATCAGAATATGCTTTACAAAGGCAAACTGTGCTCTTCCCAGCACGTCTAAGCAAGTGACCGCTCCACATAAACCAAACTCTTTGAGCAAAGAATGCCTGTAATATAATTAGAGCTCATTTTCTATTTACTATAGTACACAACTCTAAGTGGCAGGTTTTTATCACTGCTATGAGATATCTTAGCTCCTGTCTACAGTCTGGAGCAAGTGACAGTGCTTACTTCTTCAAAATTAAACTACAGCAGCCTCCTCTGAGCTTCACAGATTTAGATCTCAGATGAGCTGGCAGGATCATGAAGAGAAGATTTTTCAATTCATGCCTGAGCAGCAGGATGAAAAGGGGAAATCACAAACCAATTTCTAAGAGAAAATGATCAATCTGCACCCAATAGAATTTTAAAAATCTTAACATTCCTTAAAGATGATTAAATCAAATTCCAGACTTTTGGACTGATTGTAAAATTTGGGAGTTTGTTTGACATTACTTTTGATTACTTCGGCTACACAAGATCAATTAACAACATACACTGAGGATCATTTTTAACTGCCAGGCATTATCAGACCTGCATGAAAACTATACCTGTCTTGTCCACTCACTCCTATAGACCTGCTCACCTCTAACCACATCAAGCCCAGAGGACACTTACATTGTAAATCTTACTCGAGTCACTTTTGTGTTTGCAGCAGGCTTTGATCAGGAGGCTGCCTCTCCATCACACCTGCCTCATGAAAAACAGTTCACCATACACCCCCCATGGGACACAGCCAGCTGAAGGGACCAGCAGCTCCTACAGGTGGGATGAATGAAACAGGAGCCACCTGTCGTCAGCCACCTCAGTTAAACTGAACAAAAGTGGGGAACCAGAGCCCTCTGCCTCAGCAGCTCCCAGCACATGAAGACACACAGACACGTGACCCACAGCAGCACAGGGACAGCACCCCTGAGGATGACAAAAAGTGATTTGCAGAGTTCAAAAAAAACAAGGAAAGTCATCAAGAATACAGAAGTCAGTTAGGGGAGCTTCGGGAACAGAGAACATACCCTAATGGACAACAGGGCAAGGGTCTTTCTCTTCACTAAGGTAAGTCAAGAACAGAAAGGGCCAGAGGAAAATAAGAGCCATTTTCCCTTCCCTCCTGCACAGAATCACAAACGTATTTAAGAAAATGAACTGTGAGATGATGCATGTAAAAAATATACTGCTCCACCACGGCTGGTGATGGTAGAGTTATGTTGTATATTTAGGCAGGCATCCAGAAAAAGGTGACTGCCAGTTCATGGCTATGAATCTCAAGAGCACAGTAAGAGGCTACAGTGTGCTTCACAGAACAAACCAGCAACAATAACTACAGAGAGCACCAAAACACAGCTAACTTCCAAGGTGCTGATCAAAGGTTTTGACTAGGACAAGAGAAAGGAAAAATCAAGGAGATACAGACCCTTCTTGATGTGCCTATCAATTTCAGACATCTCTACACTGATTTGTTGTCTTCACACAACAATACTCACACATCTGTATTGTTTAGAGGCTAGAAAAGACAACTATATGAGGAGGCTGACAGCTGGTTTGAAAGCCTCACAGAGTTAGACCTAAAGCCAGTCAGAATTTACCTGTGAGGTTTTGCAGCCACAGTGAAACCCACAGTGAAAGCCAAGAAGACAATCAATGAAAGAAGATGTTCTGGACACAAGGAGAAGATGTTCTTGTTATTATGGAACATTAAGTGTGTACAAGAAGGAACCTGCATATAATATGTAACCAACTATACTTCTGCTTGTATACCAGTTGTATTACTGCTTGAATGGTCATTGTTTGTTAGACAGCCTTGTCGTTGTTTGCCAGCAGCCAATCCTAAACCACAGTAATTGTGAAGAGGTATAAGAGCAGCAGCAGAGAATAAGAAAATAACTTCTACTTCTTATGGCTTTAGATTACAACAAGTGTGCGTGTCGTTTATGTCCGTCTCAACAAAGCAACAACTCTAGCTGTCTTAAGACAATAAAAGACAATAGCAAGAGTGGCAAGAGGAATGTTTTAGCAAGCAAATGGCTTTAACAAAGTAGATAGCAATACCAGGTTAAGAAGCATTAGAAGATCAAGCCCATGGTTCTGATACAGGGTGTGATGAAAGGATGTGATGCATTATTTTTATCCATCCCTTCCTAAACCCATATAGGTAAGCAGGACTACCTCTCTTAGCTTTCAACAAATCTTTTAATCATTCACCAGAGACTTTTAAATGGTTAAAGTCATCTCCACTCAGGAAAAGTTATTTGATTTCCAGCATTTAAAAGCCAAAGCAGACATTTCAAAATACATTCAGCTGTATGGAATTATATGTCTCCACATATATTGTTCACTGCTTTTCCTCAATACAGGTATCCATGTCTCTTCAGTTTCTCCTAACAAGGACTTGCCTTGGCTGTTAACTAGTGTCTTCTGTTTTTAACTTTTGTTCAACAGACTAAATGGAGGAAACTATGGGGAAATAAAACCAAATAAGCAGCAGGAACTTACCTGGTTCCAGAGCTGACACTGTAGGCTCTGTCCATGTTTCTAGTTCTCATCATTCTCTGTTTTGTGAGAGGTCAGCAAGAAACACTTTTCCTCTCTTCCTTGTCCTTTGCCTTGTCCAGCTTTCTGACTCCAACTATCCAAAATAGCAAATCAGTAAGGAAACTTCTTCAAAATGCTCCTAAAGTTTTCACAACAACCTCAAGCCAGCAGTTGCTTCCTCCCAGGTAACTTCTGTCCTACCTCCTGTGATTCTGGCTGTTAGTCTGTTGTGGTTTAACCCCAGCTGGTAACTAAGCACCACTCAGAGGCTGCTCACCCCAGGTGGGATGGAGGAGAGAAATGGAAGGGTAGAAGTAAGAACACTTGTGGGTTGAGATAAAGACAATAAGTAAAGCAAAAGTTGCACAGACAAGCAAAGCAAAACTCATTCACCACTTCCCATGGGCAGACAGGTGTTCAGCCATCTCCAGGAAATCCAGGCTCTATCACACCTAACTGTAACTCGGGAAGACAAACTCCATCACTCCAAACACCTCCTCCTTCCTTCCTTCTTCCCCAGCTGAGCATGACTCCATCTGTTACAGGATATGTGTTGGGTCAGCTGGGGTTGGCTGTTCCAGCTGTGTCCCCTCCCAACTCCTTGTGTACCTCCAGTCTCTTCACTGGTGGGGTGGGGTTGATGCCTTAGGTTTTAACTTTTATATTTTTCAAATTCTGTACTGCTTAGTGTGTTAACTCTGAAGTTTCTTGTAGCCTGTTAACTTCTGCTTTCTCATGCTAGGCAGCCATAACAAAGCCTCTCCAGACCTGCTCTCCAAGGACACTCAGACTGTCCTAGGCCCAGAAAGTAAACCAAAGCCTCTAAAAGGAGGGGCAAGCTTGGGGAAACTACATCACTAACTGAAGCTTTAATTGGAGAATTAAATATGCAAATGAACCAAACTTATAAAAGTGTGAAGAACTTGTGACCTGCTGTCCATCTTAGGGTCCATCTTGGCAGCAGCCTCTGGCTCCCCAGGGTGTACCTTTGAAGGCCCTTCAAATAAATACCTACCTTTGTTCCCTTATTCTTGTCTAGTCTCTGTTTTTAGGTGGCCTCTTCAGGCATCAGAGTGAGAGGCAGAAAAGGCCTTGGCTCTGTGCAAGCCCTGCTCAGCAGTAACAAAAATATCCCTGTGTTATCAACACTGTTTCCAGCACAAATCCAAAACAGCCACCGCCGTACCAGTAACTGTAAAAGAATATTAACCCAGACAAAAACCACCTGAGAGTCACAGGTGCTACTCCAATTCACTCATCTTGTTTAATGAAGTACAGCTGAGATACTCTGTGCCATCATATGAAGCTCCACTTTTTCCTTGTACCTGACCATTTTCCTTTCCACACCACAAGCAAACAGATATCTAGATAACAGATAAAGAAAATACTATGTACCCAGCACTTCAACAGTATTCCAGAATAACTGACAACGGAAGGAATTTTAGAAAAACTGGGATCCTGCAGGTCCCACTTAATTCAGATTACTACTGAAAGTTTCTGAGGCACTGCAGAGCTACTATTTTATAATTTTAATTCCTGTTTAGGAAAAACAGAGAGGCATTACAGCCCAAAACATATGAGACAGCAACATTCAAAGCAGTCACAACATAAAACTGTCTTTTCTTACTCCAACGCTTTTTCAAAGTTTATCAAAACTTGCACAGGATCATCCAAATATGAAAACATCCAAGCAGAAACACTCCTTAAGACTTGCATGATGGATGGTTACAGCACTAATTAAAAAAGAAGTCACTACCTCACAGCTGCATTCCATAAAAGGAATGAAACTGTTGGGAACAGCTGGGAGTTTATGTAGCAGGGGCTGAAGATATCAAAACCAAAGACAGTGCCTGAGCAGCGAGCATTCTTTTTCTTTTTGGTCATCTTTAAATTTTATTTATTTTAAAGACTTACATTTGTGGTATGACTGCTTCTTTATGAAAAAGATATGTCAAACTGAATCTGAACAAAACCAAAAAACCCGTTCTTGGAATTTAGAAGTACCAGGTTCTTCTCTATAGGGAACTTGAACATTATGGGATTTTTTTCCCCTGTGCAGGGGGAGAATTGTTAATTTTAAAAATATATACTGAGCCAAGCAGTGGAATTAACTTTAACAAAAAAAAAAAAAAAAAAGAGAAAAAGGTGGGATTGACTCATAGTCCAAAAAGGGGTATTCCTCTTTACAGTGACAGACAGATGCATTCTGTGTCTGGCTGAACATACACTGAGCTCTGCTGCTCAGCCTCCCCTCACTCCTGAGTTTAGCACAGCTACTAACCTGTACTAATCATTATGCGTAAGCTCAGCACATCTTCATTTCTAGTTGTTCCTCCCCCAAGGCCACACCTTTATCTGGTTTGTTTAGAGTCTGCTAAGAAGTGGACAAGACAAGGTTTTAATCAAATGTAAGCAGTAACAACAGGTTTTATTCAAAATTTCCAGTAAAGAGGACTCACTCGTTTTGGAATAAAAGTACTTAAAAGTACTACAGCTTACATGAATATAAAAGAGCAAAGAGAAGAAAATAAACCAAGCAGTAAAAAAAAAAAATTAAAAATATATATATTTTTAAAGTTTGAACTAGACCCCCACAGGGATACTGAAGTCCTCCAAACAATTAACAATTACTAGGTTTGGCAAAACAAGATTCTCTCACAAAATTAAAAGCCTACTTTTGTTACATAAACTGTATAAAACTGCTCAATAGTTAAAGAGCACTCTGTACAAATTTGTCTTGAAATACATAGAGCTGCAGCCTTCAAACTGCAGTAATTAATCATTTTGTCCTCTTCATGGGTAAAAGAAGCTGCACAACTGCTTTGGGGGAAAAGGAAGAGGCAAAAATAGTCCAAACTAAGAAGGTGAAGCCACTATGAAAACAAAATGCACAACAAAATTCAGACCTCAGTTTAAACTAACACACACTGTTTACAATATATTCTACATTTCAGTTGTCATTTTCCCCTCCCACTCCCACCTCCCCCCATTCAAATATTCCTAATTCCTTTATGGTCTAAATCTAATTTATTTCTAAACTTTCAAATACACCATACATACATTTAGCAAAAGAACATACCTAACATTCTTACAGCAGTATGGTCAGGACACAATTTCAGAGATAGCACACAGTTATTGAGATTAAACCTTATGATTTCTTTTACTTTCAAAGGAACAGCAACCATCAATTTCATGTTTTTAAGAAGTACTGAAGAGAGGCTGCAAAAAGCAGACTTGGCCAACATCCACTCTTAGCTCCAGAGGACAAGGGGGAAACCAGCGAGTGCTGAATGAGGAAGGAGAACCTTAAGAGTGCCGGCTACAGAAAAATCCTTTGGGAACTGGGTCCAGCACACTGAGTTTGGCTTTGGCTCTGTTGTCCCTCTTGTACTAAGCCCCACAAATCAACTCCACAATAGTACATTACAATGTAAACTAGAATTCTTTATACCCACAGTATGTCAAAGGGGTTTATTTATCTTTGTTTTCTGAATCCAGCAGTTGGTCACAGAAGTCAAGTGTTTTCATGGCTCTTTTTCAGCTGTTGCCAGTTGAGGGGGAAAAAAATAAAAATGTGTGTCTGACTCATACATCTTTCAAGTACATGCAAGGCTCAACTGTTTCCAAAATGCAGGAGCTTGGGACTTTTTAAGACACTGAAGAAATGGGATTATGAGGAGAGCCCATCTGAGTAAGTACTTTATCCAGCCACTGAAGGGGACCATGGAGATGTATCTCTATCCAGCAAGGAGTGCTCGTTACATCCTGGCGATGATACTCAGCTCCCCAACCCTGGAAACAGAATCATAAGTGGGGAAAGAAAAAACAAATCACCTTATATTATAGTATTAAATACATGAAAAGTATACTTCTTACCAAAATAGCTTTCAACAGTCATTATCAGCAGGGTGGCATAGCACCCATAGTACCCACCAACTATTACCACATTTCAACAAACAAATCAAAAGCTAAAAAATCATAAATGTGGAAAAAGTATTGTTTCAGAACTCTTGGAATGGAAATCCTTAAAGGCATACCCTGTGACAGTGCAAAATTTCCCCATACATCACTGCCAGCTGCCTGACGTCCCTATAAAGCCTCTGAAGAGGGGGATATTCAAATCTTCTCTGCCAAGACTGAAAACAGAACAAACTGGGGGGAGATGCTGCCAAACAGATCAAAAAATTAAAAGATGAGGTGATAGACTGATGTGGAAATGGGGGTGAAGCATCTGTCTGACAAGAACCAAAGTATTGTTCTCAGGATGGAGATGATAAGCTGAGCAGTAAGTCAGAAGCATTCATCCTTGGAGAAAGAGGGCATGGCCATTACCCATCAGGCTACTTCTCAAGTTAAGACAGGTTTTGTTTCAGCTCACACCTGATTCTGTTACAGTAATTACCAAAGATACAAAGAGATATTTAAAAGCATTCAAAATTGTTTTGTAAGTGAACCATTTCTGGGGCAGGCCTGAAGAGAAGACCATGACATTTGGAGGTACAGTTTGCTCTGCTCTGTATTAACCCCTAATGAAGGGATTGCCCAGCTCCCAGCACAGGTGGCAGCAGCTCTGAACATTGTGCAGTGCAACTTCCAATACACAAGACGTCCTGTTTGTTTAGGCAACACTGCCATACAGCTCTGTAGGCTGCAGAGATGTAAACAGCCTATTCAATTTTAGGAACCCCTGTCTTAACACATCTGAAAGTTCCCATCTTCCCATCATGAAGAGCACTGCAGCGTATCACCATCTTCATTTGATTACTTTCATGTAAGGACCAGCCCTTTTATATCAGTACCTATGTTGACACTCACACAACAGCCACATCACAAATCCTGACCTTGCATGCCTTCCTAGAATAGAAAAGTATGCATATTATTCTACATAATGACTGCAGTTCCTAATTTGGGAGTTGCTGGTCAGGATTTAGAGGATTTACGTGAAGAAACATCTTCTGCAAGTCACCTCAAGCTTTCTAAGTATGTGGGTCAGATGGATTTCTGTCCCCAAATACTTCATTTCACTGAGATCTGCTTTAGACCCAATGAGCATTCCATCCTTAAAATTCAACAGCCATTAGTAAGCTGATGAAGAGAGTTACTGGACCATTCAAAATCATGACATTAAGAAAAAACAATTTACTTTACTTACAAAATAATCTCAAGCAAATGCTGACATACCTTTACAAAACTCATCCGGAGAGTGCACATCTTCGTAAGCTCATACACTGTCTCAAAGCCATGGTTCACAGACTGAGCCAGAAGCTGAGCAAACTCTTGATTATTGAAAATCTTCAGACTGCAGCCACTGGGGATTTTGCAGACCGTGGTGGGATGGAACCCGTGGTGGTAGTTGCAGTTCCGACTTTGCACAAAGATGCTGCTGTCGCTCAGACACTCAGCGTACACCTCCCCACCAACGTAGTAGAGATGGACCCCTGCGAGGAGAAGGTTGCCATAAGGAGGGTTGACAAATTCACATCTGTGTCACATGTGTTTTCATGCTCTTTCTCCACAGAGATAGGCTTCTGCTTAAAGAGATAAACCTTAATTGCATATCAGAACATCATCTGTCTTCAACCTTCATTTTTACTTTTCTCTTTCATCAGCAGGCAATCTGAAAGAAGGCTATGTGTACATATGCATGTATGTATGTATGCATGTATGTATGTATGTAAGGGGAATCAACATGTTATATATTCAGCAACACTAAACCCGCAAGCACAGTAGTTTTGATGCCTTCCATTGGACAACCTGACCACTTGAACTTTTTCTTGTTATATTTAAGTGAAGCAGTAATTGGGAATCCAAGCAGAGAGAGCAGAAACCTGCTGCATCATTTGTAGCTACTAAAGCAGCCCCAAGCTTGATGCTCTGGAAAAGTCTTGAATGCTAGTTTGGGTAGCATGAGTTTTGTCAGCTAGCTTTGATTTCAGAAAGCTTTCAAAAAGGCCTTCAAATTCCTCAGCCATTTCTGCCAAACGAGGGTACACACAAATTTTACAGTGCTTTCCCCTTCTAGTGCCTGCTCCCTCACCTGTCTTCCACAGCAGCAAAGCCCCAGAAGAGTAGCATATAGAGAACCTTTGTGTCAGTAGGAGTCAATTCCAAAGGTTTTGAGAAAGCCCAAAAATTTACGTTCTGCGTTTAAAAATGGTTTATTTGCTACTTAAACCTTTCACCTCCCACAATGTCACAAATCCCAGAGGTGAACACACAGAATTAAAAAACTCGACTACAGTCCAGTAAGAAAGCCTTGACTGTGCTCTGTCATGTAAGATTTTGCCATTGACTGTGTGGGTACATGCATACTCCCACCTGATCTGCAAAAACATTTATGGCTATGTCTTCAGGTTTGGGATTTACTCCTGCTTTCTCAAAGACTAACAGTTCTACATCACCATCACTTGTACACATTTACTATTCAACTGCATCCTTGTCTCTCCCACGCTCTGCTTTGGTACACACACAGTTAAGTGCTTCAGCAGAACTCTGCCTGCAGCTGGGTTACTCTTAACAGGAAAAATGAATGAGGTGTTAAATAAATATCCTGATACTTGGGAAGATGGATGGAGAGGAAAAGAAGGAAGAAGTATTAGCACTTGAGTGGCACAACACAGGTGTGGTGCACTGCTGAGAGCTGCACAAGTTCTTACGAAGAGAAAAGCTCTCCAGACTGGGGACTCAGACTCGAGGACCTGACAGTTCTCTTCAGCTTCAATTCTTTCCTCCTCTCATGAACTGGCATGTAAAACATCCACCCCACTGCTTGGGCATGCTGAACCCTCAACTGTCTCAGAAAATTTACAGTTTACAAATAATGTAAATACCTAAAATATTTGCCTTGCAGGAATGGCCCATAGCAGGGGGCAATGTCAGTTTTGCCTGCCATTTGCATTACAGGTGAGTTCAGAAAAGAGGACTGTATTAGTCAGGCATAAAGATGAAGATTTTCTCTTTTGCAAGACTGTCACAGACATGGAAGGGAAGGAAAAAATTCCCACGGAAAGAATCACCAGCCTGTGAAACATGCATTTGGAATAAACTGATTTAGCAGGTTCTCTCCCAAAATACATCTTAGAATAGCTAATTTATGTTAGAACTAAGGCTACCTAAAAAATTTGGTGCCAAGAACCACAATGGGGATTTCCATATACAGCTATAAGATAAATCAAAACCATTTCATTACACAAACTGCCTTAACCTCTCATTCTAATTTACATTTCGATAGCCTTCAGGCAATTAAAAATTGATTAAGGGTAAAAGCTTCCTGTAATTACACACCAGGTGGGAACAATACTTTGTTTATAAGACTAGGCCAGAAAATTGTATGTTTACCAACACAGGCACTTCTCCCACATCCTAGGAAGAGCAGCTTACTCTTGAGGGAAGTGGCCCAGGTTGTATGTGTCGGGAAATGCCACCCAGCTCCAAAGTGGATGGCCAGATCCCAAACCCACCTTTGCCAATGTGCCGCCTCGTGTTCTCAATGGTGGAGTTGCGGTTGACGTTGGAGAGCAGCCCCAGGCAGAACCTGTTCTTGTTGTTTGAGGGGTCAGTGAAGCCATCCACCAGGATGCTGGTGGAGGACGCGTGGAACGCCTCCCCAACACGGTTGTTCAGCTCGTAGTAGACGATGGAGCACCAGTGCTTCGGCTCTTCGTAAGCAACTGCCTGGACATCTGGAAAGTAACAATGGAAACCTTACAGCCTAACAGTGCTGGAACACAGGCTCGATGTGTAAAAGTCATAGCCCTGCAGATTTGGGCTACATGGAGTAGAATAATTTCTACTCAAGACTCAGAAGAGACAAAGGCTGGCACTAGGTATGAGCAGAAAAGTGCAGGAAGCTCCTGGGCACATCCCAAGCAGTGCCCCAATATCCTTGCCCTGTTTTCTTACAACATGCCACAGTGCAGGCCCAGACAGCAGAGAAATGGTGCAACTGCACAACTCAGCTTTCTTTCCTATTCAGTAGATGGACTTCTAGTTCAGTTCATTTTACTAACAAACTACAAGTCACCTGTTTGCTTACTGAAAAGCTGTATAGCAACAGGAAGAAACAGCATCACACAACTGCATCAAAAACCATTCCTCACTTTACAAAGAAATACAGCAAGGAAGCTTAAATATACAGTCAGCAGATCAATCTTTCAGCATCCAGAGCATGACCAAATCCTTCTCCTGGGTTTTTTGGGAGAATGGTAGGAGACTTCAAAAAACCTAAGAGAGATTGATATTTGTCTGCAGAACATGCATGAAGCACATCCACAATATGAAGAGATACTGCTTGGGATTGGAGGATGAACAGGGCATTCGCACACAGGATCCCAACAGTTACACTGGGCTGGAGAGCAGAGGAACGGGAGGAAGAGAGTATTTAATAAGGACCTTTTATTCATCAACTGCTACCAAATGCAAGATCTCCAACTCTTCACCACCAAAAGAATTACTTGCTCAGTAATAGCAAGGATTTCTCAGAATGTAGTTGTCCAGATGCTCGTAACAAGAAGTTCCTCCTTGGCAGCTCCTAACTGAAGCTGGGAATTGTACAGAAAGCTGACAGGCAATTCCTGGTTCACTTCTCATCATTCAAGCACTAGAAACACATGGAAGTCTTGAAGTCACACTTGTGACTGTGCATGGGAAACAATTTCTCCAGATGATACCAAAGGCCTTAGCCAAGAAGTTTCCCAGTGGGTATCCAACAACTCCAGGCTTCTTCGTATACCTATCTCCACCCAGAGCACATTCTTTAAGGTGCCAAATACAGCCAAAAATTGCTAAACTGCCTCCAAATAAAAGGAGGCTACCCAGGGGTTGTGGTTGCTTTATGTGGTTTCTTTCAAATGAAGGACACAATTTCACTACTAAGACTAGGACTTGCTGCTAAAACACCAAATTCACAGATACCAAAGCAAAGTGCTACAATGAAAATGAGACTGGTATTATGGGAAAACTTGTTTTTCTGGCCATAAGTTTCCTTCTCCCAGCTCCAAGTTTTTACTGGTATCAGCCAACTAAGATTTGTGCTCATATTCTCCTCTGTTCACAGCTTACACCGCTATGAGGTTTTGTTACAAAAAGCAAAAATCCCCCTCGAGCCAGCAGTACACAGTAGATACAAAAGGTGGGAAATAATCAAGAGCAGGATAACACATCCTACATCACTATGCAAAACTTCTGAGCATAGTGCTTATTGCTAATTACTTGCTTAAAAACACTGGTAAAAAGCTCATCTTTCCTGATACTCTGGCACTTCCTATCCCTTCACATCACTGTTAAAAAAAAAAAAAAGAAAGAAAAAGATGAAGAAAAACCAGTCTTTAATTATTAGTAAGAGGTTACTACATTTTTAATTCCCGTAAAGATGCCAGCAATTATCAAAGCTGCAGCTTTGCCCCAGTTCTCAAAGTCAGGAAGAAATCTTGCCAGCTGGCCATTCTTACAGAATTAATCATATCTCTCTCACACAGATTTCATACTGACTTCCTTGCATTTGCTTTAAGTCATGCAGAGCAGGTGCGTTTAGTCTCTCTATTCCCAGCATGGGCCAACAATGGAAATTACCCAACTTCATTGACAGGATGCAGCTTGTTAAATCAAATCTCTTAAGGCTAACAAATCACCATGAAGAACATGCTGCTAAAAAGTTTGCAACAAAAATGGTGCAGTAAGTTCACAGTAAAAACTCTTCTTCTACAACCTGTGGCAGATTTTTTTTAAAAGTAGTGCAATCACAGCATACATATGTGAATAATAAACATGTGAAGGCACCCAAAAGTCTTTCTTTTTAATGAAGGGACAGAGATGAAAATCCATTGTATTAAACTACTAGAATGGAAAAATATCAATAGACGCAATTTTTATTTTGAAATGGCTGAATGATAAAGAGCAAGAAGAAAAATGTAAAGCCTTTTCTCTTCATCAACTCTCATGTGTTAGAGGAATTCTACAGTACTCATGTGTTTTGGGAGAGGGACACACATGCAGAGGTCTGCAGTTAGGCATAAAGTTTGATAAATGTATTTTGGGGCAGTAAATTTCTGGCCCAAAATTCCTGCAAACTATTCACACACGCGAAGTGTAGTCTGCGTGATCAGCAAAAAATGGGAGTGCTACAGATGGGGTTTATCACATTCAAAACTCATTCCAAGCAGAGTAAAACAGGCTAACACAAAAGCCATCCAAATTGTTCTAAGAGGGCAGATATACTTCCTGAAACCAGACATTGAGCTTAGCAGCAAAGCAAGTACCAAAAAAAACCCCCAAAACCCAAAAAAACCCACCAACACCAAAAAATCCAAAACACAACAGTTAAATTGTTCCTGTGCTTGTGATCTTGATAATTGTTTTGGCACAGCATCCAGCTTGCTGCTCTCTCTTGGCATGGGCCACAACTGTGTAAGCTGAAGGGGCCATTTCTCACGACGTGATGATGAATGCACCCGATCCTTTGCTCAGCAGTGGCGGCTGCTGCTGCGGCTTTAGCAAGCAATGTGTAAAAACATGTCTGTGTCACAGTACATAAAGCAATAAGCAATAGGTCTTTATTTAAATACAGATTTTTAAAGTCTGTAGCAATGCCATTCCTCAGGCAGGTAACTCTGTATTCTGAACCAAGTGTTATCACTGCGTGATTCAAAGATGAGATGAAAATGGGACGAGAGGGTGGAACTACACAAAATACAAAAAACCGTAAATGCTCTTATAACCAGAAGGGGAACTTTATTAAAAGCAGAACATACTCTTTAAAGACTAAAGTTTAAAACTCAGGACAAAAACATAACAAAAAAGCACAATTTTATAAGATGTACTGTCTCAGAGGAAAAAATGCAGATATTCCAGCTGCCCATATAAAACGTCTCTGGGCATTTACATAACTGACAGTTTAGCATCCCTCCTCTGGTCAAGTCTTTGCTTGGAAAGCTATTATTTGACCACATCTACTGTAACTCACAATTCAGCAGGTATTCTATAGCATTAACTGCATTGCTCCAATAAATCAATGTAATCATAAGAGAGAAAGAGATTCCTTTGCTTGCACACATGTAATTTCAGTATCACATGCAGAAATGTGCAGCCTCATAGAAGTTCTTTCCGTTCAGAGATTAGTGGAAGTTTCCAATAGAAAACATAAAATTACTTTGGTCTTTGAGTTTGTTGGGAGTAAGAAAGTAATAAACCTCATATATTTTACATTTTTAAAGAGTCACGGGATAGATTCCTGTCTTAAATAAATATTTATATTTATAAATAATCTCCAGCTTTACTATTTCATCCCTCACAACAAAAGAAAAATTAAATGGCCATTTTTTTCCCTTTTCTGCAGACAAAAATTTTCATGAATAACATCCATCCAAAATTAAAACTCAGTTATTACTAGTAATAGTAATAGAACTGGAGGTTCTTTACTCTTAAGAAGTGAAGCAGAAAACATGAAGGAAGTGTTCTTACCTCCCCTGTGTACATCAGGGGGAATTGCAGGTGCCATCATGTTGGTATCCATGGGCTGGGAGGTATCGTGTGTCATCGGATCTTCCGGAGGCAGGTAAGCGGGCGGAGGAGTATCAGCTAAATATAGAAAAGGCAGAGATACACGACTCCTTTCCTCTCTTTAAAGCACATCTACATATCCACATAAACAGTTTGAACCTGCAAATGCTTCCAGCCTGACTCAGCTATAAACTTCCACCCACCAGAAATCTGAAAAAAGCAATCATGGACCTCAAATAAGGAAAGCAAAGAATTACTGTGCATATTAAGCACAACTGCAATAAAAACAAGTCACTTCACCCCCACATAAAGCCACAAAAGAAAGCTCAGCTGTGTTTCCAGCCCACGGTTCTGCAGGCTGAAAGTGCCATACAAACATCAGGGCACAAAAGAGATCTCAGGGCCCAGCCAGGAGTAGATATTGAGTATGTTAAGAGTGAACAGAAATTGGAGCAGAAAACTTTCAGTTCGAGCTTTTCTGTTTCCAACACAATTCTACCAGCAAAGTATTTAAACATCCCAGCTATATCCAGGGCCTTATCATTGTCAGTGCGAAGTATTAGCTCTGTTTCCATAGGCTGGGAACAGTAGAGTGTTCAGGAACCCTAATTCTACAGAAGTGGCCATCTGGGTTCAGAATTTCTGTCAGTGTCTCTGTCCTGTCCCATTCAGGGCTGCATCACCAGCACAGAACAAACCCGTGCACAGTGACCACACTCATTAACATACGGCTTTCAGCCCTGTTTGACGTGTGCCAGCCAGCACTGCCCTTCAGCTGCCTATTCCACTTCTGGGAAAGCTTCCCAAAAGATTTCTTAGAAGCTGCTGGAAGTTGCCAATGTCACCATTTCCCAATACACCAGAGGACACTCTCCTCCAGATCAACTGCACAGAGGTACATCCAAGAGCGAGAGAAACCCTTGCCTGATCCCTCCAAGCTTTCGCTGCAAAAGCTGGGATTAGATTACCACTGTGCTGTCTCTGCTGCTGCTCATCCCACATTTATTTCCATTACTGAGAGTATGGATTGCAAACTACTACAGCAAATAATCACAGGGGATTCCACAACTCTGAAAACCAAATTAGCATCAACAAAAGGCAGGAGAATGGTTTGTAAGTTTTGGGAGTTTTTGTGGAGTGGTGGTTTTGTTTAGATTTTTTTTAATGTATTTTTTAAGAAAACATGTGTTCATGACATTTATTAACTACTTATTGTTTAGCTAGTATTTTGTTGAGAGCTTTACATCTAATGCTGGCAGGTGCCTGTCTAATTCCCTTACTTGAACACCCTCAGTTGGATAAGAAAGCAGCAGAGAAAGACAGAGATGGCAACAGGGTTGTATTAAAAGCTTAACAAACTGCACTGGATTTTCAGTCTCATGTTTTACTGAGCCTTAAGTGTTTGTGTTTGTGCAAACATGATGTTGGTCATGCACAAGATTCCAAGGCCACAGGCAACAAATTACAAATTAACCAGTATCCAGAAAGTTTTCAAGGATAACTGCTTTGCCCCTTTATTTTTGTATTTTTCACAAGTCAGCCTCTTTTCCCATTAGTGCAAGATGGACAACAGTCCAGGAATAAGCATCAAGGACATCAGTATCCTGACCTGCCCTCTAATTCAATTTCTTCACTGCAGCTGCTGACATTAAGGGCGTGTGGACAGAACAGACCTTCAAAGATCAAGTGAACTTCCACAAGCCAGCATTCAGGAAGACCTTCTTGGGTCTTTATCTCTGTTGGAAGAGCCCCCAACCACAGCAATCATGTTAAAAAAAAGGAAAAAAAAAAAACAAACCAGCTGGTTTCACAGGAACTCCTCACATTTTTTTAGAAAAGCCAATACACTTTCCTTCCTTCCAGCAAATTCAGTAGTCTTCACTCACAAGAGAAAAATTTGAAACAATTATCAAGAGCAAAAATCTATGGATATTAATTTCATGTAATAGGAAACAGATTTTCACAAATCTGCTGCTTTGTTTACACATACCCTCCCTCAGCCCCTGAAGAAAACAGGCAAAAACCATCAGTAAGCATTTGTACTGCATCCTTCTCCCAGCATACAGATCAAGAAATCCACTACAGACTGCTTCTGCAGTATTTTTTATCCAGCCACATGTAAAGATCAAAATAAGGCAGCTTCACAGAATTTTCTACAGACACCAGTCAACAAAGGAAGGCTCTTACTTCTCTGACTTTAGGTAGTAAAACTGCCTAAAGAGTTGTTTTAAGGACCTGTGTTTCAGTTGAAGTATATTTGCTGCTTGAAATTACACCACTATGCGAAGAAATTGTTTATCAAGTAGCAGTACCATGATCACCTTGAGAAATATCCTTTTTCTGCAGAGCTAAAGCCTTATGCTGAACTTATGATGATCTCTTTCTTAAGCAAGGATGATCTCTAGCACCACACTTCTAGTGCATTGAACACTATGCTTTGTGGGCTAAACTGCTGAACCAGAATGTCCCCAGAATATTTTGGATCCCTCCCCACACCCCAGAGGAGTTCTACTGTAATGTTTTAACTGTGTTTGAAACAGGCACAATATTAAAGCCTTCAATATTACCAGACAAAGAGATTCTATACTCTTTATTACCTTACATCTCTCAGCTTGCTATTGAACACAAGTGTTGGCCGATTTGGTGTTAAAAAGCAAAAGACCCATGACAGCAGTGATGTCCAACCACCTTCTCCCTTCTGAAGGGAAGCTGACTGTACCTGGCATCTGGAAAGGACTTCCCGGGTCTGAGCTGGCTGGAGAATGCGGATAGGTGCTACTGCTGCTTCCAGGTGAGTTTGGATAGCTGCTGCTGGGCGAGTGGGGGAACGGGTGACTGTTGGGCTGCTGGAAAGAGTCCGGGAAAGTCGCGTTGTGCGGCATGTGGGGCTCGTTTTGTCCCAGGTTGCGGAACTGCGCCAAAAGGCTGTGCTGGGGGTTGTACTCGCTGTGCCTTGGAACCAGCACTGGAGGAAGGACTGGAAAGGGAGGAAGAGAGAAAAGCCACAGCGTTAGAGACTCAGTTCTGAAGGTATACAGGGGAAAAAACCCCACATTCTTCCTCCCCCCGGCATATCCGCATCTGCCTCAAAAAGAAGCTAGTCAAACCTAGGAGCACATGTCCAAGCAAGAACTCTTTCCCTTACATCCGGTTACTGCACAGCTTGAATCCACAGCTCCCTGGTTTGCCAGATGGGAGCTTGTTTCCACAGAGGGCCAGTGAAGAAGAGCCAAGAACAAACCACAGTTCTGCTTTTCAGTCTTACTCGCACAAAGAGATGCTGGGAAGAGCTTGACAATGCTGACATGCAGTTCCTCCTGCTGCACTTGTCATCCTACTAATCACCTAATGGCCTGTAACCCAAACCCTTGTTAGTAAGAACAGATTTTTTTTTTTTCCTGAAGACAATACTAATAAGCCTTGAACTCAGTCTGGCCCCAACAGCTGTAATTTTATTTTTAACCTGGACTATGTTCTTACAAGTTACTATTAAAACACTTATTAACTCTTCAAGTCAGTTTACAAAATGTGCAATTTAAAGAAAATTATGTAGTTCAAAAAAACCAACTGAGCAGCAATTGAGCTGCAACTATGTGCTACTGTGGGATCAGAGAAACATCAGAAACTATGAGTCTCACCACACTTCTGAAGCCTTCTCAGCAGAGAAACAAAGGTCTCTTTCAAACTGGGAATATGAACATGATACCAGATACACTAAGATAAAAGAATCAAGTCTTTTTCCAGTTCCTCAGCTTCTATCTTTGCCTCACAGCAAAGTCCAAGCTCACTGAAGGATTAAAAGCTCTTCTATTCACAGAAATTTTTGGGTGATGGATAGAGGAGGAGAGGCAAGGTCTGGGAGAGGAAGGTCCATGCACAAAGTAGTGGAAGAGAAATAAAAAAGCTAGTCCTCTTCATGTCTTCCCCCTTTGGAACCTCCGTTTCTCAACTCCATTGTTTAGCAGGACTGGAAGAAACCCCCCCACAGAGTCTGCCTTCAAGAGAGGGTGCCAAAAACCCAGCAAAAACCAGGAAAAACAAGCCAAGGCTACCACCCCCTTCCCTTGAGACTCCTGCTCTGGCCCCAACACCTGGGCACACAGAAGAGGAACAGGAGCATGTGTACACAACAAGCCTATACAGACGTAACTATCATTCAGATTAAGAAAGGTGTTTTGGAGACAGCTGCTTTATTAAAAGGCTGAATTACAAACTAATTGAAAAAAAAAAAAAAAACAAAAAACCAAAAAGAAAATAAAACCCAACATTTTCTTGACATGACAAACAGGTTCTTCCAGGACACTGGGGCACCTTTACTCTTTCAGCACTTTGCTATTACAGAAGCAGCACTCAGGTACTTACTCTGGTGCCCTGAAGTCCAAGAGTACCAGGATACCACTCGACACATAGACCAAGTCTGAGGTCTGGGTTCATGTTTAAAGGGGATATAAATGAATGCCACACTAAAAACTCACTCTCTATTCCTAAAGTCATGGATTAACTAAAAAGAAGTAGGTTTCCCTTGCTCCTTTTTTTTCTTTTGCATATGCCTAAGAGAGAAATTAAGCCCCCATTTTTGCCTGCTAGTGGCATTAATGCATGAGCAGTCTGATCCCAGAAATCTTCACTGAACATACACTGAAAAAACCTTAAACCATCACTACTGAAACTAAGGCTGCCCAGGTCAGAAGCAGGTTTTAAGGATTTAATCTGATCTCTCAATTTCTTAGAGCAACTTCACTGAGATTCCAACAGATCTCAAATATTTGAGGCAGATGTCACTCCTGAGTAAATTTGTTTAGATGACAAAAACAAACTCCACTTTACAAGGCAAAGTTCCTAATTATGGTGTTTTCTGAAACAAAACACAACTGTCATTCTACGGAAGTTCTCAATTGCAAAACACCCCACCAGGAGAAGCTGCATCTCCCCCAGCTGTGCAGACTGTTTCTTGCTCCAACACAACCATTCTCACATGCCACTGGAAAAGGCTGTTAAAAAAAAAGTTGCTCAGCATTCAGGTGGACATCACAAATCCCCTCATCCTCAACATATCAGAGCCAAGTTCTCTGAATATCAGGGTCTCTCAGACTTAAGCTTGTTCTGTTAAACCAAGAAGTCCTTTTGTAGCTAGGTCAAGTACTATTTAATTGTCGTAGTCAACATTTGCTGGGCTAATAAATTACCAGTGAAAAAATTAACAATGAGATCATGTGTGAAAATGTATTTTCCCCTTCCTGTCTTTATGATTCTTTCTTACTTTTCCAAGCATTAAAAACACAGCTCTCCTATCTCTTCCTTTCCTACGGATGAAGGTCAAACCATTAACTTTCCTGGAGTTAATTTGTGCAGAAAGTACATCACCTACCTTTCCCATCCCCTACCTCACATTAAACAATGACACACATGACATCAGAGGAAGCCACATGATTTACAGCATTTTAAAATAGCAGGAGAACAGGATATTTTCTGTATGTTTTCTGTAATTAAATTAATGCAGTGCCAGATTTTCCCAAGGTATATATACATGTTTTCTCCTGTTAGGCACAACCACTGGCAAAGTTTAGAAGGACTTGAGATAAAAACAAGTCTCCTTTTCCCATGTGTCCTTCATGCAAACCCACACTTTTTGTCCAACTCCATCAACCCCAAGTGATTAAATGCCAACTTCTTTTCAAAATATACACGGAAAAGGGGGAAAAACAATACAGCTGGTATAGATACAACACAAATAGTCTCAAAAATATCATTGCAGAATTTACTTTGAGTGCTGCCCCTAATTCCCATCCTCCCTGCACACACACAACCTTCAATTAGGAGGAAAAGCCCTGAAAGGCCACATCAGATGGGACAGAGGCTGCAGTGCTCCAGTTAGTCTAACTCCAAGTCACTTACTGCCATAACCTGATCTCTCTGCAGCTCCCAGCTTTTTTGCAGGGAAGCTGCTCCTAGTGGAGCCACAGAGGAGTTCATTTGAGTGCTGTTCACTCAGGAATAAAGACATGAGCAGGGACTGGGCCCTTTGGAGCGTGGAAGGCTGCCAGGAGTTCAAACCATAAAGGGGGATGCACACCCTCCTTGCTCCCCTCACCCCTGCGCAAGGCACTGAGCTTCTGGTCAGGTTGCAGACCTCAGCCACATGGAATAACAAATTACTGAGGCTCAGTCCAGCAGGGGAGGAGGCTGATCTCTGCTGCAGCTGCCAGCTCCAGGAAGAGGTATAATTGAAGGGGAGAGCATGAGAGAGTTATTCGGTGCTAAGCCAGCACACCTGTTGCTATGAAATAATGAAGCAGTGCACATCTTTGCTGTGCAGATCTCTGCAGGATGTGGCTCTAACCATTTGCAAACACAATTCCTCCCTTCCTCTTCAGCGGAAGGGAACACAGATACAATAAAAAAATCATTTTTTAAAAAAAATATTATCATCAGTATCATCAGCATATATTTAAAGGAAACATACTATTGAATACACTGTCGTCTTAAAAAGCTACTGCAACAGATTTGCAAACTCAACCTCATTAAAGTTAATGGAGTAGAACCACAAGTCATCCGACAGCTTGATTTCTGTAATTCTTCAAACATCGGATTAAAAGGTTTTTATGTGCTATACTGTGGCTAAATTTTGCTCCCAAGTTTTTCTGTCGATGTGAACCTGGAGTTGAGAGTTAATACCTGACTGCTTACCAGTAAGGCTACTAGTAAGAAAGAGGGAGATAAACCCCCAGGAAGCAGGCTGGGTATGTTTGTGGAACTGTAGCTGAGGTCCCGTGTCTGTCAAGACAGCCTGGGAATTGGGGAGCTTGTTTTTACAATGCAAATAAGACCAAGTATGCCTGCCCCAAACAAGAGGAGCTGTATTAAAGAAATTACAGCTACAGGGCAATTTCACCCACAGGGCTATTTCATCTAGGAGCCAAGAATGCCAAAAATACAGGAGATAGACCAAAGGCAACCCGGCTGTTCAGATAAATGTTCTGACTAACCACACCAAGGAAGAAATGCTTTTATGAAAATGTAATAGTGGCCTTTGAAGAAACTTACTGATCTCTACTCTTTTTATCTCCAGCATGTCACCCTGTTCTTCAGAAAACTAACAGCTGTGCTACCCTAAATAAAGATCTTCTTGCATTTCTTTTTTGTTCTATTTTCACATTCCAGAGATAATGATTTCAGCAAACAGAGAAAGTCTCCAATTTATGAACATAACTACGGGTTTTTTAAGTTTCTCTATGAAAAACCCCAAACTAATCCAATCCAAAGGACCTGCTGTACTTTCAAAGAAGCATATTTTCTATCCAGATGGGTTTTGATTATCTTACACAAGCCCAGATGACAGCTAGCTTCAGGGCTCATTTTTTCCACACTCTTTGCATGTTAGGTCAAAATTTGGGTAGGTATCTCTCTTTCCACGTATGGAAATTGAAAGGCCATGTAATGAAATACAAGGGCCACATACAAAAAAACAGACTTTGATCCACTTTCCTTGCCAAAGTAGATTCTACTTCTTCTGTAAAAAAATTATTTATAGAATAAATGGAAAAAGAAAAATATAAGCAATTGGTGCTGCACTTTTTGCTCTTCAAAACCATGACTTGGCTAACATATGTATTGTAAAAGGGTTTGTACCACAACAGGGCCCTCGGTGCTAATGAAGATCTGACAACACTACCATCAGACAAAGCACTTTCATTTCCAAGCATTATATAGCTGCATTTTCATATGAATTGATGCAAAGCCATGTATGTTTTGCCAGAAAAACAGAACTGCAGGTTGGGAAGAAGGGAAATCCTAAAACAAAAGTTCATGCTATCTGGAAATAGGAAAATCCTGCAAAGACTAAGCTATAACAAAGAGAGTTAGGAGAAGGGGAAAAATACTCCAAAACCAACAAAAGACAGCAGCTGTGTTAAACTAACAAATTTGAACCCTTCTGAAGACTCCCAGCTTCATTTCCTGCCTTTGAGGTCACAGCAGCTGAAGCTGGCTGTGGCATCCTGATGAGCACTCCAGTCCCACGGTGGGAACAGAGCAGGTACCAACACATGCTCAGCTGTTTGGTCTGCTCTCTGCAGCACTAGAGAGTCACTGAAGCATTCAGACTGCAAGGGCTTGCCAAGATCTTGCTTGTAAACACTAAAACATTGTGTAGAGAGAAAACTGTTTATGTCATTAGGTTTTCTCATGTTGCCTGAGATATTCTTGGTTAAAAATATAAAATTAATATGCATTGTGTCAAAAGCAATCTCTGAGGATCAAACTACTTAAAGCTCTTCCAATAACCCTTGGCTGTGGTATCACTGCTTTGCTTTGCTGGTTTCTCAAAAGGAGAAATTCCAGTCTTTGAGACTTTCACTCCAAACCTCTTGTCTAGTAATTGTAGCTATTCAGCAACCTGTTTTGGGTGACAGAAAGACAAGCTTTCTATTCCGGGAGAAAGCTTAGAGCTGTCTTGTTTTCTCAACTCTTAATTTTATTTGCAGTTTTGGGAGACCCCACAGCTTGGCTTGTCATTTTGCATAGTTACAAATGAAGACTGTATTTAAAAAAACCAAAACAAATGGCAGAACAGTTGTTACTTTACTGACTCTGCTTTTACATCAGACATCTGGTCTAAATGCATTTGACAAGTAATATTAGGACATTTCCTGCATTACAATATTCAGCTAACATTAGATTTTATTTGTGGATGCTCTGATAAGCTGACATTCTGATTAAACTGACATTTGTCATGGTCAATTTCAGAATTTAGTACTAATTGTATTCACATTAGTGAGGGAGTCCTTGTAAGCAGATTTGGTGGAGGAGCAGTCCTGATGCAGGAGGAAGTCACAGTGATAGTGTGTATTAACTCAGACATTTACACAGACCAGAGTTCAAATTACCTGTACAAAAGCCACAGTCACCATCCTACTGAGTAGGCTAAAGCTTGGAAGTCTGGTCTTTCAAATCAGAAGAAACATCTGTACCTGGTTAATTTTAAAGAAAGAAGACACACACCAAATAGGACAGAAACATATCTTTCTTAACAACTTTTATCCCTTTATTGCACTTTCTTTTTCTGACATGTAGTAAGGCTAGACAAGGAAAGCCCTGCTATAAGACCATTCCCTCCTTCCACCTCCTTCTTTCAATTCCTCTCACCCAGGTCAGCTCTGGTGGGGAATTTCAGAACTGAATTCTGCAAAGCTAAAATGAAGGAAGTTTTATTCTGCTTGCCAAGCAAACTGATGGTTGCTTTTGCTATTTTGGGGAACTATCCTATAATTGTGTCCACCTGTTGTAGCAACTCTATTTTTAAAGTCACACCCAAGGCACACGTGGCTGTACAGCAAAACCTCTCAGGGACGCCACTCTGCTCCCTCACCCCCAGCCTGCAGAGGTGAAGAAATCCTGCTACGGAAATCATGCAGGAACAAGGATTTTTCTAACTTGGTTCTACATATTAACTCTCAAGGGATACAGCAATTTTGCCCTCCCTTACACCCGAGGAGCAGCTTCCCTTTCACCTTTTCCTCTCTCCCTCTTCTCCTCTCCCCTTCCCCCAGAGGCCTACCACTGCTGGCATTATCCTCCACCATGCCTGGTTCTGTGGGAGCCTTGCAGTAGGTGTGTTGCCTTACAGAGCCTCACTGAGAGCAAAAAGCAGAGATCAAAGACAAATACGAAAATAATCAGGTTAAAGTCACAGGCAGAGAATCCACACCAAGAGCAAAATCAGCATGACACACCTACCGCTCTCCTCAGAGCCTGGGGACCTGGCCTGCCCTTGTGGCAAAAAGCAGCTGTACATACAGGTAAAATGTTTCTGGCCAACAACAAGCTTGCTGAAGCAGACACACACTTTGAATTCATGGTTATAATTGAAAGAAACATCACCATTTTTAGGCAGAATTGAAAATTCAACCATTAGGACAGGGTACTTGTGTGCATCACCAATAAGCGACCACTGCTTGCCCCCAGTTTGGCTGGAACATTGGCACCATCAGCTTCATAAAGCCCCTCAATGTAGAGCAGCCCGCTCCCTGAAGAAGAGAAGCTTAACAGAAGACAGCCATTCAGCCTTTTTCATCTACTCTTTATTGGTACTTGCAAAAAAATGAGGGATAGCCATTTACAGAAACACTGCACCTTCAACCACCTCCACAAGTTAAACATGAAAAAGAAGGTTAATTTCTCTTTTGCCTCCTTTGTAACATAGTATAAAGTCAGAACCTAGCAGGATGATGGGCAAGGACACTTCATAGAGGCAAACACAATTCTGCATCAGAATGGAGGAGAGGTAGTGTTCACCAGCACTTTAAGAAAATTAAATATTCAGTTTCTTCATCTTCCTTCCTTCCCCTTTAGCTAAGGCAAAAGAACTGAACCTCCTCCCCTAAAGCCACATTAGAGGTGTGACTTATTATTATTATTTTTAATAGTTGTGTCAATTTAAGCACCTCTTCATCCTCCCTGTTCCATATTCCATTTCTTTTGTTTTGCTGTTAGAGCAAACAGGATCCAGGCCTTTTTTTACCCCTAAATTCTGTATGATATCTTTCATCTGGTCCCATTGACATAACTGAGGACAAGCCAGCAGCAGAGGCTGTATCTCCACAGAAACCTAAGGAATAAAAGATGGCAAGGAAGTGTCTCAGGAGGGACTTTACACATTCTCCAGCAAAACTTGAGAGGTCATTTGTGGCATTTTTAGAGGGCTGAGAAACATTGTGTTGGGTTTTTCCTCACAGCCTCTGTGTATGCTGTACAACTAATTATTTCTCAAGTCTCGATCATACTTAAGGATAATCGCAACATATATCTCTAAACCAAAAAATAAAACTGAGGAGAAAAAGCAGATTCAGCCAAGCAAGCACACCAGTTCAGCTAAGCATGCCAATTTTTAAGAGCCATCAAATTCAGACCTTGCCCTCAATTAAAAGCTTTGCTTTGCTTTGCTTTGCCAAGGGAGAAATCCGACAGCCATTAACTGCCCTGCTCCAAAAATAATTCTGCACACAACAGATGTAGGGAACAGCAGCAGTGAGCTACTGTAACCCATCTCGAGGAGATATTTCCTCCTGGCACTCAAGTGCAAGGTTGCATTCCCACTCCCAGCAACAAGTCTCTACTTTCTCCTCTCACATCCCTCCACCTCCACACTCCTTCCCAGACGTCCTCCGCAGGGCTGTGTTGGTACAGATGTTCCCACAGTCAGGATGAAAGCCCCTGTGCTGCCCTGATCAGCCTGAAAGATAGCACAGCAGAGGAGAGGAAAAGTGACTGGTTCAGCACAAGGCCATGGGAACAGCTGTGCTGGCACAACACAGCGAGCAGGAGCAGCCCATGCACCCCGCCACGGAGCGGGGCTCCATCGCTCCATCAGCTCGCTGGTTCCAGGCTGGACAAGTGTCAGTGTGACGGGAAGGCCACCCTTCCTCACCTCCACCCTGTGTCCCCACGCTGCTGTGCTTCCATCTGGTTCCACGTGAATGAGCTGAGGGCACTGAGCTTGCCAAGTTAACTGTGCCAAAAAGTAGTTTTCTGTGAGTTTCGTTTTCTTGATTGACATGCCACAGGATCAGACAGGCCCCGTGCCTGTGCAGAGCCTCCCAGTCAGGTTAGGCATGAGCATGTCACACCCACGTGCCTGCCAGATGCCACATTCCCCTCCGTGTGCAGGGACACTGGGAGATTCCCTGTTTGAGACTGCTGATAGTTTTCTGCCTCCTCTCACTGTTTACAACCTGCTCCTATCTAGCCTGACTAACAGAAAAATCTTACTTGGATTCAGGTGTAGCTTTGTAGCTGGCAGACACACCACAGAGTGCCAGTTCTCATGCCTTCCAAGCATATCTTCACAGGCTAAACAGTGAGGATGGAATAAGGTATCAAGGTAGAAAACCCATTCATGCCTCTGGCACTGTGGAAATTGAGATGCATCCACAGCACTGATTTCCCAACAAAGAGCATTACCTGACTTTACATATTTGAGGATTTACCACTAATCCGTTCCTCAAACCTTACACAACACTGAAACAAATCACACAACAATCAGCAGAAGAATGAAAGGACAGATGCCATGCCATGCACAGATCATACCCTTTAGCTCTCCAGTAACTGGTTCTGCACAAAACAGTTAAACAGAGACCACACTGTCAAGCAGAGCCAGAAATTCATGATGTACCTTGCATACAAAACATGTCTCATACACAATCTGAGTTTCCAATTTTGCTTTGTCAAGAGAAAGCACATTTCTAAGCCTTCTGGGAAGCACAAACCTTGATATCTGCTCGAGTCCATAGACTGTTGTAAGTGGTGACTCATGCATGAATTCCCACTACCCATTAATCTCAAAGTGTAAGCACTTATGCAGCAATAATGGTGTTTTAATGTCCTGGCAAAAATGGGAAAAAATGGTTAGCAGAATTTGGGAGTGACTGTCAGGAAATGAAGATAAAGGCCATGCTTGGAGGACAGCAAGAACAAGGAAGGGACAGGAAAAAAGAAGTCAGAAGTTAGAGTACAGCTCTCCAAACCAAATGGGAGTTCAGCTACCACCCGTTTCCAAAAGCTGTTTTCCCACTCAGCTCTGTGCAATATCCCTCAAAACAATCTGTGGCTGACTAAACACGAACCCCTCCTACATTACAAACCCAGCCTAAAATGTACATTTTAGTTAGGCATCTTTTGAAATTTATTCTATCTTGCATGACTCACTGAAGTGAACACAGAATATGGACAGAGTCCCAAGATGTGCCAGGGGAGGTTTAGGTTGGACATTAGGAAGAATTCCTGCACAGAAAGGGTGATTAGGCATTGGAATAGGCTGCTAAGGGAGGTGGTAGAGTCACCATCCCTGAAGGTGTTTAAGGAAAGACTGGATGTGGCATTCAGTGCCATGGTCTGGTTGACATGGAAGTGTCTGGTCAAAGGCTGTACTCAACAATCTCAGAGGTCTTTTCCAACCGAAATGATTCTGCGATTCTGTGAAGTGACAGGATATTTACAAATACCTGGTTTTATATATGGCATAAATGGTCCATATGAGAATGTTCTCAAACTCAGTAACTGTTTTCAGTACTAAAGCAAAATTAGTTAGAATATGTAATCTGGCATTACAGTAAGAGCCCAACTGTTGCTCAGTCTGTCAGAAATAGAGGTGTTTCAGGAATCTTAATTTTCAGTACTTTGGAATACTGAATGCAAGCAATCAACCCAGACATATGCAGACATCCAGCAGTACAAGTACATGACTATTTTACTATCCCTCTTGTACTTAACATGAAATTGTTGAGAATTTTTTAAAAATTTTTTTCAGAACTGTTTTTCAGTGCTGAGTTCCTTTGTTCAAGCTGCTGCTGCATAAATACATACATTATGGGAATTGCATCTGCCATTCACATGATTTCCAAGTTAATACTAACACAGCGTATCTTTAACATCAAGATATGCACTGTGCATTGCAGATCCAAGACGAATGCAATTTCCATCCACTGTGAAACAATCCTGCAACCACCTCATTTCCATCATGGATCTGTGTATCCTTGCCACTCTACAGACAGCTGCAGTTTATGCAATAGCTAACACTGCTGGACTTCCCACATGGAAACCAAGGAAGTCCACCCATGCCTGCGATGCATTTCTGCAGCTGTTCCTGTACACCCTCACAAACAGCTGGAGACTGGTGATGACACATCCAAGCACAGTTCAATTTAGTCCCTGGAAGTATTCCCTGATAATAAACTTGCAGGAATGAAATTAAGCATGGAGTTATCAAAAAGAGGTTTGGCCTTTGAAGAGGAGGCTGAAGAGAGGATGGTTGGCACCTTAAAAAAAGAAGTGAGGCAGTGGGTAACAGGTAAGCAAACTGTGTTTGCAGAACAGCTGACAGTAAAATTTCATGTACAATCAAACAGTGCTATCAAAGTTCAAACTGAGGGGATTATAATCTGCTGTCTAAACTCCAAGTCCTTTTAAAAGGTAACAATTGTGAAAGATCCTAAAAACAGTACTATTTTCTGTAGGATGAAGAAAATAAAGTGATAAAGTGAAATAATAATTTGGAAATACTACTACTAGTATTACTACTGCTGTGTGTCAGAATGGTTTTCACACACAGATAATGCAAATAATCCTTTACGTTAGCCTGCGGTGTTTCATACAAAATCACAGATCTGCACAGTTGAGTAAACAACAAATTAACTGAGGGATAGTGGGTACCAACATTCCCAGATGACACCAGGCCCAGCAGCCTGAGGCACATGCTAAGACTATCTCTGTGTAGTGACAAAACATTTACACAAGTGAAGCATTCGCCACGTGAAAGGGAGAACTGCTAATTAATGCCTACATCCAGATAAACTGCACAGGAAGAATCTGACTGTGCAAACAGCCACTTTTGCTTATTTAAGCCGATGAGTCACGTGATTAATTGCCACACTTTACATTGTTCAGATAAGGTGTAAAGGTACAAACAAGAAAGAACCTACCAGGACTTTCCACCCGCTTGTAGTGGTAGGGATTGATGCAAACCTCCTTCTGTTTTGAACCAAAGGGGAACTCGCAGCATTCCAGAGGTTTCAGTTCGTGATGGCTCTGCAGGTCTGGCCAGCGCCACACTCTGCAGTAAATGACGTGTGGGAGCCCTTTCCGGTGCGACACCTGGAGCCGGCCGTCCAAAGAACGAGGAATTGTGACACAGTTGCTGGGCTGACCAGGACAGCTTAGTGCTTTTTCCAGCTCCTCCATAGCACCCTTTTTCTTCTTCAGTTTTTTCACTAATGCGTCAACAGCTTTCTCTGCCCATTTCTCTTCTTCATCCCCTTGCTTCCACCCCAACAGCCTCTTCACTGCTGGGCTGGTGAAGGAGAATAAACTTGTTACATTCATGGTGACCCCGCTGTTGTGATACCACAGAACCAAGCAGCAACGACTGCCCTGTTCTTCCACCACCACCAGGGTACAGCAAATTGTGTCAGCAGTCAAAAGCAGCCTGGATCAAACAGTTCTGGTCCTTTCTCCTTTTCAATCCTCCAGTCCCAGGAAGGCAGCGCTGACATTCCCCCTTGATGGTCACAACCTTTTCATTATTCTAAATCCTTCTGGTTGGCAACCTAAAGCAGAGTATCAGAGAAAGAGAGAAAGAGAAAGAGAGAAAAAAGAAAGGATTTTACCTTTCAAGTTAACATACAGCAGTTAAAATATCCCCCACCTCAACCCGGCAGAGTGCTGCGATCAAAAAACAACCAACAACAAAACAAGAACAAAGTGCTGACAGGACTCAAGGCACATCTGATGAAAACTTTAGCAGAAGGACCTGCTACGGAACCCAGTATATCCCTATATTAGAAATGTAGTTCACATTAATCTAGCCTAAAACAGTCCCCCAATTTAAATTTTTCACTATTGAGTGTGAGGGGTGCTACACTCTGTCTGTCAGCTGTTGCAACCTTAACCAGCAAAACATCCCAAGGAAGCAGTGCAGGATCACTAATGCTTTTTTTTATTATTTAGAGAGCAGCTAGAAGCAATATTCCTCAACAGCAATGTGCTGCCCAACTCTCTCCAAACTGCCACACATGAAGTTCAAAAATCACTGCACTACACCTGAGTGCAACTCAGACTGAAAAAAAAAACCAGTTCAGTTTCACCTCTGACTTACTTTGAGGAACAAAGCAAAAAAAAAAGAAGAAAGTGAAACTAGAAAGATCTTAGCTCTCACTCACTGACAAGAGAAAGAAAACCACATGTGCCCACCCCACCCAAGAGCCCTCAGAACTCCTAAGCAGACTGTGAGGGAAGACTATCATGAACTTCACCGATTACACACACTGACCCTTCCTGCTGCCATGTCTGCCTGATATAACTCAAGGACACATGAAGGAGTGGGAAGGATGAGGAAGTCCAGATAAGAGGATTTTAAACAGCACAGTGGTCCTCAAGCTGGGAGACAAGGAATGGGACTGAAGCGATGGGTCAAGAGGGGAAGGAACACCACACTTGAAGGAGTCCCAGCTGTGAGTAGCAGGTTTTGTCCTTGTCCAGGCTGGAAGCAAGCAAAAGGCTCTGGCAAGGGAAACAGAAGAGACTAGGGACTGGCAGGGAGGGGAAAATGAGACAAAGAGCACCACACCACTGATTTTCAAATAGACAGACAAGACAGGAAACATATCCTGGACTGGATACCAACAGGTTGCAGAGGAAAGGGGAAGGGGAAAAGGATATGAATGTTTTTGTTGCCATCAGAACAACACAAAAACCACCCAACCAACCAGCAATCTATACACACAGAGAATAGAAGGTGTCAGCACATCCACATCAGACAGGATTTCACAGCTATACTAAAGAGGATTGCAGACCTTAAAATTGCAAATGCTGTGGCACACTTACCCTCTTGACTGTCATACACTGCAATGGTTTCATAGTATACCATTATACTTGAAGAAATTTAAGCTGAAAACCATCTACTTTATTCAAATTAACCTGTCACTAAAACAGTTATCTAATTGCAGAGGTTCTGTTTTATTAGGCTGAATGCATAAACTACATTTATGTGAACAATGGTTATGGACTAAGACACAGGCCATGTCTACCTACACTTCAAACTGGTATATCCATTTCTTTTATGCTGTATTTGAAATAATAATGTTAATGCAAGGGAAGATTTGCATGAGCCTGCGGCAAATTTAAGAATTTGTTTTGTTACGTGGGCATGTGCTGTTAAATGAACTGAAACTCCATTACTGTCACTGACTGTAGTCCAGGTATACTTTATCCTTACATGCACTGTAAAGTGCTCTATAAAAATGCTGTGCTAATTTAAGAACTGAATTACCAGAACCCCAGTGCATGTGCTTTAAATATGTTTGTAACTGAGTTATTCTCAATTCCTATATAGTCTGTATTTTAATCAATATTCTAAATATCTTTTTTTCTGCACTTTTCAAGCAAAAGATACAAGTTCCACACACAAAAGTTACAAGTTCCAGTAGCATACCAAGTAAAGCTTTCTCCTTCACATCCATCCGAATTAAACAAAAGAGATTTAAAGGGCTTGAGTTGAAGCTCTAATAAAGGAGAAAGCACAAAGTCTACGTTTTGACCCAAGCTTCATTCAACATCGATAATGTTTGCAGATGTGGTTCTACCTAGGCCTGACCCATTTTTCACCAAGCTACTTGCTGTGAAAAAGGAGAAGTCCTGTATATTAAGACTGTATGTTTATATCAGTGCCTGAAGATACAACCCTAACATGGGCTAGTACATGAGTTCTGCACAGACTAAGACGACGGTCAGATGCAGCCCCAAGCAGTCAGACCAAAGGAACAGATTCTCTGGTTTTTGGATCAAATCCTTCAGCACACACACATCCCACTCCCACAGTCATGCACTCCAAAACAAGTTTCACCCTCACCATCAAAGCTACGGTGGCATCTCTGTGACAACAGCTGCTGGGAGCAGGAGGAACAGCATTAGGCACAGCGCTTGGAGGTGAGCTTGGGAGTAATGCAGCTCAGCAGGACCCAGCTGGCCACCAGCCTCCAGCCAGGGATTCCTGCTGAAGTCCTGCCTCCAAAACAAAGCCTAAGCACACCCCAAGCCCAGAACAAGCAACAAAATAAGGGAAGAGGGAGAAAACTCACAGGCTGCTGTACACTAGTTTCTCTAAGCTCCAAAACCAATATTAAGCTAAAAAAACCCAAAAACCAAACAAACAGACAAAGAAAAAAAACAACAACAAAACCAAACAAATAAAACCCAAACCACAATGTATGTGGAGATTTTCGTTTCCAAGAAGCAGAGAGCTCGTCCGCAGGGCTGAGCCCTTGCCAGTACATTCCATTTCCCTTTCTGCCACTCTTGGTTTCTGCACTGCATCATTTCCTGTATTGCTTCTGCACAAAGTGGTCTTATCAGCTGGAAGTGCAAAATAAAGATTAAACCACGAGTCAGCAGATGACACAGTCTGCGTCTTTCTTCCCCAAATCCACGTGCCCTTCTGGGAAAGTGGGAATTAGTATTTCCAACAGCTGAGTGACCACCAGCCCTTGAAGGGTCTCTTTATTCATGAGGTAGGGACAGAACAGAAACCTAAGCCAAACAACAGGGCACTCTCCAAAAAGCAGTCTGGCAACAGTTTAAAGGAAGTTGAGTAGTTACCCACTTATCAGACACTCTCTACACATCCAAACCCATGCACTTTTTATTATGCATTCTGTCTGCTGATGGATGAGTTAGAATCAACAAACTTCTTTCAAATCCCAATGTTGTTTTATTTGTCTTCACTGCTGTTGTCTTTTTTTGTCCTCTTTGGATTAACACACAAACCTGTACGCAGCCTATGAAAAAATAAGTGAGCATTATATTTTTACATATCTGTTTAGCCAGCCTTGTATTTAAACAAACATATTCAGGCAAAATGCCTAAGACTGAAGTTCTATTTTTCTAGCCCTCAAAGAAGAGATAGCTACTCCGTCAGCAACATGAAGCAGACAGTAAAATATTCAACGAGACTGCTTTCAAATTCCCACAGGAGATCCCATAGGAAACTGTCCCACTTTGCATAAATGACTGTTTTTGATGGGTGGAGAAAGGGTTTAGACAATTAGATGATCCTCTCCCAGAGGGGTGGATGGGGGAGCAAAACAACTTCTAGCCCAAGTTTCAGGCAAACAAGAAGTGACTCTAACTCTCCTACTAATTTCGTTATTTGTATTACAGGCTCAGTGATGCAGGCAAAAAGGATCCTATTAAATATTTTTAATATATGCTTAGCACAGTTAGACATAAAAATGGGCAGGAACCACAGTGAGGATAATTGTTAATAGAGAAAACTGTCTAGTCTATGACTACATTTTAAAAATTCAATTTATCTTAGTCAACATACCTCTTCCCAGCATCCATTACTTAGTAACACTATAAAGAAATAACAAGCAGAGAGATTTTAATTTGCTTCTTTAAAAATATTTAGTCGTTTACCTGCTCTGAGAGACATATATTTTTAGCAATTCATGTATTCAGTACAATACTTAGACTTTTTTTTCTTAAAAAAAAAAAAAAAAAAATCAAAAAACAGATTTTGGCATAGAAGCCAGGGAGCTGTCTCTTTACTTTGGCAGGAATTATCTCCATTTACAGTTTTTATGTATTACTAAAAGGCACAAAGTCTAAGCAGCTGCAATGGTAGAATGTGTAACAACATATTGTGCACTAACTTCATCTAGCTCCCTATTCTTAGAGCAAGCAGCAAAAAGTTTTGATTTCTTTCTTCAAGTAATATGCTTTGTGAAACAGAAAGTCTGGAGTCTTCTGCTGAATTACCCTCCTTTTAGTCAACAAATTCTTTCTTTGCACCTTCTTATGGCAGAAGATCAGATCTTGCTCAGCTTGGAAAAATGGACTAAACCTGGCAGAAACCTCACTGAATTACAATACACATGTAAAAAGAAAGCACATTTCACATCACAGTGCTGTAGAACTCATTAGAGAGCCTGTACAGAACCTGACTTGGCTTTCCTTGTAGGTTTGGAAAATGACAGAGAGAAAAAAGAAAAAAATTAACTATTTTATGTTCTCTTGGCATGGTAGAAAGAACTCAAAAAACCATTGAAATAAGCAATCCTGTGTTCTGATATACAACATATCATTCAAGGAAAGAGGAACACACTGGTGTTGAAAATACCTCATCATACCTAATAGAGTAGGCAGGGTTTTTCCTGACACTGCATTAGACTCCTTTCCTTACTTAGATCCAGCAAGGGCCGGGAGGATGGGTATCTCCAGCCTGTCCTGTGAAGTAACCTCCGTAACAGCCCAAAACAGCCAGTCTGCATCAAAACTCCTCTTGGGCCATCCATCCCTCGTGCTATTTGGCTGAGGGATTCCCCTTCCAAGAAAACCTCCCATGTACCACTGTACAGCCCACAGGGAAAATCCTGTCAGATACCTACAAGCACCCTTTAGTTCAGCAGGCGGGGGGAGAGCAAAATGAAACCGCAGGGCAATGCAGGATTTACCAGTGGAGGGAAGGAGGGCAACAGTGACCCAAAACCCTCAAACCCCACTGCTGTGTTAGTCCAGAGCATGAAGGGATAACCTTACACTATCAGTATCTGCCAGCTCCTTCCCAGTGCTCCCCACAGTTCAAACCAAGAACACAGTGTTCGGCCAGTTTCTACAGTGAACCGCAGCTTTTCTCCCGCCCGCCTCCCCACTCAGCTTCTGGCACACAAGGCACTGCTCCTTGCCCTTGAAGTCTCAACTGTCACGACTGCAAGAGTAAAACAATAGCAAATTCTTACAGGCTTTCTGGATTTGAAGGTACCAGATTTGAAAGATTTATGGTAACTTCACTGTTGCTTCTCCAGAAAAAATACCTGCTTTCCATACACATTAGAAACCGAATCCTGTGTTACAATACAACTAAAATGGCACAAAAGTCTTTCTAAGCTAGTGTATCATTGTGAGAAGAACATGGCAAAGGTTCTTTCCCAGTTTTAACAGACATGCATCAACAATTAGATTTGTCCTTGTCCTGGTTAAGAACATTTCTTCCCAATACCTTTGCTGTTTTTGACCTACTGAAAACCATACTCCTGAAAACAAACTTAAACACCACATCCTTCATGAGTTTTATCTCCACCTTCATTAAAGCACAGCTCCACCATGGTTACAACACTAATACTCTACGGCCTCTTAAGTGATCACCAGATCCTCAAATCCTGCCTTTGTCACCAGAGATGAAAAACACACTGTTGAATTTTACTCACTCCTGCCTTCAGATGCATGTGAGATTCCACAAAGTCACAACACACCAGCTCTTCCTCTACTGCCTGCAGGTCTCCTTGCCATGCTTATTTTATATAAATTTTATATTGCCAAGACTACAGGAAAAAACTAAAACCAAGTTTGCCAAGATACTTGGTCAGGAAGCTGGGTAAGCCTGGTGCACAGCAGGGCTAGTACAAGTAGGATGATCAAAACGTCCACCCAGGTGTGCACAAATCCCTTCTGGTGCTGGCGAGCAGTCGGACTGAATCGGATGTGCTTTCAAAGACTATCTCTAAAACCGCAGCCTAGTGCTTTAACCAAGGTCAGGAAGGAACTGTAACTTGATGATTCAATCAAAACTCTGGCACAGATGGGATTGCAAAATATGAACTTCACTAAAATAACCTATAAGATGAATACAAGGCTGTGAATCACAAAACTTGTCAGAATAGTGTTCATAAGGTGTTTTTTTCCCTAAATGCTATGAAGGAAGACACTTCATTCTTCCCTCTCTCCAAGCTAAAGGCCTCTCAGAGAAATCCTCAAACTATGACAAGAGATTCAAAAGAAAAACATATCCAAAGAAACAGTTGTCAAGGAACAGAATTAATTACCAGCCATCACAGTAGGTATTTCATTGTGCATCATTGGGGCAGGTTTATCCATTTCACTTGTGCTGTGGAGTACTTAAACTCCACGCATTGTCCTACTAGGAACTAAGAGCACTCAGGAGTACAGAAGCAGCCAAGGATCTCTCAGTTAGCATTGTTAGATGACACAGACCAAGTCCTGAAAAATGCAGAAGAACCTCTAAGACCAGTCTGGAGCACTGGCTATGGCTTTGTGAACATCCACAAAGATGCCAGGACTAGCCTAGCTATTAAAGTAAGTCAGAAGTTCTCTTCTAAAAGGTGAAAAAGCTGGGGAAAACAGATTTTTTTTTTTCCCTTTCATCATAAAACTCCCGTATAACTCCCTTTTTCCACAGAGACCATTCCCTTTCCTGACTTTTTGAACTGTCTTTAGAAAACAGGTGTTGTTTACAACAATAACAAACACACATCTGTGTGGGTGTGTTAATACACACAAAGGCAGGATAACTGAAACCTCTTCCTATATTTAGATCTGTCTGGTCAGCTCTAATTGCATAATTTAATCAAAACCCTCTCCAACGGAAACACATCCATATTCATCACAGGCATCAAAGGAAACATCTTTACAAACTATATCCTTTTACAAACCAACACATGGTCCCACATCACTTGTCCAATTGTTGAATTCCTCCTTTGGGAAGGGCATGGAATTTTATTTCTTTTTATCAGCTGAAAAAAGCATTTCCCTCCAATTCATCAGCACAGGGCGGGAGGAACTTCCTTCACAGGTGAGATGGGGAAAATTTACTGACATGTCACTTTCAGGGATTTTTTTAGGCAGTTAAAACATACATCTGCAGCATAAAGGAAAATCTTTAAAACAGAAAAGAAAGAAGAATGTCCATCACCACTCAGGCATCAAAATTTTTGAGTGAAGTTCATAAAATGCAAGATGTGTTTTGTCTTCAGAGAACAGCACAGTCTAGCACAGACTGCATGAATTTAAAAAGGGGTTTGTCAGCCCCAGCCAGAGCAGTGCTCCAATGGGGTATTTTTTAAGGAGGGGAACCCCACCAAACACACTCCAGTTATGCTCAGCTGAGGCAAGTCACTGCTCCTCCAAATGATTCATTTCACCAAGAGCATGCACCAATACAGTTACATCAGCTGCATTAAACCACTTCTAAAGACTGTGACCCAGACTTCATTTATCAGAGATTAAGTAAAGATGTTAAATTACAGCTCAAGAGCCTCAGCTTTAAAGCAGAATCCTTCACCAAAGCAAGAGATGACAAAAACTGAGAAGAAAAATTACTCACTAATAAAAGAGTTATTGGGTCAAGCCTCAGCAAAGCAGAACAAACTGATGAAAATTAAACCAAAAAAGTGATGCTGTTAAATGAAATAAATCTTTCCACAAATTAGTCCCCCACCCACCATTTATACACCTGAAATAAGAATAATCAGTTTGCCAGCACTGAAGACATTTCAGTGCATTTCATGAGATGCATGCTTTACTCTTTTTAAAGGATTCCTCCAGCTTTCCTGGGTTTTGCCTTATCTGGAAAAACTACAGAGCTATTTTTTCGCCTTCAAACAAATTTTAAAACACTGTACCTTCTCCACGTCTTTAAAATGTCTATGTTGAATTTCGTCAAGTGTCCTGCAATTCACAACTACCACTCAGGACAGAGAAAGTGTTTGAAGATGACACAGCTTTCCAAGCCAAGTTTATACAACTCAGACACAAACACCAATATTTGCCAGACTTCTACAGTCCAATGAAACATTATTTAATTACAGTGTGCCACGAGTGGCCTTCTGAAAACCGGGACTGGACTTCAGATGACATGAAGCCCAATGTGCTCCAGGTCCTCAGGACAGGGAGCAGCAGCTGCACGACCCCATCACAGCATATACTCCCTGGCAGTTCCTTGGTATTTATCAAACCACCCTAAGTCACAGACCCTTTATAAATGGAAGACCACAGTGTTTACAGATGGCCCTTCAGCTTCCATACAGGACAATTAAACTCTTCAAAGATTACAACCTGTAGGCAAGTACAAATTTTTAGGGATCCTCCTGAGACCAAATCAAGGGCACTCTGGGTTACCATTTAAAGTACACCTGCAAACACATATGTAAGGTTGATCGTGGCCTTTACCAGCAGGTGAGGTGCAATTCTGAGTGTGCCTACACTAAAATAGACCCAGAAGTCACAGACTTTCTCCTTCCAAAAGGGCAAAACAAGGGTGCAGCCATACACGAGGAGTCAGAGAGATCCAAAAAACTGTGGGATGAGGCAAAAGCAGCTGTCACAGCCCTGTGCCAGAACATCTGCAGAATCTCACGTCAAACTGTTTTCTCATATTCCTGAGATCAAGGCTTTGGAGCATTCTGTACAAAGGCTTCAACCCACAGATAGGAACTGATAGTTAATACAGCAGTTGGGAACAGCATAGCTTGAAAGGAAGTGGGAGATATCCTCCTACACTGCTTACTGGGAATACAGAGGTTTTACAACAGGAGAAAAGGGTTGTAATCTGTCTGTCTGATCCCCTCGTTATCTGTAAGCTTTTCATGATTTTTGGAAGAGGAACCAAGTCACAAAAAGAATTACTCAGTACCCTTTCCTTATCTGCAAGCTTTTCTTATTAACAGAGCCTGTATGACTCTGCATATGGCAATAAGGCAGCCTATAAATCACTCCACCATAATTTTTCAAGACCAGTTTGAAGTTTCAAAATTCAAATTTTGCAAAGTTGCAAGTCTCTTAAAGCCAAGACACCAAAACACGGCATTTTCCAAACAGCCCATACTCTGCAAGGTCAGCAGCAGGCTAGCTTAAAACAGCCATAAGGCTTCCAAATTTTCCACTGCTGCTGCTGCCTGCTACTGAACAAACAGTCATAGCTGGCCTGGTACTGAGGATAAACAGAAGAACTCCAAGCTCCAAAGTCACAAAGTGAGGCTGCAAGGGTGAACTTCCAGCACTTGTAGCTTTCCAAGACTACTTACTTCTAGGCCACAAGCTAGTGCACAGGAAGAACACAGAAAGATTTCAGATTCTTTGTCTTTAGCTGTTAACACAAGATGCTTTTAATTCTGGGGTTGACACCAGCGCTCCCCAGCTCCAAAGATAAGAAGCCTTTAGCCTCAAACAACCCTGGCCTGCTGGCTGGCTGAAAGATTGAGAGCCCTCATGTACCAAGTCAGTGAAAGCAAGAAGGTAGGCAAAAGTGTGATGGAAAAAATCAGGAATATGAGACTTGAGCCAAAGCAGCCTGCCATCAGCACTCCCAGTTCACAAACCACAGCAGATGTGTCGGGTCTGACCATGAGCAAGAATCATTCCTGATAAACTGGTGGGGAGAAGGGCAAAGGGAACAGTTATCCAGTCAACTGCAGTAAATAGCCCTGGAGCATTTACGCCAGTTATGGTGATGATTTCTGCAAAAGCCTCTAGCCAAGCCAGAGATAAAAATTAAAAAGATGTTACAGTCGGATTCCCATGTTCTGGAGAGTTCCTCAGCACAGCAGAAGGCTACAAGGGAATTCATTGAGTACCTTGCTCCAGCACTAGGAAAAGCAGTAGCTCCCACTACTAGGGAAATACCTACAGTTTGCATTTTAAATCTGTAGAAGTCTAATTCCTAAAAGTTAAGAAACATACTACAGTGATGCAAGTAACAAGAAAGAGTAAGCGCTTTCAAACACATTTACTATATAACACCAAAACAAATGCTTTCTACATTTCCTTTGAGGAAAGTGGATTGAAACCCAAAATGTGAAAGTGATTTATGCAGTGGTGCAGTACCCAGGAAAGCTACAAACAGTGCATTGGCTCACAGCACAGATCAGCTTCAGGTGTCCTAACTATCTTCACTGGCAGCGATTTCTGGTAACACCAATCTACTTTTACAGAAGGGGTTTCAGGGGATTAAGTATTTACCTTTTCTCTGATTTCTTGATAATGCTGCTAACTGCACCCAGTCTGCCAATTGTTTCAAGTTCTTTCATCGTCTAAAGAGGAAAATAAAGTTTCTACTACCAAGAAGTTAAACTCGGACACTCGTTTCCTCCTGAGGAAAACCACTTGTCCTGTCTCACACAGGACGAGCACTAGATGTGTTCTGCTCATCTGCTTGCACTAAACTAGAAAACATCTCTAAGACAGCTTGCAGTTTATACCAGCAAAACAACACTTGACTAGAAAAGCTTGTTTAAGTGTTGCTCTCCATCCGTCCTCCCTCACCCCCAATAAAAGACACTGCACCATTAATCACTGTCGTTTTGCTGCCAATAGAGCTACACTGGGGCTTTGTGGCTGACGTAACTGTTGGCAGTCGAGTCCCTGCTAATCACCAACATAAGTATCTGGGAAAAAAGCCCTGTAAATTAGACCTTTCCTTGGCAAGCATATTAAGGAAGTCTTCATCTGGGAGTGCTACAGCACTCTCCTGTGACTGGCTACCTCCAGCAGCTGCCTTGGGCCAGCAAGGTCACAGGTCCACAAGCCAGTGAGCAAGCCCCAAGGGCTTACTCCCACCCAGAGAGAAAAGGTTTCTCTTTACTCCCTTATCCCAGCCTCGGTACTGCAACATAACTTCCCTCTGCCTGTCAGTCAGTTCACCTTCCTAACCTGGCAAAACCAACATAAACCAAAAAACACGTTCTGCGGGGTCAGCTCAGAGCACTCAAGTCACCCAGCCAGCCTATGTGAAGAAATCCATGGCTGGGGCTGAGAGAAGCGCAACTCTTAAGAGTTCTTTGCATCTTGGGGAGCTGCCACCCCCAAATTTTAAGTGATATCCAGGTCAAAGATTAGCTCACAGTCAGACATGAGTACTTCAGCTTATTTGCAAAACCTGCTCTCATCCCTAGGGCAAGGCGCCCTGCCTTGGCTGGTTCTGAATAACCAAACACTCCAGCAAGCAATTCAACCCCCCTCTAATGCCACTGCCTTCTGCTCTAGCAACTAGACTGAAAACTTGGGGAAAAAAAGAGTGATTTCATATCCATCTATCCAAAAATACCACACAATGCAGAGTTTAAAGCCGAGAGCATCTATATTTTCCACATGAAATATAATACGACACATTACAGCAACTGTAATTACTTTATCCTAAGTTTTTAAACTAATAAAGACAAAGACTTTTCCTTTGGCTGCTATATCCCAGAGAAAGCACTTAACACTGATACTAGCCAGCATGGATAATAAAGGGTCTGTTATTAAATATGCCAAACTGTAAAGCCAGGAGCAGGCAAAAATGCAAAACAAGAAACTGCAGTAGTCAAGATGGCAACCTATATGTAAGCCAGGTTTTCCAAGACGTTCAGCAAGGTCAAAATCCACATTTTTCAAATCAGTATAGTTCATCACTGCATTCACCAGGTAATTAGCAGAACTAAGATGATGACATAACTAAGGTCTGTTCTTTCTTTCTATCTATCTATCTATCTATCTATCTATCTATCTATCTATCTATCTATCTATCTCTCTCTCTCTCTCTCTCTCTCTCTCCTTAGCGATGAAAAGACGTATCTGACAAGAGCAAAGACCAAGAGAGAGTGTGAAGGGAGTTGAAATTCTGGTCCTGAATGTTAGAGACTCATGGTAAGACCTCAGTAAAGCCACTGGAGTTGGGTCTCTGTCCCTCTCATCTTCCTCTTCCCTCCCTGTACAGGGAAGCACATGCTTTACATGTGTTTGGGATTCCTGAACTACACACTTGAAATTAAACCAGCAGCATGGCATTATGCGTGTAACAATCTCAGAAGCCATCATGTACATGTTGACAGGTCCTTGAGATTCAAATAAATTTCAAATCTACTTTATTCACTGCTGGGAAAAACAAGAGCAGCTGTCACACAACTGGAAAAGCAGAAGTCATCTGAATATGGTCCTGGGCAACCTGTGTGGCTGTGATTGAGCAGGGGGCTGAGCAGGACCAGATGACCTCCAGGGGTCCCTTCCAATCTCAACTGTACTGTGATTCTGTGAAGTTCTCAAAACAATCACCTGCCAATTAATTTGGTCACATCAGAAGAGCAACTGGTTCAAGAAAACTGGGTAGAACTCCGCTTGCCTCGGCACAAGAACAAAATCATATCAAGTGCTGCTACACTGAGGCAGGGACTGAGCTCTGTTTGCTGAGCATAGGCAGAGGCACAAGAAAGCTGCTTTCTCCCTGATTTTGAACACTTCAGAGAATCCAGAAGCCTTCTGAGTTGCCTCACTCTTCCTCCCTTCATGCTTCTACCCCTGAAGTGTGGCTTCATGTACAGCTCTGTTCCATTAAAACACAAGTCCTCATCACTGTCACCTTGCTTTGCATACAACCCTGGTTAAGAAACCACTTTTCCACCCCATTTTTCACTGCTTGTGAGCTACTGGAAGATTCTGATCTACAGAGGTTCCCATCCCATGCTCATCACTATAGCTCCAGATACCTTAAGCAATCATGACTAAGCCCTGTCATGTTCACGTCCCATTTGTCTCCCAGCCTATCTGCAAAAGCAGGACGGACTATTTTATTACACATGGAATTAAGTCAACAGAAAAAAAAAAAATCATCTTGTAGTTTGCAGTTTTACTAACCTGAATAAAGCCCCTCCTAGGTTAAAATAAATCCAAACCCACCTAATCCAAAGTATATTTCAGCCCAGAAACCATAACAGTGATAAAAATATGTCAAATTTCACACCAGAGCATTTAGATATCAAGAGAAAGACCCTTCATCAAACAGGACTCTGTTTTATTGACGAGCCAGTTTCAGTAATTTTTCAGGACCTGGGAGCAGAATCTATACTCCTAAGCAGGTGCTACTGTGTGGCCTACCTTGAAAGTAAATTTCTTGCTTCATGTAAGACAGCTTGGAAACCCTTGGAAAAAAGACAACTGGCCAACAGTGAGCAACGGTGTTCTGCCAACTATTCTGTCCTACCAAAACACTAGCAGAGTTTGTTTTACAACATTTTGGGAGGGCTAGAAAGGAAAGGACAAGGAGTTAAAAAACAACAGAGAATAAAAAAACCCAACCCATATATTTTTTGCTATTCTTCAGCTGTCTAAATTACAGGGACACTCCAGAGAATTAAACCATCAACTGAAAGAGCAGGAGATGTCAGTTTCACACCACGTCCCACCCTCTCTCTTACACACACTACCACGTTTATCTTGACAGAATTTTGGGACCCTTCTCTCCCCTGTCACAGAAAATATGTCCAGTTACAAGCTACATATTTTTTCCCTCAACAGATCAGTTCAACCTAAGTCCTTACTAGTAAGACGCAGGTAAGACAACAAGGGCGTTTGATTAATTCCTCCCACATCAATATTCAAATGAAACCCAGCAGATACAAAGGTGAAATACACTGGCAGAATGAAGTCAAATATGCAGCTCATTAACAGCATCTGACCAAACAGCAGATGTTTCCTCCTTCTATCACCCTTAGAAACACATTTAAGTGGAAACCACAATTTGTTGCAACATGATTCTCCAGTTATTTACTTCACCTTTTACCAAAACTGATTTTAAGCTTTTAAGCATTTAAACAGCATTTAAGTATTTATATATAAATAGTTATTACATACACAGACCTTGATAAATTTACAGACTCTTCTCAACTATATATAGGTGCAGCCTACCTTCATCTGATTCAAATAATTTAACTTTCAACAGCAGTGACTATTATTTTAGGCATTAATATGTGCACACACACATATAGCATACCTATCCACTCTGAAGGATCCTATATACACACCACTGTAAGAATAAAATATCTTTAAGGGTCTCATGCCCTGGTTTCAACATGCTACACCAGACAGAATGCTGATTGTATTTCCAATGCCTGAAAGTGCTTGAAATCAGACGTCTGAAATTATTTACAAGACAAATATCTCATTAATTCAATCTCTCATGTAAACACAGAAGAATGAGATACCAGTTGGCAGCTGAGCAAAGTGAGAAATAAAAGCAAGTAAAGGTATCATCAACTATGGTCACTGCATGCACCAATCAATCTGAACATACAAGGTTCTCTGAACTCACAGGAAACTTTTCAACCTGCTACAGGAGTGTCAAGTGTGTGCACATATGCTTTTTTTGCTTTCATCTACTCAGACACGTCCTTAAACATGTACATCAGTCTTGCCACCTCTGCAGAAGAACCTCTGTAATGCTGTAAACCCTGAAATCCAAGTTCTACTCACAGATGAAATCTGTAATGAGAGGACATATTTTCAGCTGCCCCTCAAACAATAGTTCCAAGTACTGAAAGAAGGTCCATCAGTCAAAACTGGAGGTGTGATTCTTACAGATGTGATTCTTACACCCATGCTGGGGAAAGACACAAGGAGACAGCGAAAACTCTCATGATTCTGTCTATAATCACTTCAGCACTGTAAAAACTTTTAATGGATATCTTATTTTCAAGTTACCCAATATTGGATTGATAGTCCATAGATCACTTTGATGTGGATTGGCATTTTAGTAGTTTTAATGACAAAAACATGCAAGTGATATACTTCTGAATACCATTAAGTGCTATAATTCAGACTGTCTACACTGACTTAGACGGTCTCATCTGCTGCCATGTTGGGAAGAGTGTTCCCTTTACGGGTACAGAAATATGAAATAATGCTTCAGAAATCACTGGTGAACCACATTAATGATTTGCTTACATGCCAAGTCAACATAATAGTTGGGTTTGGATGATACTGCTTTGAACAGTGCCTAAATATAATGACTTATATAAAGGCATGTTTAAAAATAATTTGTTTTCCTCCTTGTACTCTAGACTTCGCCTGTGCAGGCTGGAGAAAGGGTGGGGGAAGAACCAAACAGGAGAGACTGGTGACATGTGTTCTAACATCTTTCTCCTGAGTGGATATACATATTGGAATAAAAGTGACATAGTCCAGAACAATCACAGATCTATGTTAGAACGACCAAATTGTGCAAGTGTCCAGAATAGATCTACTGGTCAGGTTCCTCTACACTGGCAAGTCTAGAGAGTGGAAGAAAAAAGCTCCAGCTCCTGATGTAAACTCAGCTTCTACACAGTCTCCCAAGACAGCAGTCACTGGAAGAGTACAACTGAGCAAAGCAATCCGTTCTTGGAGAAAACCCTTTGGAATCTAATGATGGCTCCACTCATCTGCTGTGTGGCACTATGGTCACAGCCCTACAACCCTTCCACCAGAGCAATCCCACGACCGCAGTTCCTGACACATCCTTCCTCCTTTCCCAAAATAAAAAAGTAATAAAAATGGACCCATCTCCACAGCTCAGCAGAGTTCAGTGTTTCCTGCGTGGAATACTTGACCTCACACAGGCTAATTAGGAGTAGTGTGCTCGTCCTTTGTTCCTATTAAACTAGGACGAACTTCCAGTGCAAACATATGCAGGCGTCAAATGGATGTAGGGAGAGATCCCGTATGAACAGGGATCATTCTAGAAAATGTTTTCATTCCTTGAAATCAGCCCATTTTACTAAATGCTTGCCTTCTTTATCCCGTTAAAAAACAAAGGCGTCCCCCCCTCAAATACACAGCAACCCGAAAAGCTTCTGTAATGCAAATTACCATTTGTCTGAGGAGCAGGATAGGGATCTTTGTGGCAGCCATTAGCCAGCCAAGGGTGCTCTCACCCCTGAATCCACTCTCTGTAAAGCCCTCTACAAAAGGCCCAATCAAACATTCTCTGGTTATTTCAAATCTTGAAGAATAGCAACATTCTAACGGAAATTGTTATACCTCAGACTGCAGGGATACAACACTAAAACTTAAAAAATATCAATTCAAAATTACTTCCTTCCCATCCCAAGCAAAACCCTCCATTCTATAAAAAAAAATCTCTATGCTGTTCTACAGCTTGAGCAAAATAGCTTGAGAATTGCAAGATGCCTGTGTAGATGAGCCTGTAAGTCACCAGCATTTCAAACCTTGCTTGCCAACTTGGTGTCTGTATTTTAAACTCGAATTTTCCACTCAGTACATTTCAAAGGAAAGCTTCTAGGAACTGCATATCATCTTTTAACTATTAAGACTGGTATGCATGCAGTTTTTTGCTATACACAGAAGAAAGGCCAGTGGAAAAACATTAGTCTGCTGTTACTACAGGGAAAAACAGTGAAGTTTTTATGGGCAGAATAGACCTTTCCCTACTCTGAAAGCAAAACTGGGTGAGTTTGTCATGAAAACCTAAACCAGAAATTAAAAACATAACCAGAAACAAAACCAACAAACCTCCCACACATCAGTAGGATCACTTCATTAACCATAAAGCAATTTCTTCAATCTGACTTTCATTTTCACAGATTTTATGGTTCTCTCTCCAATACAGTGGTTTCTTCATCTGCACTGACACAGCAAAAGACAGATCCACATCCACATTTTAAAAGCCACTGCACTCCAAAGTGAGTTTTAATTCTTTTATCTGCCCCTCAAAAAGCACCTTAGCTAAAGCACATGCTGTTGGGGTGCAAATGAACCTGGAGACTAATAAATCTCTTACCACTAGTGACCATTTATTTTCTCTGCTTCACTTGCATGCCTCAAAATTTTTTTTTACTTACATTTATGACTAAAAATAATGTATGTTTCTTTCTTGGCTGGGAGAACCTCAGGAGATTAAAAATTCACACCAATTCAGGTATGAGGAGTTGGTTTAAACACTAACAAATGCAAAACTCTCAAATCCCCAAGCAGCACACTGCCTAGCAGAAAGAAGAAAAAAAAGTCATTTTTGCAGAATTTTTCCCAAAACACATCATAGTAATTTTACCAGCAGAAACAGCAAGACCTAAGATGCTGAGTATTTAGCAAACATTTTACAACCTGTGGCACGCTATTTTCTAGGGCTGTTAGAGGAAAACACGAATCTGAAGCCACAGTTGTCTTCACTAAGAAAAGCAGAGTGACCTATGCCAACTCATATTCACAATTAGAGTCTCTGTTCTAGAATAAGTTTGGCCATATAGTTCGAGCAATGACTAAAATGCTCTGTCCTGTACAAGAACTCAGATCTGCAGGAACATTTCAACAGGCAGTTACAAACTTCAGTAGGCTAGAAATACTAGGGGGAAAAAAGCCAAACAATTGGATTGTTTGCCTGCTTGTTCCTTTGATATCTGATAGCACAGTCTGCAGGTAAAGTCTAGCTGATCCTTGAGAAAGGATGTATAAATTTCAGAGATTCATTCATAGCCACTTCCCCACACACACATCCCAAAGCTGCACATTCCTTCATCTATCTCAGCTCCTAATGACTGCAAGGAAGAGATTGAGAGTCAACCTAAGTTGGTTCAGCTTTTACTCTTCACAGGGCCACAAGCGTTAATTTCAACTTATCTTTGCATAACTTAAATAATAAACACAGTGCTCTCTTTATTTGATTCTTAAACCAGCAGTATCTGAAGCACAATGGGACATGTCACAGACACTTGCTTTGCTGCCCTCATAATATGGTTTAATTATGATGACTGAACTAACAGGCTCACATCATAGACTTTTACAGGTTGACCCTGTGTCATCCTGATGTATCATTTTGCACCAGTTCAGTGCAGTAAATCAATTTAAGATCTCCAGCAGGTTGAAAAGGCTGGTAATGATGCTTTCTCTGCAGTCTCTGGGGACTCCACATTATACACAACTTACATTATTTATAAAGCTGAGATGATGCCTCCATTAGGCCTGTAAGACTACTCAAATGAGCTTTTATTTTACACACATGGCTTGGGCTCCACAGAGCAGAACACTGGCAATATGTAATATCCAGTGCATTCATGCTCTAATTTAAAAAAAATCCCAAAGAGTCATAACCCATTCATTTTTAAAAATAGTTCAATCTGAATAATTTCCCAGTACTCAGAAACACAAGTAGCACTTTTATTAACCTTTGTATTGCTTTTCTTTACATTCAGCTCTTGACTTTTGTGTTCAAACTACAGAGGAAAAGCAAACACCAGACTCATCAGCTTTCAAATATTTGATTTGATAGTTAATATTTATACCAAAACAGAAAGATCTCCATCTGTTTACTCAGTCACTTCTCTCAAATGTATTGGATCATCACATCTTCAAGGGTACACAAAAAAGCAAGTTGAACAGAACAGAGTAGGAAAAAAATGTATTTGATTACATACCCAATGCTAATGGGGTCAAAACAGATGCAAGGACAAATCCCTACCCTTAGGGTAACTTGATCATGCGTTGAACTGATCCTTTCTGGTAGCTGTGGAAGGCTTCTGGATCGCCCAAATCAAGGGAAATTTCTCTCAAGCGCCTTTGTACAGTCTGAAGTAAATTGCAAGACTTCATCCCTAAGACCACAGCAAGAACTTCAGAAAAGGCTAGATCTCTCTCATTTTCTTACTAATGTTCTTCCAGTCACAGTAGAGAAGTGGGCACTCAAAACCTGCACTAAAATCCAATGAGAACCTTGAAAAAGCTTCATAGCACGGCTCTCTGGTTCCAGGTGGAAATTAAGTATTAATCAGCTGCGACTAAAAAACTCATGTCCCATAATTCAACCAAGTCATTATTCACAAGTAAAAGAAAAAAATAAGCCAAACTTAGGTTCCCTCACATGATTTGCTCCTATTGTTTGACAGGACGAGGTGCATGCAGTCAACCACATGAAGAATTACAGACACACACCTGCAAAGAAAAGTGTTCTCTGTGGGCTGGGCAAGCTACAGTTTTTATTCTTACTCCTGAGTGCTGCTTAAAAACACATATAACTATTGGAAGAAAAAGTATTAAACAAGTTTTCTTTTTTTGACTTCCTCTCTGTGTGCAAAAGAAATACAAACTATCAGCTATGACAGCTCTTTCCTAAGACACATGTTAGTTTTAAGGTGTAGTATCTTTGAACACTGACATCCATTAAACACTGACATGTTTCAGGCAATGATCTTTTCCATTTGCCTGTATCTGAAATACACATCTACTTTTACTCCTCCCCATCTGGCTCTAACAGTACTGTTTTTATTAACTTCTGTTTATAATACTTCCCCAAATAAAACTGTTACCTTTTAGACAGGCAGTAAGCATCATTTTATCCTAAAATACATCAAAATAACAATTAATTCTCAGAATAAGCTGTTTTTATCCAGATCCTGTAAAAGCAAACTAAGGTCGGACCACGTACCTTCTTCAGATTGATCTACTAACAAAAGAGCAATCACAGCAACCCTGCCTCGGTCAGAACTCCCTCTGACTTCAGTTTATATTTAAAAAAAAAAAAAAGTCAGTATTTGGCCCAGATCCTTTTGAACGCATGACTGAGTATCTCCACGCCGGTAAATTTTAATAAGCTTTAAAGATCTATATTCAGGATAAGATTATTTGGCTGTACGAGTATATGAAGCAATTATACTGAGGAGGGGGAAAATCTCAAGCATCCAAACCCTCTAACAGGGAAAAGGAAAAAAAAAAGTGAACTTTCCTTGACCTCTAAGCACAGATTTGTCATTAAAGAAGAAAGAGGAGGGGGGGCGGGGGGGGGAACCAGGAGGGGAAGGGGCTGCTGAAAGAAAGAAAAGAAAGGAAAGGGGGGAAAAGAAGAAAGAAGATAAATTAGACAGAGAGGGACGCGGCTGGGCCGAGGCGGGAGGCGAAGGGCTGCTCCCGCACACACAAAGGCAGCCCCTGCCCCGGCCGGCCGGGGCTCCGCCGCGTCCCCGCGGGCCGCGATGGGGCTGGGGCTGGGGCCGGGGAGGAGGCGCAGGACGGCGGCTTCCCGGCAGGGAAAGGCTTTGCCACCCGCCGGGCCCGGCGCGGCACCTACCCACCAACTTGGAGCCGGGAGCGGTCCCCGCCGGGCCGCCGCAGGGACGCCATCATGCCGGGAAGGAGAGCGGGAGCGCAGCGCTGCCCAGAGCCGCTCCCGCCGCGCCGCCCGGCCCCGCGGCCGGGAACCACCGCGGCAGCTCCGGGCAAGGACCGAGCAGGAGGAGGGGGAGGAGGAGGATGCGCGGGCACAGCCGCCCGGCCCCGGGGGCAGCGAGCGGGGAGAGACGCGGGGAGACGCGAAGTTGTTACCGGCTGGCGGGCAGTGACGGGCGGCCGGCAGGCAGCTTCTCCGCGCCGGGATCGGGATCGGGATCGGGATCGGGATGGATGTGGCCCGGCTGGCGTCAGGCGGCCGGAGCCGCCCCGCGCTGCTCACCGGCACACTCACACACACACTCACACTCTCACACACACACACACACACACACACACACACACACACACGCACCGGCCCGGCCAGGGATCCTCCCCAAATTCCCGCCCCCGCCGCCGCGCCGCCGGGTCCCGCTGGGAGCGCTGCGCCCGCCGCCGGAGAGCGGCCCCGGCCCGGCCCGGCCCGGCCGCTGTGTGCCCTGACCGACAGCCCGACCCCCGCCCCGGCTGTGAGCCCCCTCCGACACCCTCACTGCGGCTTAAAAGGCGCTACTGCACCGCCGGAACGGCCGGGGAGCTCCGGCAGCGAGGCTGCGGGGACAGCGGCAGATGCTGTCAGACTTGGAGTGAATTCCTGATCGAACAGGATTATGTCCTGCCGCTTGCCACCGGTGATTCAGCCATGACTTGGTCTAGTCTTAATACTGAAGTAATTGCTGTATTACCTGCCAATGATAGAGCACTCTCTATCCGCAGGTGTTTTACACGTGGACGTCCTCCTGCCCGTAGGTATTGCTGCACTTACTCCTCATTCATGCGAGTAAACCCATTACAGTGCGTGAGGCTTCTTGTGCAGTCAGACCCACAGTAATGAACCCTCACGCCGCTGTCCCTCTGAAGCGAACTTGAACTCCATTTGGAGCTGCAAGTGTCAGCTCCGAAGTAGAACTGGCTGGAAGTTTGGAGCCCACATGTGGAACGGTGGAACAGTGAGCTCCTCCTGCCTGCTGTGTTTACGGGGATCTTTACAGTAGTCAGTTAAGTGTTGCACAAACAAGATTGAACTGAAACTGATTCTTTAACTAATACTTTGGCTTTTATCCAGTCATCATTCCTGGAAGGAGCTATGAAGCAACAAGTGCAAGATGTTTCTACGTGGCAAAATACTCTGATATGCCTATACTGGCATAATTACATCCCTATACTTAGGCCAGCAAAGTTTCACATGTATAGGCAGTTCTGGGTATGGCTTTAACCTAATTTTAAGATCCAGCAACACTGAGGCCCAGAGGACTTAAGGCCCTGAGAGTTTTACTGGGTGAACAGTGGTCCTGCCCACCCGGGTGCATTGTGAGTCTGAAGACACAGAACTGGAACGGCTTGCCCAAGGTCGCAGAAGGAGCATGATGGCAGCAGTAAAAAATACCCAGGTTTATGCCTGTAAGGGTATCAGCATTTCTTTTTAACTTCATAATCCAAAATTCATCCATTTCTTTGCCACATAAATACCACATAAATGGCAAACAGGTGAACTGTACTATGTTGTTAGGTATTATGCTACAATAATAGTAGAGGAACTCCCACACAGGATGAGGCCATAATATTGAAGGGGGAAGCCTGGAATAAAATTATTATTATACTGCTTAAGTTTTGAACCTTAAATGGTTTAAGATGAGTGAACTTCAGTAATCAGTTTTAATGTGTATTTTGTGCTTGTGCTGTACACAACTACAGTTAGCAAGTAAATTTTTTATGTGCAATCACAGATGCAGTGCAGCATTGGGCTGCAGATACAACCAGTAAAGTTTATCTCAAGAAAAACTGAAAGGTCTTTAAATTTTGTCAATGTAATGAAGACATTTGCAAGCAAGGTACAGAAGAAACATGAAACTGATGCTGGTTTTTGTACTGAGGTAGTGCTTAATCCAGAGCCAGGTGTCCTGGATCAAGAGTGGTGGATGCAGCAGAAGTATCTGCCCCAAGAGCTTGGCAGTCTCGGTGATCCAGTCTCACACAGAGAAATACACGGAGAAGGCCTTTTGTGTGCCTGAGCTCTGCTCTGCATGCTGACTTGGTGGGCACAAGCTCCATCCACTGCATCCTGGTTGCTCGAGTATCAATTCATGATTCACACTAAACAGATATGACAAGGAGATAATTAGGGAAGCACTGCAGTTTGTCAGGTGTCTTGTTAAAACCACGGTTTTACTGCTTTTGTTGTTGTTAGAGTTGACTGGTTGGTTGGCTTTGGCATGAGAGAATTAAATTACTTTCTACTTACATTGAGGCTTGGGGAGGATCACATTAATATGCTCCTTTCCCTAAAAAGGGCTATAAAACAGCCTAGGAGAGTCTTTTGCTGATGTTTAATAACCAGAGTGGTTATCCTGGAGAGGGCCAGTTAGACCTGGCTTCAGACAGACCAGTGGTGTGAGAAGGCATGGGGACAAGCAGAAACAGTGTGCCCTGGTCAGATCTGCCTCGAGGCTTCCCTGGCTGCGCTGTTCTGGCACACAGCTGAGTCAAAGTTCAAGTCTGCTCCCTGCTTTAGGATGTCCAGTTGGAGTTGACTGTCCAAACCCATTACTCTGTAGGTGAGCAGTATCAGCAGTGTCCTATTGCACTCTCACCACTTCTAACTCCATTGGCTACTTTAATGCCCTGAATCATTAACTTCTTCCTGGCTTTTCTGAATAACATTACAAAACTGAAAAAAGGCAATCAGAGGGGTATGTACATCTGGGTATCAATCTTGATGTTCCTCTGCACTGGGCTGAATAACTGTGCTATCTCAAGAGGCAACAGAGAATGGGTTTTTTCTCTTTTTGCTCTGCAACTATATGATCATTCAGACTGGTGTAAGGAAAACAGGCCATGAGGCTGGGGCAATAAAGAAGGAGAAGAATCATTCCTTCTGTAAACAGCCTCACTTTTCATCAGAGTAGGTGCACAATCTGATGACACCATCAGTCATAAGGCATGTGAACCTGAATTTTAATGGAGTTGGGGCACTTACGCAGATAAACTTCTAATATGATTCTCAAAGGAAACTTTAATCTCAGAGACACTTTCTAACATCTCACCAAGCACCTTTAAAATCTGTGTCTCAGAAACAGATTATCAGAAGGCTGAGTGCTAAAAGACATTCATTATGCTGCTTATTTTATACTATTATGTAATGAGTATTTAAGAAATACTACTCCTACCAATACTGTGGCTACAACAACTATTAGCTTTCAATCTTCCTCTAAAATCCAAGTGTGTATGTAGATTATGATTTGGTATTTCTTGTTAACTTCAGCCAGGCTTCATCTGGCTTAATCAAGAGGTTCCAGGGATGGAGAGTGTCTTCTGGAGACAGTTTAGCTCCAAAGTCAGTAACTTTGCTTCACCTTCATGTACACCAGGTTTCTGCCAGAAATTAAGAGTTTCATGGATAATTAAATAATTAAATTATATCAAACACCCAGGTTATTATTTACATTAAAATCACTGGAATAATTTTCTTTTCAGACATTACACTGTTGCCCTAGCATGGGAAAATACCAACTATATTTTCAGAGAGAAGAGGCAGTTCTCTCAACAAGAATAATAGCTTTCTAAGGATACTGGATTTCATTATTTCCTTCTTTCTTGGTCTGGCTGGTAAAATTTATCACCCTCTGTCCTTCATGGCTTGTCTGCTTCATCTTTGAGTAGGTGAGGTATTAAACAAGCCTCCCACCTCAGCATTATTAACATAGGATATGCAGACTGCTTAGCAACTACACAAATCTGTTTGGGAAAGGTGCCTCAGGCAGAAGACAGCATATGGAAGAAGGTAGGGAGCGTTTATAGGAGGTCATCATAACTGTGCAGTGCTACATATGGTTTTCAAAGCCCACCTGGATACAAGGTCCTGTCTAGCCACAGTACAAGCACAGGAAAAAAAAGGAACTAAATTGGGAAAGGCCTTGAAGACTACAATTGTGACATGAGGGCTCTCTATAGTCCTGCTTTGGGGTGTCTGGCCATTTTCTGGAGTGAAGTGTACTCCTGCATGAGTTTGTAGAGTCAGATATCTACTTGGGACCTGCCTCAGTGTTCTGACTCACTGTCACAGGCAAAAGAACAAAGAATCCATTTCACTCTTAGAAGTTCTTCCTAAACTGGCCCACCATGATTAAGTGGGACTCATATAGAATAAATGTAGAACTTGATAATTTTACAAGGTTATTACATGTGTTTCCCTCTGTTATATTAAATAAGGCTTCTGCCATAAATCTATCTGCAGATACCAGAAAGGTCTTTGATCAGATTGAGTAGTCATTCGTCTTTTCCACTGCTGAGATTATGGGAATCAGACCAAAATTCATTACTTTCTTAAAATTAATGTACCTAGCTAAAGCTGCCAAGATCTTTATTAAAAGTTACGATTCCAAAAGGTTTGGGCTGAAAGAAAGTATTAAGCAGGGCACTCCCTTATCTCCTTTACTGGTTGTTTTCTCAATAGACTCTGATGTAAGGACTTTGCTCCAGCAATGTTACATTTCTGGTAAAGAAGGGAGATTGCCCTCTGTTCTGACAGCTCATCACGTGCTTCCAGGAAGCACAGTATTCCTGCCCACTGTACTGCACCAGTATTGTACTTTCTAGAGAATGACATTCTCCCTTTGGATCTTGTCTGCATCCATGTAGAAGCTTTTGAAGGTAGTTTCTCCTGCCTGTCACCTCAGCAAGAGATAATGGACTCGGTGTAATCAAACATTATTGGTTCTTTGAAAATTAAATTTCTCTTCAGTCATTCAGCTTAAAAAGATTTACATAACTGGAATAACCTAGCTCTATTGCTGGTTTCTTGGAAGACACCGCTAAGATTAATCTTATCTCCCACTTTAATGACTGTTTTCAAGTTCTTACAGTCCTTGTCCCAGTTACACCTTGTTGCGAAAACCACCGGAGAATGATATATTAAAATTTATTCAGACAGGTGGCAGAGGCAAAATTAAAGCTAATAACTCTATGAGAAAAGAAATCAAAGGTGGTTTGGCAATCCTGAGGTGTTACTTCTTGGTCCCATGGTTGCCGTGGCTGCACAAGCAGTGCCCAAATGCCTGGGCTGTGTGAGTGGCTGTGTGCCACAGCTTGCTGGTGGGACTAGGGACTGCCATGGTCACACAGCTGCAGTAGCACCCATGGGATAAGGAGCCTTGGAGCAGGACTGCTTGTGGCAATGTGCAAAGGCTGGAAACACCATGGTAATTGTCTCAACAGAGGGTTCTATCTCATTTATACCCAAAGAGGAAATGACTATATTACACCATTGGAAGACTAACAAAATGACATATACTGCATCTAAATGCATCCCTTTGCTACCACATTTGGTTGATATTTTGTATACTCGGCCCATTTTATATAATGATAAAAAACATAAAAGGAAAAGGTTCTGAATTCTAAGTCAGGTTGCCTGAGCTCAGCGTCACTCTTGGCTGAATAAGTCGGTGTGAAACAGTCCCACCCTCCCTCCTACACAAGGGCTGCTCAGCCCTAACCCCGTGTCACCCAGCCGCTCTGTGCTGGCACAGTTGTTGTGCAGCTGCGAGCTGAACAGGCCTAGAGAACTCAGATGGCTGGGGAGAGCAAATGTTTCAGGGGCCAAGCTCGTTTTTAATTTGGATCAGTTTCCTGATCTGGCTCACTGTGTGGTTGTCCAAATCCTTGTGCAGCTCTTGCTCAGGGGCAGGACTGAGGTAGGAGGAAGGGTGAAACTTATCTTTTTTATTGTGTTGTTGACTTTAGCCAGTTTAAGGTGGTTATGAAATGGTGATAGACTAAGCAAGCTTTGTTTTAACCAAGGAAAAATGCTTTAATTTTGGGCATAACCGCAAAGGTGGTTTTAGAATTGCACTAACCATACAAACAGGACTCACTGGTGAGTAACAGAGCACATGGAGAATGTGTGACTGGACTGAGAAATTCAGTGAGCTGATGTGATCATTGCATATTAGAAAAGGCAGCTGTTGGACATTGCACTGCGTGGTAAAAAGAAAAAAGCCTGTTGCTCTTCTGCTGTTCATGAACCAACCAGAGACCAAAGAATTGCAAAGATCCCACCAAAAATTCTTAATTGACTCTTCAAAAGACAGAGTGATTCTCATCTTAAAAGAAGCTGATAGTTCAGCACTGGGTATGCCTGCATTCCCACGGTTTTTTTTATCTTTCCCATATTCTCCAGAGTTTTCCTTTGCTCTTTGCTTAAGGCGTGGAAGAAACTGAACTTTGGAGAGTAAGTAAATCAGTGTTTAATTAGTCATCACAAGGCAATGGGCTCTTAGTGAGTCCTCAATAGCAGACAGCCCTGACAATGAATGTATGTGTGTTACATTAGTTTCCGTTTGCACTTTGAGGAGGAAATTACCTTGTAGGTTTCAGGGAACCGGGCAGTCCCACAAAGTGTTGGAAAAGGTTGCCCACATGACAAAAGCTTTTAGACCAATTTTAAATGCCACTCTTTTCTTGCTTGACCCAGAATAGTCAAATTTTTAACAAAGAGGCTCGAGCAGCATTTAAATACAAACCCTCCACATTTCATACAATGTTGCACAAATCACATTGGTAAATCCTCTCTATAAGTAAAAATTTTTTAAAAAAATTAAATTAAACACTTGAAAGTTGCAACCAATCAAAATTAGTGTTGCTAGTATAATCTTAGTTAAGCACTCAGTTTGAGTGCATCCTGGTACCTGTCTTTAACTGAGTGCTCATACATGTTCCTTCCTAAAGACCCTGCCTTATTCAGTGAACAGAACAAATAGTGCTCCAATAATGGGGAGTTATTTTGTTTTCTCCCTAGGTTCATGCTAGAGCTAGCCATTATGAACATTGGTTTTGCAATATTTAGTTGTAAAACTAAGACTGGCTTGCAATTCACAGCTCATTTCTCCACACAAAATTCATCTTTCCTTTCCCTGCCAAATTTAAACTCTCTTCTTGAGCGAACAGGACCACTAGAGCATCTCAAAAAAAAATCTCTAGTATTTTCAGCCCTGACAAATAAATGCATTCATTTTTATCCTGTTTTCAGATATACTTAAGCTGTTTCACTGACATTTTCTACATATACTCTGCCCAAAGCACACACCAAGGACAATTAACATCTGATGGTGTTCTAAACACATAAAATCAATATAGTCTCAATGGGGAAAGTACTGGGCAACCTGAATTACAAGTGATGATCTCAGTCCACTAATAATATAGTTTAAAGGACCCAAGCACCCTATGCACAGACAGAGATCCTGCTATTGTTGGAGGTGTCAGAGAGAAGGGAAAGGACTACGTGGCTTTAAATACCACAGTCAGTGGCTCTTTAGAAAGGGAGTGAAAATGAAAAAAAAGATAAATACAAACACATTTGCCTCTTCAGTCAACAAGTAGCTTTCAGTGTGAAGCATTTTATCTGGATGTCTAAAGGTATCATATTTACAGACAAGGATCAAACGTTCAGTATGGACATCTCTACAGAAGGCCCCAGAAGAAAACTGCACGTAGCAAGGGATAGCAATGCTGCCTTATTCTCTCTGAAAACCTGCAATCGAAGAGGCCTCACAGTCAGTGCACAGCTGGTCCAGCTGCTACAGTGTCCAGTTGCACAGAACATGAACCCTACATCTTGGGGGAACCCTACAGCTACTCCACTCTGCTCCTGTGCCCAAGCTGGCAGCACCTGGGAGACAGAGCTGATGGACCACATTCACTTGTCAGAGAGCAACCAGATGGAGGATTGCAATTTATGGCCTGCAGTTAGGCAGGCTTGCACTGTGATCTAATCAAATCTTGCACAAAATAGGTCAAGGTTGGTCAGTGTTCAGATGAGATACACTCTAGGGAAAACACGGATACTGCAAGAAACAGTTTAGGATTCGGATTGAGGATTCATCTGACAGAGCTCCTAAGGCATGGTCCCGATTTTAGGCTAGATTCCCAGACGTCTGAGGTACCCAAACAGGTCCCTGGTCTGTTATGCAGAAGGGGCACTGTACTGCTGGAACCACATTTCTCATTTTTCAGACAGGAAATAAAATTACAGTCATGCCTTATGATTAATTAAATAAATCATTCTTGTCTTTGCTTGTGGACATGACATTTTCAGAGACAACATAAATGGAGAAAAGGAGCTTGTTTGGTTTCTATGAGCCTAGTACAACCTGCTAGCCTTTTCTCTGCAAGATCCCATTTTAAAGCTTTTCAATACTAGGGCACCAAACCCAAAAATTTAAATTCCTCTAAGACTGCAAACACCATGAGAACTTTTGAGCAAGACACATGCAAAATAAAGCAAATTATGTAATCTGTCCCTTTAGAGATACATTCCTTTTCCTTTACATTCACATTTCTCATCCATGCACACTCCCACCTAACAATCTTTACCTCAACTCATTTGCCCAGACGCTGGTCTAACGTGGTTTCATTTTTATGATGATTTTAAGCTCCTTGGTTACAATTCTGTATATTTTTCTTTGTCTGAAAAATACAGTATAATAGTAGAATTTTATGGGTAACTATTATACTCAAAAACCATGCAAATTTTAATCTCCAAATAATCAGAGATGATGACAAGTATGTTGCTTGAGAAATTAAGTAGTCAGAATGTAATTAATCAAACTGAAATTTAGCCAGAACATTGAAATTACATGATGGCCTAAACAGAAATATGATCCTCATGGATTTTGGTAATTTCAAGTGGTCAGGACTCACTCTGCTATCCAATTGCCCTCTCAGCAGAACACCTCCTGCATGCTGTGTGGTGCAGGATGCTGCAGAGTGAATGCTAAGGCCAAAATGAATTTATAACACTTGCATTCTCTCTATGATTGCATTGCTCAGATGTATCAGTTTATCAGTCTACAAAGGAATTAATTTCTAGATTTCTTTAGGCTGAGAAGCATCCATATATTATGTGCTTTGTTTTGATTTTTGTTTTTCTTTGCCTTATGGTCATTCATCTTTGCTGAAAGTGAATCAGAGGAGCAATGCCTGGCTTATTGTTGGTTTGTGGTGTATAATCATGTTAAGGACAGATCACTGGTCTCTTCCTTACTCCAATGCCATTTATAACAGACAATTACCCCTGCATGGTGCAGTTGTCAGGATCTCGGGATTGTAAATGCTCATTATCAGTACGGAGACAGCTGAATGCAGTGTGTTTCTCTTTAAAGCTGATTGGATTTTCCAGAGCTGTCTGTCATCCTGGAAGTTTTTCCTAGTGCAGCTCAGTTTTCCATTGACAGCCAAGTAAGGTCCTTTAGATGTGAACCATGTGGGGCAGAATCTGGGTACTGCTCCCACCTACTCCAGGGAATGACTGTGGTCCGGAGGACAGAACATCCCTGTCTCTACACTGGGAGATCCCCGGCCAGTGTTCTGTGTTTAGAGAAGCCCTATGAATGGCAGTGACCATGTGCAAATGCCAAAATAAAGGGTGACAGGGGGCTGAATGCAGTGGCATTGCCTACAAAAAGGAAACATACCAAAGCACTCTACTTGGTTTTAAAATTAGGTGGAGAAGAGGCAAGGAGTTCTAAGTCTTAATGACCTCAGTTCTGCAATTTGCCACTAATTAGTTCTACAATGAGTAACTGGGAACAAAACAAGGAGTGACAGACTAGGTCAGCCAGTGGTTTGCCAACCCCTTGTCTTGTGTTTCCTACTGAGGCTTTTATGTGATAATTCTTGATTGTGTATACACTGTCTTTTACTAGTAATCAGGAGTGAAATTGCATGTGTTATACACTGTGCAAACATGCACTGAAACACTGCACTTGCTCTTTGGTCCTGGGCAGCATGGCTGATGTTTGTGCAGCTCTTTCTGGTGGGCATGCACATGGCTTAATTTTTACCCTGCCAACCATCTCCCTGACTCCTGTTGTCCTAACCCAGTAAGCCCAATATTTGTTTCTTCTGTGTCTCTTTCTGCAGCTTACATTGTGTTTATGCTCTGGAGCTATTTTTCTCTGTCTGTTTACCTCCCTGATCTCATCCCTAAAATTTTGTTCTTTCTCTCCCTCCTTCCCACACAATGAAGACCTCATTAATTCTGTCAAAAAAGTATCTTATTTACTCCAATTACATTTGTTCTGCAAGTTAGCTTTTCTTCTCAGAGCGATCCATGTATACACAGCGTGCTGAAGAGGGATTTCTGGAAGCCTTGAATATTCTATCACTCCCAGATGCCTCATTTCTCCTTAAAATCCATCAGGCTTCCTCAGACCACATAGCATCTGTGCTTTGAGCATTCCTGGACATGTTATGCATTTCTGTATCCAGAGCAATTGCACATACCCCAGTTCAGCTTAACATATGTCATAAGCAGTCAGTCAACACTGAGAAACTGAAACACTATTGGTTTGCTGAGAAAACTGTGGTGCACAGCTCCCACATCATCTGGAATTGTTTTGTGTTCTGCTTGCTAGGATTTGCCATTTGAGTTTATCTTGGAGGGAGGTGCCTTTGTGTGCCTTTTTTTTCCTTTTAAAACTCCTCAACTCGGTGGCTACCAAGAACATAAATGCTCTAAAAAGGATATTAGGAGCACTGTATGTTATTACATCACTGGGGATCTGGGAGATGCTACCTCAGCGTCCTTCCATTAATAGACTGGATAGAGAAACATCCCAAACCTAGACCACTCCACCACCACATATTATTAAGGTGTATAAGCTATCAAGAAGACAGTACCCTGCAGGTATGCAGGTGTTGCTTATGCAGGGGTGGGGCACAGCTCAGCAACAGCGTTTAGAAAAGGAGGCCAAGGCTTTTAAAGGGACCATGCTCCTCTCACCAGTGAAACAGCAAAACCCATTAGTTAGTTAGTCTTTTTTTTTTTTTTGTCCATTAAAGGGATTTCCATAGGTAGGAATGCTGTAGTTCTTTTCACACCATTAGTCTTTATTTTATTTGTGATAAGTGCTTTGATCAGCAGGCACCTGTTTACCAAGCAGTGGGTAGCTGGGAGGACTTCAGCCCTTTCATCTGGCTGGGCCAGCAGTGGGCATTCCATAGGTCTCCTTCCATCCCTGTGGGGATTAGTCCCATGTTCCCCCCCACCACACACACATTTTAGTAAGGTTAGAAAAAAGGCCAGCTTAATTCTCACCTACTGGCCGTGCCTACAGAGGCACACATGCAGTACACACCCTGCTGACAGAACTTTTTTCCCCTTTTGTGAGGAAAGCAGCGGTAACCTTCTAGCATCAACCTGTAGGAAAGTAGACTCGGTTACACACTCTAACCAGCAGATCTTGTGAACCCAGAGCCTTGCTTTCAGCAAGACAGGCATGATAAAATCTTCCCTCTTTCTTCAATAACATGACTAATAAATGTAGAAATTCCTTTCTCCTCTCTCCCTTTGCCAATATCTGTCTTATCTCCGGTTCTTCCTTAGACATAATTTCAAACATGAAAGACATGTCTATACTATGGACAGGCAACCTTGATTCTGGCATGAGATCCATGGCACGCTGCAGCTTAGTGCTGGAGAGCTGCAGCTTAGGATTTGGCATCTGCAAAACCTGGTAACTGGAATTTCTGCTGCCTGGTGTGATCCTGCGCCTGGGGTTAGCCTGCTCTGCCTTGTGAAGGCAGCACCAGGCTCCACTGAAAATTTCTTTCCAAACCAGGTGCACAGCTGAACAAACATGGCAAGCATGTATGAAATGAGCTCGCCATTAAACACTCTATCCAGCAAGTAAAGGGAACCATCATGAAGCCTTCCTGGAATTTTGGCAGCATTTCCAAGAGATCATCTGCAAATTGCTCGAGATGTGTGCTGTAGGCAATAAATAAGAGTGATTTTAAGTGGCAGTGTATATTGACAAAGTAACACCTCTCAGAATAGAACACACCGCTGGCATAAGCAGTAAAGACACACTATCAAAACCAGGATCTAGGGAGTGTCTTAAATGTGTATCTGACAGCACAAATAGCAGATAAACAGCAAAGTCCAAAGAATGCAAAAGGTTACAACCACACTAAACCCACTCAGTTAACATGGTAGTTTATTGTTACTAAAGATCACAGTAAATATACCTTAACTTAAGCATCCAGAATGCTCCCAAACTCCTGGATGTGCAACCCAGCTACATTACAGCCTTATCTCGGAGTGAGACAGATGCATTCATCAGGCTCCCACTTTGCCTTTTACCACAGGGGGAGAAACACAAGCACACTAGCTGAGGGGGAACCATGCTTTGGCCAGATCCCTGGTCATTGAATGACAAACAATAACAGTCTACTCATATTTTGCCCCCAGATCTGAATTTTGCAAAAACAAGACTTTTTTGTTTTGTTTTGTTTTTCTCTACACATTTTTGCCTCTGACTTTGTCTTTTTGTTTCCAGTGCAAGTGGCTACAAGGAAGAAAAATAATCCTCTGGCACTGCCTTAAATGCAAACACTGAACCTTTGTTGCACGTGGAGGAAAACCTGCAGGCAAAATTCGTAAGTAGCAGAAACAAAATAGCTGTTTCCAAAACCAGGCATGAACACCACAATAGTGTGTGTTGTGACACAAGTCATAGAGTCACAGAACGGATTGGGTTGGAAGGAGTCTTTAAAGGCTGCCTACTCCAACCCCCCCAGCAGTGAGCAGGGACATCTTCAACCAGGTTGTAGAGAGCCTCATCCAACCTGACCTTGAATGTTTCCAGGGATGGGGCCTCCACCAGCTCTCTGGGCAATCCTTCCCAGTGTTGTACTACCCTCACAAATATGTCTTCCTTGTATCTAGTCTGAACCTATTCTCTTTTAGTTTAAGACCTTTACCCCTTGTCCTGTTGCTACAGGTCCTATTAAAAGTCTCTCCCCAGCCGTGATCATGAGCCAATACTGAGATTCTCTGTGAGGAACCTGGTGTTTATGTGCCATGTGAGGAAAGATTTAGGGCAAATGTTACAAGACAGGTATTTGTCTCAAGGCATGATAATGGCAAGGAGAACTGTACTTCTGGTGCCATTCTCAGCCTGCTTCAGTAGGTTATGACATTTCTTTTGTTACTCTTTTTCAAACCTGAATCAATTCCTTTCCAGATGAATTCCTCTTGCTCTGCTCCCACAGCCAGATCATTTGCTAGGATACTGGCCTAATCTAATAGATCCATTCAGCATTGGACAATGTGTATGTAGGGTGATCTTTTGTAGGTGCAGCTAAACAACCTGTTTTGTGCAGATGAAAATTGCTCCTACTCCATGCTCCAAGCTGAGCTGAAGCCCTTCAGCTTCATGACCATGTTGCTGAGCTGGAACTAGTAAGAACTGCTAAAAGTGCCAAGTTAGGGCAGCTCTGTAAGTTTGTTGGCTGGTGGACAGCAAAAAGGCAAATGCCTGCAACATTCTGTGTTGTGTTTGAAGCCTTCCCACTGAAGGTGGGATGCTTGTGCTTTTTCAACATCCAGTGATATTTGACAAAGGTGGGAAGATGCCTACTAAACTCAGAAGGATGCCAGAAGGGACTCTAAGACTTTTGAATGACCTTCACTAACATAGAATCTTTTTAAATATACTTAAAAAAATTAAAACGAACTTTTTCTTTTATGGGAAAGGCAGTTGTCCAAGCTAAACGAGATAAGTTTACAGCTAAAAATAGCTTTTAAAAGTGCATGGTTACCCAGCCCACCCCAAATTTTAAAGCATTATGCAACCACATTACCCTACTGTGAATGACCATTAGCTAATGCCAATTGACTGCAAAGCAGATCTTTTATTTTGTACTATCTGTTTATATTAAACAGAGTTCAACATGTGGTTCTGCCAAACCTGGGGTCATAGCAGAATGGGAATTTGGTAAGAATTTTAAAATGGATCAAAGGGAAAGGAAAAAGAGATGTGAGCATTCAGAATTTGGCCAGTGACAAAAGAAAACTAAAACTTATTTTCTGTTGATTGTTTTGCCCTTCCAAGCAGAAATAACAAGATGAAGGTGGAGAGGAAACTGGTTTTGCAAACTCTCACAGATATAAAAAATCATAAAGTCTTGAAATTCTGCTCTCTCAAGACTTTTTTAACCCAGTCTTGCTTTTGTCTGTGAATTAAGATTACTCTCCTTGCCCAGGAAAAGCAATTTTATGCTAGAAGAGGCCACAGATGGGGAAACAGTTTGATCGATGTGGGAGGGATCAGTCCAAAATAACAGTAAGATATATTATGCCATCATAAAATGGCGTGTCTGGATGGAAAGTTTTGAGCACAAATTAATATTGACCTTAGCCAGAACAACTTGCTATCTTCAACATCTGCAGCTGTGTGGTTACTAGGGAGTTATCTGGCATCATACGCTTTTTCACATCTGTCTACTAAATCAGAGATAGAAACACAAAAATCTAGCACAAAGGGACATTATATGGATTTGTGACACTCCCAGAGGGACTTAGAGTCTTTAAACTAGCAAAGATATTACAAGGGGACGCAGGTATAATATTGGACTAATGTTGTGTCCGCTCCATTGTGAAATGGAAAAACTGTGTCTATTTTCCTCTGATGAGCTCTCTGAAACTTCCAAACATGGATAAACATGAACTACAGTATATATGAGACAATAAGTTTGGCATACATACATGAAACTTCATACTTCTGGGATGAGCAAAATGAATAATCTCAATTTATATTAATTGCCTTACAACACCATGTGTGAGGGAAAGCGACAGTGGGAACAGACTGAGAGAGGACAGAGAGATTCACAGTTTAGTTCATATGGTATTTTCATCATTCTTCATCATTTTCAACCCCACTAGCAACTTCCAAGGACTAAGCTGTGAAGCCTTAGTAGAAATGGATATGACAGGGTTATTCACAAGGAGTAACAACATTTTTCAGCATGTTGCATGTGAGTTAGTGAAATGAGTGGTATGTTGTATTTTCCCTGCCTGCATCATCTCAGGTTATGTTATGGTGCAGTCTAAATGACAAGGTGGTGAAATTGCATAGGTGTAACATGCCTTTATTTCAGCAGCATGCATGACACAAAGTACTAAAATCCCTGAAGTATAACAGTCTTGAATAATATGGTTCTAAATTTTCAGGTGTCAGTGGGGGTATTTGTATGTTATTGCCCCATGCTTGTAAAATATGGGAGTTGTTCTTAAATTATGTTCTGAGTGTGTATAAAAAAGCTCAACCAAATAAAAATGCATTAACACTTGCCCTCATTTTGAATAGTGGAACTTTTAATTAATAAAAGAATCTGTATTCTTTTTTATCTTTATTATAGTATAAAACTACTTTCAGGTTTGAAAAAAAAGGTGAAATTTCAAATGGGCAGTGCAAATTGATGCAATTTGAATTTACTAAGAAATTTAAGGACATAAAGCCATAAATAGGTAACCAATATCAAACAAATATATGCATGAACAAACATAAACAAAAAAAGTCAATTTTAATTTATAGTCATTAGGCAAGATGAAGGAATGCTGTGTGATTTCCTCTGGAGAGCCACCAACATAACTTGAACCTTACAGAAATGAAATAATAGAATCATAGAAATCACAGAATCATTGAAAGGCTTGGGTTGGAAGGGACTTTAAAGATCATCTCATTCCAAACCCCCTGCCATGGGCAAGGACACCTCCCACTGGATAAAGCTGCTCAGGGCCCAATCCAACCTGGCCTTGATCACTTCCAGGGATGGGGCATCCACAGCTCTCGGAAACCTGTGCCAGTGCCTCACCATCCTCACAGTAAAGAATTTTGTCCTAACATCTAATTTAAATCTCTCTTCGTTTAGTTTAAAACTGTTCTCCCTTGTCCAAATAACATTTTCATATAGCAAGAAGAATAGAGAAGGGGATTGTAGACACAAGGTAAGCAAGCGTAGGGGTGGCAGATGTTAGTAGTAATAGAGATACTCCTTATGTGGCAGAAAACTATTGAATTTACTTTCTGCTGGATTAGCATAATGGGGCAGCTCAGACAGATGTCAGCACTACTGCAGAAGAAGGGTTGCAGCAGCAAAATTGGTTTAGATGACTGAAAAAAGAGGTGCTGCTTCGAAGGAGATGCTTTGTAAATAGCTCTAATACCATGAAGTATGATGTTCATCACTATCATGAGTAATGTGGCAATATGGTCCTGTCTTTTGATATTTCTTTCTGGAGTGAAAAAGTTCTTTTCTTCTTGCTTCTTACCAGATAATGGACTTTGCCCAAAGATGGCCTGTTCCTAAAAGCATTTTATAGCATGCTAAAAATCTGCATACATGGCCAACCTGGCTCAAGCTGACACTAAATGGAATGCTCATGGAATCAAAACTTTGGATTTGGGCTTACTTGCCCCAAGTTTTGACTGATTTATAATAATTTCTTGCATTTGGTGATATGTATAGCTCCGACACTCATAAAACACATCTTTAAAATACTCTGATCTCATCTAGTGTGTCATTCTAAGGATTAATTTGAAAACACACACACTCAATTAATGGAGCAGATTACTTAGAGCAAGGGAACTCAGAAGCATAATTTCAGCTCAAAAAAAATTACAAGTCTAAAGTGAATTCAGATTTTAAAATTAGTTTTATTCATCATTTTTCTTGATGCTTCTTTTTTCCCCATGAACACTGAACTGCTTGTGCATACATGTATACAGAAAGCAAATTTCAGTGTCATGCAGGAATGGCAGCAGAAGCTCAATTCACTTTCATAGGTAGATAGAAACAAAATAGATAAAAGAAATTTCCTGCACATTAAAATAGCATACCTAGCTAATAACAGCCAGCTAAACACTGGCATAAAACAAATAATAATGGGCTTTTTCAATGTGCAAGCAATGCAGTAAAGATTCTGTAATGTGGAAAAGTGAGGGGGTTTTTCCCAGTCAAATAGAAAAGTAGTTGCCCTAAACACATGTAAACAAGGCCACAGCTGGAGTGAGGTTTCCCTGAAGGAGGTATTTGGTGGCAGCCTCAGTGTAGCCTCTCACCCTCCACATCACCATTATTCTCTCTCGCTGCAGCCCACCAGGACATCCCTGCAGGTTATAGCCATACAGATGTTTCTTTCAGGGGCCCAGCTGCTGCACCATTCCTCCTCCCACCCCAGTCACATTATGAGCATTCTGTGGGGCAGCTTATCAGGGGTATCCTTGAGGAAAAGTGTGATTGTGGATTCAGCCCTGCAGTCGGTGTGTGGGCTACACTCACAGCATCAGTCCAGCTTTTCCATTTTTGGCTCTATGCTCCTTTGACTTGTGTAATCTAAAATTCAAGCTTTTAAGCTTCAGCCATTACAGCCAATGCTAAAACACATCCAACAACTTCTTAATATCTATTAAGTTCTTTCAAGTAAATCCAACATTTTTTGAGAAGTTAAATCTGGTTGTTTTTTGATGGTTTGGAACTGAAAACAGACAGCCTGGATAACTGGAACTTAAAAATGCAAAATCAACAGTGAATCCAGTTTAGGTTTTGGCATTGTATTGTGTTTGTCTCAGCAGTAACAACAGTTATTAATGTTTTAAAACAAATATCTAGCGAACAAACAGGTCAGATGTTGTTCAAAAAGTGAAAGGCTGTGTATTTTTTTCTACTTGTTTGACAAGGTGATTCATTTACATACTCCTTACTAAATCACAGGGTGATTTTAATAGGAGGAGGAATTTGGGGATGCCTGAGATGGATAACTGGGTCAAGTTACTCTCTGGAAGAAGTCAGCGAACAAAATGTGAAACAGAGGAATCCACTGCCTTTACCCTCAGAGCTTCATGCAAATCTGCTCTGGAAACTTGGTTATGTCTCATTTTCTAGGACTTAACCACAGTAGCAGGCCTGCAGGGATGTACTTTCACCAAATCCTTAAGCAGCATCTGCTGCTGAAATAAAACTCCAAAATCTTTTCCCTTCCACTCCCATGCCCCACTCTTCCTGCCCCCTTGCCACTCATCAGTGAAGCTGATCTTGTTTAGAGCTGAGCAATGGTTTGGCTGGTTTGGCTTTGGAGCCTGGCACAGTTCATCAGCTGGCTGTGCAAGTGCTGGTGCTGGCACAAGGTGGGAGGTAGGGGGGAAGAAAAAATTGAGAGCTGTGTGGGACTGCAGCAGGGTTAGCTCTGCTTGCAGCTAGATCAGGCAGCCAAGCTGATTTACTAGCTTGCAGCTGCCAAAAATATCAGCCCCACACCCTCCTTCCCGCTCTCCTCTACACCTGTCTCCAGCTATGGAGCCAGGTCCTTCTTGTTTGTGCATCCCTAAAGTCCAAGTGACCTTGCAGTGACCAGCTCAGCTCATTAAACCATGGGGCAACTGTTATTGTGTTTTAACTGCATTGGAGCTGGAACGGCTCACTGAAGGATCAGAGGAATACAGAGCCAGGGCAGGAGAAGTGGAAGGAGTGCATGGCCAACAGAAGGGAGACAGGCTGAGGAGAAGGACAGAAGAATCTCCCCCTATCAGCAGCAATGACCTGTTAGTTTGGCTCAACTGGATCTTCTAACTTCACTGTTGCACTGTTTTGGGCAGCAGTGCTGGCTTATGTCTGCTAAAAGTGTTGTGAAACAACATCCTATGTCTCATTTCAGCTATGCAGGTAAACAAGACTTCACATACCTACAGTTAAGAATATGTTGATACACATTTTGCATCAAAGCCCTATCTCAGAAGCCACATATTTCACAGGAAGCCCAACAAATGGCCTTCAGAGAGGTTTGCTGATCTGCATTTCAAAACTGTGGACCATTATGCCAGTAGTAGTTCTCTCCTGAATGATAGCTTTAAGCACTTGTTATTGATTTAAATTTTTAACTAGTTTGTTTTGATTCAAAACATCATTACACCTACAACCTCATTTGTGCTGAGTTACTGTCCAAGCCTTCACATAAATTACTCCATCAGCTTGCCAGAAGTCCTAATGCTGTGGTACCCTGTGCAGACACTGTGGCTGCAGGAACTCCAAGCATCCCTCTTCTGTTTGTCCCAACCTCAAGCTGCTGCATCCTGTTCCTTCAGCTTTGCCACTTCGTGGGGCTATGCTGCAAAGTGGATATCCAAACTCAGGCACAATAAAAATGTTCCAGCTGCCCCCTTTTCGTTTTGAGGGGAGGTAGTGCCTCAGGCTGTAGTTTCAGCAGTAATACTGGCTTATTGTGTAGCTGAACACCGTAATATCCCCCTCACACACATACATACAGTTTATACCTGTCCACATTTCACTTACAGCACCCTTTCCCTTGTGCCAGTGTGCACAGCTGTGCCTGGGAATGGGAATAAGGGACCTAATCAAGCTGTAAGAAAGAAAACCAACTAAAGGCACTTTATTCTCTTCTCTGGTTCACAGCAAAGGTACACAGATAGTGTGATATGCTCATCTGACTGAGGCCACAGTTAAACAGATATTTGCAGACATTTTCCTTACAGAAATCCCCACTGTTCTTTTCACTTCCCCCCAGCATATTCCCATCCTTGAGCATCTTCTTGCATTGTGCCAGAACACAGGCAATTTGATTTCTGTGTTAAAGCCTATAATAGCAGATAGCTCTAAGAAACAGAAATTCTCCATCCACTTCATTATTTATGCAAGCATTTTGTATTTTTAAACAAGCCAAGGTTTAAAACAGTTCCAGAACTCACCCAAACAGTCACAAAACAATCAATGGCATCCAAATCTGTAGCAACCTTCTTAAGAAGATCATCCAGCATGGAATAGAAAAGCTACTGAGCAAGAGCAAAGCACCCTCTGCACTACCAACAGGCACAACAGGCTGTCCTGGGTGCCCCAGGCATTATTGGCTTTGGCAGAGCAGACCATGCCAGATCCAAACCAGTCAAACTGGCTCCAGAAGCACAGAAGGAGCCCAAAGGCAGGTAGTTGTTCACCTGACTGGGACGGATACAGAAGTAAAATAGTGTCAGAGGTTCTTTCCCATTGCTGTTGTCAGTTTTGATTACTGGGGTCGCTGGGCTGACAAATACAACTGGAAAGTGTGTGAGCCATGGAGATGGCAATCCGGCCATGTCCAAATATCCCAGCCCTGATGAAATCTGCGCTGTGCTAGAGGCAGGTTCTGCCTAGCACTGCTCTGTCCGCTGTGAGAGCTGAGTA